>NC_080478.1:17588120-18223120 GCF_030265055.1 Doryrhamphus excisus
TTATTAAAAGTAAATCAGCACTTGATTTTGTGGCAGTTATTTAAGGAGCTTTCAAACGTTTGAAATATGTGACCGGGCAATAAAGTAAAAACAAAAGTAGTCTGTTTTATAGTAGTACATTTAAAAAGGTTTGAATGACTATTTAACTATCTTCCGACTAATTTTCATGCCTGTATATACCACCTACCCCTGCACACTTAAAAAAAAATCAACCTTTTTATGTTAATTAGCTTGAAATATTGAAGATAATTCATTGCTTCATTCATTTTATTATAATTCCAGGTCAAAAATGTGTATTTTGCATGGTACTTTAGGATAAAATGTGACATGAGCACTGATAAATAGATAAATAACCATCCATATTTTTTAGGCCACGATTTTGAATTGATTGAATTTGAGCTTCACTTTTTTTTTTTGTCCAGTCAGGATGGCTTCGGTTTCAGTCTGCATATTCATTTCATACCAAGTTGAACAATTACGATAAATCAGTATCTGTCTTTTATAAGTATAACTTTTTTTATTATTGTCGTATGGGCAACAAGAATTGGTTGTATTAGTAAATATCACATGTGTGTCTGATTTCCAAGTGTCCGTGAATGCAGCGGCAGAGGAGTTAGGTGATGCAGCTGAATGCACCATTCTTAGAAAAATGCTAGCTCAGCACTTATATAGCATTTCGCTGGTTTTGATACTGCTTGTTGGGTATATGAAGTGTACGTTATCTGACAGGAATCTATCCATGGTGTCCCAACTCATAGAGAACCACTTCCCCCCTTCTTAATAGTATCAAAAATACATACATCCAACACTAAAGCCTTATTTTCGGGTGAATCTCCACAGGTTATTACCACTGTGCCATGCAGAGATTAATTGCAACACCAATATTACCGTTGCATAAATAGTAAATAGTAGCTAATGTTACATGTTTGATGCTATATAAGTTCTGCTTATCTGTGGGTGTGATCGTTTTCGCTGCCACCCAAACCACGGTTAATTTTCTGTGTAGTTATCACCCTTCCATTCTCTCTGTATGGTAAAGTCACTGGAACTGATACGATTTATGTTCACTCAACTTTTAACAACATTGGAGTCACTTCATTGTATAACGAGCAATCTGTTATCTGTATAGTTTTGGTGTGTGTGTTTTATTTTTTTTTTCCCGTGTAACATTCACTATTTGTGCTCGCAGACCTCAGAGCAGCTTTTGACATCAATAGTCAGTGCTATGTAGTCAATAGCAAGCAGACATTACCGTATATATATATATGCATATAGTCGATGGTGCAGTCTGACCTTCAACATACAACCGCAGCTGAAAGAGTGTGATTAAACAACTCTTAACCTGTCTAAACCGGCAACTGTCATGTCTGGAGAAGCCCAAGGTGATCTATAATGTATATATCCTAGCTTTGCAAAGTGGGCTACGCCAATTGTCATATAGATGGTACGTGAATAAAAATGACAACAATTAGGGCCAACACTTAGAATAACTAGTGGGCCATGCCGGCAGTGTCAAGTTGTTCATTGCTGTGTGTTCTTTATAACAAATACGTTTGAATTATTCTTTTATGTATTGATAGTGTTTCATCTTGAAGATTTCATTTATATTGGTGTTGCAATTAATTAATATTAGTGGTAATAAAGCTCAAATTCAATCAATTCAAAAGTGTGGCCTAAAAAATATGGATGGTTATTTATCTATTAATCAATGCTCATGTCACATTTTATCCTAAAGTACCATGCAAAATACACATTTTTGACCTGGAATTATAATAAAATGAATGAACCAATGAATTATCTTCAATATTTCAAGCTAATTAACATAAAAAGGTTGATTTTTTTTAAGTGCGTAGGAGTAGGTGGTATATGCAGGCATGAAAATCAGTCGGAAAATAGTTAAATAGTCATTCAAACCTTTTTAAATGTACTACATGTAACATTAGCTACTATTTACTATTTATGCAATGGTAATATTGGTGTTGCAATTAATCAGCGCACGGCACAGTGGTAATAACCTGTGGAGATTCACCCGAAAATGAGGCTTTAGTGTTGGATGTATGTATTTTTGATACTATTAAGAAGGGGGAAGTGGTTCTCTATGAGTTGGGACACCATGGATAGATTCCCGTCAGATAACGTACACTTCATATACTCAACAAGCAGTATCAAAACCAGCGAAATGCTATATCAGTGCTGAGCTAGCATTTTTCTAAGAATGGTGCATTCAGCTGCATCACTTAACTCCTCTGCCGCTGCATTCATGGACACTTGGAAATCAGACACACATGTGATATTTACTAATACAACCAATTCTTGTTGCCCATACGACAATAATAAAATAGGTTCTACTTATAAAAGACAGATACTGATTCATCGTCATTGTTCAACTTGGTATGAAATGAATATGCAGACTGAAACCGAAGCCGAAAAAAAAGGTGAAGCTCAAATTCAATCAATTCAAAAGTGTGGCCCAAAAAATAGGATGGTTATTTATCTATTTATCAGTGCTCATGTCATATTTTATCCTAAAGTACCATGCAAAATACACATTTTTGACCTGGAATTATAATAAAATGAATGAAGCAATGAATTATCTGCAATATTTCAAGCTAATTAACATAAAAAAGGTTGATTTTTTTTAAGTGTGTATATGCAGGCATGAAAATTAGTCGGAAGATAGTTAAATAGTCATTCAAATCTTTTTAAATGTACTACAGGGCCCCCCCCACACACACACACACACACAAGCCTTTTCTTTGGAGAGCCTACCCTTACAAAACAGCGGCAGGGCCCCTTTGTCCAAGAGGGGACCTGGGAGCCATCATTAGCACTGATTACCGCTGACCAGTTTGACAACTTTATTGACAGAAAGAAACACTTTTTTTTCTCCACCTACCCCCCCACCCCCTCCTCACCCAGTCCTTACTTTGAATAGAAACAGAAATATTCTGACATTTGGTGAAAGAGACACACACAAAAAAAAGCCTCATGACCCCTCTTTTTGATTTGGGCTCACCCCGTTTCCTCCCCTCTCTCTTCACAGACATTTGGCTTCTGTCTCGTTCAAGCTGGAAGCCTTTTGTCCGTTTTAGAAGTTACTGGGGGCTAATTCACTCCAAAATGGAGGGAACCAGGTGTCTGGCCCATCAGTTGGAAAGGATAAACCTGAACTTGTGCTTCCTCTTTACTGGAGGTCACGTGGTCTCATTCCGAGTAATAATAGCGCGAAAATGCAGATTGTGTTCACGTGACTATATTGTCACAGTAAATCACATATTTAATGGAAGGTGTAATTTTAAATTTAAAAAAATAATAATAAAAATTGTTTTTACATACATAATTTATGTTAAGTAAATTACAAAAAAAAATAATTGTTACTGTGAAAATGTTATATTTATATACAGCAAGGGAACTACTTAAATATAGTAAGTCACCGTGTAAATAAATGATTTTTACGGCATAGGAGCAATTTTCCGGACATGTTGAATTGTGGAAACGTAAATAATCGCCTCCATTTTTTTTTCTCTGCACCGTGAAAAAAAGCAAAGCTATGCGTTTCGTCCAAGATTGATGACGAGTGTTCGTCCATGCGCGCAATAATAAGGCTCGATCGTGCACGTCCGCAATCTGCTGTGTTTTTCATCTGCATGATCTCTCCAGCGCATCATCCGGGTTAGTGAGTCGGCCTCTCGCTGACCCCTCCCTGACCCCTCGCTGTCACCCTGCATTACCGACGCACAGCATGCTGGTCAATTAGGACTCGCTGTGAAACCAACGTGTCAGTGTGGACAACACAGCCATTAACAATGGATGCAAACCTCTCATGGAAGATGCTTTATAAAACATTCCATATTTTTTTTTTATTTTAATTACCCGATTTCCCTCCGCGAACACCAATCACAAAAAAAACTCTCTTGATCCACAATTATTTTTATTAAGTTACTTTTTTTTTGTTCCTTTTACTGAAACACAACGTCACTAAAGCGCGCATGCTCAACAGGTTCACCTGTGCACAAGTATTAAAAAACATCAAGCAGAAAATGAATATGAAATCCAAAAACGACAGAGCAGATAGTTTTAAATAGGCAAATAAACATTATTTATAAAACTTTCAAAGTAACGCAAAAATAACAGTTCTTTTTTTTTCAACATGAAATACCCACGGAAAACAGCAGGTTATATAGGCGCTCGTTATTATGCCTTCCTTTTCGGGTGTTTTTTTTTTTTCAACTGAGGGGGGGGGGGGTTATCCGTATGTCAGATGCAAAATAATAAAAGTATAGGCATCACAGATCTTGTCGTCTTTTTGGCAACCGTCAAATATCCAAATATGTATGTGTGTGTAACTCAACGCAGGCACTATGAGTCGTTTTATTCGATTGTCTTTCACTCGCATCCTCCCTTTTTTTCCCCTTTCATTCATCAGGAGCGGAGCCGGAGTGGTCAGATGTCACATTCACTGTCGCTGGAGGTGATGGAGATGGCCGAGGCCGCCGCTTTGCTGGACAGGCTCGCCTCCGGACTGGACGAGTTCCCCAGACGGTCCACGGTGCCGTCCTCGTCCGCCAGGGAGCGAACGGAGCCGCCGGACAGGACCTGCTGCTGGAGCCTGGGTGGACGCGGGCATGGCAGACGTGACATCAGAAAGCATCACATGATTACAATAAAAGGCGAGACAACAGAGACGCTGTCTAGGAGCAAAAAAAAAAGCACCCCTTTACAGTAATGGAGTGTTTTCACACAGCAGACACAAAGCGCTAGTTATTTTCTTCAAAAGAAGGCTTTTGTGATGTTTATGCAATAATAAAATACACAATAAAATACAACGTAACTATATAGTTTCATTGTAACGTTCATAATACCCCATCCATTATAACAAAGCACAAATCATCATCAATTTAAATGCACAATAATAATGATATTTTGCAAAATTATCTATTCCCCAAATTGTAAACAATACAAATTCTGTGTGGAATTTTTTTAAATGTGAGCATCTTCTTAAAGGGACAGAATCAAATAAAAAATAATCAAAAATAATATAAATGTTTCTTTCCAAAATGTCATTAAACCGTAAGGGATTTGGCAAAATAGAAATGCCCCCATAAAGCAAGGTTTTCCCCACCGGGGGGTGCATACTGAAAAACGAAAGCATAGTTTCATATTTAGAATTTTGTCAATTATTAAAAAAAAAAAGCTTTATATACATTATATGTATAAATAGGCCTGTTTTAAAGACCAAGCTTTGTGTTATTCATAGTTATTTTATAAACTGGAGCCTATGGATCATTTTTGTTCTATTTTTCAATTTTTGTTTGTTGTTATTAATTCGTTAATAAAAAGGAGCCGAGGTTAAAATGGCTCCCGGGTGGCACTTTTGTCAAACGGATCTATTTTCTCCTAAAGTACAAAAAAAACCAAACAATAAATAAACCATTTACCTGTTCTTGGCAGCCGCGGCTCTGTCTCGTTGTCTTCGGTTTTTGAACCAGTTTCCGACCTGTGTGGGTGTAAGTCCGGTAGCCTGTGCAAGCTCTCGCTTTTTACTGGGATTCGGGTACGGATCCTGCAAGTACCATTCACGTAACAAGTGCCGGGTCCGCTCCTTGAAGCAGTGGGTTTTCTGCTCTCCATCCCATATGGTTCTAGGCAAGGGGAACTTCTTCCGTACCCTGTATTTGTCAACGGGCCCCAGCGGGCGTCCCCGGAGCTTCTCGGCCTCCTGGTAATGGGCTTCGAGCCACAGCGCCTGCAGCTTAGTGTGCGACTCTTTGGTGAACTTGTTGTTCTCCAGGATGTGGTAGAGTTCGCGGAAATTACCGGTGTGGAAGGCGACCACAGCCCTGGCCCTCAGCACGGACTCGTTCTTGTTGAGGACCTCGCAGGCTGCCGGGGCGACGGGCAGCGACCACAGAAAGCGGCCGAGGCGACCCACGTCGCCGCTCTCCTCCAGAGTCTCGCACACCCCGGCGACCTGCTGGGGGCTGAAATTCAAGATGGGCAGCTGAAACATGGAGGCTTCTCCTGGGTCTGGGTCTCCCCCTCCTTGCTCCTCTCTCTCCTCCACGTCGACTCCTTGGGCTGCTTTACGCGCGCCAAGGCGATCCGAGACGCGCTCGCGCGCACACGCACACGCAAACACAAATAAGGCAATCCAAAAAAAAAAAAAAAAACTGAAGACAAGCGATGGTCTGGCCAAGCCGGGGAGACGAGGAAACAAGGATGCCGCTGGAGGCGTTGGAGGCAGCCTTACCGCATCCTCACTAGCATCCTCGCTATCTGGCAACTTGGAAGGACGCGTAAAAGAACGCCGGAGCTGCGATGTATCTTTCAAGGTGGGCTGGGATTGAAAGTAGGAGAGGATTAAATCCGAAGCAGAGGTGTATTTTTTTTTTTTTTTTTAAAGGGGGGAGAAAAAGACAGTCAAGCCCACTCTGATGATTTCCTATTGGACTTGGCAGATTGGCTGCCCGGTTGCCATGGCTGCACGTCAATCACTGTCAAGTTGGCCCAATCAGGCGCAAAGCAGATCTCGGCGCCTCCCTTTTTCTAAAGACAATATAAACATTTTGACCTTTTTGGTTAGCGTCTTTTAGACGCACTGTAGTGATTTGCCAGCGTGGAAAAAAACACTTCACTTAGGAGCATTTTTACGCTTAAAATGCTACATATTTCTGCATTATTTGTATATAAACTGTGTTTTCCGTTAGTGTATATAGGATTATGACGTCCCTGGCAGCTTTTAGTATCATCCACACTCCCGTTTTGTGCTCAGGCTGATTTTGTAAATAAGAGGGCGGATAGATAGCGCAGATGGTTTCAAGTGTCGGGTCAGATTATTTCATGGCTGGATACAGTACTAAAGTTCACTCTGACGGAAAGGCCCGATATTATTTTCACATAGGCGCGCACACATAAACACACACACACACACACACACTCAGGTTCGTGCACACGCATCCACACTGAGCTGCATCCCCTTCGGGCTCTTTGTGCATGAATTATAGACGCTTGATGCCGGGGTTATGAAATGCCTTCTGCACAAGAAGCTGTTCATTCTCTTGCTGGTCGACTGCAGATACATAGTCTTGGATTCAGAAGTAAATAAAAAAAAAAAAAAAAAAAAAAAACGATCCATGCGGATTTGCATAAAAACGCAAGGAACGTCTATGAACACATAAAGCCCACTAAGGCCGCGTTATTTGCGTGATTGCCAACCTGGAGGTTTTGTTTATCAAGGTCAACGCGTATTATCACAGCAGCCGGTAAATAAAGGATCAGTGCCATGCTGCAGTGAAGGTAAATTGACAAGGTGCTGCTTTTGAAATATTTAGCCACCTTGTGAATATTTCATCCCCACAGACTGCCTGTCCCAAACTCCATTTTTTTTCTAGGAAGAAACCATTAATAAAACATCTTGAGGTTTTTGATCCCTTAAACGGACTTAAACTGAAAATAACAATATAGACATGGTTTAAATTTTTTTTTATCAAGTCAGAGATATTCTTTTCATTAACAGCATATAAATTACACACAGGCCATTTCACATACCAATAATAATTTCCTCATTATTTTATAGTGCACAATTTGAAGGTTGAGCAGTATCGAGGCAAGGCCTGCCAGCACTGTGTGATGGAGACAGAAGGCCTCCTGACACCAATATCTCCACACTGAGCACAGCAAACACACAGTGCGTCTCTTTCAAACATCTTTTTTTTCCCCTTTTGTCTATTTGTTTCATGCATCCTCATCTCAGCAGCCACTTGTCTGCACACACAAAATGGGATTCAATGCAGCCGCTTTCTGTGTTAAATCCGCAGAGCAATTTTGTTAAAGTGCTCCTTTCCTTTATTAAGCCAAATAACACTACAAACTGGAGCTTTACATATTTTAATCAGAAAGACCTCACTGTATAATTTCACCTAAAAAAAAAAGAATTTTCAACTCTAGAGATTTTCCGCTGATGTTTATGAAACAATATGCACATAATACGGTTTTAAAATAACTTCCTTCCGGTGTGCAAATCCAAGTCTTAACACCCTTTACACTATTATTAATGTATTTTAAATTGGCACCTTATTTCAAATCAGCTGATAAAAGACATAAGCCAACATTATAATGGTAAACAAAACATCTTGCATAAATGTGTAGTAATATAAACTCCCATATTTGCAGCTATTATACAGTAAACCTCGGATATATCGGATTCAATTGTTCCCACTGGTTTTGTCCGATATAAGCGAAATCCGTTATATGCGTATACCGGAAAATGTCCGTTTTACACATATATCGGATTTATATCCGGTATATGCGTGAATCGGATTTTATCCGTTATAAAAAGGCACTTCCTTGACTATGTTTCCAATGTACTTGGACTGGGCAATGAAAAGAGACGTAAGGTAATGAGAATTGAACTTTATTGGACTCTGAGCATAACAAATTGTTAATTAAGCTAGGCCCTGTTACGCCCGTCAGGCCTACGTTATTTCCAATAGTGAGGTTAAGATCTCATTCAATAAATCCCAGGGGTGTTTTCTGGCAGCATTTGCCAGAATAACCCAGTTTCGTCGGCATTAAAAATGTCCTTTGCTTTAAAACGTCTCAGAATGTCAGCTAGCTTCGGAGCGCCACGATGCGGCCATCCGATATATGCGAGGGAAATTTAATGGAAATGCATTGGAATGGGACTGGAGATTTTGTCCGAAATAGGCGAAATCCGTTATAAAAAATCCGATATATGCAATGAATTTTTATTGGAAATGCATTACAGAAAAATCGGTTCTTTTTTATCTGTCCGTTGTGAGCGAATTTCCGATATATCCGAGTCCGATATATCCGAGGTTTGCTGTAGAAGCTTTGGGTTCATTGTCAACTTTTTATGACAAATGTGAATTAAACTTATAAGCAGCAGCTTCTAAATGATGTTGCTGTCAAAGAAATCCACGTTTCTATGACGTGGGATAGCCGCACAGCTACAAAACCCGACATAAGTAGGGTGCTCATGTAATGAGACTAATGACAGGGGTGGTGACCGACCCTTAGCTTTGCCTCCGAATTACAATAAGAGACATTTTACTTTGTGTCATCGTCATTATGAGCATGTAGCTGGGTCATAGCTTGCCTTTGGGCAGCAGGGAGGGAAGGAGTATAGGGAAAGAGAGTAGGGAATAGCTACATGTGAACGGGCTGGAAATGACCCAGATTCCCGAGGATCACTGGAGCAGACGAGACGCTACAAGAGCCTGTCACCAACAGCCATGCTGCCACAGTCCCATGCAAACCTCCCCAGCACCTTTCTCTCACCATCTGCCCCCCCTCCTGTGTTGCAGCTAGCCCACAATAAGCAACCACTGGTGTAACATCTTTGTTACGAGAGGTCTGTTTATACACCGTGTTATAAAATGCTAAGCTGCACAGACGCCACCATTTGCTTTTTTCTATTTATGTATCCCTGCATGGGATTAAAATTTCCAATTAAGATATCATGTCATCAATATACCCCCTTAACCCCGGCGTGACCCCCAATGTATTTAAAAGCCGAGAATTAAAAGTCGCTGCGTTCATAGGTTGAGCTCGTTCCATCGTGGTGACAGAAAGGTTAAGCTAAAGCTCTCAGTGAGTCGACTTTTTTCAGACCCATTTGCCCCTCGGGGGCAGCACGATGCTCTTGATGCTACGTTTAATCTGTGGATTTGCGGTAACAGAGAAGACTTCTTATCCGTTGACCCGTTGGCCCCAAGTGTATGTAATCCAGCGTCCTTCAGCGGCGCAGTGCTGCTGACATGGATTGCGGGGGGAGCCAATAGGCCACAACGGCAAAGTGTGGGAGCGCGCATACGTGCCAAAGCCCTGCCCTGACACACATACTCCTCCCCCCCAAGCTTTTGTTTTGACACAACATATAGTACACAGCACACCACAACGCTTATTACGGAGCATGGAATATTTGGCCTTAACTCCACTGGCTAATTCCTGGCTGAAAATAGTCATTTTGGCGTTTCTGTATTACCACATATTATAAATCATTACCGACTTAAGAGTGAGAGTTAGCATTAGCAGAATGCTAAATCGCAAATTGTGCGGGCATTCACTATAACATGGAATACACAACATAATTTTTCCCCATAACGTCTCTGTTTCAACTACGGTCTCTTGCACTGCATCTCACTGCAAAACAAGCAATACGGATTGAACTGCAAAAATGGTTGGGTTCATAATGACATTCTCTTCCGATTTTGGATCAACATTTACAACAAAAGTCTCAATTATTAAATTAGAAAGTATGTGAAAGGTACTCAAGAAGATGATGCATGAACAGCTGGAACTGGAGTAGAAGTTGTAGGTGCGTTTCAACTTTTGTGATTTACAGCAATTATGATGCATTCAAGGACCGCCGAAGAACATATAAAATGCAAAACGGATGACAAAAAATCTTATCAGTGAAGCATAAAGACAAAGATACTAAAACTGTAAAGCTATTTTAACAGCGCCACATGTATGCAGTACGGTTTACCTGTATTACCACATATTATAAATCATTACCGACTTAAGAGTGAGAGTTAGCATTAGCAGAATGCTAAATCGCAAATTGTGCGGGTATTCACTATAACATGGAATACAAAACATAATTTTTCCCCCATACCGTCTCTGTTTCAACTACAGTCTCTTGCACTGCATCTCACTGCAAAACAAGCAATACGGATTGAACTGCAAAAATGGTTGGGTTCATGATGACATTCTCTTCCGATTTCGGATCAACATTTACAACAAAAGTCTCGATTATTAAATTAGATTCAAGGACCGCCGAAGAACATATAAAATGCAAAACGCATGACAAAAAATCTTATCAGTGAAGTATGACAAAAATGCTAAAACTGTAAAGCTATTTTAACAGCGCCACATGTATGCAGTACGGTTTATCTGTATTACCATATATTATAAATCATTACCGACTTAAAAGTGAGAGTTAGAATTAGCAGAATGCTAAATCGCAAGTGTGCGGGTATTCACTATAATATGGAACACAAAACATCATTTTTCCCCCATACCGTCTCTGTTTCAACTACGGTCTCTTGCACTGCATCTCACTGCAAAACAAGCAATACGGATTGAACTGCAAAAATCCATTAAAAATACAGTACCTTGAAAACCAGCCCTGTTTTTTTCTTTATTTATTTTCAGGGCGGGTGCATTTACTGTGTATGTTATAGAGTGCAAGCAATTATTACATCCATTCCACTCTGAATGCAGTCAATTTCTGGGGCGCAGGAGGGCTAAATGAAACTGGGGAGTGTACACGTTACACAACACGGCCATATTACCTGCATTTGTGAGACGCATATAGCGCAGTTAATGAACAAAAGCGCTGCCTATACAACTTGCACAACGTGCGTCTTGTGTGCAAGAGGCGATGCTGAAATGCCAAGCTGACTATTAGGAGAAGTAAATCCACTATTGCACTCAGCCACGGACGGCAAGCGGCAAATTGGAAGGGCAACAACAATGTGACTTTTCTCGACGCCGAGCACAGGATACACCAAATAGACACCCAGCGGTGAGATTTTCTTTTCAGTCCCTGCATCTTTTTGAGCCACAACGAACTGTAAACCCAGAGTTTTTTTTTTTTTAATAGATGTCCAAAAGTCTGCCTTTTCAAACCTGCGCGATATATTCAACAAAAATCATGAACCCCTTTTGTGTCGACACACAGCAGTGCCACATCAACAGAACTAGTCAAAACAGGTGGGTTGATTGAATGCTCTGTCTTTAGACCTCCCTCCAAAGCCTCCCACACACACTCTGACTCCCTTTCATTCGCCAGCACGCAGAGTGCACAAGCGCCTCTTCCAAAAACATAACTCACTTACATACTGTATCACCAGAAAATGTGACAATTTGCAGTCCAAAAGAACTGCTTCATTTTTTTTCCATGCATTTATGTACAGCAGAAAAGTAAAAAAAAATTTAAAAAAAAAACAACATTCCCATGTCAGAGGCTTTTGACAACACCGGAAGTTGACAGGAGTCAAAACTCATCACGGTCAGGAGGTCCTCTGGCGCCACGGAGCTACATGATGCGTGAGTCAGGGCACAGGTCACAACGCCACAGCCGTGCCATCCGGGCCTCACCTCCACTTCACATTGTCTAGAGCCTGTGCCTTCTCATACTTACTGCACACACATACATGTCAATAAACGTCTCTCTCTGACACACTTTGCTCTTTTGTCTGCTGTGTCGTAGCTCTTTCTTTATTGACCTTTACATACTCTTACATCTTTTCAAGATCTGCCATATTGGTCGACGGATCTATAAACCAGAAAAGCAGAAGCAATAATACACACAAATACCTCACTTCTTGAAAATATATGGAATGCTGGACTCATTTCACGTGTCTACGAAAGCTCAGAATCACAACTTGAACATCTTGAGTTACGTTTACAGACCCGAAAGAAACAGGATGGTGGAATGTGTCCATTAACGCAAGGGAATGATTAATCATTACTTCATGATAGTACAGTAAACCTCGGATATATCGGACTTGGATATATCGGAAATTCGTTCACAACGGACAGATAAAAAAGAACCGATTTTTCTGTAATGCATTTCCAATAAAAATTCATTGCATATATCGGATTTTTTATAACGGATTTCGCCTATTTCGGACAAAATCTCCAGTCCCGTTCCAATGCATTTCCATTAAATTTCCCTGGCATATATCGGATGGCCGCATCGTTATGCTAATCTTGTTGATGTCACTGGCTATTGTCTTTCTCCTGGCTCCAGATTTAGGACAAATATAAAAGTGAGTGACGTCAATAATACTAGCACAGCAGTGAATGAGATCTTAACCTCACTATTGGAAATAACGTAGGCCTGACGGGCGTAACAGGGCCTAGCTTAATTAACAATTTGTTATGCTCAGAGTCCAATAAAGTTCAATTCTCATTACCTTACGTCTCTTTTCATTGCCCAGTCCAGGTACATTGGAAACATAGTCAAGGAAGTGCCTTTTTATAACGGATAAAATCCCATTTACGCATATACCGGATATAAATCCGATATATGCGTAAAACAGACATTTTCCGGTATACGCATATAACGGATTTCACTTATATTGGACAAAACCAGTGGGAACAATTGAATCCGATATATCCGAGGTTTACTGTAAATGCCAAGGTTGGCGTTATTACATTAACAGGATGGAAAATGGTTTCTGGAAGTTGATTTGGTCCTACAAAACTTAATTCCATTTTTTTAATATACAAAACAACCATTCATTCATTCATTCATTTTCTACCGCTTTTTCCTCACGAGGGTCGCGGGAGTGCTGGAGCCTATCCCAGCTGTCTTCGGGCGAGAGGCGGGGTACACCCTGGACTGGTCGCCAGCCAATCACAGAGCACATATAGACAAACAACCATTCACACTCACATTCATACCTATGGACAATTTGGAGTCGCCAATTAACCTAGCATGTTTTTGGAATGTGGGAGGAAACCGGAGTACCCGGAAAAAACCCACGCATGCACACGGGGAGAACATGCAAACTCCACACAGAGATGGCCGAGGGTGGAATTGAACCGTGGTCTCCTAGCTGTGAGGTCTGCGCGCTAACCACTCGAACGCCATGCCGCCCACAAAACAACCAATCTGAGCTAAAAAAAAAAAAAAAAAAAAAGTGAGAAGAATATTTCAGCCACTACAAGAATGGCAGCTGTCAAAATTTTCTGTACCATTCGTAAAAAAAAAAAATCCTCAAAAAATGGTTTGGACCTGCTTTATTCTAGTGTTTCCAGGACGCAAAATGGGAATGTTGCTGCAGGTGGTAAAGATAGCTTCACAGGGAGCATCCACCAATCCGAAACCTCATGTCCATTTTGGAAAACATCCCTTATCATCCATCCCAAATGTTGGATTCAATTGGATTTAGACCAGAGGAACATGCAGGGTCCAAAAGAGTGTTATTCCTCTTGAAGAAGTTCTTGTCTGGAGGACATTGTGAACTGCAACGTTGTTGTTTAAAAAAAATCCACACAGACGAGGGTTGTAACATGTCCACATATCCATCTACCGTTTGACACCCCTGCACAACCTGAAGCTCTATTGTTTCATTAAAAAAAAAAAAAACAGATCACAATGTCTACCGTTCCACTGTGCCATGTGGAAAACATCTCCAGGTGGGATCTCCATGTCATTGCAGTAACGTCGGCAGCGATCAGAACCGTCGAGGTTACATATTTTTCCTCATCAGAGCATAAAATGGTGCCATCTTGCTTGTGTAGCTCAACAATCCGACCTTGTTTTGCCTTTGTCATTGAGAGATCATGACAGTATGAATACCTGACGTAGAATAACATTGAAGCCCATACATTTGCCGAGATTTTGGCCTCGTATTTATGAAGTGACATTACAAAAATGGTTGCAGAAATGAAATATTTAGGATTAAACTGGAAAACACATATTATGCACATATCAAATAACATTTCTAAAAGCCTTGCAGTCATGAATAGAGTTAAACATGTCCTTGATTACAATACACTACATACCTTGTATTGCTCCCCAGTCCTTCCATAGGTAACATTGTGTGGAAGTACGGAGCAATAATTATAATAGAGGTTGCTATTTTATCTACAGAACAGGGCAATACAAATAATTCATAAGGTGGGGTATATTGATTACAAAAATGGGCTATTTCTCAAATGAAAAATTCTAAAAATACATTGCATGACCTTGCTGAACTATAGGCATTTCATATAATGTTTTGGTTACCAACAAAGTATCTCTTTGACGGATTGGGGTGGTATTTAATAAGTTGTACTTCTCCCCACTCCATTCCGAGCCTCAAATAGGTGTAATTATGTATCATTTTATTTTTTCCCCAAATCTATTTGGACTTGGTTGTGCCATTTTCTGTATAAATTCATACATTGTTTATTTGCTTGAAATAAAGGTACGACTGCATGGGCTGCATGGTGACCGAGTGGTTTGCATGCAGGCCTCACAGCTAGGAGACCCGAGTTCGATTCCACACTCTGCCATCTTTGTGTTGAGTTTGCATGTTCTCTCATGGGTTTTCTCCGTGTATTACGGTTTCCTCCCACATTCCAAAAACATGCTAGGTTAATTAGCGACTCCAAATTGTCCATAGGTATGAATGTGAGTGTGAATGGTTGTTTGTCTCTATGTGCCCTGTGATTGGCTGGCCACCAGTCCAGGGTGTAACCCCGCCTCTCACCCGAAGACAGCTGGGATAGGCTCCAGCACCTACCGCGACCCTCGTTAGGATAAGAGGTAGAAAATGAATGAATGAATGAACAAACACATATCAGTTCTAAAGATATAAAAACAGATAAAAAGAGACATCTCATTACTACATGTAATGGGACACACCCTTTTTTCAGAAGGCTGTATAGGCGGAATATGTGTTTCCCATCATGTGCGTTCTTAGCTCCGTCTTTTTTTGTTTGTTTTTGGATCTTGACAACGCACAGAAAAGAGAAACACGTGTTCATGTCTCACATAAGGATAGCGGATGATGGGCAAAATTCCAACAAAAGTGCAGTTTTCCTTTTAAAGGGGACCTCTTATTATGAGTGTGAGTGTGAATGGTTGTTTGTCTATATGTGCCCTGTGATTGGCTGGCGACCAGGAGGAAAAAGCGGTAGAAAATGAATGACTGAATGAATAATAGATATCAATGCTACACGGCGGTCTAGTGGTTAGCACGCTGGCCTCACAGCTAGGAGACCAGGGTTCAATTCCACCCTCATCCATCTCTGTGTGGAGTTTGCATGTTCTCCCCGTGCATGCGTGGGTTTTCTCCGGGTACTCCGGTTTCCTCCCACATTCCAAAAACATGCTAGGTTAATTGGCGACTCCAAATTGTCCATAGGTATGAATGTGAGTGTGAATGGTTGTTTGTCTATATGTGCACTGTGATTGGCTGGCGACCAGTCCAGGATGTAACACCTACCGCGACCCTCGTGAGGATAAGCGGTAGAAAATGAATGACTTGAGCTGCATTCGACTTTGGACACTGTACTGTTTATATTCACTGAGTAGTAGTATGAAAAATATATTTGGTTCCTCTTCAGTTCTACCAAAATTAGTTTTTTGCATAATAAATAAACAGTGAGACAAAATCCAACTAAAAAGCCGCCGTACAAGTGCCAAACACTTGTTCGCTCCGACGGCGTTTTCAATTAGTCATAAAACAGAAACAACAATCCCAATCGGCCTTCTGAGCCTTGCGGAGGGTGCTTGTTTCATGGAGCCAAGTAGTTTGCGTGCGCACATCATCATGAAACCGTGAGAATGTGCAACTTAATCACAACGTGCAACTCAGGAGTTGTTTTCCACTGTCGGGGGGGTAGGGGGGCAGAGGCCAGTGAGAGTCTTACTTGTCTGTCAGCTGTGCTTTATTGATGGCTTATGTCAAATGCCACTCTGACAGAGCTCATTAAGATGAAGGGAGCCGTCTAGGTACGGGCAGGAGAAGGCAGAGATGGTGAGCTGCCTGATCACTGTGTGCACGTATGGCTCAACGCTGGCGCTGGAGGGTGACGAGTGTGACAGGACATAGCTGACAGTGCCATCTATCTGTGTGTGTGTGAGTGCGCCGGGCGTATACGCTCGCTCATGTCACGGCTGGAGTTACCCGATGTCACTGAACAGGTCCCTGCTTTGATGCCGCGACTCCAAAACACAACTGACAGGCTGAGAGTCATCTCGCTTTCGCCACTCACACATCCTGAAATATTTAGCCGTGTGCGGCCCCTCTCTCGGTGCACTGCGTGGCATCAGCAGTCTTGTGCTACAAGGACGAGGGGCCCGGCAGAGACTTCGGAGACCTTGAGAAGATGAGTCAAACGATCTGTTCTCTTTGTCGCCACGTAGCATCTCATGATAGCATATAAAAGAGACTCAAATATTATGTTTCATCTGACTTTGACCCTCGCGACGGCTACGCTCTTCCATGTGCTATATTTTTCACTTCATCATCGAGCATTCAATAACCAGCAGCCGGGTCTAATCTTGCTTTAAATAGCTGGACTCCTATGTGCTATGGCTAGCGGCATCCATGATGAGCTCAGACTGTTATGTGACATCTTAATATACTGATTAAAAATGCATGTTTCGAGGGCAAGCGGAGGGCTGCTCTGGGTGCTACTGCCAGGGAAGATTAAATCATCGGACGTGCTGAGGATCGGGGTCATTGGAAATGAGCAAGCTGGAACACACAAATTCAGAGATGGAATGTTTTTTAGCCGAGGCAGGAAAAAAATCCTGATCAATACCAGTCTTGAGTCTGATCTTCAATGGTGGCCAGTGGCAGGGATGTTGCTATGAGAGCTCGAATTGAGGTGCTAAAACAAACCCATGCAATTAGGCACAGTTTACATATAGTAAACTTCGGATATATCGGAAATTCGCTCACAACGGACAGATAAAAAAGAACCGATTTTTCTGTAATGCATTTCCAATAAAAATTCATTGCATATACCGGATTTTTTATAACGGATTTCGCCTATTTCGGACAAAATCTCCAGTCCCGTTCCAATGCATTTCCATTAAATTTCCCTCGCATATATCGGATGGCCGCATCGTGGCGCTCCGATTCGCCGAATCGTGACAGGCCGCTATACGACGTCATTTGCAGCGTTTGCAGCGTTGCCTGCGCGTCCAGGTACATTGGAAACATAGTCAAGGAAGTGCCTTTTTATAACGGATAAAATCTGATTTACGCATATACCGGATATAAATCCGATATATGCGTAAAACGGACATTTTCCGGTATACGCATATAACGGATTTCGCTTGTATCGGACAAAACCAGTGAGAACAATTGAATCCGATATATCCGAGGTTTACTGTATTTCCATCACTGCCTCTGTTACTACCTCAATCATATTTATTATTTTAACAACCCAATACAATACACTCATATGTGACTTTACTCATCTGTATACACCAGTCATTATTTGCACTATGACCCATTTATCATTGCACTAAAATTAATATATCTGCAATATGTCTGCTCCTGCATATGCTCCTGTGCAATACTATGTGTATATTTTGGATACCTTGTATATATCTTGTTAAATTGTCTTTTTTACTCTACTTTTATATACTTTTTTTTTTTTTTTTAAACTTGACTACTGCACTGAAAGGAGAAGCTCTCCAATCTCGTTGTACATCTTGTATAATGACAATAAAGGCCATTCCATTCCATTACTTTTCCAGCCAAAGAAAAGTCCTAAAAATGCTATATAAAAGCAGAAAAAGCATCTTGGGGATCCCTGAGTATAAAGATTCATTAAAGTCCTGCCAAGAGTTCTGAACACTCACAGCTGAGACGTTAATACCGTCTTATCTCGGCAGTCGTATGGAAACCCGCCAAAAACGATGTGGCAGCAGACCCAATCGGCTCATGCACAACACCTCGTCTTGTAAGTGAGTGAATTTGATTCTTTGACTCTTTCCTCGATGGATATAAATACCACTTTGTGCAGACAATGTGTACAAATTATTAGTTGGGGTGGGAATGGCTGGGTAATTAATGGTATTGTATTAGGGTGTCATGAGATTACAATGTGATGAGATTTCTCATTTGGTGACTGTCGCTAACTCTGGGAACATATTTTCTCAAAAAGCGACTAGCGACAAAACTGACTTTTTCCGATGTTGAGACGTTTTCTTGTATTTTGGGACAGTTAAAGAACGTAATGAGGGCTGCACGGTGGACAAGTGGTTAGTGCGCAGACCTCACAGCTAGGAGACCCGAGTTCAATCCCACCTTCCCCGTGTTCTCCCCGTGCATGTGTAGGTTTTCTTCGGGTACGTATTTTGGGACAGTTAATAAAACGTATTGAGGGCTGCACGGTGGACGAGTGGTGAGTGCACAGACCTCACAGCTAGGAGACTCGAGTTCAATCCCACCCTCCCCGTGTTCTCCCCGTGCATGCGTGGGTTTTCTCCGGGTACTCCGGTTTCCTCCCACATTCCAAAAACATGCTAGGTTAATTAGCGACTCCAAATTGTCCATAGGTATGAATGTGAGTGTGAATGGTTGTTTGTCTATATGTGCCCTGTGATTGGCTGGCCACCAGTCCAGGGTGTACCCCGCCTCTTGCCCGAAGACAGCTGGGATAGGCTCCAGCACCCCCGCAACCCACGTGAGGAAGAAGCGGTAGAAACTGAATGAATGTTAGTTAGCTGGGCTGCACGGCGGTCGAGTGGTTAGCCTCAGACCTTCAGACCTCACAGCTAGGAGACCAGGGTTCAATTCCACCCTCGGCCATCTCTGTGTGGAGTTTGCATGTTCTCCCCGTGCATGCGTGGGTTTTCTCCGGGTACTCCGGTTTCCTCCCACATTCCAAAAACATGCTAGGTTAATTGGCGACTCCAAATTGTCCATAGGTATGAATGTGAGTGTGAATGGTTGTTTGTCTATATGTGCCCAGTGATTGGCTGGCCACCAGTCCAGGGTTTACCCCGCCTCTCGCCATGAAAGGAACTGCTGGGATAGGCTCCAGCACCCCCTACGATTCTCGTGAGGATAAGAAGTAGAAAATAATTTTGGTGGAATCAACCCTTTACTATTTTTGCAAGGTAGGTGTAGGTAGCCTCGGGTAGTTGATTACAGCAACTTCATTATTGGACTTTTTCAACAGCAACATTGATTTTATCTTAACATTTATGACATTGGTTTTTATGCCTGACATATTTAAAGAAAAGAATAAAATCTTAACTTTAAAAAAGCCCAGGCTCCGCGTGTGACCTGCCTGTACACTCAGTTTGGTGCAAATGCCTTTATTGTCAATCATGCTTTAAAAACATTCATTATCCAAGGTTGCCGGCACTCGGTTTATTGAAACAAAGTAAGGACGGTCAACTCCATTGATGAGGGTGTTGTAATTGTATGCTCCATAAAGTCGCGTGTAATAGAACACCCGAACCTAAGATTTGAATATGAAAGTTTACTGATAAAAAAATGAATTTGTTTTTGACAGAACATTACAGTACATCACATAAATTCCAACTCATCAGTAAGTGCAACAAGCAACTGTGAGAGATTACAATATGGATGGAATATTTGTCCATTTAACGGTATTAAAAATATATTTTCTATACATTTTAAATGTTTAACATTTACTACATCACTGAGTTTTTACATTTGCTGATCGAATACAAGACAGGAACCACAGAGGATGCTGCCGTACTGTCCGAGTGAGTGTGCCAGTTTCTCTTTGAGAGCATGTCGCCAAAATATTGCAGTAATATAATACTATACTGTATGATACACCATTAAAAAAAATCATTAATTCATTCATTTTCTACCGCTTATCCTCACAAGGGGGGTGCTGGAACCTATCCCAGTTGTCTTCGGGCGAGAGGCCAGCCAATCACAGGGCACATATAGACAGACAACCATTCACACTCACATTCATACCTATGGTCAATTTGGAGTCGCTAATTAACCTAGCATGTTTTTGGAATGTGGGAGGAAACCGGAGTACCCGAAGAAAACCCAAAAACATGCAAACTCCACACAGAGATGGCCGAGGGTGGAATCGAACCCTGGTCCTCTTAGCTGTGAGGTCTGCGCGCTAAACACTCGAACGCTGTGCCGCCCAAATGATATATATATATATTAAATATATTTTTTGTGGGGGGTGTAGTATGTCAAAAACATTACAAATATTTTTTTAGGAATGAATGAATTTGATTGCTTAGATCAGGGATCTCAAACTCAATTTACTTGGGGGCCACTGGAGCTCGGGTCTGGGTGAGACTGGGCCGCATCAGGTTTTCCAAAAAAAAAAAAAACGCATTTATTAAATACAAAAAATTAAAAAAAACTTCGCTTTGGTTCCAATTTTCTACAAGAAAAGCTCTGATAAAACATTCCACTGTTCTCAAATATCTTACTTTTTATTTTTCTACACAAAATAAGATGAAAAATAATTAAACAAATCAAGAATAAAGAAAATCAATCAACCTGTAATAAATAAGTATAATAATAATAAAACAGCAAATAATAAAAACCACATATAGTTGGTGGGTAGACAAATTATTTTTTTCAGATTAAAAGCCAGAGACATGACAAAACACGACTATAGTCACATTTATACTCTTTTTATTTACAACATATTGCGCAACTGCAGGGTCTTGAGACACATGCTAACTCGCAAACTAGAGAGCTAGTTATTTCCTTTAAACTTAAATAGCCAAAAACTTACCACTTCCACACGGATAGGGAGGATAACTATTAACAGTTATTTAACCTTTAACATGAACATTAATCAAACGTAATAATTTTTTCTGGGTACATGATACCATACAGCATCCATATCAAACTTGCGCACTAACATTAAACTTTCATATCAAGGCGGGGGCCTCAAACTAGTGTCCTGCGGGCCACATTTGGCCCGCGGGCCACGTGTTTGAGACCCCTGGCTTAGATGGAGGATGATATAGCCAAGCTCACCAGGAGGTGATCAGACATTTACAACAAAGTAACAAAAAAATCTCCTGGAGTTGGATAGGGTTCATGTACTTCATATACAGACAAAAAGGTAAGAACACAAATGCTTTTCAGTTAATTTTTTTAAGCTAAAGTGACTTATTATCATCTTTATTTCTTCCTCTTAATGTACAACCTGCATTAACATAAAAAAAAATGTTAAAAAATATCCACTCTGAATATGAATTACAGCCGTCTTTTTGGTTAACGTTGAAAATCTCTGAAGTTTTGCTTCGGTTAGAGTCTTACTGATTTTAAAATCAGATACGGTGTGATATTTTCTCCCGTCCCTACATCACTAGATTTGTCCATAAGCCACACCGGGTCAACGCTATTTACTTTTGGGACAAAAAGACTACATAACTGAGCATCAACAATTTCAGCAGAATAAAAGAAATGAAGCAAAACACATAGTTGAGATTAATCACTGCCTGCAAGGCCATCATTTTCATCCCAACTCGCGTTCAGTGTCTGAAGGCAATAATGTACTTGATTCATTCCGTCAATAAGCTATAGTGCAGTATTTCATACCTTATTTTACTATCCGCCACGAACATTGTGTTTGAATATCGGTAGGTTTTTTTTACAAGTGAAAAGAAAATACTGCAAACAGTATCTTTCTTCTTTTTTTGTGCCTTGCTAAAGAACCAAACACTTTTAGAAACACTGACTGCCATGGCCTTGCGTTGAATAATGCAGCTTTAGCGAGAGCAGGGGAATTTTCCTCAGGGCACAGGTGTGTCCTGATATTCTCATAAGCCGGCGGCAACACAAAGAAGTAGAGATGCTTCCTTGGTGAAAAGGATTAGGGGCGGCACAAGGTGGAGATTCCAATCAACAATGGGAGTTTTCATTAGGGTGAATGTGGTTTTGACCTTCAGGCGCCGCTTCAAATAGGAGCGACACCAACCCTGAATCGCTGGAGCCTGTGGCATGAATATAAGGTGGAAAAAAAAATGTCTCATTCGGAAACTTTTAGCCGAATATGGAGAACGGCGGCGTGAGTAATAACTCTCATTATTACGCTGCGGGTATCGGCAGACTCATTACAGTTTCTTTCACTGGATATATTAATAAATGACAAGAAAGAAATTAAATAAATCAACATTATGCACGTACTCGCAATAGGTTGATATGCTTATACACGGCACACTTTGTCCAATCGGGACAGAACAGTGATAATTTATCCAAAAAAAACATTATAGAATCACTGAACAGCTTGTAAAGTACACAGGAAATAAGATGCAGTTGAATATACATTTTTCCAAATGGCAATATTTGCTGTCAGCATGGCCGATAAGAAGGTGGGGGGTTTACAGAAATCCTGCCTGACCTTGTGTGTCACTTACAAGCCTCAGGAAAAGACTGTTTTTTCCCTTTTTTTTTTTTTTGCTGATAGCACAGGGTGTCTGTATGACGCTAATGTTTTATGTCAGATGTTATACTTACCAGTACATCAAACGAGAGGTAATGCACCTTTATTTTGCCCATGGAAGCATTTTTCTTCCTTTTCGACACTTAGCCGGAAGATTTTCAAAATTGCAACGCTGATTGCTTAGGGAGGGGGAGCGGTGAGATGTGTAATGTAAAATAACGCGTAAATAAACCCGTTTTGTTTTCTGGAGATTTCAGCAAGAATGTGAGCTACAGTAGATAAATAAATTGGTGGTAATGTGGGAGAGCAGCGGTTTGTGTTTTATTTTAGGAGTGGGATGATAAGAAAAAAAAAAAAAAAAAAAAAAAAAAAAAAAAAAAAAGGACACGGACAAGGAGTGCCAAGCTCTGAAAACTGGCATCCTGCAGTTGTATGTCAGTCACCTAGCAACAAGTCCTTCCCATCACTTACCCTCCGCCGCCCCTGTCTCCCGCTGTGCTCTCTAATTCAACAAATCTGCTCAGAATGTATAGCTGCTCTTCTAACAAAACGCATTCTGTACCGGGGGCTAAGGATGTGGGCCTCCGCTGAACACGCCACTCAGCTGCCCATTGACCAGCGGGTCCTTTCTCTGCACACACTGAGGAGCCACGGACAAAGACCCTGAAAGCGGGGGCAGCTCCACAGAGAAAACATTTGCTTGTAATTGTGTTTGACTGCATAATGAAAATGATGTTCTTTTTTAATTTGGGCTTGTTAAGGCCACACTATTTTCCCCTGGTCACCTGATTATTGTAAAGAAGCACCCCCCTACTTGCCCCGTGGGCCGACAAGGGGGGGGAAATATTGAAAATGGCCCAAAAGACCCCGGCCTCTCTTTACTTAAACCCCTCTTGTGTTTCAAGTGTTCTCTGGCAAAAAAACATAAATATGTAGTCCCCGTTCATTACAGCATGGGGGGGCGGGGGGAGTGTACGAGAATGAGTTTTCCCTTTCTGTGCCTGCATGGAAAATACAATGACAGACACACACATCCACAAAATGGGAGCGCTGCCATGCGTGCCCTGTGTTGGAAAAGCATTGAGAGAACGAGCATTCCTGGTGCTACTTCAGTGAAACAGACCATTAGTGGGCGCATTGGGCTCACACCCAAAAAGAGTACCTCAATGGGCGCATTCACATTCAGCAACTCCTTGCACTTTGTTTTTTTTTTGACGTCTATTTCCTGTTATTAATGTTTGTGCTCCGCATTCATCAACCCCGGTCCTTACTTCCTTCCACTTCCCATTGCGAGCGTTCACAGGTGATCGTCTTACCCCTGTCTCACCTGCTTGAAAGGGGGCGCAGCGACCCCTGCCAATTTGAATCTAGCATCCAGTGAAAACAAGCGAGGGGCGACGACGAAAGCTTTTTCTAACCTTTTGCTAATTTCACATGTGGCTTTCGCAAAACCTCCATATGGATTGCTATTCACGGCTTTAATTGCTTGACGTCGAGGTGCACGGTTCTCGTGCGACGAAGCGCCAAGTCGGGCCGAGAGGTCGCACGTGAGAGGGCGGAGGGCAGATGTTAGCGCGCCGACATATATTCAATTTATTATGATTATTGTGTCCGAACGGCTCAGTTATCAGTATGGTCAGGATGAAACTTAAATAATTTCACTGAGTTTTATTGGGAGAAAAAAAAAGAAGCAGGAATAGACTCAATTTATTTGAAAAAAAAAATGCTTTCTTAACGTGTGTATGTCACTCCTTGAAGAAGAAGCACTGGGTTTGACTGCTGTATGTATCAAATGTATCAATAGTCATAATTATCTTCTCTCACCTACACAGACGGCACACAATATTCATGTATAATTACTTTATGACAGTTGTTTACAATCACTCTGACTCCATGCAAATGTCATAACGACCAGCCAAGCATTTGTTCTATCATTGAAAAAACAATGTATCATCACCTAGCATGAAATGTTTTCATAGTTTTCACTTTCCCTTTCAGGCATCTAACTGGAAGTCATGCACCCGCTACTCCTGCACTCGTAAAACATCAAGCATATTTGATTTATGTTATATAATATGATATTATATCTTGTCTTATGTCTTATTTTTCCAACCACAAACATAGGCTACTAATATAAAACAGAGATGGTGTAAGATTTGTAGTTTTATTTATTTTAACAACTCTGTACGGTGACCTTGAGTGTCCTAAAATGTAAATAAAATAAAATCCAACTAAAATACAATTTATAAAATGTATTATTATTATAAGATTTAATGCTAACAAGTGGTGACAAGCTGTGGTAAAACGGGGTGAACTGATCCTTACGCTCTTTTGCAACAATAATAAGTACAATGAAACCAATATAATAATTATGAAAACAAAAATGCAATGCATCTGAGCACATATAGCATGAGAATATGCAAAAAAAAAAAAAAATGCACAGCAGGACAGCGCTAACATGATTCAACCACACCTCCGTGCATTTACACACAGCATTACCATCTGTGAACAAGGTCGAGGTACAAGGAAGAATAGAAAATACGCATCTGTCTGTGCGGCATTGGAGAAAGTCATACACATACCGTAAGTCTCAATCTGCGTCACGCATGGTGTGTTCAAGGACTGACGAACAAAGTGGCCGCAACGCCCCGACAAAGACACGTTATTAGCGAAAGCATAAATTTACTTACACGTGCAAAAAATCGGGGGCTTTTTAAAAGACATGAGGCGTTCGAGCGCAGTATGTAAATCTCAGTGTTCTGTGCTATTCACCCCCCCACTCCACCCATGGGGATTAGTAATAGTAACCAATAGTAACGGGTTTCTTTATGGTCATGCCCTGATTGATGACATGATACATAACCATTGCTCTGATCTCATTTGCCACACTTTCCTGTGGCCGTCTTGGTACCTGACCTTGTCCTCTACAACCCCCCCCCTTCGATGGGCCTTGTTGGGGCGTATGATCCCCCACCCCTGACGTGGCCCAAGGACACCTCTATGAAAAGGTTTGTGTCCAATACCAAATCTTTCCCATCCTCTCACTGCTTGACCTTTCAGTTGATCTGTTGACACGTGTTCAAAACCCTTTCCACAATGTGAAATCAGTCATTGATCATCTGTGTTGTTATTATTGTCATTAATAAATAAGATGAAAATACATATCATATGTAATGTGTGCATTCCATTTTGAAATACTTTGATTTGAGCTGTTGTCTCAATGTTTACAGTTTGGAAATGTGCTTATTTTTATGATCTGTTTCGAAGTCTGGATGTTAAGTTTTGAAAAGTGAGCAAAAACTTCAGAGTCTAATTCCGAAGTGATTGTAAAAAAAAAATCAAACAGTGCTCCATGTATGCTGTACATTTGACCTGTATTATGAGGTATTTATACGTTATTAGCGGCTTACGGTGAATTAGGCATTTTCTGTGAAAAACTTGTGGATAAATAAATAAATAAAGCAAAAATCAGACTATTCTTTTTACACTTAAGGTTTGATCAATGAAAGCTTGAATAAAATAAACAATGTTGCGGAAAGAATGAAAAATTCCCTGCACAGTTAATAAATTAATAAAGGTTTCAGGATGGCAACAACATGTTAACTGAAGTACCAAAATAACTACAGTAAACCTCGGATATATCGGATTCAATTGTTCCCACTGGTTTTGTCCGATATAAGCGAAATCCGTTATATGCGTATACCGGAAAATGTCCGTTTTACGCATATATCGGATTTATATCCGGTATATGCGTAAATCGGATTTTATCCCTTATAAAAAGGCACTTCCTTGACTATGTTTCCAATGTACCTGGACGCGCAGGCAACGCTGCAAACGACGTCGTATAGCGGCCTGTCACAATTCGGCGAATCGGAGCGCCACGATGCGGCCATCCGATATATGCGAGGGAAATTTAATGGAAATGCATTGGAACGGGACTGGAGATTTTGTCCGAAATAGGCGAAATCCGTTATAAAAAATCCGATATATGCAATGAATTTTTATTGGAAATGCATTACAGAAAAATCGGTTCTTTTTTATCGGTCCGTTGTGAGCGAATTTCCGATATATCGGAGTCCAATATATCCGAGGTTTACTGTAGTATGTCAACAACCCTTCCTATAATACAGCAGAAGTTGACCAGCATTGCAGGATGGATCGTGTTCAAGCCCAGAGGTGGTTAAACAGCGCTATGTTAAGAGCTAAATTCTCAAGTGTTACATGTTCCATTTAAAAATAATCTTGCAATCAAAGTCATCCAAAAAAAAAAAAAAAATCACCAGCACTTCAGAATATGACATTAATGTAGCACATTTTCATTCACTTCAATTTAGCAAATATTTCCATCTGAAATTGGCACATAAGAATATCAATGTCGTTTGTTGACTGAATTCAAGAGAATTGGAGTATTAAGCAAAAGAGTAATGTAATTTTTCTTATATTGGCTCAACATTGTTGGCGTCAAGCAGGGTAACCAAAGGCTTCAATAAGATGGCTTGGATGAAATTGACTTCAAACTAAGGAATCCGACAAACTGGAGTGCTTAGTGGACACACACACACACACACACACACACACTTTAACAATATTCTCCACCGTGCCGACGACAGCCCCTGCTCCATTTATTTGTTTTCCTCAAGTGTCAACACAAGTAGAACGCGTCCGTCTGCGGGGATCCTCAGAACTTTCACCATAAGGAGTCCAACTCTGACACCAATTAAAGAGATTACGTCTTAGCACGAGAAGAACAAAACTATCGTCGTGTGTTACCGCCGTGATTGATTTTGACAAGGTCACCGAGTACGGTGCAACAGTGCGCGACCTCAACGGGCAGCTGGTGATTCTACTCACATGAACTGCAACACACTTTACTTTAACACAGAGGTAGGGAACCTATGGCTCGGGAGCCAGGTAGGGCTCTTTTGATGACTGTATCTGGCTCTAAAGCATTTTTTACCACAATAAAAATGCATTTTTGCTAAAATTTTAAAGTAAACCATCACAGAAATGACTGTTAAAAATAATATTCAAACTCAACAACTTTCTTATGCATTTTAATCAGTCCATCTATTTTCTACTGCAATACGGCCAACCATATCAATCTTTCCTGATGATATTTTCCAGGTCAAACACCAAAACTTGATTATTACTGGGTAATGCGGTATTCTACCTCGGTCATTGAGATGTCAACATGTAAATGTAAACTTTCCTCCTTTAGTCAAATAGTCACCTAGCTAAAGCTGCAGAACCAAGCCTTCTGATGAAGATGGCCAAAAGAATGAAATACGTGTACGGAGTACGGTGCAAAACCATGCAGCAGCAGAAGTTGTAATAATGGCAACATGTATTAGATTTATTATTAGACGCTGCGCTACTCACGAAAGTGTGCTGGCCACACCCCATTGGCGTGGGGTAGTGTGCCTGGTCTACATAATTAGAGCCCATTATATCTAAAACTGTTGGTCTTACATAAAAATGCACACATTTTATTGCATTCAATGTTTAAAAAATGTATATGGCTCTCACAGATACACATTTTTAAATATTTGGCCTTCATGGCTCTCGTAGCCAAAAAGGTTCCCGACCCCTGCTTTAACACATGGAATCGTTGCCAAACAGTAAACAATACAAACGGTTGTATAGCAAAAGAACAGGAAGTAAACTTCAGGAAAACTACAACATACATTACTTTTTGTTATTTAACCAGTTATTTTCACAGATTACAGATTAAGATGGCAGTAATTTTTGTGGGCGTTACGATCCAACGCCACCAGCAAAAAAAGTCAATAATTGATACGGCCATAAAAATGTTGATTTTTGACACAAAGCTGAAACCCTTTTGCCATCTGATTTTGGATTAACATTTGCAAAAGTGAGTCCTAAATACACCTCACAGACTTAAGAAACACATTTAAATAATAAAACGTATATAGCACAGGTTCTCATGACTAATGATGATCAATGAACAAACGCAATGGGAGTCACAGCCATTAATAACACTAATAACATTAATAACAACTATGGTGCATTCAAAGACCGCCTAACAAAGTGGGATATCTAAACGCTTAACAAATAAACACGAAGCATAGAGACATAAAAGTGTAAAATCGGGGGTTAATCTGTATAGTGTACACTGAACCTACAAGTAGACCTGGGCGATATATTGATACATTTAAATTATCAATATTTGCTTCTAAGAAATCAATACAACCCATATTGTTGATATCGATATAGACTGGAATTGAGCTGTATCGCCCTCATGCCTGTAAAAAAGATGGAGGGGCGGAGCAGAAGCCTCGAGGCTCGGTTGATGCTAACAAGCTAGCATTTGCAGTGGAAGAAGTCGGCAAAGAATAAGCAGTAACTAAGTAATATGGAGCTACTTCCAATCCAGAGTATTGAATAAATCATTTTCTATTGATTTTGTATTTTATATATATCATATATCGATATTGAACCTCCATATATGGAATGAAAACACGCCGTGAAGCCACTATTCTCAGCGTTTGCTAACTCTGTCACTACCATGCAAACAACTGAATCAATCAAAAGTTATACTATAAATACATGTAAAACATATCTAGACTTGGAATTATTAAATAAACACAGTAAATATACCACAAAGATTACGAAGTATGTCATGATTAATGAAAACAAACAGGAAACAGGAAATGTTATATAAAATCGCTGACGTACCTGGATCCAAGAGAATGCAGGAGCTATGATGATTCAAAGGCGGCCACAAATCTTCTTATGAAGTCCAGAAGATAAATCCATCGGAAAAAATGTGGAATATCCAGTAATTTCACAAGTGATCTTACGTAAACCTTATGCAAGGTGATGTACGCAGCGCCACCTGCATAAACTTCCTCTTCTCCTTCTGGTTTAATGGCGGGGTGCAACTATTACATACAACACGGGGCATAAATATTACAGACGCATGGAAAATAAAATATCAAACAAAATGCTGCCTTGTTTTCTTGTAGATGAATAAAGTCCATGAATGATGAATCTGTCCATCTCAATTTCACAAGTGACCCTAATAAAACCTTACGTCTTAGTGGCGCCATAGGCGAGCGCGACATTCTTCTTCATGTTTATAGCGGGTCGCAACCCATGTTTAGGTGCAATGTCGCCACCTACTGGACAGGATTGTAGACGGTGCCCGGATGTTGCGCGTTCAACACATGCGCAGTGATAAACCAGGAAGTCACGCTGTTGTTATGGAAAACACGCAATGAAAAGCATATGGATGGTGCGTTCAAGTTAAAAGCAATTCATTTGAATAAATACAGAGAGCGACACCCAAACACACAGAGAGAGAAAGTTTGGTGAGATTATAAAGACACTTATACACCGGAAATGACAGAAATTCTTCTTATTAAATTTTTTTTATACCAAAATCCTGATAAATTGTGGGGTGGAGAATGCTGAATCGTGAATGTGTGTTAGAGTTAGGCGATTTTGGGGTGACTAGTGTTGTGTCTTTGGAGAAAAGTAGTATTTTTTTATGGCGCTTAACCGCACTAGGGTCACAGGCGTATGCTGGAGCCTATCCCAGCTCTCTTTGTTGAATTAAAGGTGTGGTACACACTGTACTGGTCGCGAGTCGTGAGTTCAATTCAAAACCAGCATGAGCAACGACTATTTGTGTAGCGGAGCATTGTCATATAAAGGATCTTTGACTAGTCTTTTTCAAGTAGGTCCTCTTAAAAAATAAGCACGGCACTCCTGTCATACAGAGGATATTTTTTTTTCCTCTTTTTATTTCACAGAAAATGGATACAAAGCCCAGAACAGTTACGTTCGCTCATATGATTTTCTTCTACGGCGGCGTATTTACCAGCTGACATTTTATCAGCTCAGATGTTATGAAAAGGATATCAATTGCGTCAAGATGTATGCAACCTTTATGAAGACTTCACCGACTTCACTCGGCTCTCTCAGGACTACTACCGTCCACGCCAGCTCGGTCTGGTCCTGGACTTAAACTTTTCAAACTTTTGTTTTAGTGCTGTTAACTGCTAATACTTGTAGTTAAAGTATATTGAGTTAGCATTAGGTTTTACCCAGTGTTGCCATCTGCTCAGTAAGCAAAGTAGCTATTGGGTGTCCTAAACAAACGCATTATTTGATTTCCTGTGTGTATACGATCCTGTCAGAAGATGTACAGGTCACCTTTGCTAATCAATAAAACACTCTTTAATTGCCATTGTTTACCCACGATGAAGAAAGCCAACAAACAGTGTTGCTAACTTGGCAATTTTGCTAACTTGACGCAAGATCTGGCAACATTCTAACCCCCCTTGGTGACATTCATTCATTCATTTTCTACCGCTTATCCTCACAAGGGTCGCGGCGGGTGCTGGAGCCTATCCCAGCTGTTGCCAGCCAATCACAGGGCACATATAGACAAACAACCATTCACACTCACATTCATACCTATGGACAATTTGGAGTCTCCAATTAACCTAGCATGTTTTCATGGCCGAGAGTGGAATTGAACTTGGGTCTCCTAGCTGTTCGGCATGTGTGCTAACCACTCGCCAACCGTGCAGCCCCTCCCTTGAAGACACATTTTCTCCAAAGCAACTAGCAACGAATCTAGCGTCTTTTTCTGGTGCCGTATGGGATTTTTTTGGTATTTGGGGACTTAAACGTGAAAGCACGCATTCTTCTCATTCATTCTTTTTCTACTGCTTATCCTCACAAGGGTCGCGGGGGTGCTGGAGCCTATCCCAGCTGTCCCCAGCCAATCACAGGGCACATATAGACAAACAACCATTCACACTCACATTCATACCTATGTACAATTTGGAGTCGCTAATTAACCTAGCATGTTTTCATGGCCGAGAGTGGAATTGAACTTGGGTCTCCTAGCTGTTGGGCATGTGTGCTAACCGCTCGATCACCGTGCAGCCCCTCCCTTGACGACATATTTTCTCCAAAGCAACTAGCAACGAGTCTAGCGTCTTTTTCTGGTGCTGTATGGGATTTTTCTGTTATTTGGGACTTAAAAGTGAAAGCACGTATTGTTTTGCGTTTTTGTGTTCTCACTATTGACAAGTCTAACTGAGCTACAGTTAGCTTCGGCTGCAATGATGATGTGGAGTACGTGCTTCCACGTCAGTCTTCAATAACATATTTTAAGAGTCACTAGGTGGTCTGAATACTCGCTAAATATAGCATCAGAGCTAGTAAGTTGGCAACACATATCTCACCTATTTCCGGAAGTCGGGCTCTAGCCGGTCCACTTCCCTCCAGGCTTCCTCCTCCTCCTCCTCCTCCTCCTCGTCCTTCTCGCTCCTCCTGCTGGCTTTCACGTTAATTGGCAGCAGTTGAACCGTGAGCCGTAAATCAAGAAGTGCGGAGTGTATTAATGAGTGGGACCACCCAGGAAAAGTACTTTGTCCCCACTTTGGCCACAGACAATGAGAGGATCCTGGAGTGTGTCAGCTTGTGAAAGCCATGAATGAACATTAACAAGAGCAGCGCTGCTACATCCCCTGCAAGCAAAGCGTTGGCAGATAAATTCCCGTATTGGAGGCTGGAACAATAAACAGCACCGTGTTGGGGTTTGTTGGTTTTTTTTTTTTTTCAAGTTCTCCATTTAAGGTGGACATCGTTTGCAAAACATTGGCACACACTAAAGCATGCATCTGTCAAGCACTTTACAAATGGTTGATCCGATATTTACCACAGGGGTGGGAGGATCCATCCAAATGTTGATTCCATCGATACCAAGTCTTGTATGACGAGATCCATGTTCTTCAGTCCTGTATTTTTTTTTAAATATTTGTTTTTTGTTGTGTGGGCGGCAAGGCGGTCGAGTGGTTAGCGCGCATTGACCAGGGTTCAATTCCACCCTCGGCCATATCTGTGTGGAGTTTGCATGTTCTCCCCGTGCATGCGTGGGTTTTCTCCGGGTACTCCGGTTTCCTCCCACATTCCAAAAACATGCTAGGTTAATTAGCGACTCCAAATTGTCCATAGGTATGAATGTGAGTGTGAATGGTTGTTTGTCTATATGTGCCCTGTGATTGGCTGGCCACCAGTCCAGCGTGTACCTCGCCTCTCGCCCGAAGATAGCTGGGATAGGCTCCAGCACCCCCCGCGACCCTCGTGAGGAAAAAGCGGTAGAAAATGAATGAATGAATGAAATTGACATCTATCAATCTGGTAAAGGTTATAAAGCCAAATCTAAATGTTTGGGACTCCAGCAAACCACAGTGAGAGCCATTATCATTAAGTGCCGAAAACATGGAACAGCGGTGAACCTTCTTTCCAGGAGTGGCCGGCCAACCAACCAAGAGGTCACAAAAGACCCCACAACAACATTGAAAGAACTGCAGGCCTCACTTGCCTCAGTTAAGGTCGATGTTCATGACTCCACCAGAAAAAGCACAAATGGCAGAGTTCCAGGACTGAAACCACTGCTGAATAACAAAAAGGCTTTTATTAAGGCTTGTCTCAATTTTGCCCGAAAAAATCTTTATGATCTCAAAAAACTGGGGTGTCCTAGCTGTGAGGCGCTAACCACTTGACCACCGTGCAGACTATATTAATTGTTGTATATTCTCTTATATCATTGGATTTATTTGTATTTGCCTTGTATTTACTTGGCATGAGACCGATACCAAAATTTGCAGTCCAAAGTTATCCAAACTGTAGCCCGCGGGCTATTTGTGGTCATCAGTCAGTCAGTCATTTTCTACCGCTTATCCTCACGAGGGTCGCGGGGATGTGCTGGAGCCTATCCCAGCTGTCTTCTTGGGGCGAGAGGCGGGGTACACCCTGGACTGGTGGCCAGCCAATCACAGGGCACATATAGACAAACAACCATTCACACTCACATTCATACCTATGGACAATTTGGAGTCGCTAATTAACCTAGCATGTTTTCGGAATGTGGGAGGAAACTGGAGTACCCGTAGAAAACCCACAGACATGGCCGAGGATTGGTATTGAACCCTGGTCTCCTAGCTGTGAGGTCTGCGCACTAACCACTAGACCACCGTGCAGCCCTATTTGTGGTCATGTTCTATAAATACAATTGAAGCAAAAGTGTTAGCAATAACAATAGTAATACACTTTGTCAGTGGAGAGTTTTTTTTTTTTAGATATACTTCTTAGTATATCGACTTTGGATTATATTTAGCCAAAATACAAATTATTAAAAAGGTCAAGTATGCGAGCCCTCAAAGGAAATATTTTGCAGTCCGCTGATTTACTGGTTGAAGCTATCTTGTCACGTTGGAGTCAGAAACATCTTCAGCCAAATGTATGCGGTAATAGCGATCATATTTGAGTTCATTCGATTGAAATGCTTTAGAAAAGAAGCTATACATGTAGTGGATGACAGCGGCAAATAAATAAATTCCTCAGCAAGTGTAAAAAAACAAAAAAAAAACTGAAATGTTTTCCCATGAGAGCGTCAACGTGGGACTGTCATCCATCATGAAAACTCACAAAGCGGGGCCACCGGCTACTAAAATACCAAGGTTAATCTTGATTAAATACCTTTCCGGGGCATAAAAAGCATATTTAACATAAAACATCCTTCAAAAAGCAGTCAAATTTAAGATATAAAATACTACTTCTGATGGCAAGGCCAAGTATCCCAACTCGCAGATGAAAAGTATCAAAGAGATTAAAGAAAAAAAACATTAGAAATCATCACGCTGCTTAAATGGCTTCATCTGACTTCCCCGTTACCCTTCTGCCCAATTTAGTATTCACTTAAGCAAACCAAATCATCTTTCCTTAATATACATTGGAAGAGGGCAGGTGAATGCTTTAGCGGAGCATATAATGTATTTGCAGCCGTCATTCACTGCATAATGCCCCCCCCCCCCCACCCCCCCACCCCGCCCCCCCACTCCATAACACACAAACTACTACTACTTTCAAAACACTACACCGCTAACTTTTTAGCATGTTCAACACCAGAAAAGGGGACAAAAACCCACGGTGAGGTAGCATTTAGCCACTAGGGCCCCCACCTGTGGAACAGCCTGCCGGGGGGCCTCAGGACTGCGGAGACTGTTGATATTTAAAAAAAAAAAAAAGATTAAAGACGCACCTTTTTAATCAGGCTTTTAACTCATATTTTTAAACTTTTTTTATGTTTTTATCTTTTTAGTCCTATTTTATGCTCTTAGTCTTCAGCTTTTAACTCCAGTGTTTTGTTTTTATCTTTTTAGTCCTATTTTATGCTCTTAGTCTTCAGCTTTTAACTCCAGTGTTTTGTTTTTATCTTTTTAGTCCTATTTTATGCTCTTAGTCTTCAGCTTTTAACTCCAGTGTTATGTTTTTATCTTTTTAGTCCTATTTTTTGCTCTTGGTCTTCAGCTTTTAACTCTAGTGTTATGTTTTTATCTTTTTAGTCCTATTTTATACACTTAGTCTTCAGCTTTTAACGCCAGTGTTTTGTTTTTACCTTTTTAGTCCTATTTTATGCTCTTAGTCTTCAGCTTTTAACTCCAGTGTTTTGTTTTTATCTTTTTAGTCCTATTTTATGCTCTTAGTCTTCAGCTTTTAACTCTAGTGTTATGTTTTTATCTTTTTAGTCCTATTTTATGCTCTTAGTCTTCAGCTTTTAACTCCAGTGTTTTGTTTTTATCTTTTTAGTCCTATTTTTTTGCTCTTGGTCTTCAGCTTTTAACTCTAGTGTTATGTTTTTATCTTTTTAGTCCTATTTTGTACACTTAGTCTTCAGCTTTTAACGCCAGTGTTTTGTTTTTACCTTTTTAGTCCTATTTTATGCTCTTAGTCTTCAGCTTTTAACTCCAGTGTTTTGTTTTTATCTTTTTAGTCCTATTTTATGCTCTTAGTCTTCAGCTTTTAACTCTAGTGTTATGTTTTTATCTTTTTAGTCCTATTTTATGCTCTTAGTCTTATAGCTTTTAACTCCAGTGTTTTGTTTTTATCTTTTTAGTCCAATTTTATACACTTAGTCTTCAGCTTTTAACTCCAGTGTTTTGTTTTTACCTTTTTAGTCCTATTTTTTTGCTCTTGGTCTTCAGCTTTTAACTCTAGTGTTATGTTTTTATCTTTTTAGTCCTATTTTATACACTTAGTCTTCAGCTTTTAACTCCAGTGTTTTGTTTTTATCTTTTTAGTCCCATTTTTTTTGCTCTTGGTCTTCAGCTTTTAACTCTAGTGTTATGTTTTTATCTTTTTAGTCCTATTTTATACACTTAATCTTCAGCTTTTAACGCCAGTGTTTTGTTTTTACCTTTTTAGTCCTATTTTATGCTCTTAGTCTTCAGCTTTTAACTCGAGTGTTTTGCTTTTATCTTTTTAGTCCTATTTTATGCTCTTAGTCTTCAGCTTTTAACTCCAGTGTTATGTTTTTATCCTTTTAGTCCTATTTTATGCTCTTAGTCTTCAGCTTTTAACTCCAGTGTTTTGTTTTTATCTTTTTAGTCCTATTTTTTTTGCTCTTGGTCTTCAGCTTTTAACTCTAGTGTTATGTTTTTATCTTTTTAGTCCTATTTTATACACTTAGTCTTCAGCTTTTAACTCGTGTTTTGTTTTTATCTTTTTAGTCCTATTTTATGCTCTTAGTCTTCAGCTTTTAACTCCAGTGTTATGTTTTTATCTTTTTAGTCCTTTTTTTTGCTCTTAGTCTTCAGCTTTTAACTCCAGTGTTTTGTTTTTATCTTTTAGTCCTATTTTATGCTCTTAGTCTTCAGCTTTTAACTCGTGTTTTGTTTTTATCTTTTTAGTCCTATTTTATGCTCTTTGTCTTCAGCTTTTAACTCCAGTGTTTCCTCGGGGGTCCTCCACACTGGGGGCTGTGTCGCGTCTGCTGAGGGGGTGCCATCCTTGGGTTCCTTCGACCCGGCCGGCTGGGGGTTCCTCCCTTTAATGTGGGGGTACGCCCGTCTGTAGGAGTCGGGGGGCCCGGGTGCTGGGCCTCCGATGGCACGGCCTGCAGCTCCTCCCAGTGTGGACTGCCCCAAAGGTGGCGTTTCCTTGATCCTTAGTGCCATGCCATGTCTCCCTACTGTGTGTGATTGTGTGTGTGTGTTTTTTTCTTTCTTTTGTTTCTTTGTTTTTTCCTTTTAATTGTGGGAATTGTTTTAATTCTGTAAAGCACTTTGTGTTGCATGTCTTTGCAGGAAAAGTGCTATACAAATAAAGTTGATTTGATTTGAAATGATCAGGATTGAGTCACCTCTGCTTCTTCCGACTCCTTTTCCAACATGAATTGTGCAAGTGTAAACATGCTCTGGAGTGTTAGCCTCCTCCAGGAAGCATCCAAATATGCTCCAGAGTCGCATAAAAGGTCGAAAAGAGCTAATATAAAAGGGTAAAGACGGACATTAATTAGGCCCAAGAAATGCCTGTGCAGCTGTGTGAAGACTTCCATCTCCTCTGTCCCGAGCGAGGAAGTCCTCCTGCCGGCTGAATGCCCTCTTGGAAGCGACTTTTTGTTCTCACACACTTGGCCGCTCTCTTCTAACTTAACATCCTTCTTCTGAGAAGCAACATGTTTCCTCTCCACCTGTTGATGAACTGTGGAGACGTAAAGCACATCTTCATGCAAACAGTACCGTCCTCACATGGGTGCTAGTGAATGGACGGGATTTAAAAAAGGAAGCCAAATGATCACAAGTCATCACAAACAGAAAATGATTGTGGTTTTCGGGGAGGGGAAGTCATGGATGTCTTCATGACTGCTGCTTCCAGTGGGGAGAAGGCCCTCTTGTTCTTTGTGGATGCAAGATGAATGCAGATGAATGGCTTTGCCAATGCATGCTGCACCCGCTCAATCATGTCAAGGCAAAACATTTCCATGTTTTATCATCTCACCGGCTTTATTTTACTAAACCAACCAAATTGGATCTCTTTTTTTTTGTACTTTTCAGGCATGCTGCCTGTAGTATTTTCACTTTCGGGTAAACTACTTATTATGAATCATCTTAGCAAACCCAAGTTAAAATTTTTTTAAAATGTAATCAAGCTAACAGCATGTATGCCTGCGATTAATCGAAATGAAGCTATGATTAATCTCGATTAATCACGATTACGCGAAATTAATCTGTGATTAATCACAATGCTTTTCGAGTTCCGAACAGTTACACTACCACTCCAAAGTTTGGGATCACTTGCAAATGTCTTTGTTTTCCAAAGAAAAACATATTTTCATGCATTTCACAAAAAGTTTTTTCAATTTCAAAACATTTTATTTGATCAATTTCACAAACTGACCATTAAAATGAATCAAATGGTTTTCAAAGAAGATGTACATTTTTGCATAGAGGCCTACTATCAACAACTGTCAGTCCTCTGCATCAATCTCCTGGTATGGCTGCTAATCCAAGTTCATCATTTTATAAGGCTAATAGATTATTAGAAAAACCTGTCTAAAAATCTAAACTAAAATTTCTTACCATGCTGTTAACTACTCCCCTCACAGAGCAGCACAAACTGGGTCTAACAAGGACACAAAAACGATGCACAACTGTGCAAGAAGACAAATATCTGAGTGTATTTTAAGACAACGACGCCTCACAGGTCACCTGGTAGCTGCACTAAATAGTACCACCAGTACCACCAGTACCACCAGTACCACCAGTGTCAGTATCAATAATGAAGAAGCAACTTCAGGATGCTGGACTTCATGGCGGGACTCAGACTGGCCAGAAAAACTTCCAAGTGATCCCAAACTTTTGAGCGGTAGCGAATCTAATCACACATTTACATCAGACTTAATTAAGTAGACTTCATCTATTGATGAAGAAATTAGTGCTGCCAATCGCTTAAAAATATAATCAAGTTAATCACATGAGAGGAATCACAATTAATCTGTGATTAATAGCGATTAATCTGTGATTAATCACAATCTTTTTCACGTTCCAAGCAGTTATCTAATCATACATTTATATCACTTAAGTAGACTAGCTATTGATGAAGAAATTAGTGCTGCCAATCAATTGAAAATATAATCAAGCTAATCACATGAGAGGAATCGTGATCAACCTGTGATTAATCACAATTAAGCTGTGATTAATCACAATTCAACTGTGATTAGTCACAATTAACCCGTGATCAATCGTGATTAATCTGTGGTCGATCACAATTAATCTGTGATTAATCACTCTTTTTCACGTTTCAAGCAGTTATCTAATCATACATTTACATCACTTAATTAAGTAGACTTTATCTATTGAAGAAATTAGTGCTGCCAATTGATTAAAAATATAATCCAGCTAATCAAATGAGAGGAATCGTGATTAATCTGCAATTAATCAAGACCAAGCTGCAATTGATCATGGCTGAACTGATTAATCGTGATTAATCTGTGATCGACCGTGATTGATCTGTGATTAATCACAATCTTTTCAAGTTCCAAGCGTTATCTAATCATACATTTACATCAATTAAATAGACTTTATCTATTGAAGAAATTAGTGCTGCCAATCGATTAAAAATATAATCAGGCTAATCACATGAGAGAATCATGATTAATCACGATGATGCCGTGATTAATCACGATTAATCTGTGATTAATCGCAATCTTTGTCGCGTTTCAAGCCGTTATCTAATCATACATTTACATCAGAGTTAAGTAGTTAAGTAGTATTGATGTACTACGACTGGCTTGACTTTTGATGGGAGATAAAAGTATGGTTACTTACAGATATCCAGTGGTCTCCTGTCGGCGCCACAAATGTAGCCTTGGCCAGCTGGTCCAACTTCATTGCCTTTTCATTTCCACACAGCTTGTGATGGACATAGTGGGTCACCTGTGGATGTCTGTAGGAGGTCCCAGTGGATGTCTTTTTGTCGATAAGTCCACTACCACGGCTTCGTCCCACATTGTTTGGAAAGATATGTTTGGTACTTCAGACTTGTTGTGATAAGGTTCGGTCCTGTTGGGTTGCGCCGCCTGTTGGTGACCTTTTTGTTTCCCTTTAGATTCTGTGACTTCCTGAGTGGGCGGGGCAACAAGGTGCACCTGTAGCCACTTTGCCATAAGGGGAATTTAGCGACCTGGCTGGTTGATGTTCATCATTTGTTCTGCATTGGAGACCCATTGACTTTGATTTTTTTTTTTTTTGCACTCAATTGCACGACGAGGTTCCGGGTCTGGGATCCTTACTTGCAAAAGTCCTAACAGTATTTATAGTACGTGTCTTTTACATTTTAGCCCCCCCCCCCCGTCCCAGTGTACGTGAGCAACTCTGTGTTCGATGACATGTCACAAGGTGTCATTGCAGGGGGTCTGGTGGAATCGCAAAAGTAAAAAAAATATTTTTGTGATGACAGAAATTTAAACAAATAATTTTTCCACATTCCATTTCATTTTTATTTTCTTGTTGGCAGATTTAAAAGTTAATGTACAGTATATATATGTGTGCTTTTTTTCATAAATGTTAAAAACATTTTAGAATTTTGCAATTAAAATTTTAAATATTACATTGTTAGTATACTATAAATAACTCTACAGACATTTGCACTCCTTTAGAGTTACATAAGTAAGGCTCTTGTTGGGTCACTTAAAGGTTCTAGAGATGTTACGACTCAGAGAGGGTGACATTTTGGGGAGGTGGGAGTGGGGGGTTGGGTACTTGTTCCATAAACCTCAGGGTCGTTGAAGAAGTTAAAAATGATTGTCTTCACGTTGAACTTCAGCAGCAATGGTGTGTAATATAATACGTATATGCAGTGGTGTCAAGAAATGTTGGCCCCCTTTTCCTGATTTCTCTTTTTTTTTGCACACTTAAAATGTTTCATATCATCAAACTAATTTAAATATCAGTCAATGATAACACAACTAAACACAAAAATCACTGGTTGGGCTATCCTTGGTAGCAACATCTGCAATCAAGTAACTTGCAATGAGTGTCTTATAGCGCTGTGGCGCTTTGGCAAACTCGACTTTGCAGAATTGTTGTAATTCAGTCACATTTCTCAATCGGATTCCATTTTTCTGGCGAAATTGAGAAGAGCCTTAATGTTCTTATTGTTCAACACGGGTTTTCGTCTGTGGAACTCAGTTCTTTAGATGTTGTTGTTGTTTTTTTTGGGGGGGTCATTTTGGCCTCTCCCGGTTCACTACTGTTCCGTGTTTTGTGGATAATGACTCTCACTGTGGTTTGCTGGAGTCCCAAACTTTAGAAATGACTGATAAGATCTCAGGGCGGCACAGCGGTCGAGTGGTTAGCGCACAGACCTCACAGCTAGGAGACCAGGGTTCAATTCCACCCTCGGCCATCTCTGTGTGGAGTTTGCATGTTCTCCCCGTGCAAGCGTGGGTTTTCTCCGGGTACTCCGGTTTCCTCCCACATTCCAAAAACATGCTAGGTTAATTGGCGACTCCAAATTGTCCATAGGTATGAATGTGAGTGTGAATGGTTGTTTGTCTATATGTGCCCTGTGATTGGCTGGCCACCAGTCCAGGGTGTACCCCGCCTCTTGCCCCAAGACAGCTGGGCTCCATCACCCCCGCGACCCTCATGAGGAAAAAGCAGTAGAAAATGAATGACTGATAGATCTCATTTAAACTCAGTTACAATATGTTTTAACGGGGGGGGGGGGGGGGGGGGGGGATCATGTTTTTACACAAGGCCATTTTTTTCGATTTTTTTCTTCCTTCATAATACAAAACATTTCAACAATACTACAAAGGACTAAGGACGTGTACCTGATAAATCAATATAATGGATTTTGTTCTTCCTTAATAATACAAAATTTCATTTAAAAAGTTTTAAAATTTAATTTAAAAAGTTTTAAAATGTAATTTTAAAAGTTTTTAAATGAAATTTTGTTTTGTTCTTCCTTAATAATACAAAGTGTTGTAAAACAGCCCACACAACAGCATTTTGTGTTCAGTTGTGTTGTCCCTGACTAATATTTACATTTGATGATGTGAAACATTTAAGTGTGACAAAGTACTATGGACCCGTACCTGATAAATCAATATAACTCTCGTATTGGACCTGATGGACCATGATGGAAGCGTACCAACATGCTGTGGCGCTTTGGTGTCTAAGAACTAAGCATTGAATGACAGTCCCAGGATGAAAATAATAATAAGTAATGAAGTGATGGCGATGCCCCCTCGTTAAACATCCCCCCATTAATTGTTGATTTAGCTGAAACCACGAAAGAACAGGATGTCGGGATCCTGGGGAGGAGAAGAGTGGGACGCAGGTGAAGCCTGGGAAGCCATGATGATCATGATGATGATGATGATGATGATGAAGAAGTCGAGTGGAAGCAAGTAGGAATGATCCAATCAGCATGGAGGCTACATGCTTATAGCATACATGCGTAACATGCAAACACTCCAAAGTACACCACAAACCTTTACAATAAAACGATACTTCATAATTAAAATTTCTAGTTGTGGTTCTATGGTTGGCGTCTCATTCGTTCTCTTTACAAAGAAGAAGTAACCAGAAAACGATTGGTCGGTTCAACTCCAAATTATACGACGCTTGAGGTGTTCAACTTGAGAGGTTCCACTGTGTGTACATGAACTACACATTACACTACACAGGAGATCATTTCACAGCATCTATACGTTGGTGCAGCAGCCCGCCATGCTAGCGCTATGTCAGATGCTTCAGATGACAAAAAAAAAAGATTTGTGTTCGCACAATAGAAAAACAATTTTTGCAACGGTCATGTCAATACAATAAATGACGATAGTTCATCGGGTACAAAAGAGGTGAAAGAAAATTCCAAGTATGGATTGAAAGTCGAGGGGCCACAAAAGGTTCATAAATAGCACTGGGAATCCGTAAAATAACACTTATACCGTAGAGTGGGGGTCTCAAACACGCGGCCCGCGGGCCAAATTTGGCCCGCAGGACACTACTTTGAGGCCCCCGCCATGCTGTATGGTATCATGTACCCAGAAAAAATTATTACGTTTGATTAATGTTCATGTTAAAGGTTAAATAACTGTTAATAGTTATCCTCCCTATCCGTGTGGAAGTGGTAAGTTTTTGGCTATTTAAGTTTAAAGGAAAATAACTTGGAGGCTACCGTTTAGGTCGCTAGCTCTCTAGTTTGCGATTTAGCATGTGTCTCAAGACCCTGCAGTTGCGCAATATGTTGTAAATAAAAAGAGTATAAATGTGACTATAGTCGTGTTTTGTCATGTCTACAGGGCTCTAATAATGCTTTGTTCATTTTAATCTGAAAAAAATAATTTGTCTACCCACCAACTATATGTAGTTTCTTAAGTTTTTATTATTTGCCGTTTTATTATTATTATTATATTTATTTATTACTGATTGATTTTCGTTATTCTTGATTTGTTTATTTATTTTTTGTCTTTTTTTGCAGAAAAATTAAGATATTTGAGAACAGTGGAATGTTTTATCAGAGCTTTTCTTATAGAAAATCGGAACGAAAGTAAAGTTTATTAATTTTTCTGTTTTTAATAAATGCGTTTTTTTTTGGAAAACCTGATGTGGCCCAGCTTTGCCCAGACCCTAAACGGTGCTTGGCGGAGGTGTGTGTTCTCCGAGCGCTTTTCTAGTTCAGAACTCTTTGTAGAGTCCAACATCCTTATGCATTATCGTTTAATTAAAGAGGTTCCCTGCATTTTCACGATTCAGCATTCATAGCCACACAAAATTGCGAGTATTTCGTCAAAAATGATTATTTTCTCCCCAACCTCTGAAAATAAGCAGGTTTTCCCACAGAAAACATCTCATTCTCATACATGTAAGCTGTACAGCACAATTGTACCATTGTTAAAAAAAATAATGGTAATATTTTTTCATTAGGTGTTGAGATTTCGCGCTTTGTTCGGCAGGTCCTTGAATGCACCACAGTTGCTGTTACATGCAAAGGTGCAACTCTACAAGCCAGGTTGGTTTTTGCAAAAGAAAATCTGTTCTCAATTGCTAACCCAGAGTAGACCGACGCCATTATGGGATGTAATACTGATATTAATGCAGCCATTAAACATGATTTTAACAATGAAAAACCTAAAAAAGTACAAGATTCTTTTTTCGAATAAAACGCAGCCATTGTGAGTCTTGTCTCCATACTGACATAAAAAAAGACAAATGTTGCACGGCATTTTCCAAACAAAAAGCCACGAGCAAAGGACAAGAGTGGTGGTGATGGTGGGCAGCTGTCAACAAATTCCACAGCTCGGGCGCCAAAGCTCAGATGACCCGCTGGCGGGAGCTGACATTAATCCTAAGTCTTCCAGTCAGTGCGTCGGGTTGAGAGGACACAATGTGGTTTGCAGGAGAGAGAATGCCGATGCGGGCTCCAACACAGGAAGGTGCTGATGCTAATGAGCGGATTTGTGGCTCCTTTAACGAGCACGCATGGTTTGATGTCCTCGTTTACAGGGAGCTGATACATAATGAGGATTCCCGGGACGGTCGCTTGTGTAAGCCACCTCATGTAAGAGACACGGTAGAGGACGTGGTTGGTTTTTTTTGGGGGGGGAGGGAGCATGTCAGCCATATTTGATCCTCCGGTTGGTACGCACTAATCATTGAATCACTGCGGCCAAGTGAGAAAAGCTGGAGCTCCATGTGACAAATGGACCCCAGGCGAGGAAGGGGGGAACATGGGAGACGTGTGGAGGAGTGGGGGCGGGGTGCGATACTGTGTGACCTCAGCCTCAACTATATGAAACACATTTTACATGGTCTGGGGCTGCACGAGTGCTGCGGTTCATTGAGAGAAACGCCATGACTTTTCCGAAAACAATGGAAATACATGGAAAGGAATATTCCAATCTCTTGTTTACATGCCGCTATAATCCAACAGTATAGTCAATGATGCATGCGTGGTAAAACGTAAACATCAACATCACGTGGTACCAATTCCCGGAGTTTTTCTTTCACTTGTTGGAATAACTCGGTATTGCCAGTTTTTCGTTCATCCCATCTAGAAATTTAGTTTGGATCAAAAACAAACTTTCCGCAGCAGTCTAAGTACCGATTGTTCGCCTCCATTTCTAAAACCGAAGAACGTCTGGAACTGCGTGTTACGTCATATCTGAGCATGCGCGGGATAAATTTAAACAGGAAAAGATAAATGGAAATGGAAAAAAATTATTTGTGAAATGCATGAAAATGTGTTTTTCTTTGAAAAACAAACAAATTTGCAAGTGATCCCAAGCTTTGTAGCGGTAGTATAACTGCTTTAAACTAGGCTATCATCGAGATTAATCGTGATTAATCACCGATTTAACCCAAATTCGATTAATCGTGATTAATCTCAGATCCTACATGCGGTTCACTTGATTATATATTTTTATTTTTTTATCTTGGGTTTGCTAAGATGATTCATAAGTAGTATTAGTAGCAGCAATGAGATTCATTCATTCATTCATTCATTTTCTACCGCTTTTTCCTCACAAGGATCACGGGGGGTGCTGGAGCCTATCCCAGCTGTCTTCGGGCGAGAGGCGGGGTACACCCTGGACTGGTGGCCAGCCAATCACAGGGCACAAATGGTTGTTTATGGTTGTTTATAGGACAAACAACCATTCACACTCACATTCATACCTATGGACAATTTGGAGTCGCTAATTAACCTAGCATGTTTTTGGAATGTGGGAGGAAACCGGAATACCCGGAGAAAACCCACGCATGCACGGGGAGAACATGCAAACTCCACACAGAGATGGCTGAGGGTGGAATTGAACCCTGGTCTCCTTAGCTGTGAGGTCTGCGCGCTAACCACTCGACCGCCGTGCCGCCCCAATGAGACAAATTGTGGTTAATTCTAGATTAATCGTGACTAATTTGAGATTAATTGTGATTAATCACAGAGCCGACATGCGGTTAACTTGATTATATTTTAACATTTTTTAATCTTGGGTCCAAGTAAATTGAGTTTGAGACCCCTGCTTTAGAGCATCAGGTGTGCAGGTACTCTATATTTCCACTCCAGGTGCACCGTAGACAGCGTGGAGACAATACATGGTATGTGGTGGGTGTCGTCAAGTGAAAATGTTGTTTTATTTTGGAAGCCAAGAGAAGCGGAGCATGAAGTCCAACAATGGCAGGCAGATGATGATTCAGTCAGATCCGTTTGATGATGTCATAGTGGAACGGGATTGGTTCAAGGGAGCACAGGTGGCCTGGGGACGTGATGGGACACATTTGTGCACCTCAGATGGACACAAATGTGCGGTGGCTTCAGGTGCAACTTCAAATTAAAATTGGAGCTATATTTGTGTGTGGGTGTGGGCCGCAGGGGGGGCGGGGGAGGGACGGCAAACCAGAATAAATGCATGGTTTATCTGTTTTAAGGGAAAAAGTTTCCAGTATGTTGGTTGACAATAATAAAGGGCATTTGAGTCGGCCGTGTCTACTTTTATTTTGAAACTGTCCAACATATAGTGAGTCGTTCATCTAAATCAGGGGTCTCAAACTCAATTTACCTGGGGGCCACTGGAGCTAGGGTCTGGGCAAAGCTGGGCCGCATCAGGCCCCCCCCCCAAAAAAACGCATTTATTAAAACAGAAAAATATACAAACGTTTTCAGTTTATTTTTCTACACAAAATAAGATGAAAAATAAATAAACAAATCAAGAATAAAGAAAATCAATCAATCAGTAATAAATAAATAAATATAATAATAATAATAAAACGGCAAATAATAAAAACTTAAGAAACCACATATAGTTGGTGGGTAGACAAATTATTTTTTTCAGATTAAAATGAACAAAGCATTATTAGAGCCCTGTAGACATGACAAAACACGACTATAGTCACATTTATACTCTTTTTATTTACAACATATTGCGCAACTGCAGGGTCTTGAGACACATGCTAACTCGCAAACTAGAGAGCTAGCGACATAAACGGTAGCCTTCAAGTTATTTCCTTTAAACTTAAATAGCCAAAAACTAACCACTTCCACACGGATAGTGAGGATAACTATTAACAGTTATTTAACCTTTAACATGAACATTAATCAAACGTAATAATTTTTTCTGGGTACATGATACCATACAGCATCCATATCAAACTTGCGCGGGCCGCACTAACATTAAATTTTCATATCAAGGCGGGGGCCTCAAACTAGTGTCCTGCGGGCCACATTTGGCCCGCCGGCCGCGTGTTTGAGACCCTTGATCTAAATGATACCTGATCTGTTAACTGTTCACCACTGAGCACCGTTTGAATGTCTGACCTTTTAACACGTCTCATGACATTATGTTGACATTTCCACTAATCCCTCCCATGCTTCTTAATCCCGGTGGCCGTGGACCGGGCTGACCCGTCCACTGAGCGTCAAGCCCCCCCCTTACATGCCGCCCGGGGAGGCAGCCAGAAGAGCACGACTCCTGATGAGGCAACACCACCGTCACCAGTTTACAGAGTGCTTGCAAAAAGGTGGGGACTCAAACCATGCAGCAGCAAAATGGTTGAATGATTAGTAAATAAAAATGGAACGTTAGCAGATACTCGCTAAGACGATGGGTACGAGGTTTGAAAAAATGTGGTTCTGGTGATTCCAAGAAAAGGAGGCTGGCTATTTACAGAGAAGGGCTAAAATTGCTCACAAATTGCTAGGTGTAATTTTGCAAGGAAAAAACTCAAAATATTGGTTAAAAAAAAAAGTCAATTGGAATACATGAAAGCAAATTATGAGAAAAATGCTGCAATATGCCAGGAAAATGTCATTGTACAATGTATTGTACAAAAATATCAAAATAATAATGATGAAAATAATGAAAATAATATATCAACATAAAATTTATATAAACATAATAATAATATATATAATAATTCATACCACTTTTTCCTCACAAGGGTCGCGGGGGTGCTGGAGCCTATCCCAGCTGTCTTGGGGCGAGAGGCGGGGTACACCCTGGACTGGTGGCCAGCCAATCACAGGGTACATATAGACAAACAACCATTCACACTCACATTCATACCTATGGACAATTTGGAGTCGACAATTAACCTAGCATAATATATAAAAAATATTTAAAGTATTAATACAGTTGTAATATTTAACGAAAAGTAAAGTAAAAAAAAGTCTGACGATTATATGATTAAGTTGTAATACTGAAATAAAATTAGGAACAACTCATTCAAATTTATCACTGTTAAGTTTTAAAGTAAGGGGGGAAATCCAACAAAAATAATCATAATATTGCACTGGAAATTTTTTTTTTAATAAGAATAAAGATTATAATAAATATTATAAGAAAAATAAAAAATTGTAATTCATGAGTATAATGTAATAATTCAAGGGGAAAAAAATCTTAATTTTACAAGAATAAAGCTACAAGATAAAAGTCGTATTAGTAGTATTACCAGACTAAAGTCATAATTTTGAGTATGAAGTGGTAATATTGTGAGAAAAACAGTAATACATTTCAAAGAATAATCAGTCACCAACCGGTAGTAACCGATGTCAACAAAAACAAACAAAAAATGGATATTCATTCATTCATTCATTTTCTATCGCTTATCCTCACGAGGGTCGCAGGGGGTGCTGGAGCCTATCCCAGCTGTCTTCGAAAAATGTATAAATATATATATATTTTTTTCAATCATGACCCATTTATTATTGTCTAATGGCGGCCCTGGCTAATAGATTGAAATATGTAGTTAACCCAGGCGGCACGGTGGTCTAGTGGTTAGCGCGCAGACCTCACAGCTAGGTTAATTAGCGACTCCAAATTGTCCATAGGTATGAATGTGAGTGTGAATGGTTGTTTGTCTATATGTGCCCTGTGATTGGCTGGCCACCAGTCCAGGGTGTACCCCGCCACTCGCCCGAAGACAGCTGGGATAGGCTCCAGCACCCCCGCAACTCTTGTGAGGATAAGCGGTAGAAAATGAATGAATTAATGAATAAATTAATATTAATTTTGGGCAAGGGCTGCACGGTGCTTGAGTGGTTAGCGCGCAGGCTTCACAGCTGGGAGACCTGAGTTCAATTCCACTCTTGACCATCTCTGTGTGGAGTTTTGTGTAGGTTTTCTCCAGGTACTCCGGTTTTTTCCCACATTCCAAAAACATGCTAGGTTAATTAGCGACTCCAAATTGTCCATAGGTATGAATGTGAGTGTGAATGGTTGTTTGTCTATATGTGCCCTGTGATTGGCTGGCCACCAGTCCACGGTGTACCCCGCCTCTCGCCCAAAGACAGCTGGGATAGGCTCCAGCACCCCCGCGACCCTCGTGAGGAAAAAAGCCATGTGATTGATATCAGCCCATCCCATCATAATCATAGATGATTGGTATTGGAATTGGCAGCATAAAATCCCTTTAATTTCATATAAAAATGTAGAATGTACCGATATCAGGGAAGAAAGATGGCAGGTCGATAGAGACACACAAATCCAGTTGTTACCATTATGACATCAACTTGTTAAAAGTTCAAAGATCAAATTGTCTTTCCGCTTAATTCGATTAATTAATCCGCATATTCTTTCATTTGGCAGGGTAGCCACATTACAGCAGACATTGGGGAAAAAAAAAGCCATGAAATGACCGTTACAAGATGACAACCCATTTATTGGATAATACATTCTGCAAACTAGAAACTTTATTCCAACTGGAAAGGCTAAGAAAAAAAAGAAAGAAAATCGAGAAGGGAATAAAACGTAAAAGGGACAGGAAGAGAAATGCATCAAATCCACAAGCGAGGAATGCAATTTGTTCAATCGACAACACAAGAGTACAATTTTCGCCTCAACATTTTTCCTTTTTTTTTTTTTTTTTTTTAAGTCATTCCTTTGGAGCGTCGACAGCATAGAAAATATACAGTAATTGTAAAAGAAGTGACAGAGGCCTCTGGGAAGCGTTAGAATCAACATGGACGATATTTCTATATTTCTATATTAATATGTACAGCACTCTAAAGCTAGTCCCTCAATGGAGTCAGAAATGTAGCAGACACTTGCAATGTTCATGAGGTCACCATGTTAACACACTCGCCTTTGTTTATACATGACACCGCAGCAGGAGGGGGGAAGAGGAGGGGGGGTTGAAAAAAGAAAAGATTCCAAGATTTGATTTTTTATGTTGATAGCTTAAGTACCTTAGCAACAACAGGAGCGGAGTTTTTCCTTGCTCACTGGGTTTGGTTCAACAAGTACCTCAGACGACAACACGAGGAGGTAGGGTAAGGCAAATCGGTGAGCTTATTCATGAAAAGTGAGGCTTGGGGGGGAGGGGGGGGGGGGGGGGGGGGGGTCACACAGTTAGACGCAACAGATATGGTATTTGAATATGAACAAGAGGGCGCAGGCAATACGATTGCCTGCAAGTAGTACTTCCTATAAGAATAAATAGGATACATCCACGCAACTCTGTACATAGCTTTGTACTCTTTTTATGTACATTTCTGGTTTATGACCATTTTTTTACACAGACCATTGGTGCATAGAACTACCTAATGCACTCGCACTTATTTACCCACCGAGTAGTCAATTTACAAAGTCCCAGATTAGCATAAAAAAAGTCCCAAATGTTATGAAAAGATGTAGCATTGCTAAGAATAGTCAAAGTTACGGGTATTGACGCAGTATTACAACAACAAAAGGTCAGAATGTAACAAAAAAAAATAGTGGAACACAGACCATTGGTGCATAGAACTACCTAATGCACTCACACTTATTTACCCACCGAATAGTCAATTTACAAAGTCCCAGATTAGCATAAAAAAGTCCCAATGTTATGAAAAAATGTAGCGTTATTAAGGATAGTCAAAAAAGTTACGGGTATTGACGCAGTATTACAACAAAAAGGTCAGAATGTAACAAAAAAAAATAGTAGAAATGTTGTAAGAATGGTATCGTATGTTAGCATCGTATTGCAATACCGGGCAGTACTGCAAGTACTGTAGAAAAATAAAGTGGTCATGTTACCAGAACAAAGTCATCGTTAGCGGAATAGCCGTATTTGTAGTGTAGGGTGGCAATGTTATGGGAATAGAAAGAAGTACCGTATTTTCTGAAGTATAAGTCGCTCCGAAGTATAATTAGGTAGAAAAAAACTGGAGTATAAGTCACATTTTTTGCGGGTAATTTATTTTCCAAATGACTTAACCAAAACAGACATTACGTCCTCTTGGAAGGCAAGTTCTAACAATAATAAAAGAATAGAGAACATGCTAACACAATGGTTATTCAGCTACACGAATAATAACATAAACAGTTTTTTCAATTATAAGTCGCAGGAACAGCCAACATATGAAAAAAAATACGACTTATACTCCGGAAAATACGGTATTACAGGAATACAAGTCGTAATGTTACAGATCTTAAGTGGTCATGGTCCGAGGAAGAAGTCATACTAGTAAAATGAGGTCTGACATTTTGGGAAAACTGGGAAAAATATTTCACATTGCAGGAACAGTTATAAGAATAGAGGCAGTATTACGAGTATAAAAGTCATAATGTTCGAAAAATAACGTGTTTTGTGACGTTATGGAAAAACCATAACATCAATGTAATTTGGACTAGTGTCAGTATTACGGGCGTAAAAGTTGTGATTACAAGAATGGTCGTACTTATAAAAAAAAAAAAGTCAATTAGCAAAAGCACACAGTGGCAGTGTCACAAGTACAATGTCGTCATGTTGAGAATGACGTCATATTTTTTCCGGAAAAGTTCAAAAATGTTATGCGAAAATATGTGTAACGTAAGATTAAAGTCATCACGCAAAAATTGCTGCACTGAGTATAAAAATGGTAATGTTATGGAAAAAGTCGTACCAAGGCTGATCATTTTACGAGAATAGAGGCAATATTAATGGTTAAAAAAAATTCTAACATTACAACAATAAAATCCTAATGTTAAGAACTGAAGTCACATATTCTAAAAATAAACATTTTTTTTGGGGGGGGGGATTCTGCCTATCTTTGCCAAAATATTTATTTCCCTTTTTAGTGCATTGTAGCGCAAGAAAAAGTCAACATAAACTAGCTAACAATGGACATCAAAAAGTCAATTTTCAATTTTTCCGGACTAGCGGATTGCTAGCGGTTTGTGTCAATTATGCTACAAAGACTCAAAAAGATGCTTGTTTGCTGTTAGCGTTTTTTTTTTTTACCTTAGAACTAGAAAACACGTCTTGTGCTGGAACACACATCCATTCAAAAATGAGAGCGGCCATTGTCAGTGTTGCTGTATCGATGGTAGCGTAAGGTAAATGTTCGATGTCAACAATCAAAAAAAAAAAAAACCCGCCAAGATACTGTCAGTATTACATGTTATCAATGTACTTGTTCTTGCATGATCAAAGCACAAATATCGAACATTAAAACGCTGTTAAAGGTTTTTTCCGTCGTCGAAACAAGTGTGTCCCATTGTTAGCTAGCTCATATTAACTCATTTTCTGGTGTTGTAATGCACCAAAAGGGAAAGATGATAACGTTCCTAGAATAAATGCAACATTACCAGTAAAAAGCCATTATATTTACAAGAATGAGGTTGAAATTTGCACGACTATCAAACGTTCCACACAAACAAACGCAACAGTCGCCGTGTCTCTCTGTAGACCCGATGTATATTTATGTTGTGGTCATTTGTTTTTTTTCCAATTTGACCTTATTCTGGTAAAACAATGACTTTAATCTTGTAATTGTACTACGATTTCCATGTAAAATTATACATATATTCTTATAATGTGACTTAATTCTTTTAAATGATGGCTTTATCACCATTTTGCCAATGTCCCTATGGTAAAAGACAAAGTCCTTTCGCCCTTGTTACTGGTTTTAATGACATAATTACTTTTCCATTCAAAATCCTGGCACAGGCTCGTCCAGGATTCAGATTCAGGGGTGAATTTCTGTACTTCCATCCAAAACGAAAAGCCTTCACACATCAGCTGCGTTGTACGACTAGAGAATACAACGCACAAGCACTTCCTATAAATGTAATGAGGTATTTTATTTTCATGAAAAATCAAAGAAGGAAATTCTTTGTTCATTTTTTGACCGAGTATTGGGAATGGAAAGCATTGTGATGGAAACTTGGCATAAACGAAACCAAAACACCCTCAAACGGAATAATGACCAAGACATTTCAGAAATAAATTCCAACAAAAGGAGATACTGAATACTCCCTTTTTTTTTTCCTCCATTCATTACACAGCAAACCTTTGAAAGCTTATGTTCATAAAAGATGAGATGGTAAAACTTTTAAGGAAAAAAAAGGACACATAAAATGTTCTTTTACAAGCCACAGAGCGGGGGTGCACAAAAAAAAAGGAGAGAAATACAGGCGACGATAAGCACAAAAGCATACTAATTTGAAAAAAATAATCTATCATCAATGTACAGTTAGCAAAATAACCATTTTCTTATACATTTTTAGTGAAAATCATTTAATACTGTATTCAAACACCCAAAAGCCATGATTGTAAGTCTGTTTCATTTATTTACTTTTCAGAATTTTTTTCTTTTTTTTTTTAAATGTGTGTTATTTGCTCACAAACACACACACACATACGTTGTAATAGGACATTTATACTTACTGAGCCACCACTATCAGTTATTCACAACTTTGAACATGTGACAATGTTGCTACATGCAACAATAAACTCCCATGTCGTTAAGGCCAATTCCGCCACTTCATTTCAGTGTCATATCTCAATTTAACAACCCTGCGCCTTTATGCTGTCTTTTCTTTCATTTGTACCCTGTTTGTTTTGCTTGTTTGTTCACATTGTTGCACATGATGATGACCGGCGTTGCACATTACAAACATTACAGCACCACTGGTTGTTAAAAAAAACAGGAGAATTAAAAAAACACTGATTTGACATTTTGGCTGTTTTGCCACCCTAGTACAGAGGTAGGGAACCTATGGCTCGGGAGCCAGGTAGGGCTCTTTTGATGACTGTATCTGGCTCTCAAGCATTTACCACAATAAAAATATATGTTTGTTAACATTTTAAAGTAAACATCACAGAAATCACTGTTAAAAATATTAAAAATCAACAACTTTCTTATGCATTTTAATCCGTCCATCTATTTTCTACTGCAATACGGCCAACCATATCTATCTTTCCTGATGATATTTTCCAGGTCAAACACCAAAACTCGATTATTACTGGGTAATGCGGTATTGTACCTCGGTCATTAAGATGTAAATGTAAACTTTCCTCCTTTAGTCAAATAGTCACCTAGCTAAAGCTGCAGAACCAAGCCTTCTGGCAAAGATGGCCAAAAGAATGAAATATACTGAGTACGGTGCAAAACCATGCAGCAGCAGAAGTTGCATTAATGGCAGCAAGTATTTGATTTATTATTGGACACTGCGCTGCTCACGAAAGTGTGCTGGCCACACCCCCTTGGCGTGGGGTAGTGTGCCTGGTCTACGTAATTAGAGCCCATTATATCTAAAACTGTTGGTCTTACATAAAAATGCACACATTTTATTGCATTCAAAATGTATATGGCTCTCACAGATACACATTTTAAAATATCTGGTCTTCATGGCTCTTATAGCCAAAAAGGTTCCCGACCCCTGCCCTAGTAGATAAGAAAAGTGGCTTTTAGTGAAAAGTTGCTTTAAGAATTTGTGACTCAATACAAGGAGGGTGAGTGTTAGGATTGTCTTTTTAAACTAAATACATTTTTAGTATCTTAATAATATTATAATAAATTTTCAGGAACTATCCATTAGCTTATGACACACAGGATTTTGAGTTCTAAATAAAACTCAATTAGACAAACCAGAATCATAATTTGTCAGTGTTGAAGGGGGGAAAAAAACATTAACTCAAACAACATATTTATTCCTTGAATGTTAAAAGTCAAAAATATATACATACATTAATTTCCAACAATGCAATTTTAGACAAAAAAAAAATAGCAGAATCTGAAAGAAAAACCTTTTCTCTTAAAGAAATGTATCTGCATTGTGAGCGAATACAGACAGTGACTATAGTTGCCTTTGCGGAAACGGGGGTGCGGGGGAGGTGGTGGGGGGGGGCACTCAAAATCATTGGCGCTAGCAGCAAACTGCAGTGTTGTGCCCTGCCTGGCTTGTGTTGACGCACACATCAAACCCCAATAGAAGAAAATAAAAACAAAAAGGGTGCTGTACACAACCGTGACAACTCATTACAATCAGGTGATTTTTGTTCTTGGTATGAATTCCCGCCACCGCCGTAAAAAAAAAAAAACAGAGAGGAAAATAAAGACAGCCTTTATATAAAGTATTTGAGCCAACAGTTTTTGTCCTCGATGGTCGCACTTAACGTCGACTCTTCCTAAAATAGTCAGTGCTCGCATCAGTCAAAATAGATGTTTTAAAATGTACAAAAATGTGTTGTCGGTCGGGAGGGGGGGAGGGAGGAAGGAAGGGGAACACACACACACTTGTTTGCGTTTTTCTCTTGCCCCCCACACAATGTCTGTGGGATGTCAAAGGTCGTGCCACATAAAGACATTGCACACACACGATCAAAGGTTATCGTAAAGCAGACAGGAAGTGATTAGAAATCAAGCCACTGCTTCAATAATGTAGCAAGGAAGCAAACTTCCTAATTTGTGTCCTTTCTACAAAAACTCAGCAATATGAATTGTTTAAACAGAGCATGCACACACACACACACACACACACACACTTTGTGATGGAAACTTGTGGAATAAGAATGAGATAAGAGTATAGCTTTGCAATTCCCTTTAAAAAAAAAAAAAAAAAATTGCAGCCTGGTCACGGCAAATTGTGAGTGACGTGCCTTGATACAAACACACGCGTGCACGTACATACACACAAGCACCCACGCACGCCTTGCAAGTATCTAGTCACACCAAAGTGTTAACAGATGGATTTTGTTTCACTTCACGTGTCCGAAATGACGCAAAACCACATAGAAAAATAAAATACAATTTAAAAAAAAAAAAAAAAGCACGGGAAGAAAGAGAGAGAGAGACAAGGGGGAAATAATTAGGTTATAAATGTTTTTTTTTTTTGATATAGAGAGCTTACTGTGCTGTTGACTATACAATTTACCCGTTTCTTAAAAAGGAGCATATAGACATATAACTGAGGAGAAAAGAAAAAGTAAAAGCACGGAGGAAAAAGCAGTAATATTCACCATGTAGAAATGGGTTAGAATTCCAGAAGAGCAGGAGAAAAGGCAGATAGTGCATAAAAAGGTTCTTTTTCCATTTCTTTCATTCATTCATTCATTTTTTTTTTAACTTAAAATCAAGCTGCATTAAATACAGGCTGTTTTGTACAGGACAATTGCACTTCACAAAAACAGAAATATACAAACACACAAGGAAATGTGAATCAAATTAATTACAGCAACAACAACAACAAAAAAAAATCCTACTACATAAGCTGATTATTCAACAAAAAAAAAAAAAATGAAGTAAGAAAGCCTTATGGACTCACTTGTTATGTTTGACTTTAGAGGGAAGTATTAGGATGGGTGAACACAAAAGGGGGGAGACAAGACGGTGGGGGATCCTGAACTCCAGAGTGGACTGGCGCTGCACTATCTCCGGGTTTGTGTGCATGCAACTCCTCTTCCTCCTCCTCCTCCTCCTCCTCCCATGAAATTCCCTTCTTAGAAACCAAAAGCTCAGAGTGACGACGGCAAGACAGACTGCTGAGCTGAGCTGCTGTGGGTCTTGAGAGAGGATGGTGGTTTGTAAACGCTATGCTGTGTTAGTGGTACGGGGTTGTGTTACCACACGTCATCTGTGGACGCTGAGTCCTTGACAAGAGAGAGGAGAGGAGAGAGGAGAGGAGAGGGAAGGACAAAACCCTTCAGACGATGCCTCCAATTCCATTCAGAGCTCACTCGCTTGTCAGTATTGTTGTTTGTCATTATTGTGCAGCCACCATCTTTGTTGATAAAACGCGTGTATTTATCTGCTACAGTTTTGCGGTCGTGTCTTTCAAAGTTGACATAAAACACTCATGCATTATCAACACTGAAGCACTGCAGATACATTGTTGATATGGAGCAACTGGAAGAAATCAGTTTATATGTATTTTTTGTGTTTAAAAAAATAAATAAAAATAAACAAAAAAAAGAGCCTTTTACAGCAGGGTTGACCAAACTTTTCCACTGAGGGAAAATCAAACCGTGTGGAGGGGATATCTTTATTGTTCCTCTTTATACAGTAAACCTCGGATATATCAGACTCGGATATATCGGAAATTCGCTCACAACGGACAGATAAAAAAGAACCAATTTTTCTGTAATGCATTTCCAATAAAAATTCATTGCATATATCGGATTTTTTATAACGGATTTCGCCTATTTCGGACAAAATCTCCAGTCCCGTTCCGATGCATTTCCATTAAATTTCCCTCGCATATATCGGATGGCCGCATCGTGGTGCTCCGATTCGCCGAATCGTGACAGGCCGCTATACGACATCGTTTGCAGCGTTGCCTGCACGTCCAGGTACATTGGAAACATAGTCAAGGAAGTGCCTTTTTATAACGGATAAAATCCGATTTACGCATATACCGGATATAAATCCGATATATGCGTAAAACGTACATTTTCCGGTATACGCATATAACGGATTTCGCTTATATCGGACAAAACCAGTGGGAACAATTGAATCCGATATATCCGAGGTTTACTGTATAGCGCCCTTTGCTTCATTATTTTTATTTATTTATTAACACATTTCATTTCGACACTGTACCGTGGGCTAATACAAAAGGAGACTGCACTTTGGACACCCCTGCCTTACACCAACAACTTTTATGCTATGCTGTGCAACGTTTCTCTGTTACCAACGTTACTCAAAAACTACTTAAAAGTCAAGGAAAGGTACGCCAAAGGACAAGGAAGAAATAAAAATACAGTGGATCCTCCCAATTTGGAAATCGAACAACCATTTTGGGACAGAGTATCGCACAATGCTGAGCGGTACCAGTGCGACAACACACGAAAGTGACTTATATCGGCCTGTCACTGTCAGTATTATAAGTGTATATTAAGTGTATAAGTGTATTATAAGTATTATATGTGTCACACAAGTGTGCAGATCTTGATTCTTATTTGTTAATCATATGGAAAAAGACACATCCTTCGGTCATAAAGGTCAAATTATTGCCAATTATCTTGCATTAGAGAACATTTATGGAGACAGACCTGCCAAATGTGGAGACATTTTACAAGTAGCCCGACAAACGAGCCACGGGCCGCACTTTGGACAGCCCTGTTTTTATAGTTCTTTGTCAGGGTTGAGAGCGTGGCGTGGTAAGTTGGCAAACACAACTCTCGTCGACTATTCGGCAAGGGGAGCGTTATTGCAGCTGCAACTGACTGACGCATTACGATATACATTTTTATTGCAAATGTTAAGCCAAAATCGGAGAAGGGATCGGACGGGATCAATGGGTCAATGTTAGATTTTCTTTTGTGGAGCGAGCCCGTGTTAACGTACGGTGGTGCCTTGACGCAGGAGCGTCATCGGACCGGGCGCCGCATCTATTAAAAATATACGCATGGAAATCTGACAGTCTGCGAACGCCAGAAACCCAAAATATTCAGACCCATAAGAAGCGGCGTACACACACATCGACGCAATTTGCGACTTATGGAGTCTACCTCGAGGAGAAGTGCATGTACACAACTCCGCCTCAAGTTGCGCCCTTGTGCCACACCTCCACTTCACCAGAGAAGGTGGAACGCTAAGCGACTCATGAATCTGGCAGTTTTGATTGCATTGTTACGATGGCTGGTTCGGAATCATGGCTGGTGGGAAGACGAGCATGAAGAAGCGGACTTTGGATGTAGAAATACTGGAAAAGAGTATCGGATTTGGAAGACAAATAAAGATTGCGTAACAGCACGTCCTCTGACGTCTGATTGCGGTCCGATATCAAGGCACACGTTTCTATTTTTGTGAAACGACTGCTTTTTTTCTTCCTCCTACTTTTTGGAAATGTGGAACTGTGAAATGTACTATGTCAGGTACTCCAGCGTAAAATAAATTAAACCATTACCATGATTTTTAGCGAGCCTGTTTCTACATGTTTTTACCTCATTTTAGATGAATATAAGCTTAGTGAAATCACTTTCATAAAAAGTATTTTCCGATGAAAAGAATCAAAATTGTGATTGTTAAGTCAAAAACAAATTGTTTTAATTCCACACAGACATTAAAAAAAATATTATCGTTATGACTAACACCATCAAAGTATTACTTCTATTTTAATTATTTTATGAAGAACTAATTTTGTGTATTAGATCAAAGCACAACAAAACAAAAGCCCTTCATTTGCGGAAAAGGAAACCAATAAGAGTACGTTTACACACACGGCCCTGACACTATCCACACAAATAAAGGCCGTGGTAAGACAGATAAATGGTGTACTAAGGATATATGCAATGAAGAAGCATCTTTTTTTATCAAATTCTCAAAAGAAAAGACAGTAACGGAGCGCTGAGGACATATTTGCTCAGCAAATATAGTATATACAGTAAACCTCGGATATATCGGACTCGGATATATCGGAAATTCGCTCACAACGGACAGATAAAAAAGAACCGATTTTTCTGTAATGCATTTCCAATAAAAATTCATTGCATATATCGGATTTTTTATAACGGATTTCGCCTATTTCGGACAAAATCTCCAGTCCCGTTCCAATGCATTTCCATTAAATTTCCCTGGCATATATCGATCGGATGGCCGCATCGTAATGCTAATCTTGTTGATGTCACTGGCTATTGTCTTTCTCCTGGCTCCAGATTTAGGACAAATATAAAAGTGAGTGACGTCAATAATACTAGCACAGCAGTGAATGAGATCTTAACCTCACTATTGGAAATAACGTAGGCCTGACGGGCGTAACAGGGCCTAGCTTAATTAACAATTTGTTATGCTCAGAGTCCAATAAAGTTCAATTCTCATTACCTTACGTCTCTTTTCATTGCCCAGTCCAGGTACATCGGAAACATAGTCAAGGAAGTGCCTTTTTATAACGGATAAAATCCGATTTACGCATATACCGGATATAAATCCGATATATGCGTAAAACAGACATTTTCCAGTATACGCATATAACGGATTTCGCTTATATCGGACAAAACCAGTGGGAACAATTGAATACGATATATCCGAGGTTTACTGTAGTATTGTCATGACGCTATTCGGGTTCTACGTTGTGTTTTTTTCGTGCGTCTTTTAGTCCGGACAAGCACATACACTACACAGTTCCACCGCATGTTTATTTCTAACATAACCTGACTTAGCCACTCACTGTGTGCGTCGCCTTTTTGCCATGTCGCCAAAAAATGTGTACGCCAGTTCCAAAGATGGTGTAACTGGTGCACGCATTCTCACGTCGCGATGTCGCGAAGCATGCAAGCTTATTCGAGGGTCAAAATGCACGCCGAGTACAGTACCAAAATATGCATACATGTTGGCAGGTCTGCAATATGGCTTAAGTGAATATTTTATTATTAATTCTATTATACAGCCTGTTATTTTTACACTTGTATGACAGTTCAGTTACCTGTGCAGGAAATCACACAGGAACCTACTGGATTTTATTTGAAAAATCTCAACAAACTGGAAGTCGGAAGGGATTGTGTTTGAAGAGGCTCCACTGTAGTTTGGTGCAGAGCAGAAATATGTGTTATAATATATGTTCTGATACTTTCTACCTGGAGTGGAGTGGAGTGGAACATTATCGCTAAGAGCAATTACTAATGCAGTTTACTAATGCACTAATGCAAAATTCTGCTCTTTACCGAGTCAAGTTTTTGCTGCAGCCAATGCAAAATCTATGCTTCACTGCCTTGGATAGCTAGTGATGACCTTTAGCTGTACAATGTGGTCGGTTTTTAAATCTTCTCCGGAACCAGCTAGCTGCCTTGTTGTGGTTCACAATGATACTGTGAAAGAGGTAACATTGAAACAAATGAGAAAGTGGGGGGAGGGGAGGGAGATTATATATTTTTTTATTATACTTCTAAGGCTCCTTAAAGCCAAGGCAGGACCGCTTTAGAAACCAGCTCGCCTATTTATGTTCGCAGCCTTGAAAGTCTCTTCAAAAATGAAGACCTTCAGGATACTGGTGCACTTTGCACTCCTCGTTTGTTTCAAATACCAAACCTCAAAAAGGAACTAGTTTGTTCAAATTAGATTGAAAAACCAAAGTTCAAAAAAAAAAGCGTACTTTGTAATTATTGACATGCCCTCCACAGCAAACAGAAAACCAGAAATCAACCAACATAAATTACACTTGACATTTGAATAATAACTTTTTTTCTATGTATATATTATGAAGAATATTTGGTATTGGACCTTGTGCATGTCACAATTCGGGACATTTCTTTTGATTCAAAGATGCTATCAAATAGGAGCTTTTCTGCAAAGAAACTACTGACCCTGTTGTAACCAAGAACAAAATACTTTTTAAAAACATCCATCTTTATGTCTTTATTATAAACCATAAATTAGACGGGAGATGGACTAAATGATTACGGTGGGAGGACATGTTTCTTTTACGTCGGCCTATTTGTTCAGTCCTAGTAACAGAGATGTCTATGAAACAGACATGTGTGCTGTTGAGTGTTTTTCTGTTCTAATTAGAACTAAAAAATAATATCCAGTGGAACCCCACACATTCATATTCCAGCATTCCTAACCTCGCAGTTTGGCAGATTTTTGGTGAATGTCTTTCACCGTTGATCATTTAGCATTTACCTTGTTAGCTTCAGGACCTGAATCTAATAATTACAGCAGTCACTTTTATTGCAAATAGGAGGAGAATGTCAATTACTTTATTTATATAAATTATTTTTCGCCGTTCGTCTGTGGTCTCGAACCATACCGGACGGACTGGACTAGCATAACTGTTACTGCTGAGTTAATCCTAATGATACCAGAAGCATTAAGAGACAAAGTCTGCACTACTCCTAAAAAGATACTCTTAGGTATTCAATGAGAAGTCACATGAAGTTCATGACCTATGTTTGATCTTCGTAATTAAAGATTTTCAACATCAATTTCCAGTAAAATGCAAGGAATTTAAGGAACACTAAAATTAGGGATGTCCCGATCTGACACCGATATGCACCGATTCTGTCCAGCCGTGACTAGATAGAGCCCATGTGATCACAACAACAGCAATTGCTGGATTGCAACAAAATTAGCAAGGCTCAGCAGTGATGTCAGCCGCTTGGTAGCGCAAACGTTGCAGCTAAGTGTAAAACTTGTCATGCACAAGTTTCCCGTGGAAAGTTTAATACAACGAAACTCATTGTGTTTCTGAAGCGGCGTCCCACGGGATGGCAAAAGCCTGTCCGGTTTAAACTCTCCCTGTGTTGAGCACTTTGAACCTGACTATATTATGACTAGCTGGCACTACATTGTTCATAAAACTATATCCACATGTATAAAAAAAAAGTCAATGAGTGAGTTTTTTGCGCTACCGGCCGTTGCGGACTATTCGGAATAATATCTTTAGTAGGCTTTTTCTTATGTTTGTACAAAATAAGTTATAAAAATATGTATGATTCGTGTGTTACAACGTTCAACACAACAAAATAATAAATAAACGTATGCATTGTGGTGATATCGGCTCAATATCGGTATTATTGGATATTTAACGCTGCAATATCGATGTCGTATCGGGACACACCTAACTAAAATACTGACTTGCAAGTGACTGTATTAATGGCATCAATTCAATTTATATGTGAATGAACAAATGTCACCTATGAATGTCGAGTCAAGGTATGAAAGAAGGTGACCGCCTATTTATTCCTATTCCCAATGACATTTTCTGAATTTTTACTTTGCACTTTGCAAATAATGTTACCTGACATGCTGGTTATAGTTTGAGCTCGCATGTCAAAAAGCATGCATACTTCAACCAAAGCACAGCCTCAAGGAATTAACAGGAACTAGATGGCATACTTACTGTGTCATCGCTTCGATAGGGGTTGAGTTTGTTGTACACCGCTTCAATAACACTTCGTCTGGGAAGGAGAGGGGGGGGGGGGATCATTAGTTTATTCTTATTTTAATGCATTGAAAAATAGTTCATCACGTACTTGCTTGCCAGCTCTCCTCCAGGGGGAAGGTTGGGGATGCTCTCTGATGCTAACGTCCTCATAACTTGGACCAAGTCTGGTACTCCTTCATCCCCCTGCTTCTTGAGGATGTCTGTCAGAAGAAAATACAATCGTAAGCTTTGATACAGAGGAAGATATTCTCTTACAAAATGGACATTTCCAAATGGTAAGTCATAGATGGTACAAAAGTGGGTTACTATTAAGGTGTCAGATTGGACAAGAAAGCTTTCTTCATTTCCATTTTTACATCCCGGTGAGGTTCTAGACTGTGTAATGGATTGGTAATGATTAAACTTAGCCGACAACTGTTGTTACAGTAGAAAAATATTAACCTTTATATGAGGCCAAGTTCAAGTCGGCCTATAAGAACTGCTGTCAAAGCATGTTTTAAAGACACAATGGTTACCTTTTTTTTAATGCAAATGACAAAAATGATTGATAACACTCTGCATTGATTAGATAAGGGGTCCTCAACTTGTGGGTCAGGCCCCATTATGTGTGGGTTAAAGAAAGTTAATCAAGGGCATCCAATTTCTGACTCTTTTTTGGGGGAAAAAAAGAAAAGTCAAATATAATAAAAAAATATTTACCATGTTCCTCCTCAGTTTTTTGTATAATGTGCCCCAATTCCACATGATAGAATGTGTAATTGTGTCTAAAAAATGAAACCAATATACTTTATATTTTTTGATTAAATAATTGCTAATAAATACGTAATATTAAAGTGAGCCATGGTTAATGACCTCAGTTTTTTGTATAATGTGCCCCAAATCCACATGATAGCATGTGTAATTGTGTCTAAAAAATGAAAACAATATACTTTTTATATTTTTTAATTAAATAATTGCTAATAAATACGTAATATTAAAGTGAGCCATGGTTAATGACCTCAGTTTTTTGTATAATGTGCCCCAATTCCACTTGATCGCATGTGTAATTGTGTTTAAAAAATGAAATCGATATACTTTTTATATATTTTTTTGTTAAATAATTGCTAATAAATACGTAATGTTAAAGTGAGCCATGGTTAATGACCATGAGAAAATGTGATCTTGACAAGGTTTCCATAGTGTGAGGCAAGCTTCCCCTGGGAGACAATATAAAAAAAAAAAAAAAAAAAAAAAAAAAAATTTCTATCCTATTAAGTCAATGAATTGATTTTTAGTTTCTATGATGAGTGCATGACCAGAGCTTGAAAATTCAACAAAAAAAAAGACATGTTCTCCGGAGGGGAGGCCCACTCTGCTACACTTTGAAAACCCCTCAGAGTCAAAGGTAAAGGAGCATAAAACAGATTTAGACTTTAGTACGACCTGCCATTTATTTGAAAGAGCTATTATTGAAGAGAACGTCTTTATTTGTACAGATCAAAGTGTATGTGTAAATTCGACGGCGTCAAATTGTTACTTCTGTTTTACAATCGGAAGGTAACAACGGTCTCGCATTCGCGGTTTCAGTTTATTGGTGTGAAATGTGATACCGACTTCTTATCTGTAATGCTGCACAGTTGGAGGCAGACATCATTTTCTTCAATGTCGCTTTTCATTGACACGCCTGCCTGAAGAGCACTTACGAAGTCAACAAGTGCAAGTACTTTGACGAAGATACGTCTATTCAAGTTTGCACTTGCCCGGGCAGCTTGTAAGATCACATTAATAAGTGATTTGTTTGTTTTTCAAACACAGCTATTTTCTAAACCAACCAACACACTGTCAACACATTCAGTGACTTCAATTGAAAGACGTTTGTTTGTTTTCATCTGGTGAATCCACTGCATGAGTTGCTGCTGTGCTGACCTGCTGTCAGCTATCTGTTGTCCCTCGCTATGTCATGGTTGGAGTATTGCTAAGCTATCATTGTCTATCGTCTTCTGTTGAGAGCAAGCTGAGGGCTGTGGCTCTCGTACTCACAATATTAAACGCAATATTAGTCAGTGCTGTGAATACTGTACAGCAGGGGTCTCAAACTCGCGTCTCCCGGGCCGCATTTGGCCCGTGGGCCGTGAGACGCCGCCCCCACCTTGATACCAAAGTTTAATGTTGAAATGACAGTTTAAAGCTGTGTGCACAATTAACATGATTTTGCCCCCGCCCATACCGTTATCCTACCCTGTTACCCCGCCCTGTTTTGCTTTGGATTAGCAATGAAGCTAAAGGCTTATGACGCTGGGTACAAATAAATGCAGGAAATTATTTGGAATAAAACGGAAAATACACGTCAAGATAAAGCATCTCATCAAACATGTTGTTGAAGTTACGACGCTGCTCCCACATGGAACTGAGTACGATGCTAACTTGCTAATTGGGTAAAATTATTAAGTTTCATTAATGTTCATGTTAAAGGTTAAATAAGTGTTAATACTGTACATTTGAATCTGAAAAAATAATTTCTCTACCAACTGTATGTGGTTTCTTACGTTTTTCTCATTTGCTGTTTTATTATTGTTTTACTTATTTATTACTGATTGATTGATTTATTGTCTTTATTCTTAATTTTTATTTTTCTATACACAAAATATACTGAAAAAGTGTAGGGTATAGCAGAAGCAAAAGCATTGAAGATAGTTTTTTATTGATTTTTTTCCCAGTTTTTAATAAATGCATTTTGTTTGTTTTTTTGTTTTTTTAAACCTGATGTGGCCCGGCTTCACCCAGAACCTAGCTCCGGTGGCCCCCAGGTAAATTAAGTTTGAGACCCCTGCTGTACAGTGTGTCACTTTCTTCACATGCATTCACGGCTGTGTTTGCACCTGGTTTCCGGTGTCGCTCGTAAGTGCTCTAGACAAAACACGGCCTGCAGTCACTTGCAGTCTTTCTAGCCTATTTATTTTTTCACTAGAGGCATTCTACAAATCTTAGAATAATAGAATGGGTGCTCATCCCACGACTAAATAAGCTGCAATTGCTACTCATTGATTGTTTGATTGTATTTGATTGTGTTTGATTGTATTTATATTGTGCGTAGAGCTGTTTGTGTCACTTATATAATAGTTATCACAATAGTGAATGCTATTATTGCATTATTGCTGGCTTGTTGGCTTTGCTCCAACTTCATGGTTACATGTGTTTGAATCTAGTTCCTGCAACGTGTTGTGGTCGTTATGTCACAACTAAGACAGTGTTGGATCAGAATACTAGTCGGGATGTCAAAACCGTATTAAAATCACTTCATTTTACTCCCGTTTCATGGTTGTTTATCTATGACAACAGTATGACAGTTATTATGTTATTTCTTTTATTAGGCCTGTCAAACAATTTCAATTTCTCATCAGATTAATGAGTTTTGATTGATTAACCACCATGTCACACTGTCATGGTGCACTTTAAGTTCAAGTTTGTGAGATTGGAGGAAAAGACGTTCAAGTGGCTCTTCCTTTCTCTCCTCCCTTTCTGCCAATATGAAATGTGTTTACTGTTGATATTTCTGGGTGTTTGCAACAGATTCGTGGGAATTTAATTATTTCTTATGGTAAATTGATTGTTTGTGAATGTTTTGGTTATTATCGGACCTTTTGGAATGCATTCATGATGAAAACTGAGGTTCGACTGTATGTTAGTGTGTAAGCATCTATACTGATATTGTGTGTTCCACATTCCGGTTGATAAGCTCCTGTTGGTGCGTGATGTACAAGTAAGGGTTAAAACTATCAAGCAGATTCAGGGGGAAAGTTGACGTTTTCATCTGGGGGAAAAATTTAAATGAGGTATTTACCAGTAGATACCCTAATTTCAAATTCCAAAAATGTAAAAAAAAAAATAAAAACATTGATGCATATTTGTTGGGTTGAATCTCGACTACACGTGCCTACCTTCTACTCTTGACTCCAGATACTTATCGAGCTCGGCCTCCCGTTTAACTGCTTCCGGAGATACCTTTGGAGCTCCAGGAAAACAGATTAAAACAACACTCATATTGTCCCGACTTCCCTGCGGAAGAAACACACAGGTCAAACTTACAACAGTAATCGGTGACAATATTATGTTATGATTTAGTTTAGCTGAGCATGCTTTACCTTGTACAAGCAGGTGTCGACAATTTCATTGCTGACTCTTTCAAGATCATCTGTGACTTCTAGCCTCGACCTGACAAAGTCACACAGATCTTCATTGCCCATGACATCCCAGATGCCATCACAAGCTAGAACAATAAATTCGTCTTCCCCTTCACATCTTTCTATTGCATAAACTTCAGGCTCAGGAGAGACGAGCTGCTCCGTGGGGCCTTTTCCATGCACACACTTGTAGTCGAAATCTCCCAAGGCCCGAGACACCGCCAGGGAGCCATTAACTCGCTGGATCATGACTGAGCCACCAGCATTCAGGATCCTTTCCTTCTCCAGAGGGTTGCCGGGTTTGTGATCCTGTGTGAAGAAGTGCACACGCGCCCCCCTGCTCAGGAGTCCCCGCGAGTCGCCACAGTTAATAAAGTAGACATGGCTGGGGGAAACCATCACTCCCACCGCGGTGGAGCCGCTGCGGTCCACGCCGTGCTTCTTCTCCAAGATGGTTCGCATGTGATCATCGATCTCGAGGAACCCTGTGCGGATGCCGTTCTTCACACTTTCCACAGAGGGATCCTCCTGCAGAGCACTCTGGAAGTCTGAGTTGCTGGTGATGTGCTCCAACAGGTGCTCGCAGCAGTATTTGGCCACCTGAGAGCCAGCGTGCCCATCGTATACAGCGAAGAACGACCAGAGGTCAAGACCGTGAGGGAGGCCGATTACTGCTGTGTGGGCATCTTCCATCTCGACCCGCCAGCCCTGCATACTGCTCAGCCCATATCGCAGGCTGTTCCCCTCACCGTGGGAATTGTATTTTTCCATCTTTGGTTTGTCCAGAAATGCCCCCATTGTGTCCTTCCTGAAACCTGAAAAAAAAATCTTAATTAGATTTGAACAGTATAGCTGTAAGTTCTGTTGTCAAATACATATATCATATCTCGCATTCATTTGTCTGAACAGTTTGGCAACTTGGTGTTCAGGCCGCTTTAACAATTCTAAAAATAGCAGGCCTGTGTATATATTTTGGCTACATATTAGGCGCACTGATGGTGTGGACAAAATTGAAACGCCCTTCCACCACTGCCTGGCCAGGGTACATGTCGAACCAATGCTACCGTTCTGTTATACGACACACATTTGAAATAAAAAACACATTGTTACACATCTGTGACCTTCGCAATACAGCGCACTTTCCAGGGCCAGTTAAAAGTAGTCAAAGCTGTCGTTGCTAGCACGGAATGCTAACGTTAGCTAAGTGACTGGCCACTTGCTCGATAACTGCTATTTCGGTCGATAAGCAACATGGCAAGCTCGGTGTGTTTAATACAATAATTAGTCCTGTGATAACGTTAAATGTATTAAGTTTTCTGAAATATGTGGAACGTTCAGTCTTTCCTACTAGCAGGCCTTGACCCTTTTCCCTCACAGCTAACTTCTGCTATGGCATGCTAAGGCAAGGAGAGATCCTCGGCCTTGCTAACAAGCTAGTGCTCAAGCTAAAGAGGCTAGCTTTAGCCAACCGTTCACGTTCCCGGCTCAATTATAAGATTTTTAAACGACTTACCGAATGTCCAAACTAGTTGTTGACCGCAACAGTGACCAGAGCTTGAGATTACCGGGAAGGGTCACTTAACACCGAAAAAAATGGGGCTTTGCTGGGCTTTTAGCTTCGGGTAAGTGTTAGCCAACTAGCAAAGACCAATCGTCACACAAGACCCAGTGCATATAAAATGGTGCAAGTGCGGAGGTTCCTCTTTTGGTTACGACCTTGATGCCTTACATTATCTCAGCAGGTAATCGCAAATATATTTTAGCCTTTTTTTCTTTTCGTTGGGGATTTATTAAGCCAAGCCAGGGGAAGCTGAAACGTCTGTCCCAGCCTCTCCACTTGACAGCTTGACAGCTTGCTAGCACCGTTAGCTGTTGGTGAGCAGAAGCGCTGGGAGAGGACCCGGATGTTGCAGGTTGACTTCGAAAACATGACATCATCGCTGAAGACTCAGGGAACCACTCAGCATGGAGAAAACGTTACTGCATTGTCACTCAAGATGCACATCGTGAGACTAATCTGCATTTGGACACATTAATGAAGCGGCGATATTATGTATGCGCCAGTATGTTTACTGACTACAAAGCAAATATTTATAATGTGGTGGGAAAAGGGGTGAAAGATCTTTTGTGTTATTCTCAGTTATCGGTGTCAAGATTTAAGCTTTTTTTTCTTGCTGTACATTTTAGCTTTATTAGCGTTATTTAAAAAAAAAAGTGTGCTAACACATGCTACAAATGGCCACACAGACAAAGTTTGAGGGTTCGAATCTCCTTTGGTTCACGCTATGTGCACATGGGTTTATTCAGGTACTTCTGCCACATTACATTACATGCAAATTGTCAATGGATTGTCTGCCATCGCTGCCTTCAAAACAGCATTCAGGTGAAAATATAACACTCGGAAGTGACACAAGGTCCTCCTACATCACCTTTCTTCCTGTTTATAACTGCCATCTTATTTCGGTTGTCTTGCGCGAACCGGTTTTAAAAGTAATGTGGACGCATATGTTCCACTTGTTTCAGTAAATTCGTAGCCATGTATGACTTTATTGCATCCGCGCTGTACTACTTAATAATACTTTATGGATTAATTCACTTCCTGCTTTTCTTCTTCGTCGATGCTGATTTTACGCTGCTGTGGGCAAGTCTGGTGGGACGCAAACCAGGTAAGCACAAAAAAACAACAACCTGTAAGTACAGTAGTACAAAAGTACTTAGATTTAATGTGGTTAGATTTAATGCTTGGAGTTTGCTGTCAACTTGTGAACTGTTAAGAGTGTTTTTTCACCTCATTGTCAGAGGCCAAGCTGAAAGGTCAGGTGGTGTGGGTGACAGGAGCCTCCAGTGGAATTGGGGAAGAGTTGGCCTACCAGCTGGCACGATGCGGCTCACGCCTCGTCCTGTCTGCACGCCGTGAGGGTGAGCTGAAGAGGGTGAAACGTCAATGCTTGGGTAAGACGGCATTTACAAGGCAGGCAACATCAAGTCCAAGGCCAAAAAGGATGCCTGGAGCTTCTGGTAGTTACAGTGGCAACAAAAAGTATGTAAACCTTTTGGAATGTCATGTGATGTGAACTTCATCCAAGTCCGGGTTTTTAACTGTCGAAGGATGAAATAAAAACTCAGCATTTCTTTATTGGAAACCAAAAAAACTCATATAGTGCTTGTGGGGAAAGCATTTTAAATGCCCCCTTTCTAGCAGTAACCTACAAAACAATACAAGCAGTTGATGTTTGCTAAATACAAGGATGAAGAGTCTTGAACCAGTCATGATGTGCTATATATATATATATCACTATATTGACACTTACTATGGTACCCATTATGTCATTGGATGGTCATACAAGGTGCATCATTGTGCGTCTCATAGCTGGAAACAACACACTGCCTGGGTGGGACAAGCTGGGCACAGGAGTTCAGCTTCTCCTGGTGAGGAGTCGCCATCTTTTCCGTCTATAAAAATGTTTCAGACACGTTTAGCGAGATACTTTTCCCCATTCCCCGTTTCAAATATGAGGTAATAACTATAAAAGCAATCTTCACTCGCTAAATGTACTGCAAAAAAAGGTCAGTAAGGATAATTCATAATACCGCCTACAGAGAACATACTAACTCCTTATTTCTAAAATCACAAATACTTCAACTTGCTGATATAGTTAATTTTCAAACGGCTAAAATAATGCATAAGGCTAAAAATAACCAATTACCTAAAATGTAATCCAATACTTCTCTACAAGAGAGGAGAAATATATTTCTCAGGGAAGAACTCAATTTGAAACATTTCTATGCTAGGACTACGTTAAAAAGCCATAGCATTTCAGTATGTGGAATCAAACTATGGAATGGATTACATGGTACATTATTTAAAAAAAACAAAAGACAAAAAAACCTTAAACTGTATTATGGAAAGCAGGAAGTGAACAAATGTAACCGTTACTGATTGTAAAAGTACCAGATGGAGGGGTAGGATTTAATAAGCTTTGCTTCTTCCTACTCCTTTTGGACATGTGGAACTGTGAACTGATTATGTGATGCATTCAATTGTAATCTGATGCATGTTCAAATGAAATAAAACCATTAAAATAAATTTAATTTAAAAAATACAATTAAATAAAATTAAATTATATTCGGAAAGCAGGAAGTGAACAAGTGTAACAGTTACTGATTGTAAAAGTACCAGATGGAGGGGTAGGATTTAATAAGCTTTGCTTCTTCCTACTCCTTTTGGACATGTGGAACTGTGAACTGATTATGTGATGCATTCAATTGTAAATCTGATGCATGTTCAAATGAAATAAAACCATTACCATTACCATAACCTCAACCAGCCGCTTCTTGTAGCTGTGGATGAGACCTGCAAGGCATGGGAAGGCATGTTGTGCAGAGCAAACCTTTTTTTGTGGACTAAGTTTAAGACCCCCGGCATTGATGATCCGATCACATTTTATGACATTTATTCAAAAGGTTCCTAGTCTTGCGACTGTATGTTGGATTTTATGCATTATCTTCTTATTTAATGGAATATACGTATATTATTTGTATATCTCCAGAGTGTTCCAGTCTCAAAGATGAGGATATTCTCATTCTTCCGTTGGATTTATTGGAAAGGACTACCCATGAAGCAAAAACCAAAGCTGTAATTAAACACTTTGGACGGGTATGGAATACAATTAAACCTCCCAAAGTCCCATTCAACGACTAAATCAACACGACTCATCTTCCAGATTGACATCTTGATAAACAACGGAGGCCGAAGCCAGCGCTCTTTGTTCTTGGACGCTGACGTGGAAGTGTACCAGGCCTTGATGGACGTCAACTTCCTGGGTACCCTTTCCCTCACCAAGCATGTGCTTTCTCACATGACTCGGCGCGGCATCGGCGCCATCGTCACCATCAGCAGCTTGTTGGGCCTGGCGGGGGGACCCTTAGCCACAGGATACGCTGCGAGCAAGCACGCTCTGCAGGTGACGTTTGCGCCTACAAAGATCCTTAAATATAATTTTGGATAAGATGGATACAATATGCAGTCGAGTACCTGTTATCCATGTCTTATCCTTCAGGGCTTTTTCAAATCCCTTCAAGCGGAGCTGTACGACTACCCCAACATATTCATCAGCACAGTGTGTCCAGGGCCTGTGCAATCATTTATAGTACACAACGCTATCAGAGAAAACCTGCACAAGGTGAATATTTATATATATGTGAGCATATGAATGTTTCTTCATGTTTGATTCTACTAACTGCTTTCGTTTTTTTTTTCCTCAGCCCGTGACTTCAGCTGGTGACCAGATGCACAAGATGCCCACAAGTCGCTGTGTTTCTTTAATACTAGCGGGAATGGCCAATGGCGTCAAGGAAATGTGGATTGCACAGCAGCCCTTTTTGACATATTACTACATTTGGCAGTACACCCCCACATTGGCATGGTTTATAACAAAGATCCTGGCCAAGAAAAGAGTGCAGAATTTTAAAGCTGGAGGGGTAGGTACACAGCAATATTGGTTTTAAACCTAGCTAACGACTTCAATGAGCATGGAATATTGTTTTGACCTTCTTGTCATGAGCAAGTGGATACAAAAAGAGGAACGAGAGCTGTTTGGCTTTTCCTCTGTGTTCCGATGTATACACCTCAGTCAGATGGATAGGCTGTTTCTGATGCAATACGTGTTGTTGACCTTGTATTATCACAACCACAATTGGAGGATTTTTCACGTCGTGAAGAGAAATTACTTGAACCGGATGACTACCTGCAGGACCGCAGCTGCTAGTGGCCTTGTTAATTCTGTGTTAAAGGATGTGACATTGCTCTCCAGTGCTGACTGACTGACTGACTGACTGACCAATGTGTTTGGTTGCCTCTGCTGGGAAGAAATAGCTAAGGGCTATGCGGAAAGGTCATGTTCCTCTTAAGATCAAGCAGTTAGAGCTTATTGCAGGAAGCGGCACAAAAATACTTGTGCTCTTGCTATTGAAAAAAAAACAAAAAAAACAGTACTCATATTTTTCTTTTTTTGTTGCAGGATGCAGACTCTGCCTATTTCAGCAAGCCCAAGAACTCCTAAAATGTTGCTTTCTGATGAAATGTAAACCGAGACATCTTCATACAATCTATTTTATTCTAAGTATATACAGGTAGACATATATAAAAATGAACCATATGTACAAGGCTATGGTCACATTTGTTGAAGTATTATTTTAAAAGTTGTAAACAAGTGAAGTGTAAACAAAACAATAGCACTAAACGCTTACAACGATACATACCCAAGGCACATCCTTGATATCGCAACAAAATAAATGGATTTTGTGTCCCTTTTTAGCAGGCGGGGAGGGGCAAAATAAAAAAACGGTAATTTAAAAACAGCAAAGCTGAATCTGACCTCAAATGACAGGTAGGCATGTTTATAAAAATAAAAAATAAAAATAAACACCCAATGTGCTTCTGTTGAATGTATCCCCCAATTAGCTACGCTATGAGTGTTCATGTTTCCTCTAAAATGGGAATCTTGTAGTTTGATTGTATTTTTGCTTCTTCCTTTGTTGTACTGTAACTGAAGCACCATAACTGAATCCTATTATTAACAACAACTAGGGGTGTAACGATTCATCCACTATTGGTATCGATTTATATTACCTATGATCAGTGTTCCGCAAGTTGCCATTCCGGACGACATATCGATCTAACATAGTTTAAAAGGTAATCAAATACATAGAAACTAGGAAATAAAGCACTGGATTTAAACATGGCAGAGTTCATTCGAATGTGTGTGTATTTTTTTAAGCACTTTTAATGATAAAGACGTCAAAACTTTACTTATGTAACAGTTTGATTTGGCGTAAGTTGATATGAATCGTGATCGGAATCGAATCGTTACACCCCTAAAAACAACAAATGTTCCAATATTCTACCAAAAAGATCCCTTTGGTCTTAAAGGAAAACTTGCCTTTTTTTTTTTTATTTTGCCCATCATCCACAATCTTTTTGTATGACATGAACACACAAGTGGGCATTCTAACAATATAAAAACAGGCAGCTCATTGCTGTATATAGTATAAAGGGACACACCGATGCCGCTCACAAAGATATTAAAACATATTTTGCCATATTTGCGGTCGAGTGGTTAGCGCGCAGACCTCACAGCGAGGAGACCAGGGTTAAAATTCCACCCTCGGCCATCTCTGTGTGGAGTTTCCATGTTCTCCCCGTGCATGTGTGGGTTTTCTCCGGGTACTCCGGTTTCCTCCCACATTCCAAAAACATGCTAGGTTAATTTGCGACTCCAAATTGTCCATAGGTATGAATGTGAGTGTGAATGGTTGTTTGTCTATATGTGCCCTGTGATTGGCTGGCCACCAGTCCAGGGTGTACCCAGCCTCTCGCCCAAAGACAGCTGGGATAGGCTCCAGCATACCCCGGAACTCTTGTGAAGATAAGCGGTAGAAAATGAATGAAAGAATTTTGGGCAAGGGCTGCACAGTGCTTGAGTGGTTAGCGCGCAGGCTTCACAGCTAGGGGACCTGAGTTCAATTCCACTCTTGATCATCTCTGTGTGGAGTTTTGTGTGGGCTTTCTCCGGGTACTCCGGTTTCCTCCCACATTCCAAAAACATGCTAGGTTAATTAGCGACTCCAAATTGTCCATAGGTATGAATGTGAGTGTGAATGGTTGTTTGTCTATATGTGCCCTGTGATTGGCTGGCGACCAGTCCAGGGTGTACCCCGCCTCTCGCCCGAAGACAGCTGGGATAGGCTCCAGCACCCCAGCGACCCTCGTGAGGAAAAGCGGTAGAAAATGAATGAATGAATGAACTTCCCTTAGTTGATGTGGCTCAGCTTCAGCTTCTCACGTTAATACCAATGTTGCTGTAGCTTGGTATCTTTAGAATACACAAAAAATACACATTTGTGTTCATGTCTCACTTAAGGATTGTGGATGATGGGCTAAATTTTAAAAAAATGCAGTTTTGCTTTAAGTTTCTCACAGCTTTCTTAAAAACATGAAATCTTGTGGTTGTGAAGTGAAAAGTGCTCTTCCCCGTGCGGTCAGAGGCAGGGGAAGTGAAGGGGTGCAGACGAGTAAATGGGGTACCCCAGAGGTGGATCCGCTGCCTGGACAGTTAAGTTCCTTAACATGAAGGGGTGCGCCTGGATGCTGTAACGCTCCTCGTCGTCGTTGGTGGCGTAGAGGAGCTCCCAGGACAGATTCGCCCACTGACCTCGCACTCCTTCACCGTTCAGGCGACCCACGTGCACCAGCTGTTCCTGCAAGGACAGGACTCGCCCGGTGTAGGTACCCTGTGGACCACAAGACTTATTAATACCAACCTGATGGTATATGGATGTGAATGTGTGTTTACCATAGAAAGATCATGTCCTAAAGAAAAGAGGAAGGGCTTCTCCTGAAGGACACTGTCATGCCAGCCTTTCTCCGACACCAATCCTATGTACCAGTCCTTCTCGTACTCCTCCAAGGCACTGAACATCTCCTCAGGAGACTCCATGGGCCCAAAGCTTGCTTGATCAAACAGCAGCTTGAAGCTAAACCTAAAAAATAGAAAAGGCAGCGATGTCATCAATCCTTGATGAGAATTCACAGTTGCGATTTTTACCTGAAAGCCCTAAGAGCGAGCTGATACAGTTCTTTACTGGAGGAGAGCCACTCGAGTCCCTCTGTCCACGGCACGTCTCCACAGTAGAGCCTATAAATGTAACTGGGACTGGTGAAGGCGGACTCCGCGCCAAGTGACACCAGACACGAAATTGCAACCTGAGCGTGAAGGTCTTTCAAGGTTTCGTCTTCCTTCAGAGCTTTGGTCATGTCCTCGGACGTCTCACTCTGCACGACGGGGCCGAACTGGCTCAAGGCAAACCTGAACCAGTCCTCGGGGAATAAAGGCCTGAGCTGCAGTAGCCGGCTCGGCAGCAACGGCGCCGTCCTCCACCCTGTCGGAAGGTTGAAGACCTCCGACTGGGGGCAGCTGAAGTTGAGCTGTCGGAGAGAGCCAGGACTCTCTTTGAAAACCTCCGGGTTGTGACCTTTGTCAACCACTGGCATCCCGACACCGAGTCCTAGGGGCTGTAAAGGCTGCAGGGCAGAGAGGGCCATGTTTTCAAAAAGACCGTCCATCTCTACGGATCCTGGAAGAGAGGCTCCCGTCTGCAGCATTGTGTGTCCAGATTGGGCCTCTGCCGTTACTAAGGCCACAGTCCGCCTGGCTGGTTGAGGTCCAAATAGATCATCCTCATCGGACCAATCACCAAAGGATGTCAAGCTGGAGCTGTCCTGTCTGAACCTGAGGGACGACACTTTGGACTCGACCACGATGGCGTCAGGGAGCTGGTTGCATGTAGTCTGCGCCCGCTGGGAGGACTGGGACTTTCTGCCTCCAATTCCGGTCGCCTCGCTGCAGCTCCAAAGAGAGCCTTTATGCTTCTTAATGCAATACCGGAGAAGCAACCACACTAGAGCTTTCAGAAAGTCGTCCTGAAGTTTCCTCAAGTTGTCGTGAGAGTCTATGATACCAGAGAGGACATTCCGGGCATCCGAGTAGACCCGGACGGCCAGTGCTGCACAAGGTGTCAGAGCATTGGCCCAGTGTAGGTTCAAACCCTGCGTCAAACCAAGCCGCTCTGGGCGCTCGAAAGCAGCCTCGAAAACCTCATCCACGCGGCGCGCTTCTACAGTGTGGCAAGATGTTTCCTGGAGCTCCAAACCCTTTGGGAAAATGTAATTGATTTCCGATTAATTTGAAATTAAACTGTCAAGATGCTATTGTAGACTTTCAGCTTTAACATTAGCACTGCTAGCATGTTAACTATGTTATTAGCATAGTAGCATTTTTAGCAATTTCATAGGTAGACACACATTATATAAAGATTTAGCACTATCATGATAGGTGTTAGCATGCTAACATTAGCATAATAGCATTTTTAGTCATGTGTCACAACCACAAAAACACATATACACAAATATATATGCATATAAATACATACATATACATACATATACACATATATATATACACACACACACACACACATATATATATACATATATACATACATACATATATATACATATATATACACATACATACATATATATATATATACATATATATACACATATATACATATATATATACATACATACATACATACATATACATATATATACACATATATATATACATACATACATACATACATATACATATATATACACATATATATATACATACATACATACATATACATATATATACACATATATACATACATACATACATACATATACATATATATACACATATATATATACATACATACATATACATATATACATACATACACACATATATATATATATATATATGTATATATATATATATATATATATATGTATATATATATATATATATATATATATATGTATATATATATATATATATATGTATATATATATATATATGTATATATATATATATATACACATACATACACACATATATACATACACACACACACACATATATATACAGTCATAATACTTCTGACGTAGCGAATAGCATCTTGTGGGGTTAACAAAAAAATAGAACTGGAGGTTGTCTACAGCCACAACTGTTCATGCCGATGCAATTTATATCCCCAGCCCTTTTTTAGACCACACACCTGGAGACTACAAGAGACACTGCGGATTACCAAATAGAGGCACTACTTGGAACATTTACGGTAATGTGCATAAAATGTCTGTAATACATAACTGATGTGTTTTTTTAAATGAAGTCTACACATGGATTGTTTTGTCACTGTGAAGGACTGTGTCAAACAAGCAGAAAGCGTACCTTAATGTTGACAGTGCAGTAGCCATATCCCCTCTCCAGAATCATGATCCAAACCATGCGGTCTTGGAATCGCCCAAGAAAGTGAGAACCAGGAGCTAAAGAACCTACAAGAGGGGAAATACAATCATCAATATGTGAAGAAAAGAAACGAAAGGAACCTAAACCGTACTAGGAGAGCACTACTCATGGTGCTTGCCCCCCTACAGAGATCTAAATATAACATCTCTCCTGCTTGCCCTTGGATTCATGTCAAGGTTGTGGGTGTTCCTCTTAGGACAGAAAAAAGGCTTTTGTTTTAAGTTGACTAGTGGATGCTTGGCTCAGGGATAATGTCATGTCCCGTGGCGACATCTCAGAATGCCATGATGGGAAGTGACACGAGGATGAGACCCCTTTACTGCCTTACTTGCTACACGGCCTCTAGTGATATAGCAAAGAGAGGGAACACTTCAGACTGGCGTCACTGGACTGTAATCATCAACCTCACAAGCACTTGTATTGAATTATACATTATATGACGACATGGCCTGCTGTGACATCACTAGTTTTTTTTAATAAATGATTCTCCTTTTTCTTCTGCACCCTCATGACTGAGGACTGACAACAATGATAAATAAATACAGTGATAAATATACTTACCATCACAATAAATTCTAATTCTAAGACCAATTCAAATTTAAAAAATAGTGCACTCACTCAGCAAATTTTTCTAACAAATGAAAATAAATGGCATAACTGACCAAGAGACCCTCTTGCAAAGGCCGTCCTCAGGGCAGAAGCCAGACTTCCACTCATTTGCTGGTAGAATATCGAGTCTGCGCAAGGGCACGCGGTACCTACGGGTCCCGGCCAACTGCGCTGAGGCCTGGGGAACCCGACCAGAAAGATGGGCAGGGTGAAGAGAGGCAGCAGGGGTGCAGAGAGCAGGGCGGACAGGGTCACGACGGCCAACAGCAGCGGGCAGAGGGAGGCGTTCAGAGCCAGAAGAGTTCCTGCTGACTGCCGGCGCTGCTTCTTCTCGGTCCAAGATGTCACCAACACAGTGAGGGTGAACTTTAACTTGGACAGGAACTGGGTCAGTCTATCCATCAGTAGGCCGATCTATGGAGGAAATACGTAATATACATAAGTATAAATCCAACTTTGGGCCTGCAAATTAATATATAGAAGTCAAATGACTGCAGTTCTGTCTACATACCCGCAGTAAACATTAACCAAATAAGGGCATACCGTACTTTGTTAAACAACTTATCTTAAAGAAAAACTGCACTCAATCTACAATCCATGTGAGACATTAATACATGTGCTAAAGCAGGGGTCTCAAACACGCGGCCCGCAGGACACTAGTTTGAGGCCCCCGCCTTGATATGAATGTTTAATGTTAGTGCGGCCCGCGCAAGTTTGATATGGATGCTGTATGGTATCATGTACCCAGAAAAAAATTATTACGTTTGATTAATGTTCATGTTAAAGGTTAAATAACTGTTAATAGTTATCCTCCCTATCCGTGTGGAAGTGGTAAGTTTTTGGCTATTTAAGTTTAAAAGGAAATAACTTGAAGGCTACCGTTTAGGTCGCTAGCTCTCTATAGTTTGCGAGTTAGCATGTGTCTCAAGACCCTGCAGTTGCGCAATATGTTGTAAATAAAAAGAGTATAAATGTGACTCATCATACTGGCACCATGTGATGATCTTATTATCACATACTATTTAATCATGAGCTTATTATCGCGTACTATTTAATCCAAAGACCATTTTGTTTCCAGAAAATTTTCTGTTCTCTGATTGGTTGTTTCACGGGCACGATACCGGAGCAGCGCGCTCTGAGTGGACAGCTACGGGGGCTTGACTGCATTAGGTAGGGCCACACTGATACATATTAATGGTAATGGTAATGGTTTTATTCCATTTGAACATGCATCAGATTACCATTGAATGCATCACATAATCAGTTCACAGTTCCACATGTCCAAAAGGAGTAGGAAGAAGCAAAGCTTATTAAATCCTACCCCTCCATCTGGTACTTTTACAATCAGTAACTGTTACATTTGTTCCCTTCCTGCTTTCCAAAATAGTTTCAGTTTGGTTTTTTTTTAATTTTAAAAATAATGCACCTCGTACCGAAGTACAAGGTGATATGACCATCCAATGACATAATGGGTACCATAGTAAGTGTCAATATAGTGATATATATATATATATATATATATATATATATATATATATATATATATATATATATATATATAGCACATCATGACTGGTTCAAGACTCTTCATCCTTGTATTTAGCAAACATCAACTGCTTGTATTGTTTCTTGAATTGGCTCATCGTTGTGCATTGTTTAAGGGTCTTACTCAATCCATTCCATAGTTTGATTCCACATACTGAAATGCTATGGCTTTTTAACGTAGTCCTAGCATAGAAGTGTTTCAAATGGAGTTCTTCCCTGAGATCATATTTCTCCTCTCTTGTCGAGAAGTATTGGATGACATTTTTAGGTAATTGGTTATTTTTAGCCTTATGCATTATTCTAGCTGTTTGAAGATGAACTATATCAGCAAGTTGAAGTATTTGTGATTTTAGAAATAAGGAGTTAGTATGTTTTCTGTAGGCGGCACTATGAATTATCCTTACTGACCTTTCTTGCAGTACATTTAGCCTGCTTTAGAGTGTTTTTATAGTTATTACCCCATATTTGAAATGGGGAAAAGTATCTCTCTAAACATGTCTGAAACATTTTTATAGACGGAAAAGATGGAAACATCTCACCAGGAGAAGCTGAACTCCTGTGCCCAGTTTGTCCCACCCAGGCAGTGTGTTGTTTCCAGCTATGAGACGCACAATGATGATGACGACCATTTGTAGTAAAGCATCTTCCGAGCTCTGCCATGCCTGCACAGAAAACAAAGAGCAAACACTATAATGACCGGACAAGTACTTAAGAAATAACAATGGCAAATATTTATTTTCCCTTTGAATGTCCCATCTTCCGAACAACCAATTATAAATCTGCAAAAAGTCGATACAAATAAATCTTGTTTTTGTTTCATACAACCAACAAGCTTTTGTGTGCCTACCACTCTGAAGGCTCGTGTGAACCCCACGCAGAGAGGAACCCCGTTGAGCTGCTGCAAAGATTTATCCATAGACAGGAAAGCAATCAATGCAAATGGAGACACTGTGAACACACAACAATAACGGGTCACACACACAAAATGATGTTGTTACCACTTTTGGATGTACTCTGGAAAACAACAGACTTCTCACCAAGATAAAGAAGGACTCTTCTGATGGCTGCAGCAAGAAATAATCCTCTGTTCCTCTGCTTCAAAGTCTGCACACTGGACATGCCTTTCGGGTACAGTGGATTGAGGAATAACCCGCCAAATATGTAGGCCCCCTGGATCTCTCTGAGAACCCAGCAGAGGGAGAAAAGAAGCAGGAGGAGGTAGCTGACGGGAGCCTGGGGTCCCTTCAGCAAACTCTGGGACTGAGCTGAAGCGTGGAAGTGATGCAACAGACCCGCTTCAGCCAGGGCCGCGAGTAGCAGGCTCAGATATAACAACACCTCCGTGCAGCCGAGGTTCCAACCAAAGGTGTTGGAAAGAGGAGGCGGCGGCGGTGACCCCCGTCTGCGCAATCCAAAGTCCTTGCACTCGGTCCTGGAACCGTGGCAGAGTGTGCCGACCTGGCTGAGGTCCAAGCTCAGCAGGAATCCCGTTGCAGTGGAGAAGAGGACGACTCCCAGTGTTGATGGGATGAAGCAATTGCACACGGTGACACCAGCGGACACGACAAACATCAACAGCAGCCTGTGAGGAAGGCATGTACACACCAAGAGTCAGACAGGCAAAAGCTCCAGTTGGGATGACTAAAATATGACACATGGGAGATAGTAGTACTGAGATAGTAGTACTCAGACCTTCTGTCTGAGTCAGTCAATAAATGGGACCTATTTTGCTCATTTTTCCACCCTTTGTATTGAGCTGTGGTCTCCTATAGAGCAGCTACACACAATAACCCGCACAGAAAACTTTGTAGACGGTCTGTTTTTATTTATTCCACCCACAGCCCCCCCCCCACTCGTCTGTGATTGGTCACACGCCCAAAGTGCTTTAAACTTTAAATTATTTGTGCAATTTACTGTTTACGCTGTACATTGTTGTATTTATTATTATAGGGGGGCACGGTGGTCTAGTGGTTAGCGCGCAGACCTCACAAGCTAGGGGACCAGGGTTCAATTCCACCCTCGGCCATCTCTGTGTGGAGTTTGCATGTTCTCCCCGTGCATACGTGGGTTTTCTCCGGGTACTCCGGTTTCCTCCCACATTCCAAAAACATGCTAGGTTAATTAGCGACTCCAAATTGTCCATAGGTATGAATGTGAGTGTGAATGGTTGTTTGTCTATATGTGCCCTGTGATTGGCTGGCAACCAGTCCAGGGTGTACCCCGCCTCTCGCCCCAAAGACAGCTGGTATAGGCTCCAGCAACCCTCGTGACCCTTGTGAGGAAAAGCGGTAGAACATGAATGAATGAATGAATAATAATGTAGGCTGCACGGTGGGCGAGTGGTTAGCGCTGGATAGGTCCGGTTACTCCGGTTTCCTCCCACATTCCAAAAATATGCTAGGTTAATTTAGCGACTCCAAATTGTCCATAGGTATGAATGTGAGTGTGAATGGTTGTTTGTCTATATGTGCCCTGTGATTGGCTGGCCACCAGTATACCGCCTCTCGCCCGAAGACAGCTGGGATAGGCTCCAGCACCCCCGCGACCCTCGTGAGGAAAAAGAGGTAGAAAATGAATGAATGAATTATACGGGAGCCAGGCAACGACATTTTGTTGGCAATTTCACTGCTGTGTTATTGCGCAATAACAATAAAGGAAGTCTATCTATCTATCTATCCATCTATCCATCTAGACCTATAGATCTAGACCTATATATCTATCTATCTATCTAAGAACCATATAAGAAAGTCCACCGCTTTGTGACATCACAAAGGGGCAGTTTTACCACGCCTTCTGAAACCGAGCGTTTTGATCCATCCCAAACTTCTTTCAGGGCTCACTTCCAAATACGCAAACCTCATTATTTTAAACTTTTGCATCATTTAACACAAGAATACTACATTCTAACTACATTTATAAGTCAGAAAAATGTTAAAAAGCACAACAGGTCCCCTTTTAATAGTGCCGAGTTACTCAATTTGACTTGACTAAGTATCATCTTAATAGACCTGAGGTTGCTGGACATGGGAGAGCCTCCTAATCCGAACACCAGCACCTGCTCCATGCCCCACAGGAACAAGGCGTCCAGAGGAGGTAGTATTCCTAGCGCCCACAGCAGAGGTAAGAAAAGGAAAATCACGTGAAGAATTTGACTGGCAAGCTGGAGCTCAGGAACTGGACCCGAGAACCTAAAAAAACAAAAAGTACAACAAAATGTCACCATTGGATTTGAGCTGTGATTTGAACGCCGGTGTTTACTGTGTTATTTACCTGTCTGTCAAGTCCACAACAATGAAGATGAAAATGTAGAGGGGTCGGGTGAGTGGGGTAATCTCATAAGTGTCCTGTGCCTGGAAAGTAGCAGTCTCTGTGGCTGTATTTACGACAAGAGAATACTCTGCTATACACAGAGTCACCCAACTGAGAACAAAAACTACCAAGGACACACCTATGCTACCATAGAGAGCGGTCAGCCTCCCGAGGAGCACGTACCATGTCCCAAAACCACAGAGAACCCCTGCCAGTACCGTATGCAACACCACATTCAGCCCAAATCTCTTCCCGGGAGCAATGAAACGGACCGTCTCCGTGCTGACGCAGTGAGTGAATTCCACTTCCTCTTCGTCAACTAAAATATTGGGCGCACCGAGCCTTTCCACTGTGCCGCTGCGCCGTCCGGCATACAAAGCCACAGCTTGGACGCCTGCCGCCGCACCGAACATCAGCACACCGGACAGCAGCGCGGCGTGCAGCGCTTGAAGAAGTTGCAATTGGCAGAGGAGCGTACCCACGCCGCCGAAGAGCCATGGCGTCAAGAAGAGGACGGCTTGATTGACGTAAACGTACGGCGGAGCGCAGTAGCCCAACTTGAAGCGTGGACCCCCCAACACCGTTTGGGGGAAGCGCTTCCAGAAGAACTCCTGCTTGTATTCATTGAGAAGGGGCACATCTGGCCCCATTCTGACCATTCCCAAAAGGGTGGCAGGTCATCTCCACACAGCTGAAGTGAAGGTTCCAGTCAGCATCTTCATGTCCAAGGTGTGAGGAACCACACTTTTTCCACTATGGACAGATTGAGATACATTAGTCACTATTATATCACACATGTGTCTGTGTTTATGTGAGAAAATGTCACTATTACTGGACACAGTGACTGAAAATCATAAATTCAACACGTCTACTAAGATTAATTAATTTATGTGAGTTAATTTTACATCTAGATATCATTTAAAAGACAAAGGAAGTGGCTGTCACTAATCTGGATAGCAACAGCGGAGTTGCCAAGAAAACACAAGCAGAGGTGGACTAAAATATGAAGTAACATTACCTTTTGAAGTTACTAATCTTGGTATTTACCCCTCGTATATGGTCCCCTCTCATAAAAAACAAACAAAATCAAAGCTAACTGTTTGTGTTTTCTCCGGTCTTTATAGTGTCACTTTTGCTAGCTATATTGTTAGCAAGAGCAGCCAGCATCAACGAAAGCCAGACCGTTAGCTTGTTGTCACTGACGTAAAACTGCGGTAATTCGGCGAGTTAATACTATCGCTAGCTTGGGTGTAATCTTACCGGTTTACGTGAAATCATCCACAGTAGCGACACTCTGTGTGGGGTGTGACAGAATAGATAACAATGTCGATAAAATAGCGTTTAGCTGCTAGCCGAATGCTATGGAACCAAGCAACATAGACATGATGCACACACTCATTGTAGCCAATGAGAGTGAAGGCGAGGGTAGGGCGCGCTGTCTGATTGGACAAAAAGATACCTAAACTCCGCCTTTTAAACGGCCACTCCCCCCAATTTTTTTACAGTAACAGTACTGGAGTATAATTTTAGTTTCATGCTTTGTATGTAAAATATGCACGCAAATTCGCTATTCAAAACTACTCAGCCCTCACTGCAAAGTTAATAAACTTAAATTAATTTTGTGATGAACCAAGCAGACAAACACAAATTGAACAGCTCATTTTAATTCAAATTGGCCATTTAATGAAAGATTGTACATTTTTAAAATGAATGCAATTGTCACGCTGGGGGCTTAATAATTTCATAGGTTAAAAATAATTTCCTAAATTCAAGTTTACTATCAGGATATATGTTCTAATAAGAAATTAATTTATATGCAAAATGAATTGCATGCAACAATGAAAATGCCAAACTTTTTGTATTTAAAATGAGTGATCCTTATCCTAAATAAATTATCAACAAGGCATTCTTAAATATGTAAAAGAGCATCTCAAAATATTGAAAATCCCGACTGTAATATGATTACTTCAACCCTAAAAGTGACACAATTAGCAAAATTGTTATATTATCAACTCTTGTTTTTGTGTCCTTTACAAACAAAGACAAATGTTTGCATAATATTTCAATTTAATGAAAGTGCTTTTACAGAGAACAGTGGTCGGCAACCTGCGGCTCTGTAGCCGCATGTATCTGGCCAGCCTCCTTGTTTTACGTCTATTTTTATTACAAGTAAAAACTCCATAAGCTGTGTCATATTTTGCGTCTCCAGGCCATTTTTCTTTACTGAAAGAGGAAGCAAAATGTCTCTTTTCATACTAAAGGTTGCCGACCCCTGACCTAGAAAGAAGTCCAAAAATTGCAGGATCATGAAATGAGCTACCGAATGGCTGCAATATCAACACAAAGACAGACAATAATCTGGAGGAAAGAAGATTAAAGTGTTATTCTTTGTCCGCTGTGCTTGAAGGGGTAAGGGTGTGCACTGTGGACCGCTTTTTATTCTCGTCTTCAGGGGGGGAGAAAAAAAAATCAATTTGTAGGACAAAATAAACCATAACAACCAAAAAAAACCCTGCCAGTCACGACAACATTTATTCTACCCTATAATCCCCCCGACTGTAGAGGGCCATTCGTTGGAAATTATTGCTCCTATTTCTGCTAGAGCTGCTTCAATTAAGATTCATGAACCGTTAGGTGCAAAAACATTGATTGTTTTTTTTTTTATAAAATATTAGATTTTAGTCACACATTGATGCATGATATATAGATGTGATTTTTTTTTTTTACTGGAGACTGTGCTTTATTAAGATTAATAAAGGAAATATTGTGCACTTATAAAGGCTTATTGCAATAAATACAATACATGATAATGTTACATAATTGGAAACATTCATTCATTCATTTTCTACCGCTTTTCCTCACGAGGGTCGCGGGGGTGATGGAGCCTATCCCAGCTGTCTTCGGGCGAGAGGCGGGGTACACCCTGGACTGGTCGCCAGTCAATCACAGGGCACATATAGACAAACAACCATTCACACTCACATTCATACCTATGGACAATTTGGAGTCGCTAATTAACCTAGCATGTTTTTGGAATGTGGGAGGAAACCGGAGTACCCGGAGAAAACCCACGCGTGCACGGGGAGAACATGCAAACTCCACACAAATTTAAAATTTAAAATTTAAAATTTAAAATTTAAAATTTAAAATTTAAAATTTAAAATTTAAAATTTAAAATTTAAAATTTAAAATTTAAAATTTAAAATTTAAAATTTCATTCATTTTCTACCGCTTTTCCTAACAAGGGTTGCGGGGGTGCTGGAGCCTATCCCAGCTGTCTTCGGGCGAGAGGCGGGGTACACCCTGGACTGGTCGCCAGCCAATCACAGGGCAATTTAAAATTTAAAATTTAAAATTTAAAATTTAAAATTTAAAATTTAAAATTTAAAATTTAAAATTTAAAATTTAAAATTTAAAATTTAAAATTTAAAATTTAAAATTTAAAATTTAAAATTTAAAATTTAAAATTTAAAATTTAAAATTGATGGCCGAGGGTGGAATTGAACCCTGGTCTCCTAGCTGGGTTCAAAGTTAATGAATGAAATATTTTCAGTATTAACACATAGAAAACCTGTTTATGACTTTCTAAATATGTTTTTTTAATGTAATTTTTTTTTAATTGTTAAGTCTAATACCACCTCTGTATTTGAGTCCCTTCATAACAGAAAAAATAAGCAGCACTGTGATATATATATATATATATATATATATATATATATATATATATTTTTTTTTTTTTTTTATGATATCAAAACATAATGGCAGCATTATTCATAATGATGCCCAGCACTTGAAAACAGTCATTTTCACTTCAAGGCCTGATGAGTATTTGCGACCTCCGCCGCTGCACATGTAAAGTAAATACAATCTGATAAATGCGTAATGCGTGTTGATGTTGCTCCTCCATGCAATGTGAATGATGCATTGTTGTCTTCAGAATAAAACATCAATCAATGCCGTCATGTCTCTAATGTCAACCCCCTTGACACTGGAACCTGAGTACATAGTGGTGAAATCGCGGTCCATTCAGCAATTATTCACAGAGTCTTGGACTAATGGAGTTCTAGCTACACACACACACAGAAAATGTAGGGAATTTGTGGACCAGAAGTAATGGCCCCATACGGAGCATGTGTTCTTCCTCTACAGTATGTGTGTATGTGTGTGTGTGTGTGTGTGAGATGGTGGGGGGGTTGGTGAGTGCATCTTCTATATAAGTGATTCATGACATGCACAAACAAGTCTAATTATGAATCCAGATCATAACAGCATCGAGCCCGTCCCTCCTCCACCACCCTCTCCTTCCGGAGTCTCGGTCTCCATATCAGGGGGATGGAAAACATAACCTGTCACATTCCATCCCATTAAACCAGCTATGAACCATGTGGTCTGCTCACAAGGAGGAGGCAAACGCATAGAAAAAAAAAAAAGAGAGCAAGTGCATCTGGGTTCACCCGGCGCTGTTGAATTATTGACTATCTTTTTGTGTGCTTAATTTTGTTTTAATGTTACAATTCTGACATGCTGGACGGCGGCCCGCTAAAGAAAACCACATTTAAACTGTTAACCTTTTTGACATATCAATATTGCACACGCGGTACACAGATATGAAAATGTGTAATTATCCTTTGTAATACCTAATGCATTAGAGCATTCTCGCTGAGCCACCAAATCTGCATTCTTACGACCGTAAATATATATTTTAGTACTGTATAAGTATGATAAACGTACGGGACAAAAAATTAAAAAATAAAAATAAAAAAACTTAAACTATATTAAGAAAGCAGGAAGTGAACAAATGTAACAGTTACTGATTGTAAAAGTACCAGATGGAGGGGTAGGATTTAATAAGCTTTGCTTCTTCCTACTCCTTTTGGACATGTGGAACTGTGAACTGATTATGTGATGCATTCAATTGTAATCTGATGCATGTTCAAATGAAATAAAACCATTAAAAAATTTTTTTTTAATTAAAAAATACTATTAAATAAAATTTTATTATATTCGGAAAGCAGGAAGTGAACAAATGTAACAGTTACTGATTGTAAAAGTACAAGATGGAGGGGTAGGATTTAATAAGCTTTGCTTCTTCCTACTCCTTTTGGACATGTGGAACTGTGAACTGATTATGTGATGCATTCAATTGTAATCTGATGCATGTTCAAATGAAATAAAACCATTAAAAAAAATAATTAAAAAAATACAATTAAATAAAATTAAATTATATTCGGAAAGCAGGAAGTGAACAAATGTAACAGTTACTGATTGTAAAAGTACCAGATGGAGGGGTAGGATTCAATAAGCTTTGCTTCTTCCTACTCCTTTTGGACATGTGGAACTGTGAACTGATTATGTGATGCATTCAATTGTAATCTGATGCATGTTCAAATGAAATAAATACATAAAAAAATATATAATAATTTAAAAAATACAATAAAATAAAATAAAATTATATTCGGAAAGCAGGAAGTGAACAAATGTAACAGTTACTGATTGTAAAAGTACCAGAAGGAGGGGTAGGATTCAATAAGCTTTGCTTCTTCCTACTCCTTTTGGACATGTGGAACTGTGAACTGATTATGTGATGCATTCAATTGTAATCTGATGCATGTTCAAATGAAATCTTTTGTGTGCTAATTTTGTTTTAATGTTGCGATTCTGACATGCTGGACGGCGGCCCACTAAAGAAAACCACATTTAAACTGTTAACCTTTTGACATATCAATATTGCACACGCGGTACACAGATATAAAAAGTGTAATTATCCTTTGTAATACCTAATGCATTAGAGCATTCTCGCGCTGAGCCACCAAATCTGTGCATTAGTTTCTTTTAGTGTAAGTCCCATCAGCTGCCATTTTGATGTCAGTCAGGAAAGGGAAAGGTAATGACAGTGCATTCATTTGCAGTCATTAACCCCCCCGCTTAATGCAGGGAGTTAACACAAATTAAGTACATGCATTAGAGAATGTTTTGGGAGAGCTTTGGCCTTTTTTGCTGTCTGCAATGGCAGGAAACTACGATAAAGTATTACAATGACATGAAAAAATACATAGAATGAAGTTGCATTCTGAAGAAAAAAGTCATATACGACCGTAAATATTATTTTAGTACTGTATAAGTATGATAAACAATATTTTGTGAGTTTAATAATCACTATATTGACAGTTACTATGGTACCCATTATTATGTCATTGTATGGTCATATCACCTCGTACTTCGGTACGGGACAAAAAATAAAAACATAAAATTAAAAAACTTGAAACTATATTAAGAAAGCAGGAAGTGAACAAATGTAACAGTTACTGATTGTAAAAGTACCAGATGGAGGGGTAGGATTTAATAAGCTTTGCTTCTTCCTACTCCTTTTGGACATGTGGAACTGTGAACTGATTATGTGATGCATTCAATTGTAATCTGATGCATGTTCAAATAAAATAAAACCATAAAAAATTTTAAAAAATATATATATATTTTTAAATTTAAAAAATACAATTAAATAAAATTTAAATTATATTCAGAAAGCAGGAAGTGAACAAATGTAACAGTTATTGATTGTAAAAGTACCAAATGGAGGGGTAGGATTTAATAAGCTTTGCTTCTCCCTGCTCCTTTTGGACATGTGGAACTGTGAACTGATTATGTGATGCATTCAACTGTAATCTGATGCATGTTCAAATGAAATCAAACCATTAAAAATTTTTTTTAATTTTTTTTAAATTAAAAAAATACAATTAAATACAATTTTATTATATTTGGAAAGCAGGAAGTGAACAAATGTAACAGTTACATTAATATGCATCAGTGTGGCCCGACCTAATACAGTCATGCTTATGGACTTTTCCCAATCATGAATTCCAGACACTTCCTTAATGTGTCATTATGCTGTTTATCTTTTATATCATTCAACATCATTATTACTTCTCGGACATGACTTGCTTCCTGGTGTTTATTCGCTATGACAGAACCCGTTTTCTAATTTTATTGTCGGGTCAATTGCTTTAAAGTTTGGACATTAGCGATGATTAGCTTGGCTCACTAGCAATGGTCAGCAGCTGGAATTATTATGGTTTTGGATCTGTAATAAAGGCCTAAATCTGGGGTACAGAGAAGTTGCGGAAACTTTTGAATCAGGTTTTGTCAGTCCCGTTTTGTCACCAAAATGGTGTTGACTTATTTCTATTGGATAGTAAATCTGTACTTTCACACATATTGTATTGTCCGTGTAATAAAAAGGGTGTCTAATAGTGAAATATACAATAAATATAACTTATCAGTAAACTATCGTGTGCATACTAAGCCCGATCTGTGGTGTTTGCGTTAAGTACTGGACTACTGGACACGAGTCAAAATGAGGAATGGGGATTTATAATGTAACAAGTGGAGAAGTTGACTGGTTCATTTCCAGTTACATCCCACGAGATTTGGTGACATCGAGGGCAGTTTTTTGTGTTTTTTTTTTTTGTGGAAAAGAGGCTAACATGATGATGAAACTGACAATCTCTGAAATCCATTTGGACCTGGTTCAAGATTACATCTTTATCTGAGTGATTGCAGATTATTGTCCACAGAGAGGTGTGCTAAAGCTGGATTATCCACTTGTTGGGGATGCATCTGACCCAGTGGATGCAAGCGTGCCAGTATCATACGTACCCTTACATCTGTGGGCTTTTTTTTTTTTTTTTTTTCCTGCTACTTGTTTGGGATAGCAGTAAAAGTGACACCAAATCCTCAGATTACCATGGTTAGTGATCCGCATATGTGCATAGAAAATAAAGTCACAGTCATTACGAATGCATTTCAAAGCGATGCACAACATGACCCCATTAAGCATCCTAATTGTCTTTCAAGTGCAACTGATGTGTTTGCATATGAAAAGTTCAAAATGGGACCAAATGAGATGGGACACCCAACCATGAGACGATGCAAGAGACTGGGTCCAGGGGAAGAAGACAAGACAAGATTTGAAAGTTAATTTTGAGAAAAGTACAATAAAAAAAAATATGATGGGATAAACATTTTTATTTAACCGTGTTTTGAAATATTTATTGTCCTACAAACTGAAGTTAAACAACATTATTGTCGACATTTTGTAAGATCTAATAAACCACTAATGTTGATAAAATATAATAAATCTTTATTAGAATTTTGATTAGCATTTTCATCAAATTACCGTATTTTCTGGACTATAAGTCGCACCGGAATATAAGTCTCACAAGGCCAAAAATGCATAATTAGGTAAAAAAACATATGTTAATTGAAATGTGAAATGCTACGAAATATGCTAATTTTAGATGTTAAACGACAGGACAGAATTATTCAAATTTAAATTATTTAAATTTAAATAATTTAAATTTAAATGTAAATTATTTATATTTATAAATCATAATCATTTTAATGTGGGTTTGGATTTGTAATATTAAAAAATAGTAATAATAATACTTAAATTTAAATAATTTAAATTTAAATGTAAATTATTTATATTTATAAATTAAATATTAATTTATAATTAATATTTACATTATTTATTTTATTAAATAATAATTATTATAATCATTTTAATATGGGTTTGGATTTTTTTCTCCATTAATAACAACTTTCATTAATCCCATTATTGCCGCCTGTTCCATCATCGTCCTTTGTGGATAATGGCTCTCCCTGTGGTTTGCTGGAGTCCCAAAGATTTTGAAATGGATTTACGTAGATCCTTTCCAGAGTGATAGATCTCAATCTCAATCTGTTATGTTCACACATGGGCCATGTGGGTTTGGATTTTTTTCTCCCTTAAAAATAACTTTCATATAGACAAACAACCATTCACACTCACATTCATACCTATGGACAATTTGGAGTCGCTAATTAACCTAGCATGTTTTTGGAATGTGGGAGGAAACCGGAGTACCCGGAGAAAACCCACGCATGCACGGGGAGAACATGCAAACTCCACACAGAGATGGCTGAGGGTGGAATTGAACCCTGGTCTCCTAGCTGTGACATCTGCGCGCTAACCACTAGATCACTGTGCCGCCCCAATTCCAGAATAGTAATATTAAAACATGTTAAATGAAAGCTTCAAGTCTACACTTCAGTCACATCATGACAGTTTTATTTCAAACCAATTGTTGTGAATTCATAAAATATTGATGTCCAAAAATTTTTGGACATAAGTTTTTTTTTTTTTTATCAGATACTGTCCCAGGATAATAATCCCATTTATGGAATGTTAAGACTCATCAACCTGGTATTTTGTTCCTGCATGGTAGAAGAATTGCTCTTTCTTCCCAGGGGGAAGGGTACATGCAGCTATCATGTTTCTTGCTTTTCGGGACTGTCTGGAGATCATGTCAGCATGGACGCTAGAAGGTGGGTTCCTGTCTATGTGCCTCTTGTCTGGGATCGGGGGAAGAACAGAAGCTGGAACTTCATAAGCTCAACACGACTGCATTGAGAATATTACTCACGCTTGGGTGTGTACTGGGTTTCTTGGAGCAGGTCGTGGCCATGGATGAGGTTCTGTAGTCCAGTCATGGCCATTCCTCTAACGGGCATGTACGTCATCAGTCCAGGCGAGTTTGTCTCGAGGTTGGAACTGCTACAGCATTCCTCACATTGCTTGAAAGAAATATGAAGCATCGGAGGAAGTTCAAATAAAACTCCCAACACACATACTGGATATTCGAACGAGGCCTTATCTGCAACCTAACTGCTAACGGCTGTCGTTCTCCGATACTGTCACCGGGGTGGGTCCACTTCATCCACAGTCTGGGTAGTGGATTGGTGATTTGATTGCTTGCTGCTCCGCAGACAAGAGGATCCTAAAAATGTGGGGGGACAGTCATTACTACTCATCAATGGCAATTCATTCATTCATTCATTCATTCATTTTCTACCGCTTTTTCCTTACGAGGGTCGCTGGGGGTGCTGGAGCCTATCCCAGCTGTCTCCGGGCGAGAGGCAGGGGTATGTTTTTGGAATGTGGGAGGAAACCGGAGTACCTGAAGAAAACCCACACAAAATGCCACACAGAGATGGTCAAGAGTGGAATTGAACTCAGGTCTCCTAGCTGTGAGGTCTGCGCGCTAACCACTCGAACGCCGTGCAGCCCACATTATTATTATTATTATTATTAATCTTCTTTTGTCTCTAGTATTATATGGGAGCCAGGCAACGACATTTCGTTGGCAATTACACTTTAGTGTTATTGTGCAATGACAATAAAGGAAGTCAAACAACCATTCACACTCACATTCATACCTATGGGCAATTTGGAGTCGCCAATTAACCTAGCATGTTTTTGGAATGTGGGAGGAAACCGGAGTACCCGGAGAAAACCCACGCATGCACGGGGAGAACATGCAAACTCCACACAGAGATGGCCGAGGGTGGAATTGAACCCTGGTCTCCTAGCTGTGAGGTCTGAAGGTCTGAGGCTAACCACTCGACCGCCGTGCAGCCCAGCTAACTAACATTCATTCATTTTCTACCGCTTTTTCCTCACGAGGGTCGCGCGGGGGTGCTGGAGCCTATCCCAGCTGTCTTCGGGCGAGAGGCGGGGTACACCCTGGACTGGTGGCCAGCCAATCACAGGGCACATATAGACAAACAACCATTCACACTCACAATTTGGAGTCGCTAATTAACCTAGCATGTTTTTGGAATGTGGGAGGAAACCGGAGTACCCGGAGAAAACCCACACAAAACGCCACACAGAGATGGTCAAGAGTGGAATTGAACTCGGGTCTCCTAGCTGTGAGGTCTGCACGCTAACCACTCGACCACCGTGCAGCCCCGGAAGCAAGTCAATCAAGTTTAAATTGTGTCCGTCTTGTTTGAAACATTTTTCTTTGTTTTTATTTGACTTTTCCATGAATTGCTATGATTTTCTGTACTGTCCTGTCAATTTCTGCAATTTTTACAATCCAACCGGGCGTCATACAGCAGCATATCCAACTGAGAGCATCCACACAAACAAGGGAAAAGCTGGGATCAAACGTTCTCCGTCATACCGAATGGCTGCTTCCATGTAATGAGAGGCCATTGCAGTAATTCTCCCGCAGCCCTGAATTAAAAGCAGCCTAAGCCTGCTGGCATCATCCTGCTGATTAGATGAAATGTGCCCGGCCGATAATGCACCAGTGGATTTACTCCCTATTAGCCAGGTCAACGTGACCCCCCCCTGCCTGCTAATCATACATGTGGAAATGACAAGAGACGGGATCATGTTTTTTTTCTCATTAAAGCTTTATTAGAATGTTATTAGAACGACTACTTTCATAAATACCACATCAGATGTCCATGCAATTGGTTTTATTTTAACTTCAACATTGCCATTGATGGCGGCACGGTGGACGAGTGGTTAGCGCGCAGACCTCACAGCTAGGAGACCAGGGTTCAATTCCACCCTCGGCTATCTCTGTGTGGAGTTTGCATGTTCTCCCCGTGCATGCGTGGGTTTTCTCCGGGTACTCCGGTTTCCTCCCACATTCCAAAAACATGCTAGGTTAATTAGCGACTCCAAATTGTCCATAGGTATGAATGTGAGTGTGAATGGTTGTTTGTCTATATGTGCCCTGTGATTGGCTGGCCACCAGTCCAGGGTGTAACCCCGCCTCTCGCCCGGAGACAGCTGGGATAGGCTCCAGCAACCCCACAACCCTCATGAGGATAAGTGGTAGAAAATGAATGAATGAATAATAGATATCAAGGCTGCAAGGTGGACTCGTGGTTCGCACACAGGCCTCACAGCTAGGAGACCCGAGTTCAATTCCACCCTCTGCCATCTCTGTGTGGAGTTTTGTGGGGTTTTTCTCCGGGTACTCCGGTTTCCTCCCACATTCCAAAAACATGCTAGGTTAATTGGCGACTCCAAATTGTCCATAGGTATGAATGTGAGTGTGAATGGTTGTTTGTCTATATGTGCCCTGTGATTGGCTGGCCACCCTCGTGAGCATAAGCAGTGTAAAATGAATGAATGAACGACTTGCTTCCCCTCTCCATCCAAACCGTCCTGCTATATTGATGCTGACGTTCACCAATTTTGGATCAACATTTGCAATACAACTCCTGAACCATCCCCAGTCTGTCCCCACCTTCCCACAGACGGCCTGACTGTCTTGGTTTTGCCAGGAAGGAAGGAGGATCTTTGCCAGGCCATGGAGTAATGTGTCCAAACTCTGTCTTTTTGGGTTTATGCCGCTTTTAGACCGGCATCAAACCGGCATTGCACGGCGGTTTTAATGTACAATCAGAGGTGCCGTGTGGCGGTAATGCTTAAAAGAACCAAGTATGACATGTTGTCATGAACAGACCTGTTACTACATGTATATAAAACCATATAAACCTTGCCCCATTACGTGTAGTTTACCTTTAAAGTTGGTGCCAGCCAAATATAATAAGCGTACATAAACATGCCCGGTGACTAAGGTTGCAGACAAGTCCGAACATCTACATCATGGGTTGATCTGACTACTCTTAGCAACTCAGAGAAAATGTTATATTACTATATTATTATATAGCTTCTGCTTGGAATATATACACGACGACAGCCGTTAACACATCACTCACTGACACCGAGGTGCATTGCAAGGTGTGCGTTAATCACTGACTGTATATATGCAATAATTCAGTCTGCTTGGCTTCAGCCTAGTGATGTGCCGATCGATACTGAAATATTAATACTACCGATACTAGCTTTTTGGACGCTAAAATCGAGTCTTAACTCAAAATATTAATATTTTCGATACGTCATTTGAGGTAATGTTTGTCTGAAACGTTTGTTGAATTTGCCCTGTATTCCATCAGGAAATGTCAAAATTTCTACTTCAATTTCTACTTCAAAAAATGCATCAAAACGCTTGGAATCATGTCGGAAAATACATTTCTAACATCCCTGACCGCATGTCACTGTTGAGCTTCAAGTATAAGAAGAGCGACTGAGCTAAAAGGCGTGTTTGCTTCTATGCGCCTATTACGGAGAGAAAGTATGCAGCTCTCACTGATGTGTCCGTGATTTCAGCTCTGCTTCTCTCCTCGACTGTAACCATCATGCCATCCAGGATCTGCAACTGGGATAGACTCCGCATGATTGCCGGCCTGTGGAGGGAATTGCGAGCCACCTGAAAGTTACACAGACACGAAAAACAAATGGTGCGTATCAGTCAAAACAGTACGGCTTAGACCAGGGGTCTCAAACACGCGGACACTAGTTTGAGGCCCCCGCCTTGATATGAAAGTTTAATGTTAGTGCGGCCCGCGCAAGTTTGATATGGATGCTGTATGGTATCATGTACCCAGAAAAAATTATTACGTTTGATTAATGTTCATGTTAAAGGTTAAATAACTGTTAATAGTTATCCTCCCTATCCGTGTGGAAGTGGTAAGTTTTTGGCTATTTAAGTTGAAAGGAAATAACTTGAAGGCTACCGTTTAGGTCGCTAGCTCTCTAGTTTGCGAGTTAGCATGTGTCTCAAGACCCTGCAGTTGCGCAATATGTTGTAAATAAAAAGAGTATAAATGTGACTATAGTCGTGTTTTGTCATGTCTACAGGGCTCTAATAATGCTTTGTTCATTTTAATCTGAAAAAAATAATTTGTCTACCCACCAACTATATGTGGTTTCTTAAGTTTTTATTATTTGCCGTTTTATTATTATTATTATTATATTTATTTATTACTGATTGATTTTCTTTATTCTTGATTTGTTTATTTTTCATCTTATTTTGTGTAGAAAAATAAAAAATAAGATATTTGAGAACAGTGGAATGTTTTATCAGAGCTTTTCTTGTAGAAAATCAAAGATCAAAAAAGTTTATTCATTTTTCTGTTTTTAATAAATGCGTTTTTTGGAAAACCTGATGCCTCGCCCAGACCCTAGCTCCAGTGGCCCCCAAGTAAATTGAGTTTGAGACCCCTGGCTTAGACCCTGACTCGCTTTTAGAATGAAATGTGGTAAAATATTATCCTGTGCACTGAGAGAACTAGATGTTCCTGCAGGGCACTGCTGCATGTTAAGTTGTGAAGTGAGAGCCAGTGTAAAGTCCAGTGGAGATGGGACAGATTTTGGCATGGGAATGCAGGCAAAGCAGTGATCTCATGTGGTGGACAGCAGGAGGTATCGTCTCAAGGGTGGCTGTTAACCTCTAACCCTTGGCAGGATTAACGCCCTATGGAAAGGGAAGGGGAATGGGATCCTGCGGGAACGAGGCTGCAGCAGCTGAGCATTGCCCCCCCCCCGGCCTGCCCATCGCCCACAAGCTACATACATACTGATCCACGGGCTCCAGATGGGTGAAGTAAGCGGGCCAACAGCATTCGCCATTTGGTCGACGGATTTGTCTGTGATGCCGGCCAGTTTGAGGCACAGCAGACGGCCATCATGTAATCGCTTAATTTGGGACCACAGAGCGACACTGGGTCAGTGTTTTGGATTGTCCAAGTGAGAAAGTGAGCCTGAAAACATGCTTTTGATCGTGTTGTCTACCAGGGAAAGCATTCAATCATGGAGTCGTGTTAATAAGACAGGATACAAGGCCTGTATACAACACAATATTTAGCTATGTATTTATTCATTCATTTATTTTCTACCGCACGGGATGCTGGAGCCTATCCCACCTGTCTTCGGGCAAGAGGTGGGGTACACCCTGGACTGGTGGCCAGCCAATCACAGGGCACATATAGACAAACAACCATTCACACTCACATTCATACCTATGGACAATTTGGAGTCGCTAATTAACCTAGCATGTTTTTGGAATGTGGGAGGAAACCGGAGTACCTGGAGAAAACCCACACATGCACGGGGAGAACATGCAAACTCCACAAAGAGATAGCCGAGGGTCGAAATGAACTCGGGTCTCCTAGCTGTGAGGCCTGCGCTCTAAGCACTCATCCACTGTGCATCATTTTTCATTAATTCATTAATTTTTTACCGCTTATCCTCACGAGGGGTGCTGGAGCCTATCCCAGCTGTCTTTGGGGGGAGAGGCGAGGTACACCCTGGACTGGTGGCCAGCCAATCACAGGGCACATATAGACAAACAACCATTCACACTCACATTAATACCTACGGACAATTTGGAGTTGAACATGCAAACTCCACACAGAGATAGCCGAGGGTGGAATTGAACTCGGGTCTCCCAGCTGTGAGGTCAGCACGCTAACCACTCGACCGCCGTGCAGCCCACATTATTATTATTATTATTATTATTAATCTTCTTTTGTCTCTGGTATTATATGGGAGCCAGGGAACAACATTTCGTTGGCAATTTCACTGCTGTGTTATTGTGCAATTACAATAAAGGAAGTCAAACAACCATTCACACTCACATTCATACCTATGGACAATTTGGAGTCGTCCATTAACCTAGCATGTTTTTGGAATGTGGGAGGAAACCGGAGTACACAGAGATGGCCGAATGTGGAATTGAACCCTGGTCTCCTAGCTGTGAGGTCTGCGCGTTAACCACTTGACCGCCGTGCAGCCGACATTATTATTATTATGATTAATCTTCTTTTTGTCTCTGGTATTATATGGGAACCAGGCAACGACATTTCGTTGGCAATTTCACTGCTGTGTTATTGTGCAATGAAGTCAAACAACCATTCACACTCACATTCATACCTATGGACAATTTGGAGTCGCCAATTAACCTAGCATGTTTTTGGAATGTGGGAGGAAACCGGAGTACACAGAGATGGCCGAATGTGGAATTGAACCCTGGTCTCCTCGCTGTGAGGTCTGCGCGCTAACCACTCGACCACCGTGCAGCCCTCTATGTATTTATTATGGACATTTATTTATGATGTATTTATGGAATGACACTGCATCAAACTAATATGTGTTTTTAATATGTTTACTGCAATACAGTATATAGTATATACATATTTATATAGCTGCAGTAATGGAATTACCATTCTGACAGTAAGGATGTACATAGCAGTACTGCTTGGTGGCACAGGGGCCAAAGGGGAATTATTACTATTACATCTTGGTGAGAATCTGTTCATACAGGAATTTATTATTACAGTCTGACACCAAAGGAGCGGGGCTACACTCAGAATCATAATGACCCCCCCTCCCCATAATCTGTTTGACATCCTCCATCTTTAGTGGAGGTGTGCAGTCTAGAATACCAGTGGTCATTGAATTGTATTGCATAGGGTACCCTGTGATTGGTCTGTTTAATGGACTCAATGGAAAAACTCACCGGATTGCCAACAACAGAGAGTTCTGTCAGCGAGGGAAGAACCTCAAGTTTATCAAGCTCTGTGATGTCCTAAAAAAAAAAAAAAAAGAAAACAATGATTCTTTTCAAGTTTTTGTTTTTTTTTTGCGTCCCGTTCCCATTGAAGCCGCATGTGTTTGGGATAATAGAGCATATGTACATGGGGGGCTGAAACCTTTCATAATTTCTGGTGTATACGGGATAGAAGCAGCTGATGGCAGAGATTACATGTTTAATCGCATGAGAGTTTGGGCACGCAACAGGGCACTGGGAGAGGAGGCAAGAGGGGGCGAGAGGGGGGGGTTTATGGTTGGGTTTGGCCGGGATTCAAAGATGCCCCCACTGCCAGGTCCCATGTGCTGGAACAATTGCCATACTCAGGAAAAGCGGTAGAAAATGAATGAATGAATGAGGGTCGTGGGGGGTTGCTGGAGCCTATCCCAGCTGTCTTCGGGCGAGAGGCGGGGTACACCCTGGACTAGTCGCCAGTTAACCTAGCATGTTTTTGGAATGTGGAAGGAAACCGGAGTACCCGGAGAAAACCCACACATGCACGGGGAGAACATGCAAAATCCACACAAAGATGGCCGAGGGTGGAATTGAACTCGGGTCTCCTGGCTGTGAGGCCAGCGTGCTAACCACTAGTCCGCCATGTAGCATTGATATCTATTATTCATTCATTCATTTTCATTTTGCTGGAGCCTATCGTAGCTGTCTTCGGGCATACACTCTGGACTGGTGGCCAGCCAATCACAGGGCACATATAGACAAACAACCATTCACACTCACATTCATACCTATGGACAATTTGGAGTCGCCAATTAACCTAGCATGTTTTTGGAATGTGGGAGGAAAACGGAGTACCCGGAAAAAAACGGGGAGAACACGCAAACTCCACACAGAGATGGCCAAGGAATTGAACCCTGGTCTCCTAGCTGTGAGGTCTGCGCGCTAACTACTAGACCGCCGTGCCGCCCAATTGCCATACTCATTCATTCATTCATTCATTTTCTACCGCTTTTCCTCACGAGGGTCGCGGGGGGGTGCTGGAGACTATCCCAGCTGTCTTCGGGCGTGAGGGCGTACACCCTGGCGTACACCCTGGACTGGTCACCAGCCAATCACAGGGCACATATAGACAAACAACCATTCACACTCACATTCATACCTATGGACAATTTGGAGTCGCCAATTAACCTAGCATGTTTTTGGAATGTGGGAGGAAACCGGAGTACCCGGAGAAAACCCACACATGCACGGGGAGAACATGCAAACTCCACACAGAGATGGCCGAGGGTGGAATCGAACCCTGGTCTCCTAGCTGTGAGGCCTGCGTGCTAAACACTAGTTCGCCTTGCAGCCTTCATATCTATTATTCATATAGATATTATTGCAAATGTTGATCCAAAATCGGAAAAAATTAATGGACTCTCACCCAGAGTCAGCTAGGCTAGGCGCCAGCATGCCCCCAGCAACCATAATAAGGATTAAGGGGCATAGAAACTAAATGAATGAATGAGGCGTGTGAAAAAAGCCAATTAATTAGTTCATTCATTCATTCATTCATTTTCTACCGCTTATCCTCCCAAAGGTCACATGGGGGGATGCTGGAGCCTATCCCAGCTATTTTCGGGGCGAGAGGCGGGGTACACCCTGGACTGGTGGCCAGCCAATCACAGGGCACATATAGACAAACAACCATTCACACTCACATTCATACCTATGGACAATTTGGAGTCGCTAATTAACCTAGCATGTTTTTGGAATGTGGGAGGAAACCAGAGAAAACCCACGCATGCACGGGGAGAACATGCAAACTCCACACAGAGATGGCCGAGGGTGGAATTGAACCCTGGTCTCCTAGCTGCGCGCTAACCACTAGACCGTGCCGCCCCAATTGCCATACTCTGCATCTTAATTAAATACATGGAAGCGTTGGCGAGTAGGAGCGATTGTCAAACAAAAGAGCAAATCACACCCCCCTCGGTTAGAAGGAGATGTTGATTGTATGTTCCACTGATTGTTCCTTCTGTCATCATTACAAACAGCCCTGACCTTCAATCACGCTGGAGTCCCCTTTAATGCTAACCCTCACGAGCCGCAGTGGGGTATGATGATTCAAGATTACTATGCTATGTGGAAAATTTGTCACCTTGTGCATATCAACCAATCACGAACATCTCAAAAGGAAACTGATGGCCGTGGTTGTGTGGGGAAATCAGCCCACTTGGAGGTCATTCAAGTGGTATACTCCCACAGTGACACGTGGAATCAAACGTTAACACGTGAGCTTGTTAAAAACGTACCTGTAGTTTGTTCATCCCGAGGTAAAGCTTGCGGAGCTCCGTGAGTGGATAGAGATGGTTGAGCTCTCGGATGCGGTTCTCTGTTAGGTGCAATTCCAGAAGGACGTTCTGGGAAATGAAAGAGTTCTCGTACAGGGCCCTGATCCGGTTCCTGTCTAAGACGAGCTCCCGGAGCTGGTGGAGACCCTCCAAGCCTTCTACCTGGCTGATCTCATTCCCTGAGTGGGAACAGCAGGACTCAATACCTTTTATGAGGTTTATGTGTTTCCATTTCTGAGAATATGCAAACTCCACACAGAGATGCCTAAGCCGAGAATCGAACCCGATGTCTATATGCTACTACACTTGTTCACTGTGCGGCCCAGTATAAAATATAGACATCAAAATTATATAGTTAAAAACAGTATAATCAGTTACATTCACTTTTTAGCATAGCAAAGAAAGTAGATAGTACAGGTTTATAATAATACATACATTTGTATTGTTCTTTTCTAGGAACTTAAAGACGCTTACATTTACATTCATTTAATATTAAGTCGCCCTGTGATTGGCTGGCGACCAGTCCAGGGTGTACCCCGCCTCTCGCCTGAAGACAGCTGGGATAGGCTCCAGCAACCCCCGTGACCCTCGTGAGGATAAGCAGTAAAAAATGAATGAATGAATGAATAATATTAAGTAATACTATTTTCCAATAAATACATGTAAGTATAATATTCCTTCATTTTCTACTGTGTATCCTCACACAGGGTCGCGGGGGTGCTGGAGCCTATCCCAGCTGTCTTTGGGCGAGAGGTGGGGTACACCCAGGACTGGTGGCCAGCCAATCACAGGGCACATATAGACAAACAACCATTCACACTCACATTCATGCCTATGGACAATTTGGAGTCGCTAATTAACCTAGCATGTTTTTGGAATGTGGGAGGAAACCGGAGTACCCGGAGAAAACCCACGCATGCACGGGGAGAACATGCAAACTCCACACAAAGATGGCCGAGGGTGGAATTGAACTCGGGTCTCCTAGCTGTGAGACCTGCGTGCTAACCACGAGTCCGCCTTTCAGCCTTGATATCTATTATTCATTCATTCATTCATTTTCTACCGCTTATCCTCACAAGGGAAGCGGGGGTGCTGGAGCCTATCCCAGCTGTCTTCGGGCGAGAGGCGGGGTACACCCTGGACTGGTGGCCAGCCAATCACAGGGCACATATAGACAAACAACCATTCACACTCACATTCATACCTATGGACAATTTGGAGTCGCTAATTAACCTAGCATGTTTTTGGAATGTGGGAGGAAACCGGAGTACCTGGAGAAAACCCACACAAAACTCCACACAGAGATAGCCGAGAGTGGAATTGAACTTGGGTCTCCTAGCTGTGAGGCCTGCGCGCAGCCGTAAGTATAACATTCATTCTTTCATTTTCTACCGCTTTTTCCTCACAAGGGTCGCGGGGGTGCTGGAGCCTATCCCAGCTGCTTTGGGCGAGAGGCGGGGTACACCCAGGACTGGTGGCCAGCCAATCACAGGGCACATATAGACAAACAACCATTCACACTCACATTCATACCTATGGACAATTTGGAGTCGCTAATTAACCTAGCATGTTTTTGGAATGTGGGAGGAAACCGGAGTACCCGGAGAAAATCCACGCCTCTCGCCCGAAGACAGCTGGGATAGGCTCCAGCATCCCCCACGACCCTCGTGAGGAAAAGTGGTAGAAAATGAATGAATGAATGAATGATACCTGTAGAAGCCATATTTTAATTCAGGTCAAATTATTATCTGGTATTCATGTAAAGAAATAAACCAGATAATCTTATCCTTGAGTGCGTAAACATGGAAAGTCATAAAAATAATTGCGTGATCATTTTGTTAGTGCAGTGGACTTTTCTTTTTCCAGCAAATAAGTATATAGAGGACAAGCAAAGTGGCCTTTGGGACCAATTCCCTTCTCAATCTTTTTGTTCTGCATGCTCTTTTGTTCAGGCCTCATCTCCCACCTGGATTTGAGTTGTGATGTTCAGTGTTTACCTTTTCACAAGGCTGTGTGTTAGCCGTGCAGCCCATGCACAGTCGGTGCCTACCTTGAAGGAAGAGCGTTTTAAGATTGGTGAGCCTGCTGAGCTCCAGATTGGCCATATTGGAGATGCCATTGTGACTCAAATGCAGCACCTCCAGGCTGCTCATCAGAGGCTCCAGGCTGACAGTCTGAGCGATGTGCCTTCACAAAAGAAAATACACTTTTGTAACTGCTTCAATTAAATATATACACCTGTTTCCTGCCATCCTTCCTTCCTTCCTGCTGGTTCGTTGGACCCAAAAGGGGACGGAATGCTTGAGGAAAATCACAGTAGGTTGTTTGGAGCTATTTCACAACACCATCCAAGAAAAAGTATAAACAATTGTTCTATGGTGAGCATAAAATACTACTGCCATAAACTCATTTTAGACAAAAATACAAACAAGCGAGCATGCTTTGTGTGCATGCTGTAATTTCAACTCATATATGGGCACAACTGTGTAAAATTGGATCCATTTGCTGGTAGGTGCTGCCCCCTAACGGCGATTAGAGTAAATGAACGGCCAGCGTTTTAAGAGATACGCCAAATCATTCATTCATTCATTCATTCATTTTCTACCGCTTTTCCTCTCGCTGGAGCCTATCCCAGCTGTCTCCGGGCGAGAGGCGGGGTACACCCTGGACTGGTGGCCAGCCAATCACAGGGCACATAAAGACAAACAACCATTCACACTCACATTCATACCTATGGACAATTTGGAGTCGCTAATTAACCTAGCATGTTTTTTGGAATGTGGGAGGAAACCGGAGAACACGGAGAAAGCCCACACAAAAATCCACACAGAGATGGCCAAGAGAGGAATTGAACTCAGGTCTCCTAGCTGTGAGGTCTGCGCGCTAACCACTCGACCGCCGTGCAGCCCACATTGTTATTATTATTAATCTTCTTTTGTTTCTGGTATTATATGGGAGCCAGGCAACGACATTTCGTTGGCAATTTCACTGCTGTGTTATTGTGCAATTACAATAAAGGAAGTCAAACAACCATTCACACTCACATTCATACCTATGGACAATTTGGAGTCGTCAATTAACCTAGCATGTTTTTGGAATGTGGGAGGAAACCGGAGTACCCGGAGAAAGCCCACACAAAACTCCAGAGATGGTCAAGAGTGGAATTGAACTCAGGTCTCCTACCTGTGAAGCCTGCGCGCTAACCACTAGTCCGCCTTGCAGCCTTGATATCAATTATTCATTCATTTTATACCACTTATCCTCACAAGGGTCGCAGGGGCGCTGGAGCCTATCCCAGCTGTCTTCAGGTGAGAGGCGGGGTACACCCTGGACTGGTGGCCAGCCAATCACAGGGCACATATAGACAAACAACCATTCACACTCACATTCATACCTATGGAGTCGCTAATTAACCTAGCATGTTTTTGGAATGTGGGAGGAAACCGGAGTACCCGGAGAAAACCCACGCATGCACGGGGAGAACATGCAAACTCCACACAGATGGGTGGAATTGAACTCAGGTCTCCCAGCTGTGAGGTCTGCATGGTAACCACTCGGTCACCGTGCATCCCCAATAGAATTCATGGTTCTGTTTATGACAGCAAATTAACCTAGCATGTTTTTGGAATGTGGGAGGAAACCGGCGAACCCGGAGAAAACCCACGCATGCACGGGGAGAACATGCAAACTCCACACAGAGATGAATTTTGGGATTAAATATCCTCTGATTTCATCCTCTCCGATGTGAATATTATAAGGAATATGTGTTCATGTTTCACATAAGAATTGTGAATGATGGGCAAAAAATAAAAAATAAGTGCAGTTCCCCTTTAAGATTTATACAGTTAGATACAATTTTCCACATTACCTATTTCCTTTGCATAAGCTCTGTTGACCATATCCACTGGAGTGCACTTTATTGTGTAACATCTGCCTGTTTGTCAGGAAGGTCTTCTGCCTGGGCAGGATGGACTCAATGCGGTTGTGGTTTAAATACAGAACCTGCAAAAAAAAAAAAAAAAATTAAACATATATATATATATATACTTTCTTTTGCCCAGAGACTTAAACTGTCTGCATTCTTATTTGTCATTCCTCTCATTTGTACTTTGATGCTGGGCAGGTGGATGAGGCCTGAGAAGAAGGTGAGGCTGTTGTGATCCAGGTTGACACTCTGGAGGTTAACGAACAGATCTGTTGGAGACAGATCCACACTCCTGTGGAGAAATAAAAGCGTTTTCCACGTTTAAAAAGGCTCCTTTGAGACATAATCGGAGGTGACTTTTAACGGTTGACCTAATGGAGCAGGACGGCAGATTGAGGTTGGTGATGTTGGCGTAGTCGGAGTGGCCCAGTTTCTCTGCGACTAAGTCGGGTGTAAGTCGTCCTCCAAACGTGGCTTTTGCATTTTCACATTCAGCTGCATCCTATAGCAAGAAGAAACAGCAAGGTAATCAAACATATTGATACAAGTTATGTTCTTAGCGCCCCCTTATGTTGACACGTACCACTGCCGTTCCATCCAGGGCCTTGAGTGACGGCAGGTGGAACACCACGTATATGCGATAGTTCTTTAAGCTCTCGTATAAAGGATTCCCGTAAAGATCCAAGATGATGAGGCTTGCCAAGCCCTAAAAAAGTTGGGATACAGTTCTTAAAATGCCCTGAAAAGTTATATAAAATTAAAAATTTTGCAATAAATAGGCTCTGCTTCTTCTTACTCCTTTTCGGATTATTAATTCATTCATTTTCTAAGGCTTATCCTAGCATGTCAAACCCATAACTGGGTTACTTCCTGTTTGTGGGCTTCCCAGCATGACTTGCGGGTTCTAAATGGTAATTAAATTCATTCATTCATTCATTTTCTACCATTTTTCACGAGGGTCGCGGGGTGTGCTGGAGCCTATCCCAGCTGTCTTTGGGCGAGGGTACACCATGTACACCCTTGACTGGTGGCCAGCCAATCACAGGGCACATATAGTCAAACAACCATTCACACTCACATTCATACCTATGGACAATTTGGAGTCGCTAATTAACCTAGCATGTTTTTGGAATGTGGGAGGAAACCGGAGTACCTGGAGAAAACCCACACAAAACTCCACACAGAGATGGTCAAAAGTGGAATTTAACTCAGGTCACCTAGCTGTGAAGCCTGCGCGCTAACCACTCAAGCACCGTGCAGCCCTTGCCCAAAATTAATATCCATTCATTCATTCATTTTCTACCGCTTATCCTCACAAGAGTTGCGGGGGTGCTGGAGCCTATCCCAGCTGTCTTCGGGCGAGAGGCGGGGTACACCCTGGACTGGTGGCCAGCCAATCACAGGGTACATATAGACAAACAACCATTCACACTCACATTCATACCTATGGACAATTTGGAGTCGCTAATTAACCTAGCATGTTTTTGGAATGTGGGAGGAAACCGGAGTACCCGGAGAAAACCCACGCATGCACGGGGAGAACATGCAAACTCCACACAGAGATGGCCGACGGTGGAATCTAACCCTGGTCTCCTAGCTGTGAGGTCTGCGCGCTAACCACTAGACCGCCGTGCCGCCCACACCATTTATCATTTGTACTAAAATTAATATATATTCCGATGTCAATACATACATATCTGCTCCTATGCAATATTATGTGTATATATTGGATATCTTGTATTATCTTGTTAAACTGTCAATTTTTACTTTTACTTTGTGTATACTTTTTTTCAACTTAACTATTGCACTGAATTGAGAAGCTCTCCAATCTTGTTGTTCATCTTGTATAATGACAATAAAGGCCATTCCATTCCAAAAATCTGAGAGTGAGTGTCAATAAATATATTTATATAGGCAGAAATGTTTAAAAACCATACAGATACCTTATACTGTGACCAGTGACATCGTCAGACCTTTACCTTGAGATAGTATATATCCCTAGACACAGAAATCTGGTTGTTTCCAGCATAGAGCTCCAGAAGGTTGCAGACTCGGTGGATGCCATGGAGGGAAGTGATGTAGTTGTTCTCCACCGCCAGAAAAGTCAAGTTCTGGAGCTCATCCAGAATCGAGGAGTCCAGACTGGTCAGTTGATTACCATCCATGCTGAGTTTGGTTAGACCTTGTAGTTTTGAGAGCCCTAAGACGATGTAATCACAAAAAAAAAATTCACATTGTACGTCTGGTTTCTTCAAGTCGACCATGAAGCCCACTTAACGACTGACTGACCGCTAAACGAGCTGATGCTGTTGTTATTGAGGGAGAGATCCTCCAACTTGGCGCAGAAGTCCAATCCCTCGACTTCAGAGATGTAATTATTATTAAACGACGCCCAGCGAAGGTTGACCAAAGTATCCAGATGGCTCATCTTGCAGATCTTCTGGTTGTCAAGGTTTAGAGAAGTGATCTGTTCAAAATGATGGAGAAAGCACATAACACAAATGATGTCACTAATAGTATGTAGTCCTCTGGTATCACAATTTAACTAGTAGAAACGAGGTGGACTAACCTTTGTAGTCCAGTCTGGCTCCAGGTCTTGGTGGAGGCCCCAAGGTGAGAGACTGCGTTCAGAAAGGAGCTGCGTTGTCGGAAGCAGGCTTAGATAGCGAGGGCGTTCATTGTCAAAATGTGAGCAAGCAATAATAGATTCCTACAAGGAGGGGATCAGAAAGTCTTGTTAAGTAACAGGTCAACACTCACAATAAACATAAACATGCAAAACCTCTGGGAGCCTATCCCAGCTGTCTTCAGGCGAGAGGCGGGGTACACCCTGGACCGGTCGCCAGCCAATCACAGGGCACATATAGACAAACAACCATTCACACTCACATTCATACCTATGGACAATTTGGAGTCGCTAATTAACCTAGCATGTTTTTGGAATGTGGGAGGAAACCGGAGTACCCGGAGAAAACCCACACATGCACGGGGAGAACATGCAAACTCCACACAAAGATGGCAGAGGGTGGAATCGAACTCGGGTCTCCTATCTGTGTGGCCTGCGCACTAACCACTCGCTCACTGTGCAATTCATTCATTCATTCATTTTCTACTGCTTATCCTCACAAGGGTTGCGGGTGGTGCTGGAGCCTATCCCAGCTGTCTTGGGCCGAAAGGCGGGGTACACCCTGGACTGGTGGCCAGCCAATCACAGGGCACATATAGACAAACAACCATTCACACTCACATTCATACCTATGGACAATTTGGAGTCGCTAATTAACCTAGCATGTTTTTGGAATGTGGGAGGAAACCGGAGTACCCGGAGAAAACCCACGCATGCACGGGGAGAACATGCAAACTCCACACAAAGATGGCCGAGGGTGGAATCGAACTCGGGTCTCCTATCTGTGTGGCCTGCGCACTAACCACTCACTCACCATTCAGTTCATTAATTCATTTTCTACTGCTTATCCTCACGAGGGTCGCGGGGGTGCTGGAGCCTATCCCAGCTGTCTTCGGGCGAGAGGCGGGGTACACCCTGGACTGGTGGCCAGCCAATCACAGGGCACATATAGACAAACAACCATTCACACTCACATTCATACCTATGGACAATTTGGAGTCGCTAATTAACCTAGCATGTTTTTGGAATGTGGGAGGAAGTCCGAGTACTCGGAGAAAACCCACGCAAGCACAGGGAGAACATGCCGAGGCCGAGAGTGGAATCGAACTCGGGTCTCCTAGCTGTGAGGCCTGCGCACTAACCACTCAACCACCGTGCAGCCAATATCCATTTATCTATTGACATTTGTTTTCCTGCAGCCCAGTGGTTGGGGAACTCTATTCTTTTTTAACATGTTGATGTTTTGTTTAGACCAGTCCAGGGTGTACCCTGCCTCTTGCCCGAAGACAGCTGGGATAGGCTCCAGCACCCCCTAGACTCTCGTGAAATGAATGAATGAATGAATGTTTTGTTATATAGCTTATCATGTATCAAAGTAGAAGAAGTTTGGAGACGCCTGTTCAATCGTAAGAAGTTAACCTGGTTCATAGTGGATCTTGCAGTCTTTTGAACAACGGCAGCGGTTTCCTCCTGTGTAACCAGTACGTCATCCAGGTATTTGAGAGTCGTCAAATGGCTCAGAACGGTCATTCGGACTTCCTCTGGCTGACAGGAACAAAGCAACAGCCAGTCTAGAAGTACAGCATTTTGTCTACATCTTTATTAGTGCGAGTTCTTTCAGATTCGGGGGTTACAGGATGTACCTTCCTCCACGGGTTGTGTTGCGTTTCCAGAGTCAGCAGGTCGGGGGCGTGTTCTCTGAGCACGGCCGAATCTTGGCTGGCATTGGTCAGCTTGTTACAGGTCACGTCAAGATGTCGGAGCTGCTCTAAGCCACGCAGGCCTTCAAGGCTCGCTAGCTGGTTGTAGCTGGCATCCAAAAACTCAAGGTTAGGCTAAAAAAGGAGACACTTTTATCATCCACAAATCTCTAATCACACCCGAAAAATGTCTTTTAAGTATCAATACCATGTGAGAAATGTCACTGAGGCTGGTAAGCTCATTGAAGCTGATGGTGAGATGACGTAGAGCCATGAGGGAGGAAATCGCCTTTATGTTGTTCAGACTGTGGTTGTGAAGGTTCAGCACCTAAATTGTCAATATATGAATATGAATGACAGTTCATTCATATACAAAACCACAGAGGAAAGAAAATATGATCCTTACGGTTATCTCACAGAGGACACTGGCTCTGGACACATTTAAGAGTATCGTCTCATCCAAATTGGACAACTTGATCCATGGTTCCAGGACAGGCTCCATGTCCAGAGCTTGTGCGTCCATTGAGGTGTCATAAGTGGGAGGGTCTTGACCGTATATGCTGTAGCCCATTGACATCACCTGGTCGTTGCCCTTTTGAAAGGAACACACAATTATCAACAGAATGTAGTTTTCTTACAATGTAACAAATTAAAGGAAGTTTAATAAACATGTGGGCTTTGCCTTCATGCATAAAGTAATTCCCTCCAGTTTCTCATAACAAAACCTAAGAAACAAATGGACATTGAACATTTACACTATATGAACAAAGATACATTCCTGTACCCTGGTTGCAAGGGTGCTGGAGCATATCCCAACTGTCTTCAGCGAGAGGCGGGGTACATCCCGGACTGGTCGCCAACCAATCACAGGGCACATTCATACCCAGAGAAAACCCATGCACGGGGAGAACATGCAAACTCCACACAAAGATGGCCGAGGGTGGAATCAAACTCAGGTCTCCTGTCTGTGTGGCCTGCACACTAACCACTCGCTCACTGTGCAATTCATTCATTTTCTACTGCTTATCTTCACAAGAGTTGCGTTGGGTGCTGGAGTCTTCAGCAAGAGGCGGGCTCCACCCTGGATTGGTCGCCAGCCAATCACAGGGCACATATAGACAAACAACCATTCACACTCACATTCATACCTATGGACAATTTGGAGTCGCCAATTAACCTAGTATGTTTTTGGAATGTGGGAGGAAACCGGAGTACCCGGAGAAAACCCACGCATGCACGGGGAGAACATGCAAACTCCACACAAACATAGGTCAAGGGTGGAATCGAACGCGGGTCGCCTATCTACCACTCGCTCACTATGCAATTCATTCATTCATTCATTTACTACTGCTTATACTCACAAGGGTCGCGGGGTGCTGGAGCCTATCCCAACTGTCTTCGGGCGAGAAGCGGGGTACACCCTGGACTGGTCGCCAGCCAATCACAGGGCACATATAGACAAACAACCATTCACACTCACATTCATACCTATGGACAATTTGGAGTCGCTAATTAACCTAGCATGTTTTTGGAATGTGGGAGGAAACCGAAGTACTCGGAGAAAACCGACACAAAACTCCACACAGAGATGGTCGAGAGTGGAATTGAACTCGGGTGGTCTTCTAGCTGTAAGGCCTGCGCGCTAACCACTTGGTAACCATCATATTAAAAGATAAAGCTGCTTACCCCTGTGATGTATTCAAAACTAACGATGTACTCAGGCAGGACAAGATCGTGATCAAAGACAAACCACTGCTTTGCTCTGGGAATGCTTGGAGAGACACAGGGTGTTCTACCTAAATGATGACAAAACAATACAAATGTAAATATTCATTCATTCACACTCACATTCATACCTATGGACAATTTGGAGTCGCTAATTAACCTAGCATGTTTTTGGAATGTGGGAGGAAAACCCACGCATGCACAGGGCGAACACTAGGCATATTATAGGTGAAACTAGGCGCCACAGCAAATTGCACTGCCGTGAACTGGCACCAACTGGCAATCATTGGCGCAACTTGGCTCGCGCCATTACATTCCAGTGGATTCCAATCGGCGGATTGTTTGTGACATTTGGTTCCACTTGGTGAACACTTGCATCAAGTACATAATTGGCACGAAAAGATTTTAAACATTTTGAAATTTTCTTGCCACTGCACGCCAATCACAATCTTTGGCACGAACTGGCACCAACTGGCAATCATTGGCGCAACTTGGCTCGCGCCATTACATTCTAGTGGATTCCAATCGGCGGATTGTTTGTGACATTTGGTTCCACTTGGTGGACACTTGCATCAAGTAATTGGCACGACAAAGATTTTAAACATTTTGAAATTTTCTTGCCACTGCACGCCAATCACAATCTTTGGCACGAACTGGCACCAACTGGCAATCATTGGCGCAACTTGGCTCGTGCCATTACATTCCAGTGGATTCCAATCGGCGGATTGTTTGTGACATTTGGTTCCACTTGGTGGACACTTGCATCAAGTAATTGGCACGACAAAGATTTTAAACATTTTGACATTTTCTTGCCGCCAAACTCAATTTTTGCCGCCGTCACGGGCCGCCACGAGCCAGTCGAGAGGCAGTTTGAGCCACTGCACGCCACTCTGCATCTTATAGGTGAAACTAGGAGCCACAGCAAATTGCACTGGCGCAAACTGGCACCAACTGGCAATCATTGGCGCAACTTGGCTCGCGCCATTACATTCCAGTGGATTCCAATAGGCAAACCCACGCATGGACAGGGAGAACATGCAAACTGCACACAGAGATGGCCGAGGGTGGAATTGAACCCCGGTCTCCTAGCTGTGAGGTCTGCGCGCTAACCACTCGACCCAAGTGTAAACAGTGGAAGTGAAATATGAATTCTAATGTGTCTTTTCTCACTTGTGCTATACCTTGATGCTTGGTGTCTACATAGCGATAAACAGAAGAAGCTCTGGGATATGATCTTCTGTGGACGGGTTGTCCCTCTCTGATGGGCTTGCTGTGTCCCAGAAACACTTTGGAAACAATAACCTTACCTGCAGGATATACAACATGTACAATTTCACCATACTTGCAGCCGAGATGTTGGGATTTTTTATTTTTTTTCTCCATGTTCAATTCACACACCATATCTGAAGGGGATTTTATCCGTTCTCTTCTTGGGGCACCCTTGCTTAGCTAGACAATATTCGATTCTCGGCTGTTCGCTCACAATCAGGCTGTTGGATAAAGGCACTGCCGCTTCTTTTCCCACTGACTGGTTTTAGAGAAGAAAACGTTACTGAAACTTTTTGATCATTTTTGCTTGTTTGAAGCAGTGGCTTACCATAAATGCTCTAATTATAGCCAGGGGCATTTATTTACCAGACGAGCAAACAGGATGAGGCCTTAAATGGAAGTGGGTGATAACTAGACAGAGGTTATTTCCTCAATTTAAAAACATTAAATGTAACAACTTGTTGTCGTAAGATAAAACGTAGCTCTCGTTGACCATGTGGTGGTTTATTAAGGAGCACATTGCAACCGATGTTATGCTAGGAGTCCACAGTGAGCCACTGCACGCCAATCACAATCTTTGGCACCAACTGGCAATCATTGGCGCAACTTGGCTTGCGCCATGACATTTCAGTGGACTCCAATCGGTGGATTGTTTGTGACATTTGGTTCCATTTGGTGGACACTTGCATCAAGTCATTGGCACGACAAAGATTATAAACATTTTGAAATTTTGTTGCCGCCAAACTCAATTTTTGCCGCCGTCACGGGTGGCAGTTTGAGCCACTGCATGCCACTAGGCATTTATTGGTGAAACTAGGTGCCACAGCAAATTGCACTGGCGCGAACTGGCAATCATTGGCACAACTTGGCTCGTGCCATTACATTCCAGTGGATTCCAATCGGCGGATTGTTTGTGACATTTGGTTCCACTTGGTGGACACTTGCATCAAGTAATTGGCACGACAAAGATTATAAACATTTTGAAATTTTCTTGCCGCAAAACTCAATTTTTGCCGCCGTCACGGGCCACCACGAGCCAGTTGTGAGGCAGTTTGAGCCACTGCACGCCACTAGGCGCCACAGCAAGTTGCGTTGGCTTGAACTGGCACCAACTGGCAATCATTGGCGCAACTTGGCTCGCACCATTGCCGCCAAACTCAATTGTTGCTGCCGTCATGAGCCACTTGGGAAGCAGTTTGAGCCACTGCACGCCACTAGGCGCCACAGCAAGTTGCGTTGGCGTGAACTGGCACCAACTGGCGCCGGCCCAGTGCATTCTTAGCATTAATAGCACAAAACTGCTCAGTCAGCATTAATCCAGCTGATGAGTTCATAGGAAATATCAGCAAGTGTAACACGCATCGACACTTTAAAGCTCAATCAGAGGTAGATAACGCTGGTGGATGCTGACCGCTCGTGATTTTTGCAAACCATGAACCTAACAACTATAGGAAACTTATGGGGTTAATTAAAAAAAGGCGTTAATTGGAGCATTTACGGTATTCATTAATCTTGACTCTTAAGGAAAAATACCTTATATTCTCTTGCTGTTTTGAAGCCATCTTCAAAGATGCCCACAATATCCTCTGTGCTTTGTTCAGGGTCAGCTATGTGGAACAAATGCTCAAGCAGCTGCTTATGATTCCTGAGTGAAATGATGACATTAGATGTGGAAAAAACAAAAAAAAAACAGTAAAGTTTCTTTATGATTTAGTAGCTTACTGCAGTGATTTTCAACCTTTTTTGAGCCACGGCACGTTTTTTACATTGGAAAAATCTTGTGGCACACCACTAACCAAAAATGTTCCAAAATGTCACCACGACCTCACACGTGCATCAATAAGTCTATCGGAGGAACAAGGTAGGTGTTGCCACACGGACCAATATTACATTGCTATGCTAGTCTTTACACCACAGACACTCCACAGTAGCCACGTTTTTACATCACCACTTTTTCTCTTTCCGAATGACCTTTCGGGAAACAATGGTATCCATAGAAAGGAATATTCCAATCTCTTGTCTACATGCGCCGTGTGAAAATCAACCAGAATAGTCAATAGGGCATGCCCAGTAAAACGTAAACATCAACATCACGTGATACCGGCTTCCCCGAGTTTTTCTTTCACTTGTTGGAATAACTCCGTATTGCCAGTTTTTCGTCTGTCCAGTCTTGGAATTTAGTTTGAATCAAAAACCAACTTTGCTTAGTCCAGTGCCGATTGCTGGCCTCCATTTTTAAAAGTGAAGAACGTCTGGATCTGCGTGTTACGTCATATCTGAGCATGCGCTGAAAGAACGCACCCGGGATAAATTTAAACAGGAAAAGATCAAATTCAATCTTGCTAATATTTTATAATTAAACTCAGGACATGTTTTATATAGATATATATTTTCTTTTTTAATAAAACTGGACTTATGAATAAAGTATAGAAGGGTTTTGATTCTGTTCCACAGATGGCGCTAATGCATAGGAAAGCTGCTTGCCAACCGCCAATAAACAACAGAAGAAGAAAAACACCACAAAGAAGAACGCAGTCTGACAACTTTCCGTTTGAGTGGGTACAAGATACCTCAATCGGATTGGTTAAAGGAATATTCCATCCCTGTTCAATTCTTTCCGTTTGAGCAAATAAACCAAATGCAATTGGAATATTTGGGTCCATGTATACTATTGACATAATGGCTATTGACATCATATTTGCAAATGATGATTAATAAATGTTAATTATAAAAAGTGATATTGGATAATTCCTCACGGCACACCTGACGGTTTCTCAAGGTACACTAGTGTGCCGCGGCACAGTGGTTGAAAATCACTGGCTTACTGTATAAATGCAGCAGAGTCGCCCCTGGCCAGCAGGGAATGAAGTTTCTCCTTGAAGCGAAGCCTCAGTACACTGTTGTGGATACGGATAACTCTGCTGATCCTGATGCCAAGAACACCAAGACTCATGTACTCCGAGCGAGAGAAGCGAGAAAGCAGGAGTTCACAACAGGAATTGAACCTATTGATGAAATGATATGTACATGTTCAGTGAAGTAGGACAAATGTGTTTTTTCAGCATCACATACCACGGATCTGTGGCACTGCCTTCCTCCAAACGAATATTTCCGACACTTTGTAGCTCGGTCAACAGAAACTGCACGGTATCCTCCATCGTGCATGTCGCTCGGGCCAGATGATGTTGATACCAGCTTTCGATTCTGAATATCAAAAAAAAACATTACAATGTTTCCACGTGTTACGTCAAAAATGATGTAGTATAAACTGTACCAAGGTTCCTATTTTGCCTCTTTGTATTTATAAACACACAAACTAACTCATGCAGCCTCCTGGACCAAAGAGCAAGTCTCTTCTTCAGCTTATCAATTTTCTTCTGGAGCATTCCCTCTACGGGGGGGTCGCAGCCGATGTCAAAAGTGTCAGTTTCCTCACTGTTATCACCGCCCGTGTGACTCCATCCATCCTCCAAAGACTTCTTCCAAATCTCCCGTTCAAGCTGGGAACGCACCATAACCGTTAAAGATGAATATTCTACACATGTAACATTCATGACACGGTGAGCGGAGTTCTTACGTACATTTTTTAAGTTGTAATTAAGCAACCGGATGCTTTCTATGGATGACTCCAAGGAAGCATTTTTCTTCTCCAGAAGCTGAAGCCTACTCTCCGCCAGATTCTTCTGAGCCGTGCGTACGCGCATGTTGTAAAACATCATCTTCTTCATTACAGTGCACTAAAAGACAACATGTTACCCTGAGGGAGGGCTTTAACGAAGGGAATATGTAGTACTGAATCTTATATCAAATGGAATCCATCCCACCCCCCCAAAAAAACAGTTCTTAAATGTCATGTGTGTCAAAGTAAAGAAAAATAGGAAAAACACAGATGACAGCTTTGGAAAGAAGAATTTAAGTCCTTTGAATGATTCTGCATGCTCTGTTTTACGTTTTTTTTTAACACCGAGTTCGATGCCGGGCATGCCCAGTTGCACTTTAGACCTGCCCCATCCATTAGTGATGACACGATGGACATGATCATCACTTTAAACTTGAACTGGACTGTTTCAAGGAGACTCTTCGGGTGAGAGGCGGGGTACACCCTGGACTGGTCACCAGCCAATCACAGGGCACATATAGACAAACAACCATTCACACTCACATTCATACCTATGGACAATTTGGAGTCAACAATTAACCTAGCATGTTTTTGGAATGTGGGAGGAAGCCGGAGTACCCGGAGAAAGCCCACACAAAACTCCACACAGAGAGTGGAATTGAACTCAGGTCTCCTAGCTGCGAAGCCTGCGCGCTAACCACTCAAGCACTGTGCAGCCCTTGCCCAAAATTAATATCCATTTATTCATTCTTTCATTCATTTTCTCCCCCTTATCTTCACAAAAGTTGAGGGGGTGCTGGAGCCTATCCCAGCTGTCTTCGGGCGAGAGGCGGGGTGGCCAGCCAATCACAGGGCACATATAGACAAACAACCATTCACACTCACATTCATACCTATGGACAATTTGGAGTCGTCAATTAACCTAGCATGTTTTTGGAATGTGGGAGGAAACCGGAGTACCCGGAGAAAACCGGGTAGAACATGCAAACTCCACACAGAGATGGCCGAGGGCGGAATTGAACCCTGGTCTACACACTCTACTTAGCTCTGTTGAATGTGTCCACTCCCAGGAAATGTTTGTTTTGGTGTAAGGGAAAGCTAAGTTTATTTAACTTCTCTAACTAGGCAAGCATCAGGCAGAAGTGGTTGGAGTTTCTGATTCCCGGCAAGCAATAGAAAAATATCTTCCAACAGCACGTCACATGGGACAGTTTTGAGAACAATAGGCTAGACTATCCGCCAAACTTGGTTGTTATGTGAAGGAGTCAGAAGAGCATGTAAGTAACAATCTATCAATGTCCTACCTGTGTTTATTTCGTGACAAAAAATCTGACAAAAGCGGTTCTTTGTGTAGCTTCCACTACGGTTGTTGTGACCTGATTGCCTCTAAACGCAGACCCGCGTTACCATGCTAAAAGCAGACATTTTTAAAAGACAACCCCATGTCGGGGTGGCATGGCGGTCTAGTGGTTAGCGCACAGACCTCACAGCTAGGAGACCAGTGCCATCTCTGTGTGGAGTTTCCATGTTCTCCCCGTGCATGCGTGGGTTTTCTCCGGGTACTCCGGTTTCCTCCCACATTCCAAAAACATGCTAGGTTAATTAGCGACTCCAAATTGTCCATAGGTATGAATGTGAGTGTGAATGGTTGTTTGACTATATGTGCCCTGTGATTGGCTGGCCACCAGTCCAGGGTGAAGACAGCTGGGATAGGCTCCAGCATCCCCTGCCACATTCGTGAGGATAAGCGTTAGAAAATGAATGAATTTTCTAGAGGAGTGGTTAGCATGCAGACCTCACAGCTAGGAGACCTGGGTTCAATTCCACCCTCGGCCACACTCGGCTTGCGTGGGTTTTCTCCGGGTACTCCGGTTTCCTCCCACATTCCAAAAAAAAACATGCTAGGTTAATTAGCGACTCCAAATTGTCCATAGGTATGAATGTGAGTGTGAATGGTTGTTTGTCTATATGTGCCCTGTGATTGGCTGGCCACCAGTCCAGGGTGTACCCCGCCTCTCGCCTGAAGACAGCTGGGATAGGCTCCAGCACCCCTTGCAACCCTCGTGAAGAAAAAGCGGTAGAAAAGGAATGAACCCCATGTCGCGGCAAAATTAGAAAGTGGGCTTCGGCAGCCGCCCGGAAGTCCTCGGGAGGACAATAAATTACACAGATTTTAAGTTAATTTAAGAAGATAAGCTCTTACCTCGGCTGCTTCCTTGACTTGCACGCTTGAGACGTCGTAGGTATCAAGAAACAAAAGCGAAGGCAAGTGGTACAGGACGTGGGTGGCGTAGTTACACAGCCGACACACCGGGTTTGGGGTTGACGTGGAGTCGCTGAGGGACAGATCTTTCAGGTGGGTGAGGCGGGTGAGCCGGGTCAGCTCCTGAGACAAAAATATGAATGTTTGTAGTACGCAAAAATGCATTTTCTACAGCACTTTATGTCCTTATTATGGTTATGGGGGAGCTGCATCCTATCCTGATGATAGGATGTCCAATCTCACCTTGAAGGAGCTGATCTTGTTCCCGGACAGATTGAGACTGTTCAGGTTGACGTTGTTGTAAAGGCCGTCCCCTTAAAAGGTATTCAAAGAAAAAATTAACTTTGTATAAAAAAACACTGAAAGAACAACAAAAAAATAAACGTACCGATCCTTTGAATATAATTGTCAGCAAGGTTTAGTTCTTGGAGGTTCTGAAGAGTCTTCAAGCCCTTTTTGGATGAAGAACAACACACCAGACGATGATATTTGTCTTTAAGAAAGTCATAATTAAATGTAAAAATCATTTTCATCCAAACCTGTATCTGAGATATGTAGTTATTGTTGAGCCACAAGACTTCCATGTTGACAAGCGCTTTTAAATTCTTTATTTCATTGATTTTATTATCATACAGGATGAGTTTCTTCAGCTCAAGACAATGCTGGAGTCCAGATATTTTCTGTAAAAAAACGGATAATGAAAAGAACATATTGAATACTTTTCTCCGGGTACTCCGGTTTCCTCCCACATTCCAAAAACATGCTAGGTTAATTAGCGACTCCAAATTGTCCATAGGTATGAATGTGAGTGTGAATGGTTGTTTGTCTATATGTGCCCTGTGATTGGCTGGTGACCAGTCCAGGGTGTACCCCGCCTCTCGCCCAAAGACTGGGATAGGCTCCAGCACCCCCGCAACCCTCGTGAGGAAAAAGCGGTAGAAAATGAATGAATGAATGAATGAATGAATGAATGAATGAATATTCAATACTGCCGGTTAATATTCTCACATTCACAGTGCATTCATTCATTCATTTTCTACCGCTTATCCTCACAAGGGTCGCAGGGGTGCTGGAGCCTATCCCACACCCCGGACTGGTCACCAGCCAATCACAGGCAATCACAGGTTTTTGGAATGTGGGAGGAAACCGGAGTACCCAGCGAAAACCCACGCATGCACAGGGAAAAACATGCAAACTCCACACAGAGATGGCCGAGGGTGGAATTGAACCCTGGTCTCCTAGCTGTGAGGTCTGCGTGCTAACCACTCGACCGCTGTGCAGACCATGACAAAAAAAAAAAAAAAATAACATAAACTGTATTAGGAAAGCAGGACGTGAACAAATGTAACAGTTACTGATTGTAAAAGTACCAGATGGAGGGGTAGAGAATGGAGTGCAAACTCCACACAGAGATGGCCGAGGGTGGGATTGAACTGTGAGGTCTGCGTGCTAACCACTAGACCGCCGTGCAGCCCTCACAGTACATTCATTCATTCATTTTCTACCGCTTTTTCCTCACGAGGGTCGCGGGGGTGCTGGAGCCTATCCCAGCTGTCTTCGGGCGAGAGGCGGGGTACACCCTGGACTGGTGGCCAGCCAATCACAGGGCACATATAGACAAACAACCATTCACACTCACATTCATACCTATGGACAATTTGGAGTCGCTAATTAACCTAGCATGTTTTTGGAATGTGGGAGGAAACCGGAGTACCCGGAGAAAACCCACGCATGCACGGGGAGAACATGCAAACTCCACACAGAGATGGCCGAGGATGGAATTGAACCCTGGTCTCCTAGCTCACAGTACATTAAATTAGAAAATATTTCACCTCTCATCCGAGCTAATTTGTACAATTAAAACAAAAATAGAATAGAAAGTCACTCACAGTTAGTTTACACTGGACCACCCAGAGCTCTTGGAGTAAAGGGAGGCTTTCAAGACCCTCAATGCGCTTTACGTCTTGGCCCACGATATTGAGCTGGCGGAGCTTCGGGAAGTAGGAAAGGCCAACCATCCGTGGAAAACCGCTCAAGATGATCTCCAAGAAAGTGACGTCAGGCCCCTCTTCAGCTATGTCATCATAGGAGATTCCATTGGCCATACACTGGAAAGTATCCATACTGCCTTACTGACTATAAAGATTGTGTCGATTGTGTAGATCAGAGGTCTCAAACTCACGGCCCGCGGGCCGCATTGGCTAGTTTGTGGCCCCCACCTTGATATGAAAGTTGAATTTGTTAATTTGTTTCATTTGTTTTTTGATTTGCTTATTTATTTTTCCATCTTATTTTGTGTCAACAAATAAAAATTAACATTAAACATTTATTTAATAATTTAATAATAAATAAAAATTAATTTGTTAATTTGTTAATTTGTTTCATTTGTTTTTGATTTGCTTATTTATTTTTCCATCTTATTTTGTGTCAAAAAATAAAAATTAACATGAAACATTTATTTAATAATTTAATAATAAATCAAAATTAATTTGTTAATTTGTTTCATTTGTTTTTTGATTTGCTTATTTTTTTTCCCATCTTATTTTGTGTCAAAAAATAAAAATTAACATTAAACATTTATTTAATAATTTAATCATGAATAAAAATTAATTTGTTAATTTGTTTCATTTGTTTTTTGATTTGCTTATCAATTTTTCCATCTTATTTTGTGTCGAAAAATAAAAATTAACACGACACATTTATTTAATAATTTAATAATAAATCAAAATTATTTTTTTAATTTGTTTCATTTGTTTTTTGATTTGCTTATTTATTTTTCCATCTTATTTTGTGTCAAAAAATAAAAATTAACATTAAACATTTATTTAATAATTTAATCATGAATAAAAATTAATTTGTTAATTTGTTTCATTTGTTTTTTGATTTGCTTATCAATTTTTCCATCTTATTTTTTTGTCGAAAAATAAAAAATAACATTAAACGTTTATTTAATAATTTAATAATAAATAAAAAATAATTTATAATAATTTATAATAATTTAATGTTTTATCAGAGCTTTTCCAAGTAAATTGAGTTTGAGACCCCTGGTGTAGATCGACTCAGTCGAGTAGAATTGTAATATTTGAATATACTCACCATCTCTCTGACCACCTCCTCGTCCGGACAAAGTATTTCATTCTTTTGTGAACTTTTCTTCCTAGAAATCGACTGCATCTGAGATAATAAAGCAGATTCATTTGTAAATACAACACAATTTATAAGATACTACTATTTCTGTCACATAGAACCTAAACCGACAAATGGTTTTGAACTTGTTTTTGCCTTTAAATGCAGTCTATACCCAAAAAAAAAAAAAACATTCCACCCAGTCCAAAACTTAAGTAGATGTTGAGTGCTATTTATTGATTGAATAAGCAATTTAATAGTTTTCAGTCTACAGCAAAAATACATAAATCAACCTTACTCTTCCAATGATTCTGGAGGCCACTGCATATTCTACAGTATTTTTAAATACAAGAATGTAACACGTGGTTTTTCTCCAGGTACTCCGGTTTCCCCCCACATTTCAAAAACAAACGGGAATAACATTACTTTAGATGACTTAACCGTTTGGCGTCAAACATCATAACACGATGGCCGCTCCCGGCTGTCTACATTTATCATCACTTTATCATCACTTCATCTAGAACTAGAATCATTTCTGTTCTAAATTTCACTTCCGTGGAATTACGCTGAATTCAAATGGATGTTTACACAGGCGTCACAAGCATTTGATGACTTTCGGTCACAAAACATCACAAACACGTTCTGTTGTGTTCGGAGCGGCCGGATGTGACGTCACAATGCAGTGTATAGCGGTGGCTAAACAGAATTCGGGGCTAGCTCGGAGCTAGCTTGTAGCATAAGCGGGCGGGGCGTTTGATTGACCGACATAATAAGTCCCCCACATAAGCACACATAAGTAGCTTCACGTCGTAAAACAACTCTTGGTAACTACAATATCACCTTGTTTCTATTGTTTATTTTCTCCTACGTATGGTTTTGATTTGTCATGTTATGTAATGCTGTGTTGTCGTACACCATCTTTCTTGAAGTTGTTTTGTTGATTGTAAACAGTATTTTTTTTGGGGGGGGGGGCTCTTCTACTGAAAACTTGGCATCACCATGACAATAAACCTTCAAGAAATAACGGTATAAGAACATATGAGCAACCATATTACAAAAATAAAAAGCATAGTTACAGAAAATAAGAACAAGAAAAGAAAGTTTAAGACTGCCCTGCGATTGGCTGACGAACAGTTGATGGCAGCTGGGATTGGTTCCAGCTTACCCACGTGACCCTCGTGTAAGGGCAAGTTGGCATAGAAAATGGATGGAAGTTATGTAAGCCTTTTCACAATAAAGAGTTACAAAATTCGCATAGAAATTGTGTATTTTTTGGTATTTATTATTTTAAGGAATTTCAAATTAAATTGAGTTCATTTTAATTAAATAACGGCACACATCCGTTTAGTTAATTAAAATGATGCTTCCTGCTGTAGTGCAGCTATCTATGTGTTTTTGCTCGAGCTAGCTAGTGCTATAGCTAGTTATCCTTTAAGTGTTAAGTACATCCACACACTTTAATAACAATGTATGTTGCCACTGATATTACTTATATATAAGTATATAACCAGAATAACCATATAATGACCAGAAAAACAAAGCAAAGTCATACATGAAGATCACATCACTTAATTTATCGTCCACACATTCTACTCCTGAGAAACCTCTTTGACGTTTTGATGTTGTTTGTATTTTTTTAAAAGGCTACATTTAATTGTATGATATTCTTACTTAAACCGATGAAACTGTCACTGTTTTGTTTTTCTGCCTGTTGTATATCCGTCAATCTTTGAAAGGGTTAGTTAATAAATGTAAACATAAGCGTTAGCTAACATACCAACACACTCCATTAATCCATTCCATGTATTGCTCCTTATTGAATAATAATAATACGTATGAATAATGAATATAAAACATTTTGACTACCTTAACACCCAGCAAAACTTTGCTCGTCCAGTTGTGTTGTGTAATTTGTTGTCTGGTTGCTTAGGAGCCATATTGAAGTTGTCCATATCATCAACTGCCACACGAGGGCGCCACACTGCATGACATAGTTTCCCACGAGACACAAATATGAACTGTGATGATTACATTTTAAGTGCATTTTTACTATCATACTAGCATTATATGCTTGCACTTTCCACTCGAATCGTGTAATAAGTCAAGTCAGACTTGGTATTCTGATGCCGTAAAAAGGCATCTCTCATATTTTTTGTATGTCACCAAAGTGCCGACCTCGAGCCTCCCGGGCACCATGACGTCACCTTAGGAGCGAGCAGTGAACTAAAAGAATCAAGCCGGCTCCCCTCCTGCTGCTCCCCGCCTCATCCCAGGAAGTGTACACTCGCACTCGGCCGACAGACGCCAGCGACTAGCCGCATTGCTGGGTGTTTGCCGCACATTATTAAGCAGCCATCAGCACAGTGCGCACACACACACATATAAACACACACATATAAACACACAAGCCTCTGCTGTCCCGACACCAGACAGACACAAGCATGTCCGGCGAGGAGCTCAGATCGGATGGGAAATGGTTCGGCGACGACTACGACAGGATGCTTGGGAACACGGCGACGCGGTTCGACGAGCTACGTGACGAGCTGAAGTCGAGAGGAGGCGAGGCTGCTGACGACCTGGATCAACAATTTCATCCGTACCATGACGGGAAAGACGGGAAAAGGCCCCCCGTTGCTATGGAAACTGCATCCACAGGTAAGTTGGTGCAGCGTCAAAAAAAAAAAAAAAAAAAAAAAAAAACGATGGAGAGAAATTGATGCACTTGTGAATGTCCATTGCTAATCTATCATACGTCAACAAACAGTGGACTGCCAACCGCACACGTTCACATGTAGGCCTGGAAATTAGGCAGTGCACACCAAAAACAAGCATATTGTTTAATAAACATAGTCAGATACTGTCATATTTTTATTGAATAACAATATTGTGGTTGTGATATGTTAGAACGTGTGCTCAATGTGATGCAGTGCAGTTGCAACTACAACCACAATATTCTAATTATTATTATTCTAAATATTGCTAAATGAGAAGATGACAGAGTCCAGTGTTATCACAGGGGTCTCAAACTCAATTTACCCGGGGGCCACTGGAGCTAGGGTCTGGGTGAAGCTGGGCCGCATCAGGTAAAAAAAAAAAATATATATAATAAAAATATTAATAATATTAATTATATTAAATATTAATAAATAGATATATAATATAATAGTCTTCAATGCTTCTGCTATACCCTCCACTTTTTCTTTGGTTCTTTGGAAAAGCTCTGATAAAACATTAAATTATTATAAATTATGATAAATTAATTTTTATTAATTATTGAATTAATAAATAAATGTTTAATGTTAATTTTTATTTTTCAACACAAAATAAGATGGAAAAATATATAAGCAAATAAAAAACAAATGAAACAAATTAATTTTTATTTATTAATAAATTAGGAAATACATGTTTAAAAATAAAAATATAATAAAAATATTAATAAATATTAATTATATTAAATATTAATAAATATATATGTAATATAATAGTCTTCAATGCTTCTGCTATACCCTCCACCTTTTCAGTGCTTTGGTTCTTTGGAAAAGCTCTGATAAAACATTAAATTATTATAAATTATGATAAATTAATTTTTATTTATTATTAAATTATTAAATACATGTTTAATGTTAATTTTTATTTTTCTCCGGGTACTCCGGTTTCCTCCCACATTCCAAAAACATGCTAGGTTAATTGGCGACTCCAAATTGTCCATAGGTATGAATGTGAGTGTGAATGGTTGTTTGTCTATATGTGCCCTGTGATTGGCTGGCCACCAGTCCAGGGTGTACGCCGCCTCTCGCCCCAAGACAGCTGGGATAGGCTCCAGCACCCCCTGCAACCCTCGTGAGGATAAGCGGTAGAAAATGAACGAATGAATGAATAAATGGATATTAATTTTGGGCAAGGGCTGCACGGTGCTTGAGTGGTTAGCGCGCAGGCTTCACAGCTAGGAGACCTGAGTACAATTCCACTCTTGACCATTTCTGTGTGGAGTTTTGTGTGGGTTTTCTCCGGGTACTCCGGTTTCCTCCCACATTCCAAAAACATGCTAGGTTAATTAGCGACTCCAAATTGTCCATAGGTATGAATGTGAGTGTGAATGGTTGTTTGTCTATATGTGCCCTGTGATTGGCTGGCCACCAGTCCAGGGTATACCCCGCCTCTCGCCCCAAGACAGCTGAGATAGGCTCCAGAAAATGAATAAATGTGTTGTATAGTGTTTTTTTAAATATCGGTTATAATCGGGGGAAAAATCTGATACCGATATCAACCAATATCACATTTTTCTGCTCATAACGGGACATTAATTATCGGACATCCCTAATATTAATGTTCAACAGTTTGCTGGGCGAAATATGTATAATAAATTGAGGTTTAAAAGCAATACAATCTTCCCTTACTACAAGGTCACACAAGTCACAAAATAAAGTAGGATAACTTGTTAGTGGAAGCCATATTGTTTTATTTAGTACCATAATCATACCAGATATTCCTTCTGAGTTTATGATTCTCCTCAGCATATCGTGGCTGCTATTTCCAATTGGGAGCTGACTGTCAAGGCTGAGAAGTAAAAGTGGTGCCGGGGCACTTTTTTTTTAGTCACAAATTCACTGAAAAATTCATGAGAGGTTTAAAAAAACCTAGCCGACTGGCTTCCTGTCTTTCCATTTCATCGGCTAAGTCATCAAATTAAAAAAAAAAAAAAGGGCGGGGTTAATTGAGTTTAGATATTATGTCAGCTTAAAGCGTGCAAATAGAAATGTTAACATCCAAAAAGTCAGTTCCGTTCTTCACGAAATTCCACACTGCTGCCATGAATGTGAGATTATTATTCAGAGATCTTGTCACAAATGGATCATTCTAAGTCGGTGATAGGAGGAATAGAAGGAAAGAATAGTCTGGCCTTGGTGGAAACTCTATCCAGTCCAGATGTCTACAATTCCCCATCCAAGTAATCGATCCATGTCTGACCTAAATGTTGTTCACTGCACCACCATGAGCACTAACTCTATTTTCCACCCTGTCCAGTACTTACTTGGTAGACACTGGTTCATGTTATTTAAGTGTGAATTCATAAAAAGCTTTTAATTTATAATAATTTGCATATCTGTGTGAAAAAATGCCCTTACTTTTATGAGTAAAACCATCATTTAAGTACAACCTTATTCATTCATTCATTCATTTTCTACCGCTTTTCCACACGAGGGTCGCGGGGGGTGCTGGAGCCTATCCCAGCTGTCTACAGGCAGGAGGCGGGGTACACCCCGGACTGGTGTCCAGCCAATCACAGGGCATATATAGACAAACAACCATTCACACTCACATTCATACCTATGGACAATTTGGATTCGCTAATTAACCTAGCATGTTTTTGGAATGTGGGAGGAAACCGGAGTACCCGGAGAAAACCCACATAAAACTCCACACAGAGATGGTCAAGAGTGGAATTGAACTCAGGTCTCCTAGCTGTGATGCCTGCACGCTAATCACTCAGCCCGGTTGTAAACATTCATTTTCTACCGCTTATCCTCACTAGGGTTGCGGGGGTGCTGGAGCCTATCCCAGCTGTCTTCGGGGCGAGAGGCGGGGTACCCCCTGGACTGGTCGTCAGCCAATCACAGGGCACATATAGACAAACAACCATTCACACTCACATTCATACCTATGGACAATTTGGAGTCGCTAATTAACCTAGCATGTTTTTGGAATGTGGGAGGAAACCGGAGTACCCGGAGAAAACCCACGCATGCACGGGGAGAACATGCAAACTCCACACAGAGATGGCCGAGGGTGGAATCGAACTCTGGTCCTCCTAGCTGTGAGATCTGCGTGCCGCCCCCCCTCCTTATTAAATGCTTTAAATTTGGTGTAACAATCAGAGAACACTGCTTCTTTGTTTATGTCAGTAAATCTCTATCTGACTACTCCATGCGCTCGCGTCCCTTGTGTTTACTCTAAAAACGATTAAGAGGCAGGAAGTGAAATGCGATGCTTCTGTGGGTGTCCGTCTCGTATGCATGTGGTCAGTGTAAACCCCTGAGCAGAATATTCTAACGTTTCTTAATGCGATGAGAGCTACTATCACACACACAAAATAACATCTAGATCAGTGATTTTCAACCTTATTTGAGCCACGACACGAAAAATCTTGTGGCACACCACTAACCAAAAATGTTCCAAAATGTCACCACGACCTCACACGTGCATCAATAAGTCTATCGGAGGAACAAGCTAGGTGTTGCCACACGGACCAATATTACATTGCTATGCTAGTCTTTACACCACAGACACTCCACAGTAGCCACGTTTTTACATCACCACTTTTTCTCTTTCCGAATGACCTTTCGGGAAACAATGGTATCCATAGAAAGGAATATTCCAATCTCTTGTCTACATGCGCCGTGTGAAAATCAACCAGAATAGTCAATAGGGCATGCCCAGTAAAACGTAAACATCAACATCACGTGATACCGGCTTCCCCCGAGTTTTTCTTTCACTTGTTGGAATAACTCCGTATTGCCAGTTTTTCGTCTGTCCAGTCTTGAAATTTAGTTTGAATCAAAAACCAACTTTGCTTAGTCCAGTGCCGATTGCTGGCCTCCATTTTTAAAAGTGAAGAACGTCTGGATCTGCGTGTTACGTCATATCTGAGCATGCGCTGAAAGAACGCACCCGGGATAAATTTAAACAGGAAAAGATCAAATTCAATCTTGCTAATATTTTATAATTAAACTCGGGACATTTATTTTCTTTTTTAATAAAACTGGACTTATGAATAAAGTATAGAAGGGTTTAGATTCTGTTCCACAGATGGCGCTAATGCACACTAAAGCTGCTTGCCAACCGCCAATAAACAACAGAAGAAGAAGAACGCAGTCTGACAACTTTCCGTTTGAGCGGGTACAAGATACCCCAATCGGATTGGTTAAAGGAATATTCCATCCCTGTTCAATTCTTTCCGTTTGAGCAAATAAACCAAATGCAATTGGAATATTTGGGTCCATGTATACTATTGACATAATGGCTATTGACATCATATTTGCAAATGATGATTAATAAATGTTAATTATAAAAAGTGATATTGGATAATTCCTCACGGCACACCTGACGGTTTCTCAAGGTACACTAGTGTGCCCGCGGCACAGTGGTTGAAAATCACTGATCTTGATTGTTTACGATGATTTATTATTTAAGCGCATGCCTATGTATGTACGCTTTAATGCCAAATTCTGCATTGAAAAATGCTCATTTAAAGAAGTTATACTAAATTGACAGCTTGGAGTAGACAGTCAGTCTCCCACACACTATCCATTCATCCATAAATATCCACCCGAGCAACACAAAAAAAAAAAAGGATCAATACACCATCACGGCCACAGAATCCAAATAGGTTCCCTTTTATCCAAAGTGCCTCCCCATTGATCTACCTTAAGCCAAATGCAACAATAACATTTGTCCTGTGTGGCCTTCAGTGACGCTTCTTACCATAATTGTATGCTTCTTTTGTTTAGGATCAATGCAACTCACAGCCGTCAATTGTTTTCAGCACGGCTGGTATTTTGTCTTTATTTTTATCGACTTCTGCAAGTCATTTAGTTTGTACTTGCACTCGCATTTAAGGCTGCCTTTTGTTATCTCCCATTTTCAGTGCCTTTACAGGCATTGAAATGGAATAAGAAATGGTCCGTTTTCATAGGTTCGGTCAGACATTGTAATCAATATATTAGATGAGAAAGCATTCAAAGTTTGGGTCACGTCATGACTGTACAGACTGACACTTTTCACTTATGTCTTTCTTTTGATTATTGATATGATTGTTTTAAAGCAGGGGTCTCAAACTCATTTTACTTGGGGGGCCACTGGAGCTAGGGTCTGGGTGAAAAAAAAACGCATTTATTAAAAATAGAAAAATGAAAAAACTTTGCTTTGGTTCCGATTTTCTACAAGAAAAGCTCTGATAAAACATTCCACTGTTCTCAAATATCTTAATTTTTATTTTTCTACACAAAATAAGATGAAAAATAAATAAACAAATCAAGAAAATAAATCAATCAGTAATAAATAAATATAATAATAATAATAAAACGGCAAATAATTAAAAATTAAGAAACCACATATAGTTGGTGGGTAGACAAATTATTTTTTTCAGATTAAAATGAACAAAGCATTATTAGAGCCCTGTAGACATGACAAAACACAACTATAGTCACATTTATACTCTTTTTATTTACAACATATTGCGCAACTGCAGGGTTTTGTGACACATGCTAACTTGCAAACGAGAGAGCTAGCTACCTAAACGGTAGCCTTCAAGTTATTTCCTTTAAACTTAAATAGCCAAAGCTAGCTGTGAGGTCAGCGCGCTAACCACTAGTCCGCCGTGCCACCCACCTTTGACTTACTTTTTCTTTATCAGCAACCGAAACCCAAAAAAAAAGAAAAAGTCACTACTTTTGATCCGGAAACATTTTGCTTGTAGACAAGTGATGGCTTATATTTCTATAATTTCTATATTTCTATTATTTTGTAGTGTGGAGCATCAGTAGCATAGATATATTTTTTTTTCTACAAGGTCATGGGAGTGAAAGAGAACACTACCATTTAGAAGAACATCTATCAAGTAACTGAATGATTTCTACTCTGTAGCACATTTACTGCTGTTTTGAAGGTTAATACCCGGCAGAGGAGATTTCTATTTTCAAAAAAAAAAAAAAACTAGCGCATTAAATTTGCAACGGGAGAAGCTTTTGATATCCCGTGCTCCGCATACGAGTCGTCTTCGTATATAATGCACATAGCAAACAAAAGCTCCCTTTTAACAGAGCATCCGCTAAGGACGACTTGTGTTTTATAACCCTGACATAATTCTGTTGGCATCAGTGTGTGAGAATTCATTCTGTTGTCGCCGCTAATGCCATGTATGAATGCAAGCTAAGCCTTGTGGGACTCCTCAGATTGAAAAATGCCGCCAGTCTCAACACTGCAAGTTTTGTCAAGAGCATCAAACCTACTGCATCGTCACTGATGCGGATGACTTACGCAACGACCGGTGAGCCGGTGCTTCGGTGCAGCGAATAGAGGATGCACGGTGAAGGGTGTGTCTTAGCCACATTTTTGGCATCAGTAGGATTAGTGGCATTTGAGAGCATCACACATCACTTCTTCTTCACGGCGTCTAGTGCTTACCACAGGCTGTGTATATTGTCAGTGTTTTGAATCAGTGAGTGCGAGATTATGTAGGCGTTGCCAGGGTGATGACTGAAGGGGGACCTATACGATGGTCGTGAACTAAAAAGAGGATTATGTTGATTTGCTTTAGCAGGACATCAAGGGCGTTTATGTCTCTGGGCCAACAGCTGTGGCCACCTAGTTTTACACTGACCGATCACACCATGATAAATCCACATAGTCACGCTCGGTTTTGATTGAATAAATATCATGCATGCTACTGAGATTATTTTAACTCCCTTCTGAATAGCGGGACTTATGACTCGGTACTGCACACTCTATGCTGTATTGGTAATTAATACAGCATATTATTGCACTATTAATAATATTGCACTATTGTACATACAGTAAATCTCGGATATATCGGATTCAATTGTTCCCACTGGTTTTGTCCGATATAAGCGAAATCCGTTATATGCGTATACCGGAAAATGTCCGTTTTACGCATATATCGGATTTATATCCGGTATATGCGTAAATCGGATTTTATCCGTTATAAAAAGGCACTTCCTTGACTATGTTTCCAATGTACCTGGACGCGCAGGCAACGCTGCAAATGCTGCAAATGACGTCGTATAGCGGCCTGTCACGATTCGGCGAATCGGAGCGCCACGATGCGGCCATCCGATATATGCGAGGGAAATTTAATGGAAATGCATTGGAACGGGACTGGAGATTTTTGTCCGAAATAGGCGAAATCCGTTATAAAAAATCCGATATATGCAATGAATTTTTATTGGAAATGCATTACAGAAAAATCGGTTCTTTATTATCTGTCCATTGTGAGCGAATTTCCGATATATCCGAGTCCGATATATCCGAGGTTTACTGTATCTTGTTGCATTCATTGATCATACTGTTTATAATTTATATAATCTGCAATAACCATACTCTAGTAGTCACTTCACTGCAATACTGTACATATTACTGTTATTATATATTGTCATATCCATACTGTTTATAATCTGTATAATCTACAATAGCCATATTATAGTCATTTATATCCCTGTACATATCCTCACTGTATTATAGTCATAGCTTGTTATAGTTTTTTTTTTTTTTTTACATAGATCTGTCCATTTTTTTTTCTACATTTACTTACTACAGTAAACCTCGGATATATCGGACTCGGATATATCGGAAATTCGCTCACAACGGACAGATAAAAAAGAACCAATTTTTCTGTAATGCATTTCCAATAAAAATTCATTGCATATATCGGATTTTTTATAACGGATTTCGCCTATTTCGGACAAAATCTCCAGTCCCGTTCCAATGCATTTCCATTAAATTTCCCTCGCATATATCGGATGGCCGCATCGTGGCGCTCCGATTCGCCGAATCGTGACAGGCCGCTATACGACGTCATTTGCAGCGTTTGCAGCGTTGCCTGCGCGTCCAGGTACATTGGAAACATAGTCAAGGAAGTGCCTTTTTATAACAGATAAAATCCGATTTACGCATATACCGGATATAAATCCGATATACATATTCGGACAAAACCAGTGGGAACAATTGAATCCGATATATCCAAGGTTTACTGTACTAAGGTACTTATAAAATTGCACTTCTGGTTGGATGCTAACTGCATTTTGTTCCCCTTTACCAGTGACATGAGCAATAACAATAAAGTTGAATCTAATCTAATCTAATCTAATCTAATCTAATCTAATCTAATCTAATGACAAAAATGGTGGCGAGGCGTCTAGAGATGAAGCACCAGACAGGGACATCCTGACCTGTTGTCTCCTCTGTCATTTCAGCCTTCATCCTCCCCTCCGCTGCTAACCCAAAGGCTGCACATTTAAATCTTTCTCCCCCCCCATAACCGAGCCCGGCAGCTGGAGCCAGACTATTTATAGCGCCACCTCTGCCCGGGGAGAAGCGGGGGCTAGAGAACAGGAGGAGGGAGCGACTGCGACTTGTACACACAGCACAACACAAATATTAGTATCCTGCGTGGGTGCTGTTTATGTTTGTTTGGATTTTCCTGTGCGCTTGGCATGGGAGTGTTTGCCAACAAAGATGCATGAACTACCAGACGTAACATAATACTTGAAATACAGTAAAACTATTCTATGATGTGGTTTCTGTAGATGTTTAAATATAGACAAAATAAAGCAAAGATCCCAGAGTTACACTATTATCTACTGTACAGGCAATGATTTTAACTATTAAGTCATTCATTCAGGGCGGCATGGCGGTCAAGTGGTTAGTGCGCAGACCTCACAGCAAGGAGACCAGGGTTCAATTCCACCCTCGGCCATCTCTGTGTGGAGTTTGCATGTTCTCCCCGTGCATGCGTGGGTTTACTCCGGGTACTCCGGTTTCCTCCCAACATTCCAAAAACATGCTAGGTTAATTAGCGACTCCAAATTGTCCATAGGTATGAATGTGAGTGTGAATGGTTGTTTGTCTATATGTGCCCTGTGATTGGCTGGTGACCAGTCCAGGGTGTACCCCGCCTCTCGCCCGAAGACAGCTGGGATAGGCTCCAGCCACCCCCCGCGACCCTCGTGAGGAAAAGCGGTAGAAAATGAATGAATGATCGCTTATCCTCACGAGGGTCGCGGAGGTGCTGGAGGGTTCTGTAGTTAGCTCAGTAGCTTGCTATGCTAGCAGTGACCGTCTGCTTTGTCCCTGAAGGGAGGGTACTTTCATGTCTTCAGGGCTCTTTCATTCATTCATTCATTCATTTTCTACCGCTTTTTCCTCACTGGGGTTGCGGGGGGTGCTAGAGCCCATCCCAGCTGTCTTCGGGGTGAGAGGCGGGGTACACCCTGGACTGGTGGCCAGCCAATCACAGAACACATATAGACAAACAACCATTCACATTCACATTCATACCTATGGACAATTTGGAGTCGCTAATTAACCTAGCATGTTTTTGGAATGTGGGAGGAAACCGGAGTACCCGGACAAAACCCACACATGCACGGGGAGAACATGCAAACTCCACACAGAGATGGCCGAGTATGGAATTGAACTCTGGTCTCATACCTGTGATGCCTGCACGCGAAATCACTCAGCCCGGTTGTAAACATTCATTTTCTACCGCTTATCCTCACTAGGGTTGCAGGCGTGCTGGAGCCTATCCCAGCTGTCTTCGGCGCGAGAGGCGGGGTACACCCTGGACTGGTGGCCAGCCAATCACAGGGCACATATAGACAAACAACCATTCACACTCACATTCATACCTATGGACAATTTGGAGTCGCTAATTAACCTAGCATGTAACATGCAAACTCCAAACTTAGATGGTTGAGGGTGGGATTGAACTCGGGACTCTTAGCTGTGAAGCCTGCGCGCTAACCACAATTCAGTAATTTTAGTTCAAAATATATACTTTTTAGTGATGTTTGTTGTCAGTTATTAATAGTGATTTGGCAAAGTTTAGCTGCTAATGTTAGCTATCGAGTGATGTGGGGCATGGGTTGCAACATCACAGCAGTGAGAGGGCGGAGTATGCACATTCGAAAGGTAGTACCTAACAATAATAATCAATTACAAAGCCTACGTATGTACTGGAGTCTTACTGCTTTGAATACAACTATGATTTACTTTTGGTGTACTGCATGTTCTTCTTCTTCTTCTCTAAACACCCATTGTTGAGGGTAATCCTAGTTTTAGAATTGGTGCCAAAGAAAGATCAAAACATATTTGCTGAATAATCTTGTCATGAGACATGCTGATGTCTTGCAGGACTTTCATGCACGACAGGAGTTCAAACTGCAAAGTTTGAAATTATGGAATGTTATGTAATTAATATGGGATAAATTACTATTGAGTGACAGACACAGACTTCTCTGCACCCTACACTTCTTACAGTGGACATGTTTGCTTTTGCATGACAAATACATGCAAGTTTTCCAAACATTAGCCTTCATTTTTATGCATGCATGCCCTTATTGTGGTTTTAGTAACAGAGGACATGTAGAGTGTGTCTGCATGATTCAGAATAGACTTCGGTTATGGCTCTGTGGGGTTTTTGTTGGCTGAACAATCTGCCTTTGTCTCGCACAAGCAGCCCGTGTTAGCACTGCCTCACTGAGCCGCACAACAGAGCGCCCACTTTCGACTGCGTGCCGCTCCCAAAGCTGCGTGATGATGACGCCAACAAGCGCGTGACACAAAGTGGTGTCACATTTAGGCCTATTAATTCCAATAAGGGCGGCACGGCGGTCTAGTGGTTAGCGCGCGGACCTCACAGTTAGGAGACCAGGGTTCAGTTCCACTCTCGGCCATCTCTGTGTGGAGTTTGCATGTTCTCCCCGTGCATGCGTGGGTTTTCTCCGGGTACTCCGGTTTCCTCCCACATTCCAAAAACATGCTAGGTTAATTAGCGACTCCAAATTGTCCATAGGTATGAATGTGAGTGTGAATGGTTGTTTGTCTATATGTGCCCTGTGATTGGCTGGCCACCAGTCCAAGGTGTACCCCGCCTCTCGCCCATAGACAGCTGGGATAGGCTCCAGCATCCCCCGCGACCCTCGTGAGGAAAAAGCGTTAGAAAATGAATGAATGAATGAATGAATTCCAATAAGTATTCATTTCTTTCTCCCCTTCTCTGTGTTGTTCTCATAGATGACACCATGTCAGGCCTGTTTAGGAACCCTATGAATGACGACGGTGACGTGTACACCTCACTGCTGTCCAATCAAAGCTTCACATCAGGTCGAGAATCTTCATACCTGTTTGACAACAAAAAGCCCTCCTCTGGTTCCTCCGAGCTGGACCACTTCTCCGATGATACTTATAGTTTCAGCTCCAGCACCAAGAAGACCATGTCCGATCTGCCCAACGACATGCCCAAGTCTCTAGAGAAGACAGAATCGTACAACTACATGGATATAAGCCGCGGGGATGAACGCCACGACCACAGCCTTGTGGACATCGGATTGACCGGGGGTGATTCACTCAGCGGCTACATGGACAACCCTGGAAGAGATGAAGAGGAAGAAGAAGAGAATTTAGGTCCAGCCCTGGGTTCCCACTCTTTCCCCTATGTGGAAGAACCATCTGATGAGGAGTTGTCTGACTACCGTTCTTACCGCAACCTGGGTGGAACTCCACAGTCGGCAAGTCCCGTGAAGATCACCTTGACCCAGTCGCATCCTCCAGCGGCCAAAGCGGAGCCTCAGCAGCGCCCCCCTGCAGTCAGTGGGCCTGATCGAGAAAATGTGCTTAGTGTGGGCCTACAAGGGGTCCCCACTGTGACCTTGTCAGAACCAGAGGATGAAAGCCCAGCTTCCACCCCCAATGTTTCACCTACACGTAAGCAAATACACACACACACACACACACAGACGTTACTATATGGGCACAAGTATTGAGAATACAATCAATTAAAGCTCCCATATTATATTACAGTAAACCTCGGATATATCGGACTCGGATATATCGGAAATTCGCTCACAACGGACAGATAAAAAAGAAGCGATTTTTCTGTAATGCATTTCCAATAAAAATTCATTGCATATATCGGATTTTTTATAACGGATTTCGCCTATTTCGGACAAAAGCTCCAGTTTTGTTCCAATGCATTTCCATTAAATTTCCCTTGCATTTATCGGATGGCCGCATCGTTATGCTAATCTTGTTGATGTCACTGGCTATTGTCTTTCTCCTGGCTCCAGATTTAGGACAAATATAAAAGTGAGTGACGTCAATAATACTAGCACAGCAGTGAATGAGATCTTAACCTCACTATTGGAAATAACGTAGGCCTGACGGGCGTAACAGGGTCTAGCTTAATTAACAATTTGTGATGCTCAGAGTCCAATAAAGTTCAATTCTCATTACCTTAAGTCTCTTTTCATTGCCCAGTCCAGGTACATTGGAAACATAGTCAAGGAAGTGCCTTTTTATAACGGATAAAATCCGATTTACGCATATACCGGATATAAATCCGATATATGCGTAAAACGGACATTTGCCGGGATACGCATATAACGGATTTCGCTTATATCGGACAAAACCAGTGGGAACAATTGAATCCGATATATCCGAGGTTTACTGTATATATAAATAGATATTGTAAGTGTATTGTATTGTAAGTGTATATGTGAGAAAGAATAATGTAACATAGTATGAAATAAATTAAGGAAAAGAAAAGAAATATGCACAAAGCAAGGTTGAAACGGGTGTGCTTCCAGGAATGTGACGAGGAAGAACCTTTAAGATGAAATCATTCAAAATAATGTTGCAGAAAGTACAGCTAATATGAAGTATATCTTCATTTCTTATTCTACCAGGTGTCCCAATACTTTTGCCCCTATAGTGCATTTAAGATACTGTTTAGTAATTTATGAAGGCAGGCTTTAATAATTATTTTTCCACATATTTCTTTGAGAGCAGAAAAAGACTTCACTTCCCGTGACGTGTTCAAGGCCGACGCAGTGAAGCCTGCAGCTCCCAAAGGTAGTCCAGGTCCACAGGCGGGCTACAGGGACCAAGAGGGCAGCAGTGCCGAGTCGGGAGACTCTGAGATCGAGCTGGTGTCCGAAGATCTTCCCAAGGCTAGTAGCAACCCGTTTGCCGAAGCACCTAAAACCAAGGGCACCTTCAACCAGTCTAGCGGCACCTTCGACAACTCCCCAGTACCCAAGGTTGGTTTCGGCCTACCTGGCAACCACGCTACACCTGCAGCTTACAGCATTCTACGTGAGGAGAGAGAGGCGGAGCTTGATAGCGATCTCTTCATTGAGTCTGCATCAGAGGAGAGCCCGAAGAGAGAGCAGGGCGTTGGAGGCCCCAAACAGGCAGCCGTGAGCGCTCCGTCTCCCCTGGTTCCCAGTGCACCTCCTGCCCGCAGCGCCCCCGTGGGGGTGCCGGCTGAGCCCCCCGTCTCAGAAAAGGCCAACACCCAAGTCAAAGCAGAGGAAGACCGCGTGAGCAAGCCCAAGCCTCCCACTGCTGCTGTTCCCCCTGAGGTGCGTTCAGAGAGGTCCAGTCAGGAGAACACAAATGAAGGAAAAGTGGATCTTGGGAAGATGGCCGCTTCCTTCCTCCTGGAAGGTTTGAACAAAGAAAAGGGTGAGTGTGACAAACACTTATTATTATTCTGTCCATCAAACTTTTCTTTGTTGCCCACATACATGGACACAGATTTTAGTAGTGGTGAGTGATACCGCTAGATTTGGTGTCGATCTGATACCAAGTAAATAAAGGGCCTGTATCGCTGATATCGACACCAATAATTTTTACTTTTTTTTTTAAAGTAAGTTGGACGCATCATCAGTCTGAATCAATCTAAATCTAAATTTTGATAAAATCAGAATTCAGGAAAGAATTTGGGCAGAGTTTATAAGTAAATATAAAGTATTTTATGAGCATAATGAATGTTTTTATTCGGAAACTACACCATCCATCTAGATCAGGGGTCTCAAACTCAATTTACTTGGGCGCCACTGGAGCTAGGGTCTGGGCGAGACTGGGCCGCATCAGGTTTTCCAAAAAAAAAAAAAAAGAAAAAAAACGCATTTATTAAAAACAGAAAAATGAATAAACGTTGCTTTCGTTTTGATTTTCTACAAGAAAAGCTCTGATAAAACATTCCACTGTTCTCAAATATCTTAATTTTTATTTTTCTACACAAAATAAGATGAAAAATAAATCAAGAATAAAGAAAATCAATCAATCAGTAATATATAAATAAATATAATAACAATAAAACGGCAAATAATAAAAACTTAAGAAACCACATATAGTTGGTGGGTAGACAAATTATTTTTTTCAGATTAAAATGAACAAAGCATTATTAGAGCCCTGTAGACATGACAAAACACGACTATAGTCACATTTATACTCTTTTTATTTACAACATATTGCGCAACTGCAGGGTCTTGAGACACATGCTAACTCGCAAACTAGAGAGCTATAGCGACCTAAACGGTAGCCTTCAAGTTATTTCCTTTAAACTTAAATAGCCAAAAACGTACCACTTCCACACGGATAGGGAGGATAACTATTAACAGTTATTTAACCTTTAACATGAACATTAATCAAACGTAATAATTTTTTCTGGGTACATGATACCATACAGCATCCATATCAAACTTGCGCGGGCCGCACTAACATTAAACTTTCATATCTAGGCGGGGGCCTCAAACTAGTGTCCTGCGGGCCACATTTGGCCCGCGTGTTTGAGACCCCTGATCTAGATGATCATATGTTTAAGACCATAGCTAGTAGTTTTTGATTACTCCCTTGTCCAACCTATTGGTGTTTGACGTCTCTTGCATTTTTCTATAAATTCCTCCCCTAGCTGTCAGCAGCTAACTAGCTAGCTAGAATTATTCGCCGAGCATCTTGTCGTCGGACTCCAAATAAATGTGACTTTTCACCAAAGTGACATTTTGCTTGAATAATAAACAAGCAATCCAAGTAGCTTGTTTTTCCATCGGGTACATACCCTGGCTCATCCTATTCTTAACTGGTCTTAAAATTAGGATTAGGAGTATATGTGTATTTTTCATACGTTAGTAATACATCTCAGATATTTACACCCTGTGGTTGACCATTCCTTGTTGTGGTTGTGACATTGAGACATATTTACAACTTTGTTGGTGTGTGAATGGAGGTACAAAACCACACGGTAAACAAACATACCCTGACGTTGTTTACCTCCTCCAAGCTGCTGCACGGGTGCTGTTGTGTTGTTTGTTGACAAGGCCACCAAATAAACCATGTTGTAGAGAGAGGTAGGACCTGACCCAGCTGCTGTGCTCGTCTGTGCCAGGAGTGTGTGGGAAGTCCTTGTTGTCATTTTGTGAGTCTGCTTCCCCCTAGTGGTGTACAAGAAGGAAAAATTCATATGCATAATTTACATCCTGACTGTGCAAAAAAATAAAAAAAATAAAAAAACAGACCTCAACAATATGAATTTTAAAAACCTAGTCGTCAGTCAGGGTACAATCGATGCTTTTCAGAGTTGCACAGAGCGTGGCTCATTGTTTGACTCTTTAAAATCCTAGGATTAGATAAGACAAACATGCCAGTCACAGTCAGATTGAGTTCATTGGGTCTAAATTGCACACTGCATAGCAAGTTGTGTATTTTGTCTGCCATTAGCTGTTCATTCTGGCCCTGTTTACATAATCCTTGGATGTTAAAAGTGGGGCAGACTCCTTCTAAGGCGCCTTGAGGGATTACATGTGCATTTCATATTGTTTGATGGCTATGGAAAATTACATAAGAAGTATTGGCTTTGTTGTAGGATGCAGCCGTGATCACTATTATATTTCCTATTCCGATATAAGATGCTGTTTAGTGTGATAAATGTTTTTAATTCTACTGAACTGGCTTCCTTTTTGTTTTGTTTATTCACTGTAGGAAGGTTCTGGAAAAATAAAAAACAGGTCACATGTATGTTTTTCCACCGCTAGAGGGCGCAGTGCTACTTCAGCATTAAGAGTGACTGGCGCGTCATCCTCAGTTGCCATAGAAACACTGATGGGGGAGCACGTTCAGTCTGGCTCATAGAGATGTGTTTTTTCCCCTACTTCTTAGTGGGTGTTGGCAGTGTGGAGGCTGCAGTGAACAGAAGGTGTGAGGTGTGGTTGCCTGCAGGGGGACGGGGTGGGGGGGGGGCTCTTTCTAGAAGTATGTAACCACCAATGGTATACATCAAGGAGGGGTGTTTTCCACACAATGATGACACTGTGGTGATTGTGCACTTTCTCGTTGCATTTTCAGTCGCTCCTCTGGAGGAGGAAGTGGTTAAACACAGACATATCCTCAAGGCAATAAACACACAGCGTTGTGCTCCAGCTTCCATGCAGAATGCATGCCTTCTTGTATTAATTATTAAAGTTGAAGCACTTTGCTTCCTCGGTTCTCAGTGAGCCATCGTGGGAAGCTATTTGAAGCGCTCACCTTAAATACTGTCAGCACAGGCTGTCTGACATATTAATCCAAAACAGGGTCAGCCTTGTTCAAGCTTTATAATAAACATATTTAATTTCATATACATCACAATGATTAGCCAACCATTTGAAGATCTATTTTTAGAGCTAATGTAAGCATCTTTTACGCTCAATGTAATGCTTTGAAAGTAAAATGGTGCTTTGAATTATTCTCCCACAGCTTGTGTCTGTTGGAAGCTTTGCGTTGGGCTTTTATTGTGAAAAGCTCGGCTACCATCCCTCTCGAGACAAAAGCCCTCTCGTCCCCGACGGCTACTAATTATTGCATGGCTGGTGTGATGCAGCGGCGACTGTGATGTTTATAGTTTGCCTCCCTCCTGCCCTACTAGCACACACACACACACACACACACACACACACACACTTTTCCCGATTCACAGCATCCGTGTGTGAGCACCGCCAGTCGGCAGCATCCGGGAAGCCTCTCCATCCCCATCCTAGCACCCTCCCTCCTATTCTCCCTCCCTCTCTTGTCGACTCCGCCGTGCTCTAGCATCCTTTTTCGACCATTCATGCCTTTTCTGCGATGAGTGAGTGAGCGTGAGACACGGAAGACGTGCACAAAGAAGCAAGCGGACGCCATAAAAAGCAAGAAAGAAAGACAAAGAGAGAGAACAGGGACAAACGCGATCATCAGCATGCAGGCCGCTGCAGATGTGACCAAGAAGGAAAGCTCCTGGAGCAGCTGGAAGGGCCAGGGTACTTGCTCGGATTTTTCTGTTTATGTTTGTTGTGCATGTTGCTTAAAAGATCTAGAATTATTTCAAATGTGTAGTCTTAATTTGCGCTCCGCATGTGTGCATTTGTCATAGTATCAGTCGGTGTGCACGGACACACCCTGATGGCACATCAATTGTGCTGCATGTGTGTGCACAAAACAAAAGGAGCGTGGGTGTGAGTCACAGTCTTGCGTTGAGATGGATAGCATGCATGGACAGCAGCGCATTGAGAGATGTTCATGTTGATAAGAATGCATTACGTTTGTTAGTTAGCAAAAGCACAGTGGTATTCTTACATGCTCCGGGTTTTTTTTTTTTTTCTATCGCGACGTGCACCAGGCCAGCACTGACAGACTGTCTCCATGGTAACCAGGGCACACCCATCCCCATTACATCAGCCCTATTTCCTAGGCTGCCATGGCGCCTTGGAGAGAAACCATCCTCCGTCTGTCTATTTCCAGCAGGGGGGGCTTTAAAAAAAAAAAAGACAGCATATGAGAAAATGGCACAATTTCCTCCACCCTAAATCATCATCGCCATCACCATCTCAGATTCTAGGTTTTGATTTTCCAATGTCAGAGTAATTTGTCATCTGGGTGAATGAGCAATTTCATTATGTAACTGAATTGATGTCTGTGTAAAGTGACCACCAATCTAATTTACTAGTTTGTACTTTCTCAAATAGTGGCCTCCACTTTAATAAATGCTGTAACCTAACCAATCCCCTAAATCAAACAGACACCCCTATTTCCTTAGGAAAAATATAAGCTATATACAGTAAACCTCGGATATATCGGACTCGGATATATCGGAAATTCGCTCACAACGGACAGATAAAAAAGAACCAATTTTTCTGTAATGCATTTCCAATAAAAATTCATTGCATATATCGGATTTTTTATAACGGATTTCGCCTATTTCGGACAAAATCTCCAGTCCCGTTCCAATGCATTTCCATTAAATTTCCCTCGCATATATCGGATGGCCGCATCGTGGCGCTCCGATTCGCCGAATCGTGACAGGCCGCTATACGACGTCATTTGCAGCGTTTGCAGCGTTGCCTGCGCGTCCAGGTACATTGGAAACATAGTCAAGGAAGTGCCTTTTTATAACGGATAAAATCTGATTTACGCATATACCGGATATAAATCCGATATATGCATAAAACTGACATTTTCCGGTATACGCATATAACGGATTTCGCTTATATCGGACAAAACCAGTGGGAACAATTGAATCCGATATATCCGAGGTTTACTGTATATATTATTAGAAAAATACAGTCTCCCACCGTAATAACCACCTTAACCCTGATCGATGCCTGGTTCTCTCTGCAGACGAGTAAATAAACACCCCACGCTACCACAGTACCTATGTTTAGTCACTCTGTATGCTCTAGAACTAGCTCACTACTGGGACCTTCACAGGCGTGTTTACACAGATCGAGTCGCATGCGGGACTGACATCATCATGACAGAAAACCGAACACGCTACAGTACTGTACTGTACAAATGTCACATCCAAGCAGTATTTCATGTGGCAGATGATATCTTTAAGCGCTCTGAATGATTCTTGGTTGTACTTGCTGCTTGTTATGTTGACGCATGAGTCAGAAATTATAAAAAAAAAATGAATTCAAACACTAACTAAGCACGATTAAAGTCTGTTGTATACTGCTGCAATTTTATTATTATTTTTAAAGGGATATTTTTGATTCAGTTCTAGGATTGGATGTAAACAGATTATGCAGGTGTACTAAATATTAGTGTGCATTTGTTTGTACACCTTGTGACATGTAGATGCCTGAAGGCCTACATGGGAAAAACTCTTGGCAGCAGAAGTCCCATTGCATGTTTGCACACTCGGGCTGATGCCTTGTTTGAGGCCATGAGGATGTCTTCAGTGATTTAATGAGGTCAGGCTAAACTAGTTTCACTACAGAAAAAAAAAAAGGAGTGGGGAATTCATATTCTTGTCAAGGGTGATAATCGTTCGCTCTGGTTTTCTGTGTATTTGTGATGAAGATAGGAGGAAGTCCGCTAACAGGGCCCGACTTAACATGCATTGTTTATGCAATGATGAAACTGTTGTCTGTGTAGTTCAGCTACTGCTTTAACAAAAAGGCACTTCATTTCACCAAATCTAAAACGCACCGCCTGTCGTTTTCCTTTGATGCGTGCAGGTTTTATCATGCGAAAAGGTAACACACGTCTCTGTTAACCTGCCTTTGTCCCTTTGTGTTCCACAGTAAAAGGGAGTGGCTGTCTTTATCTTTACGGGGGTGCACACCCGTTTCGGTTCCTGTGTGTTCCCTGATTCAAACCATATGAATCTCTCTGTTCCCTAAGGAACGCTCCCCCCCCCCCCCCCCCCCCTCCCTCTTTCTCTGTCCTCCGGCCCCTCCCGTCCTCTCCGGGTGATGAAATGGAGCACGGTAGCCATGGTAACTGCATCAGGCAGGTGCTCGGCAGTCTTACCGCCAGGCCATTGTGATGGAGCATCGGCTAATGGCTCTGTGTTTCCTGTCTTGACACAATTTGGTTGTTTGTGTATGAAACGCTAGTATTAAGCGTTGATTTTGAGTTTCGACACGTGTTAGTAGCGCGGCCTGAGCTTAAAAAAAACAAAAAAACATAGTGTGTGTGTGCGCTAAAGTGCTTCTTTAGCAACACAGCCCAATAGATGCCCCCCTTATAGCCCTGTCACTCATCAAGCAGCTGCTGATAGGCTACTGTGCTTAGGAGTCCCTCCTCTCCTGTGCAGATTAGGAGGTGGCAAAGGGAGAGGGGGGGGCACACACAGACGCCCCCCCCCCCCCCCCCCTCGCTCTCCTTTTGTCCGTGAATAAAGCAGCTGCCTCTTTCCCCGTTCAGCCATGGGAGCCGCAGGTCAGTACATGCTTCTACTGCACTAAGCTACAGCTCGCAGGTCTGCAGTACACGCCGACTCTACAGTAGTCCTTGCTTTGGCTTCTTTTGTGTTTGTCTGCGTGTGTGTGTGGTCTACAACTAATGACTGAGGCGACCCACCTGTGCGTGCGTGTTCCTCTCACAGCATCTCCAACACGCTGAGTTTGGCGTCACAGTGAGGGATGGTGGCGCACGTAGATAGATAGATCTTCCCACTCCTTCTGATGCTAATTTCATAGATATGTCACATACTGTGCCTTCCTGTGAAGAAGTAATACAAACAGTACATGCTGTGTTAAAAAGTTGCGGGGCCCATTGTAACAAATTGCCTCCAAAGAAACCTGCGGTTTAGCCGGGCCTTTTTGGACTCCACAGATGTCTTTACAGAGGAGAGCAAAGATGGCCGTCATCACTATGCTGTTCACAGCTCCATGGCTAAAATTAGAGCAGGCAAAAAAGCAGTTGGACAGTTCAGAGAGGAGAAAGGCAACTGGAGAATCGCTCTCTCCTTAACATATTGTCATGGTAGGATTCTGCTATGTCAACACCAGTGGACAGTTACTCGGGGAGGAATAATGACAATATAAAGACAGATGTTCCCATTGAACTTCTGTAGCTCTAACTGCAAGTCCATAGGTTTTGGAAAAAGCTTATAAGATTATTCTTAGGAGTACCTTACACCTTCACGAAGCATCGTCATCCTTCATCACCGAGCTTCTTATCAGTGTGGCCATGTCAAACTGAACCGTTATCTGGAAATGTGCTGATTGTGCTCCCGTTTTTTGCCAGCCACAAGTCAATCATTAATTCTCCTCTCCAGGCAGTTTGTGCTGCATTATGGCGCCCGCTGTTTGTTTGGAATGGATGTATGTTTGTGTACATGCTGTATGAGAGCACACCAGGTGGAAATGGTGATAAATGTAGCAATCTCACCTGTTATCTCAGGAAAGGGGTTTGGATGTATATACATATGGTGTATATATATCATATAGAGAAAGGTCAAAGGGTGAGTCCACCTCAAACTGGGATGAAAACTTGAACAAGGAAGCTGGGTTGAATCCACAATGAAGCAACAATCACAGGACTCTGGGTTAAGAATGAAACCACAACAGTTAATCGATCAATAGTTAATTGATTATCCAGGGAAATTTAACTATTTGGATATTCAATTATTCATTCATTCATTTTCTACCGCTTTTTCCTCACGAGGGTCGCGGGGTTGCTGGAGCCCATCCCAGCTGTCTTCGGGCGAGAGGCGGGGTACACCCTGGACTGGTGGCCAGCCAATCACAGGGCACATATAGACAAACAACCATTCACACTCACATTCATACCTATGGACAATTTGGAGTCGCCAATTAACCTAGCATGTTTTTGGAATGTGGGAGGAAACCGGAGTACCCGGAGAAAACCCACGCATGCACGGGGAGAACATGCAAACTCCACACAGAGATGGCCGAGGGTGGAATTGAACCCGGTCTCCTAGCTGTGAGGTCTGCGCGCTAACCACTCGACCACCGTGCCGGCCACGATATTCAATTAATCATTTCATTTTTAAATTAAAAAAAAAAAAAAAAAATATATATATATATATATATAATATATATATATAAGTTGCACAAGGCCAAAAATGCATAATTAGGTAGAAAAAAACATACATAAGTCGCACTGGAGTATAAGTCGCATTTTTTGCAGGTAATTTATTTTCCAAACTACTTGACCAAAACAGACATTACGTCATTTTGGAAAGCAAGTTCTAACAATAATAAAATAATACAGAACAGGCTGAATAGATTATCAGATATGCTAACACAATTGTTAATCAGCTACACGAAAAATAAACATAAACAGTACCTTTACTGTTTATGTTTATTTTTCGTGTCCATTGTAAATAAACATTTTTTTTTCATTTATAAGTCGCTCTGGAGTATAAGTCTCAGGAACAGCCAACCTATGAAAAAAAGTGCGACATATAGTCCGGAAAATACAGTATATGGCTTACTTTTATTTTTAAGTTGGTGTAGCTGTCGATGTGTCCAGCGAGGGAATGATCCTGTTTGCGGGTGGTAACCCTGTTTCTTCCTATCCTCCCCCCTTCAGCTATTGACCTGCTCTACTGGAGGAATGTGAAGCAGTCGGGAGCCGTGTTCAGCAGCGTGCTCCTGCTCCTCTTCTCCCTGACCCAGTTCAGCGTGGTCAGCGTCGGCGCCTACTTAGCCCTGGCTGCCCTCTCTGCTACCATCAGCTTCCGTATCTACAAATCTGTGCTCCAGGCCGTGCAGAAAACCGATGAGGGGCATCCTTTCAAGTGAGTGAATCATCCCCGCCACCATCACACAGATATTGCCTTCCATTTTAAAAAAAGTCTACATATCGAACAATTATCTGTCTTTCTGTCCTTTACATTCAGAGCCTACCTGGAGATGGAGATCTCTCTATCCCAGGACCAAATAGGCAAATATGCAGACAAAATCCTTCTCTACACTAACACCTGCATGAGGGAGCTCCGCCGGCTTTTCCTTGTTCAAGATCTGATCGACTCGTTGAAGGTTTGTGTACAAGTATCTTTCTCCATTTTGATATTTTTCCAAGATATTTCAATAAGCCCTGTTTCCACCAAGCAGTAGTTCTCCGTCTCCTTTACTGAAAAAGAGAAAAAAATTATTTCTCTGAACCCTCCCACCTTTTGGCACTCTTCCATTAAGATGCCAATAGCAGTAGTATTCGAACCAAAAGGGTGGATGTCACATTGTTTACTGCAGTGTTTTTCAACCTTTTTTGAGCCACGACATGTTTTTTTACATTGGCAAAATCTTGTGGCACACCACTAACCAAAAATGTTACAAAATGTCTCGCGGGCCGCATTTGGCCCGCAGGCCGTGAGTTTGAGACCCCTTTGTTAAAGGAATATTCCATCCCTGTTCAATTCTTTCCGTTTGAGCAAATAAACCAAATGCAATTGGAATATTTGGGTCCATGTATGCTATTGACATAATGGCTATTGATATAATATTTGCAAATGATGATTAATAAATGTTAACTATAAAAAGTGATATTGGATAATTCCTCACGGCACACCTGACGGTTTCTCAAGGTACACTAGTGTGCCGCGGCACAGTGGTTGAAAATCACTGGTTTACTGTATATCTCTCACCTCCACGACCTGCAGTATTCCCACATTGACAAGGTATAAACATGACTTATGGAAGTAACTCTAATATTTCTGTTGTACAGTTTGCCGTCCTGATGTGGCTACTGACATACGTAGGCGCCCTCTTCAACGGCCTGACATTGCTCATCCTAGGTGAGATCACCCTGACTCACTATGTCTCATGAACGTTCCCCCCCACACTGACTTCATAGACCTTTTCTGTGTTCACATTTTAAAATGGGAGCGATACGCGCTGGCGTGAACCGAGTACACCCGGGTTATTATTAGCTCTTTTATGTAATCGTAAGTGGGGCAGCATGTCTTTGTCAGTGTGTTAGTAACTATAATTGCTGTGGATGTTGACTTTGCGAGATTACGGTTTCATCGCTGTTTCGCTTCATGCGCCTACAGCTGTGGTCTCCATGTTCACCATGCCTGTGGTCTATGAGAAACATCAGGTAAGGATTACGTATATAGTATAGTAGAAATTATTGAGATTATTCCCATTATTCACATATTTTCCCCCTACTTCTAGGCACAGATCGATCAATATGTGGGACTAATACGGACCCATGTCAACTCTGTGGTGGGAAAGTGAGTTTTCTTTTACACTATCCATTCCAGCACATAATGGCTGCAAATTAAGCCTCTATAGCGGCCAGACATGCAGTTTATGGACTCATTTTCCTAATTTAGTATGACCGAGCATGTAGACTCATTTGAACACCATAAAAAGAGAGAATAGAGCAGCAGGTGCTCAGCTGCCAAGAACATCTTAATCCTATAAGACAACATGCAATTCTTACTTCTTGTCTGTGTCCAGGATCCAAGCAAAGATCCCCGGGGCCAAGAGAAAGGAGGAATAAGACCTCAGTTGTCCCATGGAAGAGGCTCACTCACCCTTAAAAGAGCCCGGTCACCGTCACGTGGGGGTGTCATGCTTTTGTCATCTTGGTGTTCTCTAAAAGCATCCACTGGAGAAGCCTTCACCCTGTCTATAGCAATGTAGACACTAACACACAACACACCATCACACGTACATAAACGCCACTAGGTAGACAAGTTCACAACTCGAAAAAACTTAAAGAGAAAAAGACGTTTTTTTGTGTTGCTTATTCTAAAAGTGCATGAAGTCGAGCCTTGGGTAAATATTTGATATCTTTTGTGACGTTTTTTGGGGAAAAAACACGCTACATTTTTGCTTTGCAGTGCTTACCACAAACTGTACGGTGTGGCACAAAAAAAAAAAAAAAAAAAAAGAAATAATAAAAGCTTAAGTGGCCACAGTCTTGCTCTGCTGCCAATGTTCGCTGCTTCATGTTCAAGTAAGCAGATGGAGCTTCTCTCAGTATATGTCTATATAAAATGATCAACAATGATTTCCTTTTGGTGTTTCCAAGCACAAAGTCATTTCAAAATATGCGTCTTAGATGTGGTATTTGTAGGGTCTTTGCTTTTGTATACCAATAAGGAACAATACACACACACTCATGTTATGGGTACTGTTGTACAATTACTATGAAGACAAGAAGTATCGGGTGATATTAAGCTTGTTTAAATAACTGTCCAACTTTGTACTATGTTCTACTATACTCTGTAGTTCTCTAGACCCTGGACTCTTAACTATTTGCACTTACACTATGTATTTAATTACAAGACTAAGAAAAATAAATGTACCTTGATGGATACCATTTACTTAGTCGGCTTACTGACGAGGTCATTTTCCTGTTGGTGATGAAGGTATCTGACCGTGTGACTGATCACAAACACAGGAGCTACACATGTTAACAGGGAGTAAATACAGTAAACCTCGGATATATCGGACTCGGATATATCGGAAATTCGCTCACAACGGACAGATAAAAAAGAACCGATTTTTCTGTAATGCATTTCCAATAAAAATTCATTGCATATATCGAATTTTTTATAACGGATTTCGCCTATTACGGACAAAATCTCCAGTCCCGTTCCAATGCATTTCCATTAAATTTCCCTCGCATATATCGGATGGCCGCATCGTGGCGCTCCGAAGCTAGCTGACATTCTGAGACGTTTTAAAGCAAAGGACATTTTTAATGCCGACGAAACTGGGTTATTCTGGCAAATGCTGCCAGAAAACACCCTGGGATTTATTGAATGAGATCTTAACCTCACTATTGGAAATAACGTAGGCCTGACGGGCGTAACAGGGCCTAGCTTAATTAACAATTTGTTATGCTCAGAGTCCAATAAAGTTCAATTCTCATTACCTTACGTCTCTTTTCATTGCCCAGTCCAGGTACATCGGAAACATAGTCAAGGAAGTGCCTTTTTATAACGGATAAAATCCGATTTACGCATATACCGGATATAAATCCGATATATGCGTAAAACGGACATTTTCCGGTATACGCATATAACGGATTTCGCTTATATCGGACAAAACCAGTGGGAACAATTGAATCCGATATATCCGAGGTTTACTGTAGAATTTTGGGACGTCTGAACGTCTGAAAATGGAAAAAATCATTAAAATTAGGCACAGACACAACACTTTTGAAGTAATGTAAATGTTTCCGACCCATGAGCCGCGAACTGTTGGGACCAGCTATTTTTATTGTCTCACTGCTGAATAGCCTTAACATGACGAATGTCAACAAACATCCTCATCAAAAATTAACCTAAAATAAGTGTACATTCTCAAAACGAAAAAACGTGTTTTTTTTCTGTACCACTAAATCTCAAGTCCCACTGGACAATAAAGTAAACAAGTGTCAGATGAAATAATAGTAGCAATGCAAGACATAGCTTTTTCAGTTGTTCAGAAGAACGACAGGATGCAGTTGGAAGAGAACCGCTCTTGATTTGCCAGCTCTGACCTCCGTGATGTCCATCTTGAGGGAGGGATCAACCTGTTAAACCAGAACGAACAGAGAGAAAACACAACACATCAGCAGGCCTGATAAAAAAAAATGTGAAAATCCATACCTGAATTAAAGAGCACAAATGGACACTGTACCTGGTTCCATTTCCCTGGTTTGTCATAGTACTCTGGAGTGACAGCTTCCATTGGAGGTGACTTGGTGAACAAGCTATTTAATACAGAAACAAGATTTTCAGAAAATGTCTGACTGATGTGTGTAGAGCTGCAACAATTCATCAATTATATAAATGAATTTGATAATTAAAAAAAAGCTTTAATTCCTATTCTGCACATACTGTACTGTATAAACTATTCATTTAAGGAGTGTAACTAATAGAGAGTTATAATATCCGAACCGCATGGAGTGACCGGAACTCACACCTAAATAACCCATTGAGTCTAACAAGTGCTTGTTCATGCAGTACTTCCTCTGCTCTGAAGGGGGCAACAGCAAGGCGTATCAAATCAAATCAACTTTATTTGTATAGCACTTTTCCTGCAAAGACATGCAACACAAAGAGCTTTACAGAATTAAAGACAATTACCACAATTAAAAGGAAAAACAATTACTAAGAAAGCCCCTCCGTCCCACTCTCCATACTAGAGACACACACACACACAGACACACGATCACACACAGTAGGGAGACATGGCATGGCACTAAGGATCAAGGAAACGCCACCTTTGGGGCCGTCCACACTGGGAGGAGCCGCAGGCCGTGCCATCGGGGGACCAGCACCCGAGCCCCCCGACTCCGACAGACGGGCGGACCCCCCACATTAAAGGGGGGAACCCCCAGCCGGCCGGGTCGAAGTGACTCAAGGATGGCACCCTCCTCAGCAGACCCGACACAGCCCCCCGTGTGGAGGACCCCCCCCTGAGGAAACACTGGAGTTAAAAGCTATAAGACTAAAAGCATAAAATAGGACTAAAAAGATAAAAACAAAAGAAAAGTTTAAAAATATTAGTTAAAAGGTGTGTCTTTAATCTTTTTTACAAATATCAACAGTCTCTCTCCGCAGTCCTGAAGCTCTCCGGCAGGCTGTTCCACAGGTGGGGGCCATAGTGGCTAAATGCTGCCTCACTGTGGGTTTTTGTTCTGGGTTTTGGTATCGTTAAAAGGCCAGTGCCGGAGGACCGCAGGGTCCGCGGGGGTTGATATGGTAAAAGCAGATCAGATAAATAAGAAGGTGCAAGGCCGTTAAGACATTTCAAAACCACAATGAAGCAGCAGTGGTTTGGCCTATGAAGTGTGTTTTATCCGATTACTCGAACAAAAAGACTTGACTCCATTACTGAAATAATAGATGGCTATAGCCTTGGATGTGTGCAAGTGTGTGAGTGGGACCTCTTGAGGCGCTCCCGACAGTCCTCCTGCAGTTGGGCGATGCTGTCAGACCCCAGATGCAAGGTGCCACTCGGTCCCTCACACACCAGACGGTTGATGGCGACTCGCAAAGCATTTATCTGAAGACAAAGAGCACTCATGTAAACCAAGTAGTCAAAGAAGTGGCAACAATTTGGAAAGTAAAAACTGGTTCATCATCACATAAAAGGCCAGATATAAGTCACAGAAGCATGTACTGCTCCAGGCATGAGAGAATTGGATTCACTCCAGCTGCCTCCACAGGGCTCCAACATGCAAACGTATGAATGGCATTAATTCTGATGCAGTTTAATTGGTAAATGTAAAAACATTTAGAATTTTGTGTGTTCTTATAAACCAATATTGGCAACATATTGCAAGCCTGTGGTGGTGTTCTTCTTTTGTTTCAAAACATTAAATCTGAAGTGAGTTGAACACAGCCCCATGAGTACAAAGGCATCTGACCTTATAAGACAAAGCAAAAGAGGCAAAATATTTTCACATTTGGTTTGGCCTTACTAGGCTATAAGACAGGAAACGTGTCGGAAAGAGCATAATTCCATAATAACAGATTTGAGAATAGAGCAGGGGTGGGCAAACTACGGCCCGGGGGCCACATCCAGCCCGCCAAGTGTTTGAATACGGCCCGCCCAATCTTTCCAAAGTATTTCATTTAAACTCAACATACAACCTGGCATCATGGCCTGAGTCAATCTTTTGATGGTTTTATCAATTTCGTTGTTTGACATGGTCTGTTGTTTACAAAGTGCTCCTGAAAAAAGGGACACAAGCACATAATCATAATTATTATTATTATTATAATTATTATTAGATTATTATAATTATTATTAGAACTATTATGATTATTATAATTATTATATTAATGCTAATTATTATATTAATTATATATAATATTATTGTTATATTTGCATATTTTACATAATAATAATATAATAATTATTATTTTAATTTTATTGTAATTATTATAATATTTTATTATTTTTAAAATATTTAAATATAAATATAAAATAATAATTGCAGATTGCATGACAATTTTATTTTGTCATTTTACAGATACAATAATACCAGGTGGACTGTTACGTGTAAAATATATAGTCTGCCCCCCGTAAATTTTGTCATATCAATGCGGCCCGCGAGTCAAAAAGTTTGCCCACCCCTGGAATAGAGTATTTTTTTTAATATAGCTCTTGTATTAGAATGCAAGTGTATCTCATGGAGCGTACTGTGAGTGCATATGCAACATAATTACCTCAGTGATGTCTTCCACATCAAACTTTACGTCAAAGGCCATTTCAATATCATGTTCAGGTAGGATGCCTTCTTGTGTTTGACTGTCCCAGCCCAAACCACAGAGCGCTCCTGTGTAGGAAGTCTTCTCTTCATTAGTGCTAGAAAGAAGAAATTCAATGTAAAGGAACATGACAAGAGTAGATTTTATTGTGTGAAACCAACCGCAACTCCATGATGGGCGTGAAGAGCATGGTAACAATGGCAGGTAGTCCAGGGATGTCTGGCATGAGGGACGTGTCCCTCAGGAGAATGTGGTTACCTGCAACACAATATGGTAGTAACCTATTTGTCCACTAGAGGGTACAGGAAGCGTATAAAAGACAACAACATACAGTACATGTTTTGGTAGTGATTTTACAATACAAAAAAAATCAGTGTGAATTCAAACGTGTGCACCTGATGCGCTGATTAACACGGTGCCGGCCACCAGGATTCTCTGATGCTTGTAGTGAGGGTTTTCATTCACAGCCATGGCGTTGACGCTGTATCGATCAATGCACACCGTCCTTGGAGAAAGACAGACCTTATTAGCAACAACAATAACAAACCTTACATATGTTGGGACTTACTTGCCGTACGTGGCTTTGTTCAAGCTGTGGAAGATGATTTTTTGAGGACTGTTTGGTCCATGCAGACGAACCTGCGGTGTCGAGAATTAAAAAGGTACTTTACATCTTCATACATTTATTGGTTGTCGTTGAGCAGAGCCTCATGTCATTCTTCTGCTTATGGGTATACGGGATTATGGTTGTTTCCCTGTCAAGACGATTCCCTGCCACCAGAGGTCGATTCCCTGTCAAGCATTCGCACACAAATATGGCAAGACGTTTCGCTGTGAGACTACAAGACACAAATTTAAATAAATTGTAGAGTATCATCATCATCGTTGTAAGAATGTAAATACATGCATCAATAAATCCTACTGCTCCATTTATATTAAATTATGTTTCTTATTACTAAAAATGTATGTTTCTTATCACTTATTACGCCAAAGAATACTTGCAAATCTAACTAAAATGTGTAGCAATAACTTTCACACGAATAAAAACCATTGTAAATATTTATGCATATTGGTTACACCTTTGTAAGAATGTACATATCTTTGTCAATAAAGCCTACTGTTCCATTTATATTCATTTGGGTCTTGTAGTCTGATGGGAAAACGTCTTTCCATATTTGTGGGCGAATGTTCGACTCCTGGTGGTGGGGAATCATCTTGGCGTGGAAACAACTACATACTGGTATGGGAGTGTGATCTTGCGACAAGGCCAATTCTATCTGTCTGATAACTATGTGATGATTTTTCAATGTATTGACTATAGCAGAGGTAGGGAACCTATGGCTCGGGAGCCAGGTAGGGCTCTTTTGATGACTGTATCTGGCTCTCAAGCATTTACCACAATAAAAATGTATGTTTGCTAACATTTTAAAGTAAACATCACAGAAATCACTGTTAAAAATATTAAAAATCAACAACTTTCTTATGCATTTTAATCCGTCCATCTATTTTCTACTGCAATACGGCCGACCATATCTATCTTTCCTGATGATATTTTCCAGGTCAAACACCAAAACTCGATTATTACTGGGTAATGCGGTAGTGTACCTCGGTCATTAAGATGTAAATGTAAACTTTCCTCCTTTAGTCAAATAGTCACCTAGCTAAAGCTGCAGAACCAAGCCTTCTGGCAAAGATGGCCAAAAGAATGAAATATACTGAGTACGGTGCAAAACCATGCAGCAGCAGAAGTTGCATTAATGGCAGCAAGTATTTGATTTATTATTGGACACTGCGCTGCTCACGAAAGTGTGCTGGCCACACCCCATTGGCGTGGGGTAGTGTGCCTGGTCTACGTAATTAGAGCCCATTATATCTAAAACTGTTGGTCTTACATAAAAATGCACACATTTTATTGCATTCAATGTTTAAAAAAATGTATATGGCTCTCACAGATACACATTTTAAAATACCTGGTCTTCATGGCTCTTATAGCCAAAAAGGTTCCCGACCCCTGGACTATAGGATGATAATATATGTTTTTTTTTCAACTTGCTTTTGTCCTGGAATAAGGCGTGCGGCTTTTGGAAAAGTGGGAGAGGAGGCAGTCAATGAGCTCCTTCTCCTCTTTCTTGCGATCCTTCCAGGAGCTGCTGGTGGCATTGGGGACGTACATTCCTGTTTCCATGTCTTTGTACAGGGAAAGCAGCATCTCATTGTTTTGCTGCATGATGATAAGAAGATGCACACAACATTTGCACACATCCTTTTGTTGAGCAATAGATAATAGTAATCAAAATACAAAAACAAATGTGAAAAAAAAAATACAAAAAATAAAGTATATCTTCATTTACAATAAATGGCAACTAAATGCAAAGTTACCTTGGAGTCAAAGCTCTCCTCAGCAATGACGGCGTGGCCCTCCTCCACCAAGACATCAGCCACGCTTTTGTTTGCGTTTTCGCCACAGATAAACAACCTCACGCGCATGATTCCGTGGAGGATGGAGTAAAGCGACACGAGGACCGAGCAGTCTTTCACCAGTGCCATGAATCTTTGACGGGCACGGCTGCTCCACTGGTTCCCAAAGATGACAGACTCTGCTGATGGACGTGTTTCAATAATTTGAAACTCCTGAGCCTGAGAGCAGGATGAAAGTATTAGTCTTATTGGTTATTGACTACGTGGGCAAAGAGAAAGGCGCTACATGTTAAGTCACACTGGTACCACCTGGAAGGGCTCCGACAGAAGGTCACTTGGGAGTTCCCGAAGGCTGTTGCATGGGACAGCTGCTGTGTTACCAAAGTCCAAGAAGAACACCTGCAGAGCAAGAACATAACTCTGGTACAATCGCTTACATCATCATTTACTAGTACTTGTGTATATTTGGTTCAAGCAGTCACATTTTGTTATAAATTTTTGAGAGACAACACTAAATATAAATATATATAATAAAAAAAATATAAAAATATTAAGTAGTCCGTGTACAGCTTGGACAAAAACTGTTTCCACAAAGTAACTCCACAAGTGTAAGTGCAAGGCCAGTGTATTTATTTGTATTCATTTGTGCACCCAATAAAAATGGATGCACAAATTTGCATTTTGTGTTCACTCATTTTTGTCGAACTAAAAATAAATCTCCCTGGGACTGCCGTCAACAAATATGAATGTATTGTACACACACGTACTAAGCTACACGTAGAGTCGGCTAACATGACTGACATCATGTCATAATGAATTACATTACTAATGGCCGCTTATCATATTGCACAAGAAGAACGTTGACAACCATGGCAGGTAATATTTTCCAATAAAAATAATACCATTTATTAATATATTGTCATTGTTGTTTTTAATAATTCTATTCAATTCCATTGTCATGCTATTTGCCTATTTGTGTGTGTGCCGTTTTGGCTTTAGAAACTGGATAGATAATCATCAAAATGATTATTTACACAATGAAAAGAGAATTTCACATATACTTGTAGCCATCAAATAAAGCATGGAATCCTTAAAAGCTGCTACCAACAGCAAACTAATCATGGTTTACTATAGAGACAAAAATCCATATATTTAAATGGATTTGATCACAATAACAAAAAACTTCTCAGGTGAGTGAAAGTGTGATACGATGATGACTAATCAGCGTGAATAATTACCTCCACTGTGTCGCCACGCATGTGCAGGATCTTGGCCCGGTAGTAGAGGCTTTGCTCGCTGATCTCAGAGTAAGGCGCCAGGCACAGAAGGTTGGGATAAAGCGATATAGTTACAGGATGCAGTGTGCGCATGTTGATCTCTCCTGACAGTTGGCGCTGCTTTTCCAAACTGGTTTCACCTGCCTGGAAGCCCCAGAAATGGCCCACATCTACCACCTGCAGCCGGAGATTAAAAGCATTTGTACATACTGTATACCTACACCAAAGAAAACAGTATTTACGTGTTAAACGAGATGAGGGAGGAAAGCAGACCTCTGTGACATTGACCACAAAAAAAGGGTTGGGAGGCAGTTTGTCCGGGTCAATGGTGCTGCTCACCACTCCTACTGGGAGGACGGATTGGTTTTGGAAGTCGACATTCACCCTGCACAAAGCGAGCATCAGTGTTATTGTTTATTCATTGTGACACAATTCCTAATAGCTGTGAATAGCTGTGATACACAAAAAAAATATTTCTTTTGAGAAATATACCGTGCATATTTCATGTGAGTTATTTGTCTGTTCCCTAGGCATAATTCTACTTGTTCTGCTGGGTAGACAGACAACTCCATGGCAGGTCTCTCCTGGGCCAGAAGGAGGGCTAGCATGACCTCAGGCAACACTGCAGAGTCCTGGGATGTCTTGTAGAATTCCACATATGCTCTGTGCATGCAAGCATACACAAAGACGGTCATATTTTACCGATTGTATAAAAATCTTCCACCCAAAAACTCATATCTCATTTCAGTACCTGGAGCTCTCAAAGGAAATGGCTTTGACTTGTCCACATTGGCGGAATAGAGACTGTAGCTGTTTGTAGTACAGAAAACTGTATGGAGGGAGGTTCCGCAACTGGTCACAACATAAGATGTGGTATCAAAATCATGCAGAACAGAAGTGCTGTAACAGAGTTAGCTAAACCTGCAACACCACTGCAACTGTAACTGCAGTTTAAAAATGTTATATGTAATAATAAAATCTAATATGTTATCATCAATATTACGGTTAATCGACAGGGTGGGTTAATGGGTTCATCTGCTGTTTGTGCAAAAGAGCAAAGAAAGATGAGAAATTCCAATGTTTGCTTGCTCGGATGGTATAGTAACACTCCACAGTCAACAATACTGTGGCTCATACCATCACAGTTGTTCTGTGGTTCAACCCACTCAACTCTCTGGAAGCCATGTCTTCACTGATTTCCCCCTGGACAAAGTAGTGCGGATAATAGGCGCCAGCAATGACCACCTATAAGAGAAGTAAATATTATAGGTGTCAGAAGACAGACGTTGCGTGTCTGGAAAGGACTAATTTGATTTACATTGTGGTGGATTGTGTGTATTTAATTACTGAATAAATGAATGGTGCAAGAAACACTTCCTGTCTTTGACTTTTAATGATACTCGCTAAATATAGCCACCGTGTTGTTTAAATGTCTACTAACTATGAGTTTTAATTAAGTTAGCGCTCAGCTCAATGTAACATGATGTGAGTAAATAGAATGAGAATGTAACAGCTTGGACTGATATATGTATTCATTCATTCATTTTCTACCGCTTTTCCTCACGAGGGTCGCGGGGGGTGCTGGAGCCTATCCCAGCTGTCTTGGGGCGAGAGGCGGGGTACACCCTGGACTGGTCACCAGCCAATCACAGGGCACATATAGACAAACAACCATTCACACTCACATTCATACCTATGGACAATTTGGAGTGGCCAATTAACCTAGCATGTTTTTGGAATGTGGGAGGAAACCGGAGTACCCGGAGAAAACCCACACATGCACGGGGAGAACATGCAAACTCCACACAGAGATGGCCGAGGGTGGGGATTGAACCCTGGTCTCCTAGCTGTGAGGTCTGCGTGCTAACCACGAGACCGCCGTGCCGCCCTGATATATGTATTTCACCATGAAAAATATTCACATTGTACTGCGTTGCATTGCCTCCTGACCTGTGCTTTTAATCACATATGTCGTCATGGTGATGCAAGCATGTGTGTGTGTGTGTGCAGCAGTCTACAACCAGTGTCTTCTTCCCCAAAAGGCGGATAGATGTCCTCAGATCCAGACACACTTGACCTAGCAACTGAAGCGATCAGATAACTGGCTGATTGCTAATCATCACTGAACCAATTGTGTTCATATAATATGAATGACTGGTGCAGTGGGAAGACAGGAGAGATGTTTCAGGTTTATAATATTGTCCAGCAAATATGAAAGAAAAAAAAAACAAACTTCATGACAATGGCATTTGGAATCGATATCCAATAGTACTTACCAAACTTCAAATACAAAATTATTTTTCACATTCCTGAGGCGCTGGACTTATTGCAGCCAAAGAAGCGCTTTGGTGCTTAAAGTACTTAAATTGATGACCGACTATGCGCCTGGCCAAAAGAACGGCTTTTCACCCTTACACACATGGGAGAATAAAGTCTTAAGTGACTAAGATCAACACTAACCTGAAGGATGAACTTCTGTGCATGCATGCTGGTATAGTCAGAGGGCTGGCTGTCTGGCAGACACATGTTGAACTGTTGCACACGTTTTTTCAGATCTTCATATAAATCTGCAACCTAAGTAGGAAGTTAATGCAAGGAGGGGGAGGTCTGGGCCATACCACTGAACTCATACGTAGCACTGGGCAAGCACTCTCCAAGTAGCATAACATTTGACTACAATATAGAGAGTAAAACACCCAATGCATAAATAAAAGGCCAGGTCAGATATATGACCAGTAGTAATTGCTTTTGGCCTCAGTACCTCACGGATCCTCTTGATTTGAATGAAGTTCTCTTTTCCCCAGTCCAATTCATCCTGGGAGGAAGGAGGATGATTTTTGTTGTATTATCGGTTTCAAAGTCAGCATAGACAAAGGCATTAAGGTTTTGTTTACCTTCTTGTTTCTCAGCTGTCCTTGCTTTTTGAAGGAAAGCCATGCCTAAAAACAGGTAAATAATGCAATACCATTAACCCTTACTATAATACATGACTTACTTTTGATATGGGATCTTGGTATTACCTTGAAGGTGTTGACAAATGCTATGGAATCACTTTGGGTGCTTTGTGCAAAGGCCATCTTGCTCCTGGAATGTAAAATATTCAAGTTATATTATTGTAAAAACAAATTTAACTTAGTGTAAAGTATTAAATATTGGACACTAAAAAGACACTACAAAAAAAATTATAATAAAGTCAGGCTACTGCTGGATATGATTCACCTGAGACCGGCAAGTTGTTGCATTGATGGTATGGCAAAGAAACTCTTCAGAGAGTTGCAAGCAGCTGAGGATACAAGTAATTGTTGATGTAGTATTTCTAACAAGACCGCACACAGTTAACAGGATATAATGGATGACACGGACATGCTGACCTATGATGAGACACTCATCTAGACAGCCGAAAATGTGCCCCAGGACAATCATCTTGCCGAGGTAAAGGTCCACAGGTAAGTGAGCCAGCACTCGCCCCAGGAACGTCAACTCACCATCCTCATTGAGACATCTATCATCCTGTTTAGCAGACAAGGCCCCCATCTAAAGAGTGAAGCAGCATAATGTCCAAAGACAATCCGGTAGATCTATGCTCATGACATACTAACAATTACATCATTAGTCACCTCTTTGAGTTGGAGTACAGTCCGAACTATGTCTTTGAGGACAGGGGGTGAGGGAGCTGAAGAGAGGAGGGATCGGGGGTCTCCCATGTCCAGAAGCTTCACCTTCAGCAAGACGGTGGCCAGAGGAGCAAGCTGGAGAGCAGACATCGTGCATCAAATGAATGCCATAAAGACACAGTGACATATTCCAAAATACATACCAACATCTCAGGGATCATATAGTCTGGGATTTCATCCTTCCAGAAGGCTTTGCTAATAAGGCGGTAACAGTAGCCCTTGGATACTCGACCTGCCCTTCCTGGAAGAGTGGAGTAAGTACAAAATGAACACACGGTACCATAGATGTTTGTGTTGCTGTTGCTGTACCTCTACGTTGGTTGCAGTTGGTCTTTGATGCCCAGGTGAGACGCAGAGACTGGTAATTGGCTTCTTTATCACAAACCATGTGACGGGTCAGGCAGAAATCGATGACTAATCACAAAAAAGAAAAGCACTGAAACTGGTCTGATGCTAAAAGAAAATACAACTAATACAGTAAACCTCGGATATATCGGATTCAAGTAAAATCGGAAAATGTCCGTTTTACGCATATATCGGATTTATATCCGGTATATGCGTAAATCGGATTTTATCCGTTATAAAAAGGCACTTCCTTGACTATGTTTCCAATGTACCTAAACGCGCAGGCAACGCTGCAAACGCTGCAAATGACGTCGTATAGCAGCCTGTCACGATTCGGCGAATCGGAGCGCCACGATGCGGCCATCCGATATATGTGAGGGAAATTTAATGGAAATGCATTGGAACGGGACTGGAGATTTTGTCCGAAATAGGCGAAATCCGTTATAGAAAATCCGATATATGCAATGAATTTTTATTGGAAATGCATTACAGAAAAATCAGTTCTTTTTTATCTGTCCGTTGTGAGCGAATTTCCGATATATCCGAGTCCGATATATTCGAGGTTTACTGTATATTGCTAAATAATATTCACTGTAACTGAAGGAACAGTTGCTTGACAAAAAAAAACTAAACCTGCTAAACTAACTTCAGATAGGTTTGAAGGTAAAATTTATGGATTTATTCCGTAATCAGGAATTTTATCCAAACAATGAGTATTTTGGGGAGTAAGGAGACCTCAGTTGTGTTACTACATATATTCAGAGATTGACCAAACTGGGGTAAGAGAACCCACCATATTTGACATCAGGCACCGTCACTGAACTTTCTGCAATGTTGGTGGAAAGGATGACCTGCAACGGTTCAAATAAACCTCAGAAGAATTAGTATTATCAGGAAATATGACGCACATAAGGTGTTTACCTTTCTGTACCCAAGGACAGGAGATAGGAAAACCCCATACTGCTCCTCCAAAGTCACCGTGGAGTGAAGGGGATAAACCTGCAACCTGAAACCAGAACCAGAGTGCTTCAAGGGATACAGTATGTTGCCTTACAAAACAGTAACTGAAGTATAGATATCATCATAAACATATCAACATAAACGTGTTAATTTTAACATAGACAGAATGCTACTATGTTGAAAAAAAAGTCGACCTCTTGTGGACCAGCTTGGCTAAGGCTTGCTGCATGTAGGTTATCTCGCGAATGCCAGGAAGGAAAACAAGGACACTGCCTCTCTCTGAGAAGCTTTCTTCGCCTGCAGCACCTCCATTGCTAAAACACAAAGAGCACATTTCACCACATGATCTGCATTTAAGGCTTCTAAAAGGCAGTTTGAAAAGCCGAGCTCTGGAGTCTTCACCTGGAATCTTGGCCCTCCAGCTTGTCAAAGCTCTGAATGAGGCTGATGGCAAGGTCGTACATTTCAGCTGAGATGTGAGGATCATCTAAATGGGCTGAATCCAACTGATTTAGAAGACAAATACAAGTTACAAAAAACAACACAATGAGCTGCTCAGCTATGACTGCTAATTTAAGATAATTTAAATAAAGCTTCTCGGAGAATGCATGTGCATTAGGGTGCATCAAAAAACACAATTATTGAATTTTGATATGGCTGGGTACTAAAAGTGTTCCAATATATGTAGAAACAACACATACAAAATATTTTTCCAATACATGATTATTTAGGGGTGCCACCATACATCTGTTTTTGTAGAATAAAGTGGTGAACAGTTCAATGGTCGCCATGGAGATTTGAGGTCAGCAAAGACTGCAGCTCAAGAACTCTGAGGTGATATTTATGTTTTTGTTGGTATTTACACTCCTATTACATATTACTAGGAAATTTGTGGTTTTGTCTTTGTAATTTGAATGATTTGTAGTCATATTTATAAGTATTTAGCGCTCATTGCCTCTACTGTAGCTAACATTAGCTAGCTAGTTTGACAGTTGACTAATGACAGTTAGCTAATAGCTGAGCAAGCATAACATCAACAACAGTAATATAGAGTAGACAGTATTCCTGATGCCTCATATTTATTGAGAGTGGTACTGTAGTTTGTGTGTGTTGGCACCCCTAAATCTCAAAGGATTTCCTCAAAACTTTGCAAAAGACATTTTTATGTTCATTAGAAAAAAAAATGGAATGCCAGCCAAATTGATATTATGAATTTAAAATTTCCCATTCTAATTTGATGCACCCTAATGTGCATGCATGTCAATGGATCGCCTTTATGGTCAGCGGTTTTACAATACATTTTATGGATGTGCCTGTCCAGGCTAGTGAAAAGAGCCCTCCCACACTACATATTTTAAGTGAAGGACGGACAGCTGAAAAGTAGACGAGAAGGCGAGGAATTTGGCTTAGAAACAGAAAACTAAGCGATAGCCGCATGGACGGTATCCCGCTTCTGCTGCCTGGCCTCATGCAAGCAGAGGTACCGTTCCACTAGCTCTCCCACAGTACATATGTGCCTGTGTACAAGCCTTGAGTGAGTGATAGCCATTAATGTTAATAAAGGACAAATCTTATTCAGTTTAAATTTCAATTGTGAAGAATATTTTTTTTTTTTGTTATCTGTTGTCCGAAGCCACTGTTGGAAACATAAACTAGTCGGTGGTAGTGTTCTTACATGTTTTGTGTTTAAAAAAAAAAGTGTAATTTGGAGGCAAAGTGGGATAGCACAGGTTAAGAAGCTCCTTACGCTGTAGAGGCACAAGTGCTGAAGGTCGTCCAGATAAAAATCCTCAACGCCGTAAGGAACCCCCTCCACTTCAAACACGTAGGCTGGGGTCATCTTCCCACGAACTGGAGTGCTGAAGTACTCCGCAAACTGTCTGCAGTTAATGGTGGCTGACATGAGGATGATCTGGAAGAGTATCACTTCTGTTAGCGTTGGATCAATACGTTGAAAACAATTCAATTAGGGTTGGGCCATATTTATCTAGATTGGTCCAATGATAACAAAATGGTATAAATGATAAGGCATGATATATAAGATGAATAAAATGCTGTCATCGTGAGCAGAAGGAACGTTCGTGCGTGGAAGTATGTACTCAATCGTGGCACAAAATCATTATCAACACTGAACAATCCCCTCCAGACCCAAACAGGTTGACATGGCGATTAAACGCTAGCTAAAGTTGGCTGAATCTCCTCCTGAAGAGCGTGAACGGCAGCTAGCAGGGGTTAGGCCCATGTCTGTGTAAACAAAACTTGGGTGTCATAAAAAATATCTTATATATGCAATTTCAGACATGAGTATTTTATTTATTATATAGTTTAAGGTTTATAGATTTTTATACAAGACTCCATTGCATTTAAACTTTATATGTTTTTTTTTTTTTTTAAATCATGATACATCCCAAAAAATATTGTGATGTACGCTAAGGTCCATATCGCCCAACCCTAAATTCATGTAATCTTGCAGGTACCTTCACATAACGAGAGTTGGTGTTAAGAAGTTTTCTCAAGACCAGCAAGAGAAAGTCCATCTCCTCGGTGCGTTCGTGAACCTTGGACAAAGGTATTGGATATTGGGACTACATATTTTATTAGATATTATGCGTTAAATATATGATACGATGCAAAATATAAATCACTGCAGAGCAACGATTTGGACAAGTACTATATGTACGGTATGTCCAAATAAAATATCATGTGACTTTCACAGGAGATGATAATTCCCATATACGTGTACGCACCTCATCAATAAAAATATGGGAGTACTCGGTGAGGGTCTTGGCCGCCACCAGTTTCTCCAGTAGCACTCCTGTTGTCATGTAGATTAGCCGGGTGTGTTCAGTAGCCATTTTCTCCAGCCCAACCTGAAATGCAGATAAAAGGTGAACATGTTATTTGAGTACATGTATGCAGTATGGCGATATGACACAGGTGACGGTAACAGGAACACTTTCCCTTTCGTTCTCCCACAGTATCATTCAGCCTGAAATTTGCATCCGTGCACGAACCTGGATGAGGTGACAATGCCGTTTAGTGTTGTAAATAAACACTACATCTTCCCTTCTGGTTTAAAAGCATAATAATGCCTTTTATTGACGTATTGCGCCGTTGATTCAACCATGTGGAGGAAACATTTCTGCTCTGCAGACATAAACTGATGTGAACACATCAAGAGAACCGGGGTGATATAACTGAAGAGTAAATCTATTGCTGCGGGGAAATACTTTTAGAAGAGAGCTTTCCCATCCCTGAGTGCAACAAAGTAAAAGCGATGGGGTGTCTCCTAAAGCAAAACGTAATGTCTTGGAGAAATCCACAAATCTAATATGAATGCCTCAAGATGGCCACTGTGATTGGCTGTCACCAAAGAGACCTGGGATAGGCTTCAGGATAACTAGTGAGGACAAGCACTTCATGCTGGCTGAGCTTATATGGAATACTGGAATATGATTATATACCAGGGGTGGGCAAACTACGGCCCGGGGTCCACATCCGGCCCGCCAAGTGTTACAATACGGCCCGTCCGTTCTTTCCAAAGTATTTCATTTAAACTCAACATACGAACTGGCATCATGGCTTGAGCCAACCTTTTGATGGTTTTATCAATTTTGTTATTTGATGTGGTCTGTTGTTTACAAAGTGCTCCTGAAAAAAGGGACGCAATAATAATAATAATAATAATAATAAATAATAATAATAATAATACAATTTAAAATATTTAAATATAAAATATTTAAATATAAAATATTTAAATATAAATATAAAATAATAAATAATAATAGCAGATTGGATGACACTTTTACAGATACAATAATACCAGGCGGACTGTTACGTGTAAAATATATAGTCTGCCCCCCCGTTTTGTTAAATCAATGCGGCCCGCGAGTCAAAAAGTTTGCCCACCCCTGTTATATACTGTATGTGCATATATGCCAGTTTAGGTAATATTCATGAGAGGCTATCTCAATGTTGCACCGACCTGATATCCAACCAGACTACCGATGGTAGACTTCCTTTGAGTGGCGACCCATCGAGCAATGCTTATAGCACCGATTCGGCGTGGTTGCGTGACCACGATATTGCACGGGGCATTTTTCTCACTGTAGTGGTCCAGGATGTACTGTGGCAGCTGAGTGGTCTTGCCGCTGCCTGTGGCTCCTCGAATAATCACGACAGAGTTGTTTTCTATAAGAGAAATCAGCTGGAAGGACATACACACACACACAAGGTTCAAAAGCTGGTAAACAACAACATTAAAAAAAAAATAATAATAGAGAGCCGATTGATGTGCACTTCAAGTCAGGAGAAGGAAGACTAAACACACGACAGTGAACACGTCTCAGTTGAGAACCTGCCTACGACCAGCTCATCAAGTGCATAACGTGCACGCATGATGGGCGTGTGCATGTGTACAAGAGTGACAGCCATGAACGCCAGTCATCTTATTTGGACCAAATGAATATTCATTCATTCATTCATTTTCTACCGCTTTTTCCTCACGAGGGTCGCGGGGGTGCTGGAGCCTATCCCAGCTGTCTTCGGGCGAGAGGCGGGGTACACCCTGGACTGGTGACCGATTAACCTAGCATGTTTTTGGAATGTGGGAGGAAACCGGAGTACCCGGCGAAAACCCACGCATGCACGGGGAGAACATGCAAACTCCACACAGAGATGGCCGAGGGTGGAATTGAACCCTGGTCCTCCTAGCTGTGAGGTCTGTGCGCTAACCACTAGACCGCCGTGCCGCCCCAAATGAATATTTAATTTGTAATTGTGAAAAATAAAGCCTTTTTCAACACTTATTTACACTAATGGTAACATAAGCTAACCGGTGGTCTTCTTTTAATATTTTATATTGTTTTAAAATGCTATTTTGAGTTCAGTTTCCGATTTGTTGACAACTACTGATGTCAACATGAGCATCAACTTAAACAGGTTTCACTGTCCACTCTCAAATTCTAAACCCATGACTTTGATACTCCGTCGCAAATGTACTTTTTCTTGAGTGATACTTAAGTGCTGAAATATCCAGAGGATAAAAAAAACCCTCCTGAGAGAACAAGAGAACACATGCATGCTCTGTGTATACACAAATGGACTCTACAGTTCACCTCCTGTCTGTTTTTGGTTATGGGCAAGCTGGGGTACTCGTAGCTATGAAGCGGAGGAGGGCTGCTACCTAAGGATTAAGAAATAAAATCATCATTGTCAGTGAAACTATGCCACATAAGTACAATAGAGAGTCATCCATAGAAAGCTTTATATTCACTTGGTAGCTCGGTTTTCTTCAATGGTCCTCCGACTGAGTTTCCAGGTTTCACGCTGTCGTCATCAGGAATGCTTAGTGGCCTGGTAAGAAACACAATTTAGACACATTCAAGCTCATATCGATAAACATTCACTATATACAGTAAACCTCGGATATATCGGACTCGGATATATCGGAAATTCGCTGAAAACGGACAGATAAAAAAGAACCGATTTTTCTGTAATGCATTTCCAATAAAAATTCATTGCATATATCGGATTTTTTATAACGGATTTCGCTTATTTCGGACAAAATCTCCAGTCCCGTTCCAATGCATTTCCATTAAATTTCCCTCGCATATATCGGATGGCCGCATTGTGGCGCTCCGATTCGCCGAATCGTGACAGGCCGCTATACGACGTCATTTGCAGCGTTTGCAGCGTTGCCTGCGCGTCCAGGTACATTGGAAACATAGTCAAGGAAGTGCCTTTTTATAACGGATAAAATCCGATTTACGCATATACCGGATATAAATCCGATATATGCATAAAACTGACATTTTCCGGTATACGCATATAACGGATTTCGCTTATGTCGGACAAGGTTTACTGTACATTAGGGTGCACTTATGCAAAACACACTGTGCAGGACACAAGGCTACTCATACGTTCCCTTATTTAGCCTCTGCTAAATAAGTACCCTCTGCCCTCACTCGCCTTCAGCAAGGAAAGGCACAGACGTTGATGGTACCATAACACACACACACACACACACATACAACTCTACAGCAAGTCCACACATTCACCCCGTTCCCTTTCTCTCCAGTGCAAGCATTTTGTGCAAGCAATGCAAAGCATCTGACCTGAAAGCTGCAAACTGAGTGAAGAGGAAGAAAAGGAAAAGAGGCGACAGCGCTCAGAGTGTGACTAAAACTCTCCTGGACGTCTGCAGGATATGTGCATGTGCCGCGGGAGGGATGATAGCAACAAGAGAATAATAATTACCAAGCAAAGAAGAAATATCCAGACTTTCAAGTGGATTTTTTCTATGGGATTGAACACCAAAAGATGCTGGTTTTGGTGAACTGATTCACAAGAGGCGTCAGTAAGTGCATCTTTTATATGTAAGTATAGCTCTTTGTTGTTTGTTCAGCCAGTATGGAATGACATTATATGTTATTGTTTCTGAAAGTACGCTCAAGTATGGCAAACGACCATGTTTGAAGCTATGAAATATTCGTTAATACTTGCTGTGAGTGGAATCCATCATCATCTAATGCTCATTTTGTCAGTGTCCCAGGGCTGTTCTTACTATGCCACTCTTCAGCTGGCCCAAAGTGTTCCATGAGAAATCTTCTCAGAGTGAAGCCCAATCTTGTAGAACCGACCAAGACCGACCGAGCCACGTGTTGCTCCAAGAGCTCTTATGGCACCTGCAGGAACGTGAACGCACAGCACGGATGCTTGAGCAGGAACACAGGCTTGCCGACGTTGCCGCGGATCACCACTGTTTTCACAGGTGCCCCAGGTTGAGGAGCGTCATTCCCACATCGGAGCTACGCCAACTGGAGCTGCTGTGTGCCAGCATCCCCGCCGTGCATGCTGCTGCAGTGCTCTCCAGGTGTTTAACAGCAAACACGGCGTCCGCTCACATTGTCACACTAGCAAAACGCAAGCTGACAGCAGGGGAAGCAGAGAAGAGCCGGGAGGTGGGGGGCGTGGGGTGGGTTAGGATGGGCTGCCAACAAAGCCATTGTGTGTTACCGTCACAGAATTAGGCCATGTAGGTCTTCATTTTCTCTGAGAAAGAGGTGGCTGGGAGTTCATATTTTGCATATAGATCCATTCTGATGTTTATATCTGCAAACCGAACTGCACTACATGCCTCAACAATTTCTTGCAACATCAATAGATTTATTACTTTTTTTGGTTGCATGACTCCGCAGATTTCGTGAAGTGCTTGCAAGCAACAACGTGATGCCCTGGGAGTTGGTGTCAGTCTTCAAACTGGTCCTTAAAGACTTCTTCAGCCAAAGGAAATGCGATGAAGACGGTAAACTTTTGTGGTTTTGGACCGGCCGCGCCAAACTGAAGCAGGGTGCCGACCGATCAAGCAGCTATGGTGACACGCAAAGGGAGGAGATCCCAACGGTCTCTGGATATGTAGACAGGGCCATGCGGACAAGTCACTTGGCAGCGAAAAGAGACTGGGAGCTTCCATATTACTATCCAGTCCCTGTGAGCTCAACTGAGGCCTGTTGCACATCACTCAGAGGAAACTCTTTTCAATGAATATATAGCTACTATGCAGGGGCTGACAAAGTTTCCCAACACAGTAATACCAAAAAGACACAAACTACACAGAGGAAATGCTGCAAAAGACAAAAACACACACAAACTCCACAGCCAGCTGCATGAGAAAAATACTACATATTTTCACGGAACAAAGTGGGAGTTAATCACGCCACTAACAAAGCAGACCCAAGGGATGTCAGGTATTTAAACATGAGCGGGATTTTATGAATTTGTCACCAATGTTTAAAGTGTTTTGTTACCTTGACCTTGGGAAGTACAGAATTATAATAAATCATAAATATGGCTGTTTTGCATATTAAATTGAATTGTTGAACACATTTACCAGTCTCAGTAAGTCGTTTTTGTCATTTGCAGCATTTTCAGGTTGTATTTTATATTTTGTTTGGAACGTTTGCACCTGTTCGCCACCATACACCTTTACTTATGCTGCTACTATATTAAGAATTATTTTGACAAATTATTGAATCTAGACATCAGACTGTGACGTACTTATCTTTGCTAGCTACAGCATGCTACATTTTATTAGTACAAATATTCAAACATTAAACAAAAATCCCGTATTTTTTTCTTCCTCTTGTCGATCAAATTCTTTAATCTAATGTTGTTACTATGACTAACTATAATATATATGAATTTTTGCGTTTTGACAATCATGAGATGACGAGGGGATTTTAGCCTGCTAAGCTAGCTCAGGTGCGGGAGGAGGGACTCTTGTTAGCTAGCAAAAGATTTGATGCTTAAAAATCATCTTACCCGGTCTCTTTCGTCGCCGGCTCAGTTAATTTCTTTCCATCCACTTCATTTGTGAGTTTAATGTTGGCAAATGTGGCTCCGGAGGTGAACCAATCGGAAATTTGCTCGGCCGTGAAACTTTTCTTCATGTTGCACTTGATAATATCACAACTCCTTTGTCTCCAACCAATGAGCGCCAAACATGTTAGCTAAGAGTGAGTCGCTGTTTGCAATGTGAGCTTCGATTGTGTCAACTTGTATTAAAAGCAACATCCTCCTGACCCTGAAAAATAAGTTACATTTCCCCATTAAATAATTGTGGTGAGTAAAAATGATTTTTGTAATGTTTTGGAAAGAATAATAAAATAAATTACCATGTAAGGCAATTTCAGCTGTACTCGCCTCTTTGATTAGCATAACAGTAATTTTAATTACTGTGAATTAAAATACAGTCCTTTCTCATTTATTGTGGTTAATTGGTTCCAGACTCAACCCCAATAAGTGAATTTCTGCAAAATAGGATTAAATATTAATATTATTTTCATACTTAGAGCATAGCAAACATGTTTAAGACTTTGGAAATATGGCTTTTTACCATTGAGACCCATCGACACAAAATAACACCCCTATAGTCTCCTTTCCACTCCTGTTATTCTTTTGTTTACTCCACATTTTTAAGGCGCAGGCTACAGGACAACTGCAGGAACACAAGAGAAGCATGTTAGCGAACAAATCACTTCTATTTTATATGTCCAACAAAGACGACATGCAGGTTTGTTTTTTCACAAATCTATGTGGAGGAGGAAAACACTGAAAAGTAGCGCTTTTCTTGTATATTTTAGCCTTGTTTTTAGCTGTGAATGTATGGATATTGTATTTTAATGCATCGTTTACTGTTTTTACTCAACTCTTTTTTTTCCTCTTCACTATAAAGAGTCTGAGTACTCTGGAAAGCACTATACAAATAAAATGTATTATTTTATTTTTTTTCTCCCAAAGCTGGGATAGGCTCCAGCACCTCCATGATCCTTGTGAGGATAAGTGGTAGAAAATGAATGAACACGGATTGATGATGATGTAAAACACCCTTTTCCAATTAATGTGGGAAAAAGACAAAAAGTACAATACAGAAGAAGTAACAAAATGGCAATTGAAAAAATTGTTTACAAACAAAAGTAAAAAAAAAAAAAAATCCAAAAAAAGAGCATTCACAGGGATTTACAGCATTTTCAAGGGTCCCGTGTTGTCACTGTCCTGTTGTAATAGGCTCATCTCTGATCGAAGCTTTTCATTTTCCTTTAAACGCACACAAAAACGCATTTGATTAGTGTCGTGTGGAAAGCGAGTCCGCTCTTGATAAATATTCCAAAACAGAAAAGCTAATCACCTCTTGGAGTCTCGTGTTGTTCTTCTTGAGTTTCACCAAATATTCAATCCTCTGTTTGTGGTTCTTGTGTCCTACCAGCTTTCCGTTCTCCTCTGACAGCTGAACATTCTGCTTGCGGAGAACCTCATTCTCCTGGAAGAGGAGCCACTTTCACTTCTTACATCCATTGTGTACTTAGTACTACAAAGCGCAGAAATACAAGAATCTATATAAGAACTCTGACCTTGAGAAGTTTGTCCTCGTCCTGTACCCGCAGGCTCAGCTCTCGGACTTCCAGACAGCGGTTCCTCAATTCCGTGGTCAACTCCTGAACACAAGTCTGCGACTGGGCCAATACTGATTCCTGTGCCTGCATTCTAAGGAACAAAGCTTGTTAAAATATTAAGTACAAGATATGTATGAACATTCATTCATTTTCTACCGCTTAGCCCCAAGAGGGTCGCGGGGGTGCTGGAGCCTATCCCAGCTGTCTTCAGGCGAGAGGCGGGGTACACCCTGGACTGGTGGCCAGCCAATCACAGGGCACATATAGACAAACAACCATTCACACTCACATTCATACATATGGACAATTTGGAGTCGCTAATTAACCTAGCATGTTTTTGGAATGTGGGAGGAAACCGGGGGAACCCGGAGAAAACCCACACAGAACTCCACACAGAGATGGTCAAGATTGGAATTGAACTCCGGTCTCCTAGCTGTGAAGCCTGCACGCTAACCACTCAAGCACCGTGCAGCCCTTGCCCAAAATTAATATCCATTTATTCATTCATTTTCGATCGCTTATCATCACAAGAGTTGCGGGGGTGCTGGAGCCTATCCCAGCTGTCTTCGGGCGAGAGGTGGGGTACACCCTGGACTGGTGGCCAGCCAATCACAGGGCACATATAGACAAACAACCATTCACACTCACATTCATACCTATGGACAATTTGGAGTCGCTAATTAACCTAGCATGTTTTTGGAATGTGGGGGGAAACCGGGGGAACCCGGAGAAAACCCACACAAAACTCCACACAGAGATGGTCAAGAGTGGAATTGAACTCAGGTCTCCTAGCTGTGAAGCCTGCACGCTAACCACTCAAACACAGTGCAGCCCTTGCCCAAAATTAATATCCATATATTCATTCATTTTCTACCGCTTTTTCCTCACGGGGGTGCTGGAGCCTATCCCAGCTGTCTTCAGGCGAGAGGCGGGGTACACCCTGGACTGGTCACCAGCCAATCACAGGGCACATATAGACAAACAACCATTCACACTCACATTCATACCTATGGACAATTTGGAGTCGCCAATTAACCTAGCATGTTTTTGGAATGTGGGAGGAAACCGGAGTACCCGGAGAAAACCCACGCATGCACGGGGAGAACATGCAAACTCCACACAGAGATGGCCGAGGGTGGAATTGAAATCGGGTCTCCTAGCTGTGAGGTCTGTGCGCTAACCACTCGACCACCGTGTAGCCCGTATGAACATCATAATACTCATTTGTCAAGAGTCAAACTGCATATTCAGTACTATAAATTTATATACTGTATGTTTGTTGGTCTGAAAGCCTTTCACTATCCCCCCCGCCCCCCTGAAAGTTCCCTGCACTTCCCCCGGGGGTTGACCGTCCCGCTATTTGAGAAGCACTGCATTAGACTGTGCAGGTGTTTCTATTGTCGAGGTGCTTACTTTTTTTGAGTGTCCAAAAGCCTTTGCATCACTTTCTCCTGGTCAAGACAAACAGAAGCATGTGAATACAATTTATAAGAGTAAAGCAAAATGCACAAATCAAGATGACGTAATAGCAAACCTTCTCTTCTTTCTCCTCGTGTAGCTCTTTAAGGATGGACTGCTTGATGCCGACAGTGAGCTCCTCGCTGAAAGATGAACAACACCGTCAGCATCCCAGCCATCCCGTCATTAAAAACGGCGAATTAACTCCACCTGTTTGCATTCCCGCTCTGAGACAGCTGACTCCTTTTGGTATAAAACTGGTCAAGCAAACCCTGAATCTCCATGCGGGCCATTTCTTTCTCAGTCAACTGTGTCTGAAGTCAGAGAAAATGAATTATCAATGTGCCTCATAATTCTTGCACGTAGTCAAAAACTGCTGATGATATTAAAAACTATACTTTGAGCCGTTGAATCTCCTCATTCTTGGCAGCTCTCTCGGCATTCAGCTCCACTAAGAGGATTTCCATGGTCATCATGGAGGACCGTCGATTCTCCAGTTCTCTCTCCTGGCTTTCCAGGACCTGGGTCAGGTCCCTTCTGAAGCTCCCTGGGGTGCTGGGGGTCTAGAATGGCAATGAGAAAGCGGAGCGTGACAATAAATCTATAAAACATAAAAAGTGTAGATTATTTACCTTGAGTATGGATTTAGGCGTTGACTCGACAAGTTTGAAACCTCCATTTCTTATGGTTTGTTCCACAGCGTCGTGCTGCTGCTGCACCTGGTTCACACACACACACACACATACACACACATCATATTAAATATGGCCAATAATTAGAATTATTTCTTGATGAAAAAAACTAGAAAAATGACCTTTTGCTGTAGAGTCTGTATGAGGATGTCCTTCTGAGCGGTTTGCTCTTGAGCTGCTTGGAGGAGACTGCTCTGCTCGTCTAAGACCTTTGTGAGTCTTTCCACTTCCTCGTTGGCATAAATCATCTCCTCCTGCAACACCTCAACCTGACACACACACACACACACACACTCCAAGTTACAATCCAGAAGAGTGTGATTACTCGTTAAATATACTGTAAATGTCACTAAGCTGCCAAGACTCCTGCCATATCTTATTGTCTGGGAAACCAGGGTGTGTATGAGGTGTCTATGAGGTTCGGGAAAAAGAACAAAATGTTCGCGCCAAATCACAGTAAAGTCTCGTTAAATCGCTATTGTCGGGAGTCGGAAAAAATATCGATATAACCGGACTGTCGATATATCGGATCCTGCGCCGAACTGCATTAAAAGTGGGCAATAATGCACTCGACATTGTTCTATAGTATAGAACAATGTTGAGCAGCTTAAATCAATCTTTGCTTAAGGATTTCAATACCAAAAAAGAACACGGCGAACGGCTGCTTCCAGTCAACTTTATTTTTCACACTTCCACCACCAGAGCACAGCACACACACACCGATTCCCGCACTTCCTGGTTCACAGGTCATGCTCAACCCACCCCACATAGCTGGCCAAACACATGCCTGCAACAGAAGAACCAACTGCGTTTGTGGTTTCTCTCGTGTGTATAGAATAAAAAGATATCTGAATACAACACAATTAAATACATGTATTTGTACGCTTGTGTCTTCGTTGGAATAGGTGTGTATGCTATGTCAGTTGGTTCTTCTGTTGCAGGCATGTGTTTGGCCAGCTATGTGGGGCGGGTTGAGCATGACCTGTGAACCAGGAAGTGCGGGAATCGGTGTGTGTGCTGTGCTCTGGTGGTGGAAGTGTGAAAAATAAAGTTGACTGGAAGAAGCCGTTCGCCGTGTTCTTTTTTGGTATTGAAATCCTTAAGCAAAGATTGATTTAAGCTGCTTTTGTATCGATATAAGCAGACCAAATTGGCTGGCGGGAGATGAAAAGGGCATCGTAGTAACCGGATTATCATAATAACCGGGTATCGTACCAACGGAACTAATTATATCATAAAAGACTAGAAATTTGCCGGGAAATGAAAATAGTATCGTAATAAGTAGTAATTCGTTATAACCGATATCGATATAACGAGACTTTACTGTAATCTGTGGTGGTCCACCGCAAATGAATAACACTGACATAACGAGCGTTGTGTTGAACGCACTTCACCTCTATTTTGTTAGATGCAATGCTCCCCTCTAATGTCTCCTTCAGTTCTGTGACTTCTGCTTGCATCTTTGAGTTCTTCCGGCTGACATCCTCTCGTTCCAGGATTGCAGTGTTGTACTTGGCCTGGAGGGGCAATGACAAGACACAGAAATTTAGTGAGTTATTGTTATGACATATAAAAAAAAGACAATAAAATCTTCTAGGTGAATGAACAGTAAACAATTTAATAGAGGAAGACTGTCCGTATGTTAGCATGCCACTTTCTCATTGACAGAGGATGATTCCATTCATTCATTTTCTACTGCTTATCCTCACAAGGGTCAAGGGGGATGCTGGAGCCTATCCCAGCTGTCTTCAGGCGAGAAGCGGGGTACACCCTGGACTGGTGGCCAGCCAATCACAGGGCACATATAGACAACCATTCACACTCACATTCATACCTATGGACAATTTGGAGTCGCTAATTAACCTAGCATGTTTTTGGAATGTGGGAGGAAACCGGAGTACCCGGAGAAAACCCACGCATGCACGGGGAGAACATGCAAACTCCACACAGAGATGGCAGAGGGTGGAATTGAACTCGGGTGATCTATGTCTGAGGCATGCGCGTTAAGCACTCGTCCACCGTGCAGCCTCACTCCTAGCATTCATTTTCTACCGCTTTTCCTCACAAGGGTTACGGGGGATGCTGGAGCCTATCCCAGCTGTCTTCAGGGCGAGAGGCGGGGTACACCGTGGACTGGTGGCCAGCCAATCACAGGGCACATATAGACAAACAACCATTCACACTCACATTCATACCTATGGACAATTTGGAGTCGCTAATTAACCTAGCATGTTTTTGGAATGTGGGAGGAAACCGGAGTACCCGGAGAAAAAACATGCAAACTCCACACAGAGATTGCCGAGAGTGGGGTACGATTCCATGATGAGAATAAATTAGCAACGCTCCATGACTTGTTTAGGATAATCCAAATAATACTGACATATAAAACAAGACATGACTGGTGAAATAAAAAGGTTTTAAATACTGTGAGGTCTGTGACATCCTCCAAATGATGGCTAATGGTCTGGTCCTTCTGACTCAGCTCACTCCGGAGGTCTCTGGTTTGGTTGATCAGATCAACAACGACATCCTGACAAAGAAAGGAGAGAAAAAAAAGATAAAGAGATGTGTAAGAGAAACAAGTATAAATGGAGCACAAATCACATGAGCATACTTTGTCCTGTTCAATCTTCTGCTCCAGGCCTTTTATAGTTTCCTTGGCAGTGGATAGATTCTTCTCCAGGTGATCAAATTTGGATACCTTAGAAATGACAATGAGAGGGTCAAAGGCGGTGTATAATTCCAAGTCACACAAAACCCGGACAAACAGACTCTTTCCCAAATCCATCACTGTAATGATCAATCATAGATACATAGATAGATAGACTTCCTTTACTGTCATTGCACAATAACACAGCAATGAAATTGCCAATGAAATGTCGTTGCCTGGCTCCCGTATAATAAATAATAATAATAATGTGGAGAATAAATAGATGACATCAAATATGAACAACAGTGTACAGCGTAAACAGTAAATTCCCTCATTCATTCATTTTCTACCGCTTTTTCCCCCACTAGGGTCGTGGGGGGTGCTGGAGCCTATCCCAGCTGTCTTCGGGCGTGAGGCAGGGTAGCCAATCACATATAGACACATATAGGCACATATAGACAAACAACCATTCACACTCACATTCATACCTATGGACAATTTGGAGTCGCTAATTAACCTAGCATGTTTTTGGAATGTGGGAGGAAACCGGAGTACCCGGAGAAAACCCACGCATGCACGGGGAGAACATGCAAACTCCACACAGAGATGCCCGAGGGTGGAATTGAACCCTGGTCTCCTCGCTGTGAGGTCTGCGCGCTAACCACTCGACCGCCGTGCCGCCCGTAAACAGTAAATTGCACAACTAATTTAAGTAATTGGGAATAAATAATAATAATTTAAAGTGATAAATGAATAAATAAATGAACGATACTGCACGACTAAAAACACACATCTCACTGTTATGTACAATACGTTTCAAAATGTGCAATAAGATTCACTCATTCAAGTTAAATTCAGGTACAATATGTGAAATACTACCTTTTGTTTACTGCAATTCCACATTTTGTTTACTGTATAGGTTATTGTTTTTGGTGTACATATATTTACATTTATTCTGAACAGCACCTGCCATTTTTTATATTTATATTCTTATTCCTTATTTTATTTTTTTCCTTATTTTTTTTAAATTTTTACTTTCTACAAAATGCACGATGGCGTTGCACTCAAATTTCGTTGCATGCAATACAATGACAATTAAGGTGATTCTGATTCTAATGATGGACTTACCTGCTGTTGGATTTGTACGCTCAGGTCCGAGACTTGTTTCCTAAGATGTGTGTTCTCCTGAGCAGTTTCACCAAGTTCCCTGAAAGCACACCAGAGGACTCGTGTCAATCGAAGCATCTTTAGTCACGTTTGCCGACAATCACACACTCACTTTGATGTACTTTCTCTGTTCTCTCTTAACTGGGAGGTCAAAGTACTAGTGTGCTTTTTCTCCGTTTCCAGGGAACCGTTTAATTCCTACAAGAGAAAAACACCATAACTTGAGTTATTTGACAGGTCGCATTTCAGTGAGAGAATTGGATGGTTTAACTGACTGCAATCCGGGCCCGCAGTACACCCATCTCCTGCTGCCCGTCCTCCAGCTGCTGTCTCGCATGATCCGCGTCAAACTTGGCCTCGGCTTGGAGCTGGTCGAAGGAATCCTGCAGAGTCCGATGCTGCTCCAGGAGCTGCTCCCACTCCAGTCTGCCACAAAACATTGCTGTTATACGGAACAAGGTCTTCCAGCACAGCATCATTGCAGCCACACTTACTGGACTTTGTCGAGCTGGAGCCGAGTGGTGATCAGACTGCTGGAGAGTTGGCTTGTTTCGCTCTGCTGCTCGCTTTGCTTGTCTCCCAGCTCCTTCTTCGCTACGGCCAGCTCTTTGTCAGAAGACTGCAGCACCAGACGTAGGTCACGGATCTCACTTCTCAGAACTGAACGTGGAAGACAATAAATCTCAAAATAAGCTTGAAGAGCAACAAAATGACACTATGGAGTAGCAACAGAAACGGCACCTTCTGAAGCTTCCTGTTCAGACTGAAGGTTCTGGTGCAGGCCGTTGATCGTTTCCTGCAGTTTGAGCTGATCTCTGATCTTGTTGGCGCGCTCAGTTGAAAGTTGCTGCAGCAGGTCAAGAGGAAACCATTGGTCTAATTTGATACATTCGTTCATTTTCTACCGCCTATCCTCACAAGGGTAAGGGGGTGCTGGAGCCTATCCCAGCTGTCAATGCCAATCACAAGGCACATATAGACAACCAACCATTCACACTCACATTCATACCTATGGACAATTTGGAGTCGTCAATTAACCTAGCATGTTTTTGGAATGTGGGAGGAAACCGGAGTACCCGGAGAAAACCCACGCATGCACGGGGAGAACATGCAAACTCCACACAGAGATGGCCGAGGGTGGAATTGAACTCAGGTCTCCTAGCTGTGAGGCCTGCGTGCTAACCACTAGTCCGCCTTGCTGCCTTGATATCTATTATTCATTCATTCATTTTCTACCGCTTATCCTCACGAGGGTCACAGGGGGTGCTGGAGCCTATTCTAGCTGTCTTGGGGCGAGACGCGGGGTACATCCTGGACTGGTCGCCAGCCAATCACAGGGCACATATAGACAAACAACCATTCACACTCACATTCATACCTATGGACAATTTGGAGTTGCCAATTAACCTAGCATGTTTTTGGAATGTGGGAGGAAACCGGAGTACCCGGAGAAAACATGCAAACTCCACACAGAGATGGCCGAGGGTGGAATTGAACTCGGGTCTCCTAGCTGTGAGGCCTGCGCGCTAACCACGCCTTAATTTGATACATTTGCTGGATAAATATCATCACAAAACATGAAGAAACATCTCACTTCATCCTTTTGTCCAAATTCCTGTGACAATACATGGATCTGCTCTTCTAGCTTTGCAATTTGCTGAATCAGGTTCCTGTTCTTTAGCTCCTCCTCCCCCAGCTGGGCCTGCACGTGACTCATTTGCTCCTGAGGAGAAAACCCAAAATAATACAGTGAATTATCCTCCATACATTCCAGCATACAGTACTTATTTGAGAGCATCATTGGGACCTGGACTTGACGCAGCTCTTCGGTTAGCGCCATCTCAGTCATGTCTGAAGGAGGGGGCTCGGCCCAAATGTCATCTGCGTTATTATCGTCGGTGCCTGTCAAGTGTTCCGGGCTGGCCAGGGGCACGAGACGGGAGCGCAGGTTATACGCTTTGGTGGGAGTGGTGAGAATCTAAATGTTTGAAGAAAGGAGAATTGTAAACATCACACAAGGAGAAATGACAGCAGCAGATGACACAAACTTAGACAGAAAGAAGGATGGATACTGGATGGATAGATACTAGATACTAGATGGATACTGGATGGATAGATACTAGATGGATACTGGATGGATAGATACTAGATGGATACTGGATGGATAGATACTAGATGGATACTGGATGGATAGATACTAGATGGATACTGGATGGATAGATACTAGATGGATACTGGATGGATAGATACTAGATGGATACTGGATGGATAGATACTAGATGGATACTGGATGGATAGATACTAGATGGATACTGGATGGATAGATACTAGATGGATACTGGATGGATAGATACTAGATGGATACTGGATGGATAGATACTAGATGGATACTGGATGGATAGATACTAGATGGATACTGGATGGATAGATACTAGATGGATACTGGATGGATAGATACTAGATGGATACTGGATACTGGATAGATACTGGATACTGGATAGATACTGGATACTGGATGGATAGATAGATACTGGATGGATAGATAGATACTGGATGGATAGATAGATACTGGATGGATAGATAGATACTGGATGGATAGATAGATACTGGATGGATAGATAGATACTGGATGGATAGATAGATACTGGATGGATAGATAGATACTGGATGGATAGATAGATACTGGATGGATAGATAGATACTGGATGGATAGATAGATACTGGATGGATAGATAGATACTGGATGGATAGATAGATACTAGATAATCCTTTACTGTCATTGAACAATATCACAGCAGTGAAATTGCCAACGATATGTCGTTGCCTGCCTCCCGCATAATAATACATAATAATAATAATAATAATGTGGAGAATAAATACGTAGATGACATCAAATATGAACAACAATGTACAGCGTAAACAGTAATTTGTACAAATAATTTGGAATAAATAATAATAATTTCAAGTACTGGTTGTGTGTGCGGGCAGGTAGACGGGCCATTACCTTCAGAGTTTCCACGTGAATTCTATTCAATTCAGAGACTTCTTTCTTTTTGTAGGCGTTGGTGGCTTCCAGAATGTTCTCCAAATGCTTGTTGGACTTGTCAAGGTATCTTCTGTCAGACTCCAACTGAGACATCTGCTTCCTGAAAAACACACAAATAGGGTTTCCCACTCGTTTCGTGACATTCTTTTTCCCGCCGCTTCAGTTGCATTTACCGAAATTGTTTCTATGTTTATGACTCAAACATTTGATGCGCAGTCTCTGGTTATAATTTAGCAATGACAAAGAACTAACATGTCCTCCTTGCCCTCACGTGTACCTCTTGAGCTGACCAAACCATGTTGCCATCATCAACAGACTTCCTGCAAACATTGCCCTGTGTAAATCTCTCCTAGCCAAGTCCCTGAATTGCCTTCCATCCTCTCGCTTTCAAATTTAGGCTTCCTGACATTGTCACTCGCCCCTGTAATAAAAAGGACAACACACATTTCAAACTGTCCACGACTGGCTTTTGTGGTTTAATCAACCTATCAAGGCATTGGAATTTGAAAGTGAAAGTGACTGAATAAAGTCAGCCTGACTGATTGATTGATAGCTGCATGTTATGCAGAAATGCCAGCGGGTGAGTTTTCACCACCTCCTTTTCTCATTTTATGGACGCCCACCTTCCCTGTGGTCTCTCACTCGCGCATCTCGCTCTGTTGACAACTATGCTCATTGGAAATTAATCAGCGTTTAAAAAAAAAAAAAACAAGTGTCCATCCATATTGAAATTATATGACCTTCATATCAACTCGTTAAGTAATGGTAATGGTTTAATTTCATTTGAACGTGCATCAGATTACAATTGAATGCATCACATAATCAGTTCACAGTTCCACATGTCCAAAAGGAGTAGGAAGAAGCAAAGCTTATTAAATCCTACCCCTCCATCTGGTACTTTTACAATCAGTAACTGTTACATTTGTTCACTTCCTGCTTTCCTAATATAATTTAATTTTATTTAATTGTATTTTTTTTTAAATAAAAAAAAATATTAATGGTTTTATTTCATTTGAAAATGCATCAGATTACAATTGAATGCATCACATAATCAGTTCACAGTTCCACATGTCCAAAAGGAGTAGGAAGAAGCAAAGCTTATTAAATCCTACCCCTCCATCTGGTACTTTTACAATCAGTAACTGGTACATTTGTTCACTTCCTGCTTTTCTAAGATAGTTGAACTTTTTTTTTTGTCACATACCAAAGTACGAGGTGATATGACCATTCAATGACATAATGGGTACCATAGTAACCGTCAATATAGTGATTATATATATATATATATATATATATATATATATATATATATATATATATATATATATATATATATATATATATAATATATAGCACATCATGACTGGTTCAAGACTCTTCATCCTTGTATTAAGTATTGCCATAATTTCCTGTCAATCAAGCAGACATAACCTGCTGTTCAAACAACTGAGTTTCATTTCCCCGTGTACATTAAAAAAAAAAAAAAATCTATAATATCTATATTTTAAATAATAATAAAACTCCAGCCTTACTTGGTGATCTCCTTGTACTCCTCAAAGGCCTGAAGAGCCGCTGTGAGATCCGACTGTTTCTGCAGCAGTTGAGCTTTCAGCTTCTCCGTTGCGGATGCAGTTAGAGCATCGGTAGCCACGGAGGTCAAAGCACCTGCTGGAGCGACAAATTAGGATTAATTATGTATCGTCAGATCATGCAGCCCTCAGTTTTCTATGCTTCTTTATTTCCTGTGGACAGCTGGAGCCTAGCCCATATTACTGCGGGCATTGTGGAGTGGTAGATTGTAAATGGGGGGTGTACAGACTTTTTCCCACCAAGGTTCACATACAGTGGGTGCACGTCCTGCTTTGTAAATATGACACGTTTAATGTTATGCATGTTGTTGTTTGCCATGGTGTCAAGTTTGCTGCATAGTGCTTGTAGGTCAATATACTGTATTACCAGCTACATAAGTCTTGTGTTACAGCAAGTGAGTGTAATACAGGGGTCTCAAACATGCGGCCCGCGGGCCAAATGTGGCCCGCAGGACACTAGTTTGAGGCCCCCGCCTTGATATGAAAGTTTAATGTTAGTGCGGCCCGCGCAAGTTTGATATGGATGCTGTATGGTATCATGTAGCCAGAAAAAATTATTACGTTTGATTAATGTTCATGTTAAAGGTTAAATAACTGTTAATAGTTATCCTCCCTATCCGTGTGGAAGTGGTAAGTTTTTGGCGATTTAAGTTTAAAGGAAATAACTTGAAGGGTACCGTTTAGGCCGCTAGCTCTCTAGTTTGCGAGTTAGCATGTGTCTCAAGACCCTGCAGTTGCGCAATATGTTGTAAATAAAAAGAGTATAAATGTGACTATAGTCGTGTTTTGTCATGTCTACAGGGCTCTAATAATGCTTTGTTCATTTTAATCTGAAAAAAATAATTTGTCTACCCACCAACTATATGTGGTTTCTTAAGTTTTTATTATTTGCCGTTTTATTATTATTATATTTATTTATTTATTACTGATTGATTGATTTTCTTTATTCTTGGTTTGTTTATTTATTTTTCATCTTATTTTGTGTAGAAAAATAAAAATTAAGATATTTGAGAACAGTGGAATGTTTTATCAGAGCTTTTCGTGTAGAAAATTGAAACCAAACCAAAGTTTATTCATTTTTCTGTTTTTAATAAATGCGTTTTTTTTTTTTTTTTTTTGAAAACCTGATGCGGCCCAGTCTCGCCCAGACCCCAGCTCCAGTGGCCCCCAAGTAAATTGAGTTTGAGACCCCTGGTGTAATATCTAACCATATATCTTATGAATAACAAACCATTTGCAGCTATTTTTGGCCCACAAGCTGTGGACAACCCTGCGGTAAAACTATAATGAGTACACAGCTTACTTCCTGCAATGCTTTCCGTTTCGATGGCCCTCTGGAATTCTTCTTCCAGCTCGGCAGCAACTTGTGTTCCAGCTTCTTCGGAGTTCCCCTCCGACACAAGGGAGCGAAGTTGACGATTCTCCTGTCTGAGGCTGTAGTTCTCCGCTGCATAGCGAGTCATCTTCGGGTGATGGTCAACCTGAAAAAAAATAAATAAATATTGTAATTCGAAAATAATATGGAGTATAAATGTGAATGAAATAAATTCACCTGGTCTCGTAAAATCTTATTCTCTTGCTTCAGCTGGTCAATGTGAGCCTGCGACTCCTCGTCCGTAAGGGAGGCAGATCCTGCCTTTAGTTTCTTCTCGAGACGATTGATATGATCCTCACGGAACTTAACAATCAGACGACTGGAGTGGATGAACTTGTCTTTCTGGGTCCAGGCCTCCTCCAGCTGAGACAGTTTCTTAAGCAGCACCTGGATGCACAGTTGGACGGTGTAGCACCTATGAAAATGGAATGGCTTTTTCCTCGCTACTTGTACCATCCCTCCACAAAGTTTCCAAGAAACGGCAAACAACAAGAGCTTAAGAAAAAAATAATAATAAAGATGCCCATACCCTCTTTTCTTCCTCACGCTTCCTCCACAAACGAACAGCGGCAATAAACTTGGCTTTATACAAGACATCACGTTCCATGTCTATGCTTGGCTCTGGACGGGGAAAAAAAAATGATACAGTTCATGAAAGAATAAATCACTGTAGTGGATCCATATGCATATGTGATTCCCAATTTATGGACCTGCAAACTTGCGGAATTAGAAAAAAAAACATCTCATTCAAACTGAGTGGTTAATCGTTCATAAATATATGAATAATTTCCATTAACTTATTCCAAAGACCAGATAACCAAAAGGTACAAAAACCGAGACTATTTTTTTACATGGAAAAAAATGTAAATCCAACTAATCTGTTCCAGAAACACAAAAATATTTAATTTCATTTCATTTTCTACTGCTTTTTCCTCACGAGGGTTGCTGGAGCCTATCCCAGCCTTTGGGCGAGAGGCAGGGTACACCCTGGACTGGTGGCCAGCCAATCACAGGGCACACACATATAGACAAACAAACATTCACACTCACATTCATACCTATGGACAATTTGGAGTCGCTAATTAACCTAGCATGTTTTTGGAATGTGGGAGGAAACCGGAGTACCCGGAGAAAACCCACACATGCACGGGGAGAACATGCAAACTCCACACAGAGATGGCCGAGGGTGGAATTGAACCCTGGTTCAACCCCCCCAAAAATATGGGAAAAAAAAAAATTATAGTTTTGCAGGCAAAAAAGAATGCTAAAATAATTATAAATGGAAAATGGACTGCTGTCACTCTCACCCTTCTTTGGCCCCGTGGCGGATTATCCAGCAGGTACAATTGTTAGGTACAATATTGGATGAAAACAGACTTTAAAAAAAAAAAAAAACAAGGCAAAGTTTTGCCAAAAATTTCAGGCGAAAACCTAAATCATATCAAAACCAAGACTTGACTGTATGACATATACTGTATGACATATACTGCATGTATAACGATGCAAATGGCAATTGACGAGTGAAGGTTCTGGAGCTGAATCTAATGTGATAATTACAAGTTGCTTTTATTGCAAATGTTGAAACCTGAAATTGGAGAACGTCAATGTAAAACTAGCAGGAGGATTTGGAGGAGTAACAGTAAGCCATGTGTCAAAAATAGACTATTCTTTCATCAATTACTCGCCTATTTTTGTAATTCTCTCATACGTACACCCAACTAAAACCATTCATATACTGAGCAGGAAATAAAATATATGATTGAGTTATGAAATGCAGTTAATTGTAAAGGAGTATTACTGGACATCGGGAGCCCCGGTCCTCCTGGTGCGACGTCGCTCCCATAATGCACTGGCTGAGATGAGCGAGCCTGTGCCAGCTGCTCCTTTAGCTTCTTCACCTCGGCTTGTAGCTGCCTCACATTTCCCTGAGTGTCTTCATTGACGATGGCCTGTAAGAAACAGGAAAACAGAACATTTACGGTTTGCTGTATTGCAACAAGAGGTAATGTTTAATTACCTTGTTCTTGATCAGCTTTGCTCTCTGGGCAAACTGCAGAGTCGACAACGTTTCCCCGAAACATTTTGATCCGGGGTGAACGTTGGCGATGACGTAAGTCTTTGCATTTCCACCAAGAGAATCCTAAAAATGTTTAGATAGCGGTTAACACCGTGTAGCATTTTACGGTAATATGCACTGAAATGTGTAGCCACTGACCCGTAACAGGAAGGTGAGTTTAGAGTCTCTATAGCAAATGTGGCGGTTCTTCCCATTAGATACGTCAACTAAAGCCATAATCACTTGACCGAGGCACATCAGGGAGCGATTGATACTGCTGGCCTCCTGAAAATAGAACCAATGCACACAGTAGCATAAAAAATAAAAAAAAAAACACACACAAAACGGGACCTCAATGAGCCAGTGATGAATCAGGAATCTTTAACCTTGAGTCTGGAGCCTTCAGTGTGCGTGTCTTTCTGCCTCTCTGAGCCTGCCAGATCCACCAAGTTGAGCTGAGACATTCTGATGTTCACCACTTCATTCATGGACTCCTTGGACTCCAGAATCATGGTGAAGACAGCGTGAGACCTGGAAGACTCACGGTTCATTGAAGTGGAGGCCACTCGGCGATTACGCCAACCACGAGACAACACCTGAAAGGAATGTCGATGGGTTAATTTTGTTAACATTTTTAAAAATCTGATTAATAATAATAATGATGGATTATTCCGCATTACAACATAGATTACACTGTTATTTCCAACCTGGTAGGCTTCAGCAGCAGAGTTGACAAACTTCTCCACAGCCCCCTCCACAAACACCCCCTTCTTGATGTTCTCTCTGACAAACAAGCTAGCGGAGGCTGTGTCCAGGAGGTCAAAAACTTGCTCATTGTAAATCTCAATGAAGGAACATTTACAGAGAAAACTTTTGGATTGAGACTGAAAAAAAAGAGAAAAAAACAACATTATTGTTAAAACAACATCTTTCTATCACTTTCATAATGATGAACTACACTCACCCGTTCCGTTTCTCTGTTAATGAGAAAAAACAGGTACTCAAAACTGCGGGGAATAACACCCCGCAGTTCATCTGTAAAGTTGTCCAACTCTGAAGGTCCTAACCGTGGAAGAAGAAAAAAAAATTACAGTAAACCTCGGATATATCGGATTCAATTGTTCCCACTGGTTTTGTCCGATATAAGCGAAATCCGTTATATGCGTATACCGGAAAATGTCCGTTTTACGCATATATCGGATTTGTATCCGGTATATGCGTAAATCGGATTTTATCCGTTATAAAAAGGCACTTCCTTGACTATGTTTCCAATGTACCTGGACTGGGCAATGAAAAGAGACGTAAGGTAATGAGAATTGAACTTTATTGGACTCTGAGCATAACAAATTGTTAATTAAGCTAGGCCCTGTTACGCCCGTCAGGCCTACGTTATTTCCAATAGTGAGGTTAAGATCTCATTCACTGCTGTGCTAGTATTATTGACGTCACTCACTTTTATATTTGTCCTAAATCTGGAGCCAGGAGAAAGACAATAGCCAGTGACATCAACAAGATTAGCATAACGATGCGGCCATCCGATATATGCGAGGGAAATTTAATGTAAATGCATTGGAACGGGACTGGAGATTTTGTCCGAAATAGGCGAAATCCGTTATAAAAAATCCAATATATGCAATGAATTTTTATTGGAAATGCATTACAGAAAAATCGGTTCTTTTTTATCTGTCCGTTGTGAGCGAATTTCCAATATATCCGAGGTTTACTGTACATTTCTTTATGAAACAAATTTTAAATCAAATTCTCACCTAGCATGGTGTACGTTTTCCCTGAACCTGTTTGGCCACTGCAAAAGAAACACAATAACTAACTTTGCCAATATAGTTTTATGGTGTATTATTGATTACACAGTTTACTTACTAGGCAAAAATGGTACCGTTGTATCCATTCATGCATGACTCTACAATACTCTTGGCCACACTGGAAAATACAGAGTCCTGTCGGAGAATGACACACAATATTCACACAACAACGTCAAAGTTAGTCCAGTATATGGATGATAAAATAAGCAAAGTTCCACCAGACCAGACCTGAGACGTGTCCATGTCTGCAACATGATCATAAGTGAAGGTTCGCGGCTCTGGTTTTGAGAGGAGACGTATAGTACTCGGTGAGGTGACCTTGAGACATAGACTCTGATCACCATCAGTGGTTAGTCCGGTGCCCTGGGTCAGAGGTCGAACTCGAACAAAAACTTTGATGGAATCACTGTCGCCGCTGTAAGACCGAGATAATACCAAAGAATTAAAACTAGACACAATGTAAAAACAAATGAGGTATTATTATGAGATTATGTGAATGGAATTAAGATTGCTGCTGATTTAATTGCATTGGGAAATGTGGCTATTCATGTTTAGGGGTAAGGTGTATATGTCCTGGGTTTACCAACCTGCCAGCGAACTGGTTAGAATCGCTACCTCCTAGAAAAGAAACAACAACAATAATAATGGCTACCATTATAATATTATTAGAATCATTATAATATCATTATATTTGGCAGTTTACTGGAAACAGACGTGATATCTCGTGTCATCGTAAAGGCAAGGCCTTTTAACTGAGTCAAGTCGTCTTCTCCGCGAACTGCACACTGTAAAGCTTACATATAAGACATGTATATTTATGTATGTATGTTACCTTTTCCACTGCAATTCATTGTCGACGAGAATGTAGTCGCTGTTAAATGGAAACGTCAAACTATTTCATCGTTTGTCCGTCGAACTTTGTTTACAATCGGATTTGGCGGGCAACCTGAATATACTGCCTGCTTTTATTCTTCGTTGGTGATTGGCGGCAGCTGGAACTCATTACTGCCACCTTCTCGAATTAAAGGAACATGCCTTCTTTTTATTTTTGTTTTTGAGGGGGGGTCGCATGCAACGTTTTCGTACGCTACGTACTGTACCGGAGTGGTTAAAGGAACAATGCATAATTTTATGTTGTCGCTGTGACATTTTGTAATTATAAAATATGGATAATTTGACAAACTAAGCGCATATATTCACGTGGTAGATACCTAGAGTAATCTTGTTTGTGTCGTCTAACAAACTTGTTTAAAAAAAGCTTAACGTATAGCTCATTGACGTCCTAACATTTCAAACATGTTTGCATAAAACATTGCTAAATTTGTTAACATTTTGCATAATACACAACATATAAACTAATCACGTTTAACCGTGGCCGTAAGATACGATAAACAACTAAACCTTTCAGATAGTTGTCACATCCAATTTCGCTTTTCCTGAATCATCTTGACTTTGTGAATGTCTTTGATCGAGCTCCTCAATGCGCAGTCGCCAGTGTGTCACTTCCGTGTTTTACGCGATTGGCTACTTTGAATGTTTCTCACAATCTTATTGGTCCGTTTATGGTATTTAACACCCAAACGGTCTTCTCCCAACAGGAAGGCGATTTTTCAAACAGAAAGTCAGTCTTATTTGCCCACACTAGAGTTATATGTAACGACAGGAAGATTCCATTCTGCGAGTCTTTTTATTGAATTCGAGGTACGTGGTTGGATATTCGTGTACTTCTTCTTTAAAACAAAGTTTTTTTTATTTGAACCCAGTACCGTTAGCTACCATTGTTTGGCAAGTTCGTGAAAAGTGTGTAAATGTAGTTGTTAACGTTTGTATGATGAGAATACGAATATGCTAACGCTATATAATGCAACGTCACTGCTAACTAGGTTAAAGTTAACGTCTCTAAGTTAGCTGTTTTACGTTCGAATGAGTATTTTTATGAACAATGTAAGGCAGTGGTATGAATTGTGATGACAGATGTACACAGTGGTTATGTGTTACATTGTGACAAAGACGGACGTTTGGTTCACAATTGATGAAGCACTGATGTCATTTTGTTTGACTTTTTTTTTTTTTAGCGGTGTAAAAATGAGACTCGTGAGAAAGTCACATGACCTATTGTCGGGCTGTTCTAATGTTGACCAAAGGGGGCGCTATACGACAGACTTATTTTTGCTACAGTCATGCAAAATAATAGTCAACAAAATTGCAATGACCATACTAAATGGTTTGTATATTGTTTGGTATTGTTGTTGAGTTTTTTATGAGCAATTGTATACCCACAGGGTTTCCTCACCACAAGCACATTTTGGTGCAAACCTTGAAAAAAAAAACCATCCAAATGTCTTATCAACTAGATGCAGCTTTCATCTTGTAAAGACTCCTCCTTTCAGAGTTTTAAGTACTCCCTGTTTACGCAGGATGAACTCTGTTGAAGTGAACGATGAGAATTTTGGCGTCAACACTGGAGGAGGAAAGCACAGCAGCACAAGTGACATTTTCACCCTGGACCAGCCGACCGGGAGGCCGTCCATCCTGCGTCAGACGGAGAACCTCCCCAGCAAGACGTTGCCAAAGGGCATCAAGGTACACCGCAATCAATAAATAATCACACATTATTACTTGTACTTCACCCTCCCTGTACTGAGCTAGTATTTTTGTGTCTAGGTTTGTTTCCAGACTCCAAGAAGAGACCCAGTAACTAAAAGATTATTATCACCTACCAAGACTGTTATTGCATGTCTGGACGAGTGCACGAAAGCAATGGAGTCCTTAAATTTGGACCTGACCACGTATGTACTGTCTCTCATTCATAATATGCTATAATATGATAAACTGTTATCATTTTACACTGAAAATGGTGCTTCTTTTTGTAGCACTTTGCCACAAGAGACACCTGAACAACCCGATGGTCCCAAACAAGGTACGAGATCCATCTACTGTACAGTCATCCCTCATTAATCACAACTAATTGATTCAAGACCCGATTGTGAAAAGTGAATTTCCACAAAGTAGGACTCAAATGTTAATTGAATTGAATAATGCATAAGGCTAAAAATAACCAATTAGCTCAAAATGTCATCCAATACTTCTCTACAAGAGAGGAGAAATATGATCTCAGGGAAGAACTCCATTTGAAACACTTCTATGCTAGGACTACGTTAAAAAGCCATAGCATTTCAGTATGTGGAATCAAACTATGGAATGGATTGAGTAAGGACCTCAAACAATGCACAACGATGAGCCAATTCAAGAAACAATACAAGCAGTTGATGTTTGCTAAATACAAGGATGAAGAGTCTCGAACCAGTCATGATGTGCTATATATATATATATATATATCACTATATTGACACTTACTATGGTACACATTATGTCATTGGATGCTCATATCACCTCCTACTTTGATACATGACAAAAAATAAAATTAATTATTATTATTAGAGCCCTGTAGACATGACAAAACATGACTGTAGTTACATTTATACTTTTTTTTTTTTATTTACAACATATTGCGCAACTGCAGGGTCTTCAGACACATGCTAACTCGCAAACTAGAGAGCTAGCGACCTAAACGGTAGCCTTCAAGTTATTTCCTTTAAACTGAAATAACCAAAAACTTACCACTTCCACACGGATAGGGAGGATAACTATTAACAGTTATTTAACCTTTAACATGAACATTAATCAAACGTAATAATTTTTTCTGGGTACATGATACCATACAGCATCCATATCAAACTTGCGCGGGCTGCAACCAGTGTCCTGCGGCCCACATTTGGCCCGCGGGCCGCATGTTTGAGACCCCTGTGATAGAGCATTAGAGTCCTGTGAACATGAGCTAACACCCCTATAGTCACCTTTTACACTTGTGTTACCAAATATAGTAAACAAGATAAGAAATAACTCAGCATTAGCATTGGGAAAGTTGCTAGTAGAATCTCAACCATAATGTTGGTCAATTGTGCCCTTTGTCAATTTGGTGGTGGCGTCACGGAAAAAGCAAAGCTCCACCCGTGGAGTTAATCGTGAGGTACCCACAGAGATGAATTCTCGCAGGTTGAACCCTAAATTGTACAACTTTAGAGGTTCCACTGTATGTGCCAATTAAGGGCGTTGGACTCTTATTGAGTGTGTTGTGATTTTACGTTGCAGGCGAATTGTCTTCCTACCCAGATGATGACATGCCAATACAAAGCAAAGGTGGTTACCACTTGGATTTTGACAACCTGGACAACATGGACCCTTTCCAGACATCTAACAAGATGGTCCTGTCCCCTCCAAGTGAGAACCCTTCCCCCAAACAAGTAGACGATATCCGCGAGGAGCCCACCAAGTCGGATTCCGCATTGGAGGAGACGCTACCCATCACCCCCTCGCTGGAGAACTCCTTGGTTTCTACCGGCGTCTGCTCTACTGACAGCAGCGTGGTCATCGTGACGCTTCCAGCCGCGGAGCAAGAATCACGCAGCGCCACACCTGATGTCCCCGCTGAGTCTTCCCCAGGTGGCGTTCTCCACGAGCCTCCGGAGAATTTTGTTGACGATGCACCTCCGCCTCCAAAAGGATCCTACAGCTTTGATCCCGACGACATCGATTCAATGGATCCTTTCAAAACGGGAGGCTCCAAAATCCAGAACTCGCCTCTCCTAGGAAGGAAGGCGCCGGACTGTCAAGAGGTGAAGCGGATGGAGCCCGTAGATGTGGAGGTGCCTATTCAAGCTGGCGTGAAGCCCATCGCCACCGTGGCCCCGATTTCGTCTGACACCCAAGCGGCCGAATCCAAGCCCCCGCCAGTCGCCGCACCCGCCAACAAAGGTCCCATCAAGTTGGACTTCAACTTTGATGATGGCGGCGAGCTTAAACAGAAGCCACCTAAGAAGTTTGGCAAGAGGTCGTCTGGCTTCAAACCCAAAGAGACCGAATTGGATGTGAAGGCACAAGGAGACATCGCGCAGAAGTCAGAAGTGGGCGCCCCCGAAGACGTGTACTCTCTAGACTGGGAAAAGCTCCAGGACCCTTTTGCAACAAAGTCCCGCATCAACGACTCTCCTCAGACCGGTTCTCTACCTGCTGAAGAGGACCAGACACCTGCTTGGTACCGAGTCTAATCCAGTCTTTGGTTTTTGGATGTCACCTTTTGCTAATATGGTTCCCCCCTCCCCCCTTACCTGCAGTGCTAATGAGAGCATTTCCATTCCTGACGTCAACGTCAAAGCAGTACCAGACCCAATCCAGGTTAGTTTCTTTTAATCATAATAAATATAAAATATAAATATGAAAAATAATTTAAAAAATATTTTAATATTTATTTTATTTTTATAATATTTATTTTTAATATTTTAATTATTTTTTTAAATCCTGATCTGACATTTGAAATCTCTAAAGATAAATTACACACCCAATAAAATATATATTTTTGGTATAAGAAGTGTTTTTTTTTTTTTTGTATTGAGCAGCGACTTCATCTTTTCTTGTTGTTTTTGTGTTGACAGGAATCTGAGGAGGCTCTAGCCTCCACAGTAGAACTCCTCCCTGCAAAGCAACAACCAGAAGGCAGCCTGTCTGAGTTCAATGAAGAGTTTGTTCCTGGGACTGAGTGTAAGTCAATGGAGGTCTTCCAGTCTGCACTTGGCTTGATGGCAGTTTCTTAACCAGTTTCTTTTTTTGGGGGGGGGGGGGGGGTATAAGATTAAATGCATTTATGGAATTATATTATACTGTATATTTTTCCTGTAAATACATAATATACAGAATAAATATTTTCTGCTATAACAGTGCTTTTCTGCTATATATATATATATATATATATATATATATATATATATATATATATATATATATATATATATATATATATATATATTTTTTTTTTTTTTTTTATTTTATTTTTTTTTTTATGAGCACTGTTATAGCAGAAAATATGTATTCTGTAAATGATGTATTTACAGGGAGAAAATATAAATATATATATATATATATATATATATATTTCTCCCCATCCATCCATTTTCCTCCACTTATCCGGGTCGCGGGGGCAGCAGTCTTAGTAGGGAAGCCCAGACTATACATACATACATAAATACACTATAAATACATTAATTTTTTTTTGGGGGGGGGGATTTTCTCCCCCCAAAAATTAAATGTATTCTTAATTTATTTCAGACACGCATACTATGTTACATTATTGTGTCTCACATATACACTTGCAATACAATACACTTGCAATGTATATGTGTGTATGTATGTATGTGTGTATATACACACACACACAACACCTCATTACCACACATGTCTGAAAAGGAGCAGGAAGAAGCAAAGCAAAATGTATTTGATGTACTATATTCTTAAAGTCTATCATTTTTAAACTTTTTTTTTAAAATTTAATTAATGAGCAAAAAGGAAGTTTCTGGTTTGTGTAGGATTTTTTTTTTTGGGGGGGGGGCAAAAGAACCATACCACTTGTTCATATAATCACGGTTCTTTTCTTTTTCATAGTCATGTCTAACAACTTCGAAGGCCAAATCGACTACCTTGAACAGTTCGGCTCCTGCAGCGTGAGTGTTGACGTATACATCGGCTACTTTCGCCACCCCTTCGTCGGCGTATGACCTCAAACATTTCTTATTTTGTGTCTAGTTCAAGGAGTCTGCACTACGCAAACAGTCTTTGTACCTTAAATTTGACCCCCTGCTGAGAGAGAGCCCAAAGAATTGCGGCGGAGGCCCAGTCGTGCCGGTCCAATCTCTTCAACCTGCAGCACTTGTTTCACGGTAATGAACGCCGATTACGGTACTAGCGGTGCTGCTGTCGTCGATGGATGCAAAAATGTGACACGGTTTGTCTTTAATGTCTTCTGTCCCATTTTAGGTTTGAAATTCCTCCAGTGGCTGAAAAGGAAAGTGGAAGCTCACCTCAGGAGAACCCTAAACTGACCGATGACACAACAGCCCCAGTATGTCACTCTTAGGGATAATAATTGTTGATTCATCATCATGAAATCCTAATAATTCTTATCACTCTTTTATCCAGACGCCCCAAATACTGGAGAGCCTTGTCCCTCCTTTCGTGCAGCCTGCAAGCGGTGAAGGCACAATCATCGAAGTGCTGAAGTACAGTCAGAAAGACATGGACGCAGCCATCGCCAAGGTCCAGGCTGAGGTACCGTGACGTTAAAAAGAGTCGTTTACAAGAATGTGTCGCTTTTGGTGTATCGCTTTTTGACGAGAACGTGTTCTGCTTTGTGCTGCAGGCAAAGGCAAAAGAGGAACAAATGTGTGCTAAGTATAACGCCTTGCACGAGGAAGGTCAGGAAATGAGGTGGGCCTTTTTGAATAAAAGCAACATTTTATGGAATATCACTTTTTTTATATATATATATTTGCTGACATTTTCCCAATTCTCTTTCCAACAGGAAAGTCGTTGCAGAATTTGAGCTCACCATCACAAAAATGTTGGGTGAGTTCAAAGGAAATTCATTCATTTTCTAACGCTTATCCTCACGAGGGGTGCTGGAACCTATCCCAGCTGTCTTCGGGCGAGAGGCGGGGTACACCCTGGACTGGTGGCCAGCCAATTACAGGGCACATATAGACAAACAACCATTCACACTCACATTCATACCTATGGACAATTTGGAGTCGCTAATTAACCTAGCATGTTTTTGGAATGTGGGAGGAAACCCACACAAAACTCCACACAGAGATGGTCAAGAGTGGAATTGAACTCGGGTCTCCTGGCTGTGAGGCCAGTGTGCTAACCACTAGTCCGCCGTGTAGCATTGATATCTATTATTCATTCATTAATTTTCTACCGCTTATCCTCATAGGGGTGCTGGAGTCTATCCCAGCTGTCTTCAGGCGAGAGGCGGGGTACACCCTGGACTGGTCGCCAGCCAATCACAGGGCACATATAGACAAACAACCATTCACACTCACATTCATACCTATGGACAATTTGGAGTCACCAATTAACCTAGCATGTTTTTGGAATGTGGGAGGAAACCGGAGTACCCGGAGAAAACCCACACAAAACTCCACACAGAGATGGCAGAGGGTGGAATTGAACTCGGGTCTCCTGGCTGTGAGGCCAGTGTGCTAACCACTAGTCCGCCGTGTAGCATTGATATCTATTATTCATTCATTCATTTTCTACCGCTTATCCTCACGAGGGTCACGGGGGTGCTGGAGCCTATCCCAGCTGTCTTCAGGCGAGAGGCGGGGTACACCCTGGACTGGTCGCCAGCCAATCACAGGGCACATATAGACAAACAACCATTCACACTCACATTCATACCTATGGACAATTTGGAGTCGCTAATTAACCTAGCATGTTTTTGGAATGTGGGAGGAAACCTACGCATGCACGGGGGAGAACATGCAAACTCCACACAGAGATGGCCGAGGGTGGAATTGAACCCTGGTCTCCTAGCTGTGAGGTCTGCGCGCTAACATCAGTGTTTCTAATCCAATATGTGGACGTTATTGAAGCCGACCAAGAGAAGGAGCGTGAGCTATCCCAGGCCAAGCTCAACGAGGCCCTGCTGGAGAAGGAGCAGGCCTCCAGCGACCTCAACGGGGTGGAGAGGTCCTTGTCGGATCTGGTTAGACGCCTGGAGAAATACAAGGAGGCCATTGACGGCTATAAAAAGGTCAGATCCATGTTTACATGACATTTAAAACGTCATGCTCGGACTAACTGGTCTTCTTCGCCTCCTCACACCCACCCAGAATGAGGAGACGCTGAAAGCTTGTGCTCAGGATTATCTGGTACGAATCAAAAAGGAGGAGCAGCGCTACCACACCCTTAAAGCCCACGCCGAGGAGAAAATTGGCCAGTAAGAAAACCGCACATTTGCCGATGCGAGCGTTACCGGTCGCTCATCCTCACCAACTTCTTTTGCCGCCAGCGCCAATGAGGAAATAGCCAAGGTACGCGCCAAACACAAGACGGAAGTGTCGACGCTGCAAGTCCAGCTGCGGCGGGAGCAGCTGAAGGTTCAGTCGCTGGAGAAGAACCTGGACCAGAAGGTCAGCACAAACTTTTTTTTTTTTTTTTCCCGATTCTAAACATATTTGTTTTTCATCTGACAGACGAAGGAGGCTGAAGAGCTCACCAAACTCTGCGATGAACTCATCAGCAACGTCCAGAAGGGTTGATGGTCTTGACTTATTGTACAGATTTTTCATTGTTGTCTTTTTCACCCTGTCATGTTTGTCTCACTTTGACTTTTAATGTTCTTACAGTTGTGTCAAATTAAAAATATAGACAATTAAGATATGAAAGTGTTTTTTTTTTTTCTCTCCCAACCCCCCAAAAAGTGAGTTAATAATTTTGTCTTAAAGGAAATAGGTGCAGTTTCTGGGAGATCTAGACCAGGGGTCTCAAACACGCGGCCCGTGGGCCAAATGTGGCCCGCAGCACACTAGTTTGAGGCCCCCGCCTTGATATGAAAGTTTAATGTTAGTGCGGCCCGCGCAAGTTTGATATGGATGCTGTATGGTATCATGTACCCAGAAAAAATTATTACATTTGATTAATGTTCATGTTAAAGGTTAAATAACTGTTAATAGTTATCCTCCCTATCCGTGTGGAAGTGGTAAGTTTTTGGCTATTTAAGTTTAAAGGAAATAACTTGAAGGCTACCGTTTAGGTCGCTACCACTTATCCTCACGAGGAACGCGGGGGGTGCTGGAGCCTATCCCAGCTGTCTTTGGGCGAAAGGCGGGGTACACCCTGGACTGGTGGCCAGCCAATCACAGGGCACATATAGACAAACAACCATTCACACTCACATTCATACCTATGGATAATTTGGAGTCGCCAATTAACCTAGCATGTTTTTTGGAATGTGGGAGGAAACTGGAGTACCTGGGAGAACATGCAAACTCCACACTTCAACGAGGGTGGAATTGAACCTGGGTCTTCTAGCTGTAAGGCCTGCATGCTAACCACTTGGCTGCATGTAAAACTATATTTTTTAAATATCTTTGGAACGGAATTACTGTATATACATTAGTTCTTATGGGGTAACATTCATTTGGTTAACATCCGTTTTGGTTAGAGTTTCACCTCCTGAAACAAATTAATGACCAAGGTTCCGCTGTTTTTGAAGCATTAGTTTCAAAAATTAGAGTACCAGGAGAACATGCAAACTCCACACTTCACGCCAAGGGTGGAATTGAACTCAGGTCTTCTAGCTGTAAGGCCTGCATGCAAAACTATATTTTTTAATTGCTTTTTAGAACGGAATTATTGTATATACATTAGTTCTTATGGGATAACATTGATTTGGTTAACATCTGTTTCGGTTAGAGTTTCACCTTCTGGAACAAATTAATGACGCTAACCAAGGTTCCACTGTTTTTGAAGAATTAGTTTAAAAAATTAGAGTACCAGGAGAACAAGCAAACTCCACACTTCCACGCCGAGGGTGGAATTGAACTTGTGTCTCCTAGCTGGCCTGCATGCTAACCACTCGGCTGCATGTAAAACTATATTTTTTAAATTGCTTTTTTGGAACGGAATTACTGTATATACATTAGTTCTTATGGGGTTACATTCATTTGGTTAACATCCGTTTCGGTTAGAGTTTCACCTTCTGAAACAAATTAATGACGCTAACCAAGGTTTCGCTGTTTTTGAAGAATTAGTTTGGTTTGTACAGAAATATGAAGTTACTTGAATTTATTTGAAATATGCCATGAAGAACAAATGAATTTTCTTCAATTAAAAACAGCTAACGACAATGAATTCCCTTTTGTTGCGTATATGCAGTTAAAGAAAAGAACCGCTAGAGGGCAGTATTTACCTCCATTGTGTTCTCAGGCCTTTTCCCTCCTATTTAAAGAATGGCTGCTTAATAAAACTTTTTTTTTTTTTACCTTGCATATTTGATTAGTACATTGTGATAACTGTACACGTTCACCTGTGTGATGCCAGGACTCCGCATCCTCCGCATGTGATCATCAGACCAAAGCAAAGCTGAGCTTGATGGACAAAGCGGCCCTTCTTCCCGGGGAGGCAGGAATGACGGGATCTTGTCACGTCAGTCCCAGAGCAGGACAATGCATGCACTTCCTAAGCGGTGAAAGGGAATCCTACCTAGATTGGTTTTTGAAAAGGAACACAGATTGACATGAATGAGAAAACGACGCTGGTCATCAAGTGTTTGTCTTGCAGGGGATATCACTCACCGGAGAAAAAAGCGCTTTTTTCCTTGTCGTTTGTGTCTCTTGACCTTTGCATCACCCCGCATCACACACTTTTGGGAATGCATATTCACATCCTTCCTTCATTTTAATCAAACCACCAACAAACTGGATGATTCTTCAACACAACATTTGGGATTGTCAAAAAAATAGAAGCATTTGTATACACAAATAACTACAATAACTACATGTGGATACACTAAACACAACACATGTACACTTTACATTACATTACATTACATTACATAGATATGTAAAACACTTTACTCAGAAAAATAAACTTTTGTTACATTTTCTTGAAAAAAAAAACAAAAAACAACAACAATAAATTACGTATTTGTGACCGTTTGATTAGAAATCACAAACTGGTTAAAGAATATATATCGGTTGAGAACTTATTAGGATGGGGAATTTTGCAAGAAAATGAAAAATATGTCATTCAATCTGTTTTCTTTCATCCTTTGCAGTCTTGGACGAGGTCACTTCATTAGGTATACCTGCATTATATATAAGGATATCCAATCAATTGATACTTTACTTTGATGATTAGGATCAGTTTGGATTGACAGTCCATAAGACTAACCAAAAAAAATTTGCTTTTTTTTTTCGAAAAAATATGATTTCCACCACGGTGGTCGAGTGGTTAGCGTGCAGACCTCACAGCTAGGAGACCAGGGTTCAATTCCACCCTCAGCCATCTCTGTGTGGAGTTTTGTGTGGGTTTTCTCCGGGTACTCCGGTTTCCTCCCACATTCCAAAAACATGCTAGGTTAATTAGCGACTCCAAATTGTCCATAGGTATGAATGTGAGTGTGAATGGTTGTTTGTCTATATGTGCCCTGTGATTGGCTGGCCACCAGTCCAGGGTGTACCCCGCCTCTTGCCCCGAGACAGCTAGGATAGGCTCCAGCACCCTCCCGTGAGGATAAGCGGCAGAAAATGAATGAATAGTTGGATGCTAACCACTTAGCTCGGCGAGATTCCATTCAATGCGTAACTGGTTGCTGTGCAGCGTATTTCAATGGAAGAGATACATGCCGAGTTCTTATAAAATGCGTCTTGTAGTCATTTTTTGGGGCTTAAAACGGCATCAAACATGCTCTCTTCTATTGTGGAGTTACATCATCACCTCTTTGTGCCTCTCGCGCAAAAAAAAAACGTATAGATAAGTCTTTGGGAGTGATGGGTCTGGTTGAAAAAGATGTATAAATACATCTTTGTGTTAATATTGAATGTGCAAATTCGCTTATGGTTTGTCTATATGTGCCCTGTGATTGGCTGGCCACCAGTCCAGGGTGTACGCCGCCTCTTGCCCCAAGACAGTTGGGATAGACTCCAGCACGCTCCGCGACCCTCGTGAGGAAAAAGCGATATAAAATGAATGAATGAATGATTTCCACTAAACATTAAACTAAAAATGACGTCTATTCTTTGGCATCAAACTTATAAGATGTCTTCTATGACATCACAATGTCCATCCTAACACACACACACATCATATGTTTGCATCTCTTGTTTTGAATATTATTATATTCTGCAGGTGTACCTAATGTTGTGGCCGTTCAGCCTCTGGGGGATGAAGAAGCGTGATAGAAAAGATAGTGGTCAGCTTTCTTTGACGTAAGGACAACCTGAGTAGGACGACGATGACGACGACGTAAGAAGAAGAAGAAGAAGAAGCCCTTTTGTGTTTTTCCGTGAGTACCGTTTTTTTTTTTTTTAGCGTCACGAGCGGACGAGAGCGTGAACGACAGCTGATTAAACAGAAGGTGAAACGTGACCTTCCGCCGCTTCCACACGCTTGCAGCTTTTTTTTTGCAGAAGAAGAAGACCGTCTCGTTAGGCCTGAACAGCTGCAGTCAAACTCGCACGCAACAGAATTCCTTGTCGTCTTTTGAATGAAGTGCACAACGAAGAGCTGATAGATTTGAAGTGGCGTGAGAATCGGATAGAAATTAAAAAAAAAAAAAAAAGAAAAAAAAAAACAGCACCTGGATGTCGCTGTAGCTCGTGGTGTCACATGACTGGCCATTTTTGTCCTCCTGATGTCCTCCTTTTTTTTTGTAGTCTTGTTCGCTAACACTGGAAATGAATGTGTTGATGCTGATGCACTTTTCCGTCCACGTGGGAGTGTGTGTGCGTGTGAATGTCAGTGTAGATTTTGGGATAGATCTTAGCCGGGATGGTGGTTCCTCCCTGGTTGAGGAGGAGCTGCTGCTGCTGCTGCTGAGCCAGGTACTCCTCGTAGTTCATGGAGCTCATGCAGTCTTTATCCGGGCTGGACGAGCCGGACGACGCGGGGACGCAGCCTCGGTCACGCTCTCGACACGGGGGCCGCTGAGAGCCGTGAAGCGCCTGCTGCAGAGTCGGGGCGGGGGCGCCGGGAGGGGGACACTGCTTCCTACTCTGGCAGAACCAGAGCAGCACCGTGCCGAAGATGAAGACTATTCCAGCTGGGATGCCGATGATGACTGGCCAGGGGAGGGAACTGGAGGCGGCCGGGAAGATGGGCGTGATGGGAGGCTTGGTGTCTGGAAAGGAAGAGGGACGATGAGAAGAGTAGAGAAGGAGCTCCCATTGGTGTCCTCCCACTACTCCTTCCTCAATCATGTATAAATGCAAAAGATCCCATGAGTGCAGATTGTTGGTGTGCAACTGTAATGGTAATGGCAATGGTTTTATTTCATTTGAACATGCATCAGATTACAATTGAATGCATCCCATAATCAGTTCACAGTTCCACATGTCCAAAAGGAGTAGGAAGAAGCAAAGCTTATTAAATCCTACCCCTCCATCTGGTCCTTTTACAATCAGTAACTGTTACATTTGTTCACTTCCTGCTTTCCTAATATAGTTTAAGTTTTTTTTATTTTGTTTTTTTAATTTAATGATTTTTTTTTGTTTTGAATTTTTTAAATGGTTTTATTTCATTTGAACATGCATCAGATTACAATTGAATGCATCACATAATCAGTTCACAGTTCCACATGTCCAAAAGGAGTAGGAAGAAGCAAAGCTGATTAAATCCTACCCCTCCATCTGGTACTTTTACAATCAGTAACTCTTACATTTGTTCACTTCCTGCTTTCCTAATATAATTTAATTTAATTTAATTGTATTTTTTTAATTTAAAATGTAAAAATATTTTTTTATGTATTTTTTTTAAATGATTTTATTTCATTTGAACATGCATCAGATTACCATTGAGTGCATCACATTTGTTCACTTCCTGCTTTCCTAATATAATTTTATTTCATTGTATTTTTTTATTTTTTATTTTTTTTACATTTTTTTAATTTTTTAAAATGGTTTTATTTCATTTGAACATGCATCAGATTACAATTGAATGCATCACATAATCAGTTCACAGTTCCACATGTCCAAAAGGAGTAGGAAGAAGCAAAGCTTATTAAATCCTACCCCTCCATCTGGTACTTTTACAATCAGTAACTGTTGCATTTGTTCACTTCCTGCTTTCCTAATATAATTTAATTTTATGTAATTGTATTTTTTTTATTTAAAATTTAAAAATATTTTTTAATGTATTTTTAAAATGGTTTTATTTAATTTGAACATGCATCAGATTACCATTGAGTGCATCACATTTGTTCACTTCCTGCTTTCCTAATATAATTTTATTTCATTGTATTTTTTTATTATTATTTTTTTTTTACATTTTTTTAATTTTTTAAAATGGTTTTATTTCATTTGAACATGCATCAGATTACAATTGAATGCATCACATAATCAGTTCACAGTTCCACATGTCCAAAAGGAGTAGGAAGAAGCAAAGCTTATTAAATCCTACCCCTCCATCTGGTACTTATACAATCAGTAACTGTTATATTTGTTCACTTCCTGCTTTCCTAATGTATTTTAAAGTTTTTTGTTTTTTTTTTAAATTTTTTTTAATTTCTTGTCCTGTACTGAAGTATGAGGTGATATGAGCATCCAATGACATAATGGGTACCATAGTAAGTGTCAATATAGTGATATATATATATATATATATATAGCGCATCATGACTGGTTCAAGACTCTTCATCCTTGTATTTAGCAAACATCAACTGCTTGTATTGTTTCTTGAATTGGCTCATCGTTGTGCATTGTTTGAGGTCCTTACTCAATCCATTCCATAGTTTGATTCCACATACTGAAATGCTATGGCTAGCATAACGTAGTCCTAGCATAGAAGTGTTTCACATTGAGTTCTTCCCTGAGATCATATTTCTCCTCTCTTGTATTGGATGAGATTTTTAGCTAATTGTTTATTTTTAGCCTTATGCATTGCGGTCCCCTAAAGAGGCATTTCCGGTCCCTCACCTGGCAGAACAGTGAGGAAGGCGCTGCGGAAGCTGTAACCCATGGTGTTGGCACCTAAGCAGATGTACATGCCGGCATCCTCCTCCTTGGCGCGGGTAATGAGCAGCTTGTTGAGGTAGGAGCCGTCAGGTCGCGACCACACCTCCCCTGTGGGCAGCACCACAAAGCGGTGGTCTCCCACTTCAATGGTGGAGTTGTAGCGGCTCTCCTCATTAGTCTCCACGCGTTTCAGCCACTGGATCACCGGCTTGACGTCGCTCCTGACTTTGCACTGGAAGGACGTGGTGCCGCCGTAGTCCACCGTCGTGTTGAGGGGGTGGGTGCCCGTGAGGACAGGTTTGGAGTTGGTCCTCTCTGGAAGTAGAGTACCACATGTTGGACAATATGAGTATGTGTGATTAGTTCCCTGGTTTTCTTTGCTCCTGGTTGTACAGTGGGTTCTGCAGGCAAGCTGGGCTTTAATCAGATCCAGATTGGGTGGAGGGTCTTTGAGTTGCAGCGCCAACCCCCCCCCCTCACCCCCTCTTCCATCCCTAGAGCAAACACCAGGGGACAAGGCCTCTCTATCCTGCCCGCTTCCCCAATGTGCTTCTCATATACGTGATTACACACATTCATCAGGCATGCAGCAAGGACAGGACTAAGTCAGGAGGAAGTAGATGAGAGATTTTCTTTAAAGGTTACGGTGCTTCCGCTGGAAAGAAATCAGACCCACTAATACAGTAATTATGTCCACAATATCCAACCTATATATGCAAATGCTTTGCTTGTTTGCTTAAGAAACAAAAAGGAGCATCGCTTTGATCAACTATGTCATTATTATCAGTCAATATTGGCATAAAAGTCAGATTAACATACAGTACCGATTGGAAATCAGTTCTCTGTCTTGTGTGTGCTACTGGAGTAGAGCCGGCGTCCTGTACACGCGCCAGTCTCAATAGCAGGATGTTAAACGGGATTAATTGTACCCAAGTGAGTCACTATTGTGTTTGCTGTATGCACAAGCTAATATTCATTCATTCATTCATTCATTTTCTGATGCTTATCCTCACAAGGGTCGCAGGGGGTGCTGGAGCCTATCCCAGCTGTGTTTCGGGTGAGAGGCGGGGTATACCCTAAACTGGTGGCCAGCCAATCACAGGGCACATATAGACAAACAACCATTCACACTCACATTCATACCTATGGACAATTTGGAGTGGCTAATTAACCTAGCATGTTTTTGGAATGTGGGATGAAACGGGAGTACCCGGAGAAAACCCACGCATGCACGGGGAGAACATGCAAACTCCACACACAGATGGTCGAGTGTGGAATTTAACTCGGGTCTCCTAGTTGTGAGGCCTGCATGCTAACCACTAGTTCACCTTGCAGCCTTGATAGCTATTATTCATTCATTCATTCATTTTCTACCGCTTTTTTTCACGAGGGTTGCGGGGGGAGGGGCTGCAGGGGCAAACAACCATTCACACTCACATTCATACCTATGGACAATTTGGAGTCGCTAATTAACCTAGCATGTTTTTGGAATTTGGGAGGAAACGGGAGTACCCGAAGAAAACCCACGCATGCACGGGGAGAACATGGAAACTCCACACAGAGCTAGCGGAGGGTGGAATTGAACTGGTGTATCCAAGCTGTGAGGCCTGCGTGCTAACCACTCAACCGCCGTGCATCATTTTTCATTAATTCATTCATTTTTTACCACTTATCCTCACGAGGGGTGCTGGAGCCTATCCCAGCTGTCTTCTGGGCGAGAAGCGGGGTACACCCTGGACTGGTGGCCAGCCAATCACAGGGCACATATAGACAAACAACCATTCACACTCACATTCATACCTATGGACAATTTGGAGTCGCTAATTAACCTAGCATGTTTTTGTTTTTTTTCATTTAAAATCTTCATTTCGTATTCAGTTTAAGTGTGAATGAGCTGACAATATATTCATTAAAGCATCATGTGAGTGGGTGAATGAATTAGCGGAACATTAGCACTAGCGCTAGCACATGAATGGCTGTTTTTGTTGTGTTTTTTTTCATGTTGCTACTTGCCAGGGAAACCTTTTAAAGGAGAGTTGTGCTATTTTAGTTGACACAAGTGTTACTCACGTATGACCTCCACTTTGTACGTGGCATTGATCTCTCCAGCCTGATTGGACACCCTGCAGGTGTATCTGCCGCTGTGCTCGGGCATCAGATTCTTCAAGGTAAGGGTCCACTTGTTCTGGCGGCCTTCACCGACCTCCTGCCCGGTTAGCGGCTGGTCGTCCTTCAGCCACACGATGTCCGGCCGAGGGGTCCCGCTGGCTGTGCATTTGAGCCGTACTGAGCTACCCACGGGTCGGGCTATCACTCTCTTCCTCATTTTGGCGGGCTGCGTGAAGCGTGGGCGTACTGTTGATTGTGGAAAAAGAGATATTTATAACGACCGTGATTCCTGACGCTTGACATTGCATGGTGATAGACTTACCGAGCTTCTCCACCAAGCCATCAGAACCATGCTCTGACTGTCTTCCATCAGACATGGCAGGTCTTGTCCTATCGGAACCGGAGTCATCTGGTGACACAATAATGCAGTGTTATTAAACCTTTTTTGACCTACGGCACGTTTTTTTACATTGGAAAAATCTTGTGGCACACCACTAACCAAAAATGTTCCAAAATGTCACCACGACCTCACACGTGCATCAATAAGTCTATCGGAGGAACAAGGTAGGTGTTGCCACACCTACACCAATATTACATTGCTATGCTAGTCTTTACACCACAGACACTCCACAGTAGCCACGTTTTTACATCACCACTTTTTCTCTTTCCGAATGACCTTTCGGGAAACAATGGTATCCATAGAAAGGAATATTCCAATCTCTTGTCTACATGCGCCGTGTGAAAATCAACCAGAATAGTCAATAGGGCATGCCCAGTAAAACGTAAACATCAACATCACGTGATACCGGCTTCCCCCGAGTTATTCTTTCACTTGTTGGAATAACTCCGTATTGCCAGTTTTTCGTCTGTCCAGTCTTGAAATTTAGTTTGAATCAAAAAGCAACTTTGCTTAGTCCAGTGCCGATTGCTGGCCTCCATTTTTAAAAGTGAAGAACGTCTGGATCTGCGTGTTACGTCATATCTGAGCATGCGCTGAAAGAACGCACCCGGGATCAATTTAAACAGGAAAAGATCAAATTCAGGGCGGCACGGCGGTCTAGTGGTTAGCGCACAGACCTCACAGCTAGGAGACCAGGGTTCAATTCCACCCTCGGCCATCTCTGTGTGGAGTTTGCATGTTCTCCCCGTGCATGCGTGGGTTTTCTCCGGGTACTCCGGTTTCCTCCCACATTCTAAAAACATGCTAGGTTAATTAGCGACTCCAAATTGTCCATAGGTATGAATGTGAGTGTGAATGGTTGTTTGTCTATATGTGCCCTGTGATTGGCTGGCGACCAGTCCAGGGTGTACCCCGCCTCTCGCCCGAAGACAGCTGGGATAGGCTCCAGCACCCCCTGCGACCCTTGTGAGGAAAAAGCGGTAGAAAATGAATGAATGAATGAAGATCAAATTCAATCTTGCTAATATTTTATAATTAAACTCAGGACATGTTTTATATAGATATATATATATATTTTTTTTAATAAAACTGCACTTATGAATAAAGTATAGAAGGGTTTAGATTCTGTTCTACAGATGGCGCTAATGCATACGAAAGCTGCTTGCCAACCGCCAATAAACAACAGAAGAAGAAAAACACCACGAAGAAGAACGCACCCTGACAACTTTCCGTTTGAGCGGGTACAAGATACCTCAATCGGATTGGTTAAAGGAATATTCCATCCCTGTTCAATTCTTTCCATTTGAGCAAATAAACCAAATGCAATTGGAATATTTGGGTCCATGTATACTATTGACATAATGGCTATTGACATCATATATGCAAATGATGATTAATAAATGTTAATTATAAAAAGTGATATTGGATGACGGTTTCTCAAGGTACACTAGTGTGCCGCGGCACAAGTGGTTGAAAATCACTGCAATAATGTACGTTAGTACGGTTATTCGAACGTCTCACAGACAACAGGGCCCTCTGGTTCCTGCGGTGACCTTGAACAACACATTGACCTCTTCTTCAGGAGCCAGATGGCACCTCACATGGCCGCCCCCACCGTCTTCCTGTTAATGAGGCAACACTGCAAAGCAGTGTACCGTGAAAGTAGAGAAGGCAGGGCATTTACCGTTAAAATGACGCACTGACCGTGAATTTGACACCAAATGAACCTAGCGCCGTGTTCTTGGCGCCATATCAGTAAATTCAGCATTTATAGATAGCATCTATCATTTAAAGATAGCGGAGGGGGGGGGGGGGGCACGATCGGGTTGGACTGTGGAGCATTTTGGGAGTAACATGAGCCGCTTTTTCATGAGCGCAATTCCAGGAGACAGCTGTGGAGTTTATGTCACCGGCTGACATCACGCCGAGCCGTTAAGTGGGGGCTTAAAGACGTATAATGACTGAAACCTAATCGACCCTTTTGTGATGCGTACTGACTTTTCAAATTAGGCAGTGATGAATTAAAAGGAGAGGTACAGCGCTAGTATCCGTTTTATACGTCTTTTTAAGTATGCAATTGATACGCTGTATACCAGAAGCCAGATCTGTAATACTGTCGTACTTTGTTTATTGTAGTTCATCGGTTCCAGACCCGACCACCATAAGTGAATTTGCACATTCAATATTAACACAAAGATGTATTCATACATCTTTTTCAACTAAACCCATCACTGCCAAAGACTTATCTATACGTTTTTTTTGGCACTAGAGGCACAAATAGGTGATGATGTAACTCCACAATAGAAGAGAGCATGTTTGATGCCGTTTTAAGCCCCCCAAAAATGACTACAAGACGCATTTTATAAGAACTCGGCATGCATCTCTTCCATTGAAATACGCTGCACAGCAACCAGGAAAAGGCATGTCGGTTACACATTGAAGGGAATCTCGCTGAGCTAAATGGTTAGCATCCAACTATTCATTCATTTTCTACCGCTTAGGGTGCTGGAGCCTATCCTAGCTGTTTTCGGGCGAGAGGCGGGGTACACCCTGGACTGGTCGCTAGCCAATCACAGGGCACATATAGACAAACAACCATTCACACTCACATTCATACCTATGGACAATTTGGAGTCGCTAATTAACCTAGCATGTTTTTGGAATGTGGGAGGAAACCGGAGTACCCGGAGAAAACCCACGCATGCACGGGGAGAACATGGAAACTCCACACAGAGATAGCGAAGGGTGGAATTGAACTCGGGTTTCCAAGCTGTGAGGCCTGCGCGCTAACCACTCAATCACCGTGCATCATTTTTCATTAATTCGTTCATTTTTTTACCACTTATCCTCACGAGGGGTTCTGGAGAGAGGTGGGGTACACCCTGGACTGGTGGCCAGCCAATCACAGGGCACATATAGACAAACAACCATTCACACTCACATTCATACCTATGGACAATTTGGAGTCGCTAATTAACCTAGCATGTTTTTGGAATGTGGGAGGAAGCCGGAGTACCCACGCATGCAAACTCCACACAGAGATGGCTGAGGTTGGAATTGAACTCGGGTCTCCTAGCTTTGAGGCATGCACGCTAACCACTAACTCACCGTGCAGCCGACTCCAACTATTTATTCTATTCTAAATGTAAGAAACTGAGTTCCAAACCTGGTCTTAAACTGAGTGAGGAAGAAGAACAAAATAATCAGCCAAAAGGTACCACTTTCATAAAGAATAATAGACCATAGACAAAACAAAACAGCATTCAATAATGAATGAATGAGTGGAATAACTGACGGAATAAATTGAGAGAGCGACATTCGAAACCACAATCAACAAGACATTTGTAACAATTCCATGTTTTCAGGATTGTGGGAACAATTAAGGAAAACCTGCTTCTATTCTGTAGAGCACAAAGCAAGCAAGGTCCAACATGCATGCATGGATGACCTCAACATTGTCCAACATTGTCCACCCTCAGCGACCTCTGACCTTACAAATGTCCTTCTCAATGAATGGACAAAAAAAAATCCCCCAGACACCCTCCAAAATCTCGTCAAAGTCCCCCCCAGAAGAATAGAATGGAAGCTTTTGCAGCTGCTCAAGGGGGCTAACTTATACTATATTTTCTTCCATTTTGATTTCTTCTTGGTATGATGCCCAGGGGGCACCTCACAGCTAAGAGACCAGGGTTCAATTCCACCCTCGGCCATCTCTGTGTGGAGTTTGCATGTTCTCCCCGTGCATGCGTGGATTTTCTCCGGGTACTCCGGTTTCCTCCCACATTCCAAAAACATGCTAGGTTAATTAGCGACTCCAAATTGTCCATAGGTATGAATGTGAGTGTGAATGGTTAATTAAAAGATTAATTGAGATCTGTCAGTCTGAAAAAGGTTATAAAGCCACTAAAGCTTTGGGACTACAGCAAACCACAGTGAGAGCCATTATTCACAAATGGCCAAAACAAGTTATTGAGTTTGAGACCCCTGATTTATCCACACCAATTTTGCAATTGGGCTGAACAGAAATCGAGTGGTTAGCGTGCACGACACACAGCTAGGAGACCAGGGTTCAATTCCACCCTCCGTCATCTCTGTGTGGAGTTTGTATGTTCTCCCCTGTGTGGGTTTCCCAACATTCCAAAAACATGCTAGGTTAATTAGCGACTCCAAATTGTCCATAGGTATGAATGTGAGTGTGAATGGTTGTTTGTCTATATGTGCCCTGTGATTGGCTGGCCACCAGTCCAGGGTGTACCCCGCCTCTCGCCCGAAGACAGCTGGGATAGGCTCCAGCACCCCCCGCGACCCTCGTGAGGAAAAGCGGTAGAAAATGAATGAATGAATGAATGATGCCCAGGTGTCCCGATACTTTAGTTTAGGTACGCAAAAAGTACAGTCTGTTCTCGCTGCCTCATTCTGAAGTTGTTCAGATACAGTTTGGTGATACTCTCCAGTACCCCGCCAGGTAAAGAGACCAGATGTGACTTCTAACCCCCCCCCCCCCCCCCCGCCCCTGAAATCCTCAAAGCTGTAGAGTGGAGGATTGTGGGTACAAACCCTCCTTTGTTTGTCCCCTGCAGCAGCAGCAGCAACAGCAGGCCCAGCCATGATGTCACGGCTATTTGGAGGACCCTAACTGGCCAACTATAATAACCTTTCCGTTTAAATAACATTCTACACTGGAAGAAGTCTCCCTCTGTTACTGCCTCGCTTTGGCGTTTCACATTCCTCCAGGTTTTCCTGAACCTCCCAATCCAAACAGAACATGGTCCCTCATTGCCGGGTTTTTTTTTTTTTACCGTTTCCCCCTCACAGAACTCGATTTCCTCTTGACGTTTTGGCAATTTTTTTTTTTTTTGGAAACAATGGTGCCCTTTATGCGCAGGTTATGTCTCAGCCTTTGTTTTTACACAATGCTGGCAGACTTGGAGGGAGACAAAGGTGGCGTTGGGCATCACATGGTTGTCTAATCCTTGTTATTTTAGCACCATTGGTAACTGGGGCCTTCTGAATTAATAGCACAAGATTGTATTGCAAAGTCAATAGAGGCTGCAAATTAATTTAAGGGGTGAAATTAATTAGTTTGAACTTTGAGTGCATGAAAATACCTAAGTAAGAAGTTTTAATGGTGCACTAATGTGCAAATGTCCCTTTGTTATTATGTTATAACAAATAATACAATATAATAGCATAGTAAGAATATTCATTCATTCATTCATTCATTTTCTTCCGCTTTTCCTCACGAGGGTCGTGGGGGTGCTGGAGCCTATCCCAGCTGTCTTCGGGCGAGAGGCGGGGTACACCCTGGACTGGTCGCCAGCCAATCACATATAGACAAACAACCATTCACACTCACATTCATACCTATGGACAATTTGGAGTCGCTAATTAACCTAGCATGTTTTTGGAATGTGGGAGGAAACCGGAGTACCCGGAGAAAACCCACGCATGCACGGGGAGAACATGCAAACTCCACACAGAGATGGCCGAGGGTGGAGTCGAACCCTGGGTCTCCTAGCTGTGAGGTCTGCGCGCTAACCACTCGCCCGCCGTGCCACCTAGTAAGAACATTCATTCATTTTCTACTGCTTTGTCCTCACAAGGGTCGCGGGGGTTGCTGGAGCCTATCCCAGCTGTCTTCGGGCGAGAGGCGGGGTATACCCTGGACTGGTGGCCAGCCAATCACAGGGCACATATAGACAAACAACCATTCACACTCACATTCATACCTACGGACAATTTGGAGTCGCTAATTAACCTAGCATGTTTTTAGAATGTGGGAGGAAACCGGAACCCTGGTCTCCTAGCTGTGAGGTCTGCGCGCTAACCACTCGACCGCCGTGCCACCTAGTAAGAATATTATATAGTATAATATACTACAGTAATATAGTAATATGTGTCCATAGAGCCTGTTATTCACCAAATATATACTGTACATGAAGTAGTCCGGGTTGTTATGATGAAAAACCTCCTTCCTAGGGATACAACAATGTAACCCCACCCAAAAAAACAGGCTTCGCTACACATCTGAAGACTACAGCTCTGCTAATGAATAGTTAGGTGCAAAGTAAACTATAATAAATAACTAAAATAAAGCATGATGTTGCTGTTAAAATGCACTGTGCATCCCAGACTAGTAGCTATGCTAAAGTCGCTAACGCTTGTGTCCTCCTGTTACGTTGTTAGATGTGATATATGACATCTATTATGTTGGATAAGTGTAACGTAACTATGTATAGGTAAAACGTAGTTAAAGTTTACAATAGCGCTTCTCGGCTCGTTAGCGTTAAAGCTACGGCGTGTTCCAAGCAAAGCTTACATTTAAGCCAACACTATGGGACCTTTAAATTACAGGAGTCAGGATTCAAGAACTAAAAGCTTATAATGCAATCCGCCCTGAAACCATGCACGGTCTGTTACAGTGTTTGGGGGGGGGGGGCTGACGCCATCCGCTCCCACTTCATTCACAAATCCAGCCACAGGAAACAGGTCCCTGGCCTCTCCAGTGCCAGCTGAATCGCAGGAAAATGGCCCGGATGATTTGGGGCCCACAATGAGGTCCAGATGTTGACGGCGACATAATGCGAGGGGAAAGTTCATCGCGCTCAGCTAGCGCAGGTGATCACTGACTCACGACGTTTGGACTGACGGCATCCCCAGAGGGGAGTCAAACACAGAAACTATACCATCGTTGAATTATTCTGTCATTTATTGCTAATAAAATCCACACATAAACACAGTCGTCCCGTGTTAATATGCGGTCTGTTGTAGCAGCTGGGGATTCAGAAGGGGAGGTTACCGCAGGCATGGTTCTATCCTGGAGGGGGGGGGGGCCTGGAAGCGATGGCCCCAGTTGTCAGGAGACCACCCTAAACAGGCGCAAAACAGGCAGCTGGAGGGATTGAGGAGGCGCCATGTTGCACCGACTGACCAGATTCTTTAGATAGCTTTGGTGGAGGACAGTCTGTCCGCTTGCCCCCACCCTCCATGTTTATACAGTAAACCTCGGATATATCGGACTCGGATATATCGGAAATTCGCTCACAACGGACAGATAAAAAGAACCGATTTTTCTGTAATGCATTTCCAATAAAAATTCATTGCATATATCGGATTTTTTATAACGGATTTTGCCTATTTCGGACAAAATCTCCAGTCCCGTTCCAATGCATTTCCATTAAATTTCCCTCGCATATATCGGATGGCCGCATCGTGGCGCTCCGATTCGCCGAATCTTGACAGGCCGCTATACGACGTCATTTGCAGCGTTTGCAGCGTTGCCTGCGCGTCCAGGTACATTGGAAACATAGTCAAGGAAGTGCCTTTTTATAACGGATAAAATCCGATTTACGCATATACCGGATATAAATCCGATATATGCGTAAAACGGACATTTTCCGGTATACGCATATAACGGATTTCGCTTATATCGGACAAAACCAGTGGGAACAATTGAATCCGATATATCCGAGGTTTACTGTACATCACATCCCTTTCACGTTCGTTCAGTTTTTCCCTACTTTGGTACTACTGCACTATAAACCTTGACATTAAACGCTGGCTGTGCCCAACCTTTCATTTTAGCACAATCAGCAGACACCCTTTCTTTGAACTCACTGGCAATCTTGCAATATGGCACACAGGAAATACGTGTGTTGATGTGGTTCCAGACTATTCCTGACAAGCCTTTTTATTACAGCATGCACCTTTTTTTCTGACGTGCTTCCACATCTGCGTGATTATGGTTTTTTCATCTGAGGCCATCCCCGACTCCTCCTGCTTAGAGTAACAGTGCACATTCTCTGGTCCCTAATTAGGCATCTTAGAGTAATTAGACCAGGGGTCTCAAACACGCCAAATGTAGCCCGCAGGACACTAGTTTGAGGCCCCCGCCTTGATATGAAAGTTTAATGTTAGTGCGCCCCGCGCAAGTTTGATATGGATGCTGTATGGTATCATGTACCCAGAAAAAATTATTACGTTTGATTAATGTTCATGTTAAAGGTTAAATAACTGTTAATAGTTATCCTCCCTATCCGTGTGGAAGTGGTAAGTTTTTGGCTATTTAAGTTGAAAGGAAATAACTTGAAGGCTACCGTTTAGGTCGCTAGCTCTCTAGTTTGCGAGTTAGCATGTGTCTCAAGACCCTGCAGTTGCGCAATATGTTGTAAATAAAAAGAGTATAAATGTGACTATAGTCGTGTTTTGTCATGTCTACAGGGCTCTAATAATGCTTTGTTCATTTTAATCTGAAAAAAATAATTTGTCTACCCACCAACTATATGTGGTTTCTTAAGTTTTTATTATTTGCTGTTTTATTATTATTATTATTATATTTATTTATTACTGATTGATTTTCTTTATTCTTGATTTGTTTATTTATTTTTGCATCTTATTTTGTGTAGAAAAATAAAAAGTAAGATATTACTACCGGAGTACCAGGAGAACATGCAAACTCCACACTTCCACGCCGAGGGTGGAATTGAACTCAGGTCTTCTAGCTGTAAGACCTGCACGCTAACCACTTGGCTGCATGTAAAACTATATTTTTTAAATTGCTTTTTTGAACAGAATTACTATTTTTTATTTATTTGAATCTGAAAAAAATAATTTGTCTACCCACCAACTATATGTAGTTTCTTAAGTTTTTATTATTTGCCATTTTATTATTATTATTATATTTATTTATTACTGATTGATTTTCTTTATTCTTGATTTGTTTATTTATTTTTCATCTTATTTTGTGTAGAAAAATAAAAATTAAGATATTTGAGAACAGTAGAATGTTTTATCAGAGCTTTTATTGTAGAAAATCGGAACCAAAGCACTAAAAAAAAGTTTGTATATTTTTCTGTTTTTAATAAATGCGTTGTTTTTTTTTTTGGAAAACCCAGCCTTGCCCAGACCCTAGCTCCAGTGGCCCCCAGGTAAATTGAGTTTGAGACCCCTGAATTAGACTAAACACGGCCTTCATGCTCCGCTCATTCATCAGGAAATACATGCATAAATACTGCATCCACACAAAGGCTATGAGATGTGAGACAGGAGACAATGAATGTGTTGCTTGTTGTGGACCTCCTGCTGCTGCTGAGGAGCGGAGGAAGAGTACCGGATCCATCTGATTCACTGAGGATGAAGTAGTATAAAACAATATCCCGTGTTGATGTTGACTTTGGGCAAAGAGAGGTAGCGGCTGTAACACACTCAACTATCCGAGGATCCACTACTAAGTCCCAGTAAATCCACTTGTTCTCTACCTTGACCTCTGAGAGACATGGCAAGACCTCAGCATAACTGATGCATAATGAAGCGATTTTCAACCACTGTGCCCACGGCACACTAGTGTACCTTGAGAAACCGTCAGCGGCATGGCGGAGGAGTAGTTAGCGCACAGACCTCACAGCTAAGGAGACCAGGGTTCAATTCCACCCTCTGCCATTTCTGTGTGGAGTTTGCATGTTTTCTCCGGGTACTCCGGTTTCCTCCCACATTCCAAAAACATGCTAGGTTAATTAGCGACTCCAAATTGTCCATAGGTATGAATGTGAGTGTGAATGGTTGTTTGTCTATATGTGCCCTGTGATTGGCTGGCAACCAGTCCAGGGTGTACCCCGCCTCTCACCCAAAGACAGCTGGGATAGGCTCCAGCACCCCCGCGACCCTCATGAGGAAAAAGCGGTAGAAAATGAATGAATGAATGAATATATATATATCTATATAAAACATGTCATGAGTTTAATTATAAAATATTAGCAAGATTGAATTTGATCTTTTCCTGTTTAAATTGATCCCGGGTGCGTTCTTTCAGCGCATGCTCAGATATGACGTAACACGCAGATCCAGACGTTCTTCACTTTTAAAAATGGAGGCCAGCAATCGGCACTGGACTAAGCAAAGTTTGCTTTTGATTCAAACTAAATTTCAAGACTGGACAGACGAAAAACTGGCAATACGGAGTTATTCCAACAAGTGAAAGAAAAACTCGGGGAAGTCGGTATCACGTGATGTTGATGTTTACGTTTTACTGGGCATGCCCTATTGACTATTGTTTGATTTTCATGGCACATGTAGACAAGAGATTGGAATATTCCTTTCTATGGATACCATTGTTTCCCGAAAGGTCATTCGGAAAGAGAAAAAGTGGTGATGTAAAAACGTGGCTACTGTGGAGTGTCTGTGGTGTAAAGACTAGCATAGCAATGTAATATTGGTCCGTGTGGCAACACCTACCTTGTTCCTCCGATAGACTTATTGATGCACGTGTGAGGTCGTGGTGACATTTTGGAACATTTTTGGTTAGTGGTGTGCCACAAGATTTTTACAATGTAAAAAAACGTGCCTTGGCTCAAAAACGGTTTAAAAACACTGGCATAATGTACTTTATCTTATATAAAACAATGTATCATAAACATAACAAGAATGCCCGAACCAAAAAGATCATAATAAACTGTACTTGCCAATAACGATGAGGGTGTAGTTGATGTTGACGCTACCAAATCCGTTAGTGGCTTTACAGATGTAGGTGCCCGTGTCATCCGCCTCCACCTCCTTGATCTTGAGCCCCATGCGCAAGATGCGGAAACGGATCCAGCCACTGTGGATGTTGCGGCCGTCTTTGGTCCACATGATGAGCGGCGGAGGGTCCCCATCCACCGGGCAAGGCAGTTTGATGGCGCCGCCGAGGCGAGCCGTTTGGCGGTGGGCAACTTTCTCAGACACCCGCGGAGGTCCTGGGAATACACACAGTAGCGTACACTTTCAGAAAAATAATATTTGGCAGATCTGTCGACATGTGAATTTTTGATATTTTGAAATTTAATTTAGAATTTTTTCGAATCGCCATGACAATCTGGGCGTGGATGCGGTGACAAGTTCTCAGTGAATCATCAATCAGTTCGTTACATGTTCGTTATACGACACATCTCATACAAAGAAGAAGACCCGTGTTGACAATTTCTGGTCACTATATTAAGTGAGTACGGGTGAGTATTATTATTTATGCCAGTCTGAAAGCTTGAACCTACACAATGCAACCCAACCACTGATCAGTGACAGAGACAACAAGACAGAACTTGGACATATTCCTCCCTCGCCTAGAAACACCAACACCTTCATGGCAAAAGTGTGGCCCACAGAAAAATAAGACAAAAACCCAGTAGAAAAATAGAGCAAAAATGCATAATGTAACTAGAAAAAATAAACAAGAAATAAAAACAGATATTTCCTCCCACATTCCAAAAACATGCTAGGTTAATTAGCGACTCCAAATTGTCCATAGGTATGAATGTGAGTGTGAATGGTTGTTTGTCTATATGTGCCCTGTGATTGGCTGGCCACCAGTCCAGGGTGTACCCCGCTTCTCAGTCAAAGACAGCTGGGATAGGCTCCAGCACCCCCACGACCCTCGTGAGGAAAAGCGGTAGAAAATGAACGAATGAATAATAGATATCAAGGCTGCAAGGCGGACTAGTGGTTAGCACACAGGCCTCACAGCTAGGAGACCCGAGTTCAATTCCACCAAGTTCTTTGAAAGTTCTCCGTGGGTTTTCTCCGGGTACTCCGGTTTCCTCCCACATTCCAAAAACATGCTAGGTTAATTAGCGACTCCAAATTGTCCATAGGTATGAATGTGAGTGTGAATGGTTGTTTGTCTATATGTGCCCTGTGATTGGCTGGCGATCAGTCCAGGGTGAAGACAGCTGGGATAGGCTCCATCATACCCAAAACCTTAGTGAGAATAAGCGATAGAAAATGAATGAATAATAAGTGATGAAACAGGCTGTACGGCGGATGAGTGGTTAGTGCGCAGGCCTCACAGCTAGGAGACCCGAGTTCAATTCCACACTCGGCCATCTCTGTTTGGAGTTTGCATGTTCTCCCCATGCATGCGCGGGTTTTCTCCGGGTACTCAATTTTCCTCCCACATTCCAAAAACATGCTAGGTTAATTAGCGACTCCAAATTGTCCATAGGTATGAATGTGAGTGTGAATGGTTGTTTGTCTATAGCGGTAGCAAATGAATGAATAATGTAATTAGGTACCAGGGAAAGTAATTATTGCATTACTTTTTTCCAACGCCTTCAAATAGGATACAATTTTTGCAGTTTTAAAGGCATTTCTTTCCATAAATCCTTGGTTAAATTATATGACTTATGAAGCTTTTAATTCTGCAGTATTTAAGGATACACTCACGCATAACAGTATTTATCTTTGTAACAAATCAGCAGGCTTTGGCACTGTACAAAAAAAAAAATCCCTTTGATGCGTAAGAAATTCTTGCAGTTGGCTGCAGATTAAGGAGCAAATCCCTTTTAACGAGACGATGTTTACAGATGTTGCTTGAGTAACCACGTCCTGCATTCGGGCAAGCAAAGTGATACTGAGTGTTTTATTCAGGTGTTGGTTCTTCAAGTGGTTGTCAGAAGCCAAGCCCGACCTTTTATTGACATGTTTGTAGTGACGAGAATAACAATTTTGTGTGTGTGTGTGTGTGTGTGTGTTTGTGAGCATCTGCGGATCATTACAAATCCGCAGGTGTTCATAACTAAGAGTCTCTAATCTTTTTTTTTTTTTATTTGCATTTCCCAACATATTTCCCACATGACTACTCTTGAAATGTCTCGCTCACATGGTTTCAAGAAAAAAGAAAAAAAAAAACTATATATAGTTTGTCACAAGAATGTAACTTTTTGAATGTGCCCCTTTCTCTTAAAATAAATTACCCGAGCAAAGACAAACAGAGCTAATTCTGTAAGTCGCCAGGCGTACTCCTCCTCCTCCTCCTCCTCCTCTTCCTGCACTATGAAAGGTTTCTATTCACACTATACCAGCGCAGCAATACGGGAAAGCCCATATGTATCACGTGCATCTTTTTTTTTTCCCATTCCGAGAATTTAAGGTGACGTGAAGCGGCGACGTTGTCGTTCATCACAGCGCCACGGTACTCAGGAGACATGACACCTCATGACACCAAGAAGGAAAGACCAGTTCCGGTTCTTTTTTTTTTTTTTCAGCAGAATGCTGCGATTAAATGTTACCTCCTTGATCATCTTGTCTTTCAATCATATGCAGATAAAGAAAGTTATTCCCCTCATTTGCACAGAGAGACTCTGTGGTTTCAGCGCTTTCAAGTCCAAGGTTAAGCGAACCTGTCCTTGAAAGGGGAAGGAGGCGGAGAAGAGAACCCCCATTGAAGCGAGGATAGCGGTTATGTACACAAGCGTAAATACTTATTACGTGATGCAGACCACATCCTTGATTTCAGCACCTCTTCGTGCCTTGTTTTTCAGAGAGGGAGTTCAAAGGAGTTTTTTTTTTTTTTTTTTTTTAAAGCAAAAAAGATTGAGGGAGGAAATAATTTGTTGCACATTCCAAACACTTGGAGCACCGGCCAAACCTTCTCGTGCATTCAGCTCATTTATAAAAGTCTGGAGCTGGAGGGGTCCTGAATAACATTCCGTATCATTTACCGTATCTTCACCACGGTAAGGATGACAGTGATAAAAGGAAGTTAATACTAAAAGTGGAAACATATGTTAAAAAAAAAATATCACCATGTACTACAGTAGTAACCTTACGCTATTGATGTACTGTATTACTGACACGGTTTAACATGGTGCATCCATCTGTTTTGTACATCGTTTGTAATAATTAGCGTCATCGGTGAGCCAGAGCCTATCCCAGCTTGGGGGACTTGAGAGGTTTTAACAGTCCCACAATGTACTTCTTCATTTAAGAGTCTAGTTTGGAGTTGTTTTTTTTCCCCTCCCCTCTCCTAGTGTTGTCCCCCCCCTTCTTCCCCCCCCTTCATCGCCCCAATCATCCCGTCCTGTCATCCCTTATCTCACTGCATAGTATGTTGTATATGTATGGACGGATGATTGCACAATTTCGCTTGTACTCCTGTATAAATGACAAGAATAAAGGGCTTACTACTACAGTAAACCTCGGATATATCGGACTCGGATATATCGGAAATTCGCTCACAACGGACAGATAAAAAAGAACCGATTTTTCTCTAATGCATTTCCAATAAAAATTCATTGCATATATCGGATTTTTTATAACAGATTTCGCCTATTTCGGACAAAATCTCCAGTCCCGTTCCAATGCATTTCCATTAAATTTCCCTCGCATATATCGGATGGCCGCATCGTGGCGCTCCGATTCGCCGAATCGTGACAGGTTGCTATACGACGTCATTTGCAGCGTTTGCAGCGTTGCCTGCGCGTCCAGGTACATTGGAAACATAGTCAAGAAAGTGCCTTTTTATAACGGATAAAATCCGATTTACGCATATACCGGATATAAATCCGATATATGTGTAAAACGGACATTTTCCGGTATACGCATACAACGGATTTCGCTTATATCGCACAAAACCAGTGGGAACAATTGAATCCGATATATCCGAGGTTTACTGTACCACCAGTCCGTGTTTTACCAACACCCAACAAGAACCGCTTTAAAAAAAAACTCTTTGCAGTATGGAATGCCAAAGTGCACTAGCACGACGGGAATATCACTGATTGGATTGATTGGCCCGAATTTTGTTTTAACTTTCCCCGGGCCTTCGGTACATCGTTATGGTCGAGCCCTGGTTAAATTATTTTCGTTTGAGCAAATTAAATGAGTGCAATTGGAATATTTGGGTCCATGTATACGTGGCTAGTGTTATGTATAGACTATCGCGGCATACCTGCCAACTCTTACATTTTTGCATTTTGAAAATGTGGGAAATTGTGGTCTTTCCACCTGTATTTTCAACACCCTGTGTTATTCATTCATTCATTCATTTTCTACCGCTTTTCCTCACGAGGGTCGCGGGGGCTGCTGGAGCCTATCCCAGCTGTCTTTGGGCGAGAGGCGGGGTACACCCTGGACTGGTCGCCAGCCAATCACAGGGCACATATAGACAAACAACCATTCACACTCACATTCATACCTATGGACAATTTGGAGTCGCTAATTAACCTAGCATGTTTTTGGAATGTGGGAGGAAACCGGAGTACCCGGAGAAAACCCACGCATGCACGGGGAGAACATGCAAACTCCACACAGAGATGGCCGAGGGTGGGAATTGAACCCTGGTCTCCTAGCTGTGAGGTCTGTGCGCTAACCACTGCACCGCCGTGCCGCCCCACCCTGTGTTATTTTACTTTTTATTTTGAAATCCCGACTGTACTGGCTACCAAAATTGCCGAGTCAAAGGGCAAAAGAAGAGCATTTTCCCGGGAAAACGGGATGCTTGACAGGTATGAACCACATTCCTGACTAGCTGAATCTCACATGAGCAAGTACTATGGTGACAGGCAAGAATAAACTTAGAACCGAGGACAGGGAAAGACACGGTGCAGGGACCCAGGATAGAAAGAGAGAGAGAGAAGAGAGAGAAAAGAGAAAGGGATTTGGTGAGGGATGAGTGCCGCACATTTTTCAACGATCAAGTCAGTTCATATAAACCGATCAACATCAGGGCATCCGTGCTGTGACCTGACCGCGGCTTTAAAGGAGCGATTGCAGGATGGTAAAGGAACAATGTGTGTGTCTGTTCTGCCGTGGTAGCGCTAGGGGTGAGATATGGGCCAGCTGACAACAGCCAGAAAGGCGGGCGGTTACATATTCTTCACACACGTAAACAATGACGCTTCCAATTTCCTGGAGACCATGGAGATAGAATACACGGCTGCGAGACGAACACGCTTTTCTACTTATGGCGCATATGACCGACTCGCATATCTCTGAGTCACTCGCTGATATAAAAACATTTTGGATCAAACACCATGTGTCCAGATGTTCAACTTGCAGCTCTCATCCATCTGTTGGCAATGTGATAAAAACAACCAGATGGAGTTACCTGCATCACCCCCCCCCCATCCATAAAGTTCTTGTTTACCATTAAGTGTGAAATGCATTAGAGCAGGGGTCTCAAACTCAATTTACCTGGGGGCCACTGGAGCTAGGGTCTGGGTGAAGCTGGGCCGCATCAGGTTAAAAAAAAAGAATATATATAAATATATTTTAAAAATAAAAATATAATAAAAATATTAATAAATGTATATATAATATAATAGTCTTCAATGCTTCTGCTATACCCTCCACTTTTTCAGTGCTTTGGTTCTTTGGAAAAGCTCTGATAAAACATTAAATTATTATAAATTTTGATAAATTATTATTATTATTTATTATTAAATTATGAAATAAATGTTTAATGTTAATTTTTATTTTTCGACACAAAATAACATGGAAAAATAAATAAGCAAATCAAAAAACAAATGAACAAATTAATTTTCATTTATTATTAAATTATGAAATAAATGTTTCATGTTAATTTTTATTTTTCGACACAAAATAAGATGGAAAAATAAATAAGCAAATCAAAAAACAAATGAAACAAATGAACAAATTAATTTTCATTTATTATTAAATTATGAAATAAATGTTTAATGTTAATTTTTATTTTTCGACACAAAATAACATGGAAAAATAAATGAGCAAATCAAAAAACAAATGAAACAAATGAACAAATTAATTTTCATTTATTATTAAATTATGAAATAAATTTTTAATGTTAATTTTTATTTTTCGACACAAAATAAGATGGAAAAATAAATAAGCAAATCAAAAAACAAATGAACAAATTATTTTTTATTTATTATTAAATTATTAAATAAATGTTTCATGTTAATTTTTATTTTTCGACACAAAATAAGATGGAAAAATAAATGAGCAAATCAAAAAACAAATGAAACAAATGAACAAATTAATTTTCATTTATTATTAAATTATGAAATAAATGTTTAATGTTAATTTGTATTTTTCGACACAAAATAAGATGGAAAAATAAATGAGCAAATCAAAAAACAAATGAACAAATTAATTTTTATTTATTATTAAATTATTAAATAAATGTTTCATGTTAATTTTTATTTTTCGACACAAAATAAGATGGAAAAATAAATAAGCAAATCAAAAAACAAATGAAACAAATTAACAAATTAAACTTATATATCATATCAAGGCGGGGGCCCCAAACTAGCGTCCTGCAGGCCGCATTTGGTCTGCGGGCCGTGATTTTGAGACCCCTGCATTAGAGGAATGTGACTGTGTGTTTGTATGCTTTTTCAAAGCCATGTGTACTTAGCTAGCCTTTCCATTGTTTTTTTCCGCGGACCCTGACTAGCGATAGGGTTTGGTTGCATTTCGTTGGCTGTCTCGTCTGCTCAGTGTTTCAGGCCTTTGTTTAGCTATCAGGGGGAGAGAAGCGGGGGGGGGGGCTGAGGGGGCTCGCTTGGTGCTCGGCAATGTGCGAGCAGCGGTGCAGGCCTCCTAACACCATCACAGGGTGTTTCAACCCGCTTCACTACACCAGATCTAAGGAAGCAGACCCGAGCCAATTAAGAGCCGCTGCTGTCTGCCGCAGTGCGACCCGCACTCCCTCCCACCCAACAATGCCCCCCCCCCCCCCCCCCCCCCCCCCAATAGCTTTGATCTCTTGCACGCTACGTAAAAAGCAGAGCCAGAACACTTTGCCCTTTCTGTGCAGGCTATGGACGACAGGCCTTGTCCAATTATTACAATCTGGTTTGGGTATTTCTGGGTAATCAGACAGGAATATGACAAATTACCCCGCTCTCACTCCATCTGCCCCCAACCAAGCTGTTATTTTATGGAGCCAATGCACAGTCAGATCCTTTATTTCATTTGCTACACTTGAAACTCTAAAATCTATTTACATTAAATTGACGGATGTATGTTTTGTTTTGGGTTTTTTTGCAGTAGGTCTTTAAAACTAGTGACTAGAGCAGGGATTCTTCACCCTTTTTCACCTCGGGGCGTCGAACGCCAGCTGGCTATGTGGAGATGTTGCAGGGGGCATCCCTCAGGATTGAAGGCCCTCGTCTGTGTGGTCATGACTGGGTTTTCCAACCGGACAAAGGACTTCTTCCAGAGGAATAATGTCACTCTTTTGGAGCATACTGCCTGTTCCCCTGATCTCACTCCAGTTCAAACCACAGTTCTCTGTGTCAAGTGCCGACGTGGTTACCCACTATGCCAATAAGAAAAATAAACTCAGTATACATAAGTATATCTAAGTTTCTTTTTGGCTGAAGGGCAGCATTAATAGGTCCAGCTTGTAGTTGAACAACGGCAGCTCATGTCAGGCATATTTAGGGGATATCTATTCATTCATTCATTCATTCATTCATTCATTCATTTTCTACCGCTTATCCTCACAATGGTCACAGGGGGTGCTGGAGCCTATCCCAGCTGTCTTCGGGCGAGAAGCGGGGTACACATTGGAAGTTTGATATGGATGCTGTATGGTATCATGTACCCAGAAAAAATTATTACGTTTGATTAATGTTCATGTTAAAGGTTAAATAACTGTTAATAGTTATCCTCCCTATCCGTGTGGAAGTGGTAAGTTTTTGGCTATTTAAGTTTAAAGGAAATAACTTGAAGGCTACCGTTTGTGTTCATTCATTCATTCATTAATTTTCTACCGTGTATCCTCACGAGGGTCGCGGGGGTGCTGGAGCCTATCCCAGCTGTCTTCGAGCAAAAGGCGAGGTACACCCTGGACTGGTGGCCAGCCAATCACAGGGCACATATAGACAAACAACCATTCACACTCACATTCATACCTATGGACAATTTGGAGTCGCTAATTAACCTAGCATGTTTTTGGAATGTGGGAGGAAAACGGAATACCCGGAGAAAACCCACGCATGCACGGGGAGAACATGCAAGCTCCACACAGAGATTGCCGAGGGTGGAATTGAAGTCGGGTCTCCTAGCTGTGAGGCCTGCGTGCTAACCACTAGTCCGCCTTGCAGCCTTGATATCTATTATTCATTCATTCATTCATTTTCTATCGCTTATCCTCACGAGGGTCGCGTTAGGTTCTGGAGCCTATCCCAGCTGTCTTCACCCTGGACTGATCGCCAGCCAATCACAGGGCACATATAGACAAACAACCATTCACACTCACATTCATACCTATGGACAATTTGGAGTCGCTAATTAACCTAGCATGTTTTTGGAATGTGGGAGCAAACCGGAGTACCCGGAGAAAACCCATGGAGAACTTTCAAATAACTTCCACCAAGGGTGGAATTGAACTCGGGTCTCCTAGCTGTGAGGCCATTTTCTATCGCTTATCCTCACAAGGGTCGCGAGGGTGCTGGAGCCTATCCCAGCTGTCTTCGGGCAAGAGAGGAGGGGTACACCCTGGACTGGTGGCCAGCCAATCACAGGGCACATATAGACAAACAACCATTCACACTCACATTCATACCAATGGACAATTTGGAGTCGCTAATTAACCTAGCATGTTTTTGGAATGTGGGAGGAAACCGGAGTACTCGGAGAAAACCCACGCATGCACGGGGAGAACATGCAAACTCCACACAGAGATAGCCGACGGTGGAATTGAACTAATTACATTAATTAATGAAGCAGTAATTCCATTCCTAATTCAATGACTTTGTAGGGAACTAATGACTTTTAAAAGATACTGGTTAATACAAACTTGAAAAGTTTTGTACTAATCGCTTGGAAATTGACTGATATGGAAGTCAAAGCAGTGGCAGACTGAGGTTGACTTTGGAGGTATTTTCTTGAAGGATAAGAGGCAGGCAGAAGGATAAAAGCGCAGAATGCTTCCTCCTCCTCCTCCTTCTCCTTCTCCTCCTCCTTAGCAGCAATGTGTTAGGCCAACAGACCGTACAAACGCAAACATCAGCCTAATGGAGCCTACGCTTGCAGGGCAATATTCCATCATGCCCCTCACTGAACCTCAGGCCCAATTGCATAACACACATCTACAACATAAAAGGGGGAAAAGAAAGTTCAGGGGGAGCAACACAAGAAACCGAATCTAAAGTCTGTGACCTCACATGGTAATGGAGGGTCTGGATGAAGACGAGACGGCGAAGAGAAAGCCACGGATTCGGGAGTGTGTGAAAGGCCAGAACTTTTGTTAGGAGAAGGCTATACATTTCACACGTGGAGATAGAAATCAGCATAATACAGTACGAGGGTCGGGGGGGTAAGGTGGCATTGGGGGCTATATTCTGACTGCTGGGAAATCCAAAGAATGGCGCCTTTTCTTCACCATTCCAAAGATGGAGCCTGGCAACTTCACCCGGAATGGTAATCAATACCTGTTATTCCCCCCCCACCTCTCTCCGCTTTCCAATCAATAGATAAGAGCAGTCGGAAACAATGGCTCTTTCTTCGGCACCATCTTGATGTGGGTACTGAATGGTAACGGTTTCCGTGGTGGGAATGGTAGCGGTGAAGCGATTAGGTGACTTGAGGAACAGCAGGAGAGGATGGAAGACAAGAGAAAGAGGTAAAGGAGATGCTCCCTGATTAAGTAAGTAAGTAAGTAAGTAAGTTTTATTTATATAGCACCTTTCTCAGACAGAAGTCACAAAGTGCTTCACAAAAGGCAAAACACAGAGTTAAAATACACATAAAAAATACAATAAAACAATGTACAATAAAAATAGACATGAAACAGTACATAAAAACAGTATACAATAAAATAGACATAAATATATGATGGTCATAGTACCCTAAATCTACTGAGCTGGGTATGCCTGCAAAAACAAGTGAGTTTTAAGGTTACTCTTAAATGCATCGACAGAGTCAAGCGAACGTAGGGAGGGTGGAAGGTCATTCCAGAGCCTCGGCACAACAACCTGAAAACATAGGTCTCCTCGGGTCCTAAAACGACTCTGAGGGACCATGAGTAAATTTTGATTTAACGATCTCAGCCTCCGAGAGGGGGTATAGGGACGCAACAAGTCTTGTATGTAGACAGGGGCCTGGCCTTGCAAGGCTCTAAAAGTGAGCACCAGGATTTTAAAATTCACACGGAATGAGACAGGGAGCCAATGGAGAGCTTTCAGAATCGGCCTGATGTGAGCCCTTCTGTTGCATCGAGTCAATAACCGCGCAGCAGAATTTTGAACGTGTTGCAGACGAGACAACTCTTTTTTGTTTAGACAAGAAAACAAGCTATTGCAGTAGTCTAAACGAGAAGACACAAAGGCATGGATTATCATCTCGAGCTCACCTTTAGAGCATTAAAGCATAACCGCCGGAATAACACCGCCGACTTGTTCTTAGTCGATCTCTTTGAAAAAAAAAAAAAAAAACAGGCAACCCCTGCAGACTCCAAAAAAAAAAAAAAAATGAGAGAAACGACTCCGGCGTCGTAAAGCTTCTGGAAACATCTCCATCATACAGCCTACCCATAACAGGCCCTACTGTGGCGCCTTTGAACTCCAAGCTGCTATATTTCATTAAACTTGACAGCCGTCTGCTCGGCCTGGGCTGCTTCTCGTTGGTGGACCCCAGCATGTGTGTGTGTGTGTGTCATCTGAAGTTACGGCACACCACAAATCCAAGTCCAGCCACAATACATCACTTAGATAGAAATGGATTTATCCACTCGAGGTCCCTGCAAAGTCTCAAAAAATGCCTCTTCTGTTGACATTATGACAAAACGTGCAGACAAAGTTTTGTCTGTGGAAACAGGCAGAGGTGCGACTTCACACACAATACCTTAGGAATAAGGATGATTCCATGGAAATCAATGAATTACTACAAAATATTCAACAAACGTAATGCCTGTGTTTGTGATTACGGAAGATGTAGTCACCCATGCAATTCTAGCTGCATATGTACAGTGAGGCAACATCATCTGACATATTTGTAGGTTAAATAAAAGGCAAATAAAGTAAAGTAAAAGTGTTTTTATTTTCCAATTCATGGCAGCAACTGAAAAAGAAACTAAAACCAATGGCATTATAAAGAAACTAAGCAAAATGGCATTATACACTAAACCTCGGATATATCGGACTCGGATATATCGGAAATTCGCTCACAACGGACAGATAAAAAAAGAACCAATTTTTCTGTAGTGCATTTCCAATAAAAATTCATTGCATATATCGGATTTTTTTATAACGGGTTACGCCTATTTCGGACAAAATCTCCAGTCCCGTTCCAATGCATTTCCATTAAATTTCCCTCGCATATATCGGATGGCCGCATCGTGGCGCTCCGATTCGCCGAATCGTGACAGGCCGCTATACAACGTCATTTGCAGCGTTTGCAGCGTTGCCTGCGCGTCCAGGTACATTGGAAACATAGTCAAGGAAGTGCCTTTTTATAACGGATAAAATCCGATTTACGCATATACCGGATATAAATCCGATATATGCGTAAAACGGACATTTTCCGGTATACGCATATAACGGATTTCGCTTATATCGGACAAAACCAGTGGGAACAATTGAATCCGATATATCCGAGGTTTACTTGTACTTGTACTTGTACTTGTACTTTTCGAAAATAAACTTTACTTTATTTGCCTTTTATTTAAGCTACAAATGTGTCAGATGATTTTGCTGTTGGACTGTTGAGAATCGCGCGTTGATCAAAACAAACTAATCCGTAACTGCAACACAACGAGCGTTCCGTTTGCGCTTCAATCTCGGTAGACATGATCCCGTACCAGCTCCGGACACCATCTTGTTATGGGTTACCAACTTTAGAGCTACCGGATCTGCATTGAAACGAAAATCTAGCGGCCAACCTCGAACCGCCGGAACTGATGTAATTTTTAAAACATAATGAAACAGAATGGCATTATATGAAGTTTTTGAAAATAAAAACACTTTTACTTTACTTTATTTGCCTTTTATTTAACCTACAAATGTGTCAGATCATTTTGCCTGACCCTGTATCAATTTTATTTTGTTTCAGTTCGATGCTGCTCTAATTTTGGAGGCGACGTACTCATCAACTCGGCTTTGTTTATATTTATCATTTATACCGTCATTTTCTTATAATTGGTAGAAAAATGGGCGACACGACCTCACAGCTAGGAGACCAGGGTTCAATTCCACCCTCGGCCATCTCTGTGTGGAGTTTGCATGTTCTCCCCGTGCATTCGTGGGTTTTCTCCGGGTACTCCGGTTTCCTCCCACATTCCAAAAACATGCTAGGTTAATTGGCGACTCCAAATTGTCTATAGGTATGAATGTGAGTGTGAATGGTTGTTTGTCTATATGTGCCCTGTGATTGGCTGGCGATCCAGTCCAGGGTGTACCCCGCCTCTCGCCCAAAGACAGCTGGGATAGGCTCCAGCACCCCCCGCGACCCTTTGAATTGAACCCTGGTCTCCTAGCTGTGTATCTTTATTATTGTTGTAAAAAAGTCATTCAGTGACCTAAATCTACATTCTTGGTGTGCCTTTGGCTAGTCGTACGCTGCCACAAACGGGCCACAGTGAGTGGCACTCTGCCTTTATCTCACTCCATTAGTCTGAGGACCGAGTGTATGCTGTGGGCCACTTATCAGGGAACAGGCACCGGGGGGGTGAAGTCTGGGAATGAAGAAAAAGGCCAGATAGAGTGACAAACACAGACTGAGCGACAGGCCGAGTGGGGGGGGTGGGTGGATAAATGAACTCGAATCCATAGAGGAGAGGAGTGGGTTGTTTTATCGAGGCACGGGAGCTAAGATGGCAGAGAGGTCTCCTTTAACGCAGCTCACGAAGAGAAGAGGGCCGCATGGGGGGAGTGGAAGAGGATTAGGCAGGCCGAGGCGGCGGTAACCAGGAATCCCAACAATCTCACACCCAGATCCCGGGGCCCTGGACTCAGCCACATGACCCGCTCTAACAGTCCTCATTCTCGCTCAGAGCAGGGTACCGACAAGCACCTGTTTAGAACCGTCTCTGTATGTTTGGAGATGAAGGATCATTTGGGTCAGTGGCGGACATGTTTGGATGCTCAATGCGGTATTGTCTCTCTTGAAGCAACATTTCATACAAAGTATTTGACATTTTGATAGCATTATGCCTTACAACAGTGTTTTTGAACCTTTTTTTACATTGGAAAAATCTTGTGGCACACCACTAACCAAAAATGTTCCAAAATGTCACCACGACCTCACACGTGCATCAATAAGTCTATCGGAGAAACAAGGTAGGTGTTGCCACACAGACCAATATTACATTGCTATGCTAGTCTTTACACCACAGACACTCCACAGTAGCCACGTTTTTACATCACCACTTTTTCTCTTTCCGAATGACCTTTCGGGAAACAATGGTATCCATAGAAAGGAATATTCCAATCTCTTGTCTACATGCAGCGTGTGAAAATCAACCAGAATAGTATAATAGGGCATGCCCAGTAAAACGTCAACATCAACATCACGTGATATCGGCTTCCCCGAGTTTTTCTTTCACTTGTTGGAATAACTCCGTATTGCCAGTTTTTCGTCTGTCCAGTCTTGAAATTTAGTTTGAATCAAAAACCAACTTTGCTTAGTCCAGTGCCGATTGCTGGCCTCCATTTTTAAAAGTGAAGAACGTCTGGATCTGCGTGTTACGTCATATCTGAGCATGCGCTGAAAGAACGTACCCGGGATAAATTTAAACAGGAAAAGATCAAATTCAATCTTGCTAATATTTTATAATTAAACTCAGGACATGTTTTATATACAGTAAACCTCGGATATATCGGATTCAATTGTTCCCACTGGTTTTGTCCGATATAAGCGAAATCCGTTTTATGCGTATACCGGAAAATATCCGTTTTACGCATATATCGGATTTATATCCGGTATATGCGTAAATCGGATTTTATCCGTTATAAAAAGGCACTTCCTTGACTATGTTTCCAATGTACCTGGACGCGCAGGCAACGCTGCAAATGACGTCGTATAGCGGCCTGTCACGATTCGGCGAATCGGAGCGCCACGATGCGGCCATCCGATATATGCCAGGGAAATTTAATGGAAATGCATTGGAACGGGACTGGAGATTTTGTCCGAAATAGGCGAAATCCGTTATAAAAAATCCGATATATGCAATGAATTTTTATTGGAAATGCATTACAGAAAAATTGGTTCTTTTTTATCTGTCCGTTGTGAGCGAATTTCCGATATATCCGAGTCCGATATATCCGAAGTTTACTGTAGATATATATTTTCTTTTTTTAATAAAACTGGACTTATGAATAAAGTATAGAAGGGTTTAGATTCTGTTCCACAGATGGCGCTAATGCACACGAAAGCTGCTTGCCAACCGCCAATAAACAACAGAAGAAGAAAAACACCACGAAGAAGAACGCACCCTGACAACTTTCCGTTTGAGCGGGTACAAGATACCTCAATCGGATTGGTTAAAGGAATATTCCATCCCTGTTCAATTCTTTCCGTTTGAGCAAATATACCAAATGCAATTGGAATATTTAGGTCCATATATTCATGGCTATTGACATCATATTTGCAAATGATGATTAATAAATGTTAATTATAAAAAGTGATATTGGATAATTCCTCACGGCATACCTGACGGTTTCTCAAGGTACACTAGTGTGCCGCGGATCAGTGGTTGAAAATCACTGCCTTACAAAACACTTCCAAGAAACTGTAAGCTCCTCATTTTTTTACAGGCCCATCAACAGTGAGGTGCCATCCTGCCACTCCCCTTCTCCTCCAAACCTTTGCTGCATTCCACAGACGAAGCAGACTTTTCATCAGCACATTCTGCACAGTCGGGGGTCCGATGTGGTGAAGCACAATGAGGTGCAGATGTTCCACAAAATGTAGTCACTGTCACTGTACACTGGTTTGAAGTGACGGACATTAGGAGTAAACATCACAATTCAAGCCAGACATGTTGTCACCGGCGTGTGTTGTGACTACCGCGTTTGTGTGATACCGCCATTTTATCACATACTACAGTATTAATTGGCCCTGTACCCTAGAAACCGCCCATGAATGATACGGGAAAAGGCCGAAATGATACTGTGTCAAAGCCCAGGGCAGTGATACTGATAAAATATAGAGTTTAACCATGTCCAGTATCAGCCCCCGTAGCTGTCCACTCAGAGCACGCTGCTCTGGTATCGTGCCCGTGAAACAACCAATCAGAGAACAGCGCATGAGCGTGAACACACAGCGTTTGTTTTGCTGCCGTCTGTGCTCTTGTCAACATGTCAGCGGTTGACACTCCCGGCGAAAGACAAATGGGAAAAATAGCAAACAGAATATTAGAAATGGAACGTTTTATCACCATTAATGAGGAGGACACTCTTGAAATGATCGAAAAAACTAAAAATGCAAATACAAGTCATTTTGTAAAATACATAGCCTCATTCTACGCCAGCCATCACCAAATGGCAGACCTCGGGCCGGATACGGACCCAAGTATGGCCCTTTATGGATCCGTAACCAATTAAAGTGAATGGGAAATATAATAATAAAATATAATCATGTTGGCAGTGGTTGTATTCTTTCCCAATTCTGTAATGCCATGTAATATTATTGATAGTTTGTCTAATTGTAACATGATCGTGGTAGTATTAATCCACAATATTCATCCACAAAACGGAAAGGAAATGCAAAAGGAGTGGTGTTGGTTTTCTACAGTAAACCTCGGATATATCGGACTCGGATATATCGGAAATTCGCTCACAACGGACAGATAAAAAAGAACCGATTTTTCTGTAATGCATTTCCAATAAAAATTCATTGCATATATCGGATTTTTTATAACGGATTTCGCCTATTTCGGACAAAATCTCCAGTCCCGTTCCAATGCATTTCCATTAAATTTCCCTCGCATATATCGGATGGCCGCATCGTGGCGCTCCGATTCGCCGAATCGTGACAGGCCGCTATACGACGTCATTTGCAGCGTTTGCAGCGTTGCCTGCGCGTCCAGGTACATTGGAAACATAGTCAAGGAAGTGCCTTTTTATAACGGATAAAATCCGATTTACGCAAATACCGGATATAAATCCGATATATATGCGTAAAACGGACATTTTCCGGTATACGCATATAACGGATTTCGCTTATATCGGACAAAACCAGTGGGAACAATTGAATCCGATATATCCGAGGTCTACTGTATTTTTTTGTGTTTTTTTTCCATTTTAGGATGATTTGACAGTTAAATCCAAGGGTCCATTGTACGTAAATCTGTTGGGCTGTTTTATGCATTAGATTACAGGTCACAGGAAATGAAAATAAAAACATGTCATCACATCTGTTCTGTTTATCTCACCCAGTGGGACCCGCTACTGGAGTTTAGCACTCTCTAATATCCGAAAAACGTTACCAAAGAGCAGACCAACACGTTTGTTTTACCTTCGCACACAGAAGCCAAGACAATCACGCATTGCAAAAACACGTGCTGAGTGCTTTTATGCTAATATCTCACCAGAATGGAAAAAATGGAGTTGGTTCTGCAGCTAAAACCGCTCCCACCCTTCTTGGAAGACTTTCTACAAAAGCGTAGCAAATTTCTATCCATTAATCCAGAAAATCATTTGTCAGGGCAGATGTTCGGAGGGCGTGGCTTATCATCGCTGTTCTAGTTCTAGTTCTAGTTCTAGTTCTAGTTCTAGTTCACCCCAAAAGGTCCAAAGGTTCTTACTCAACAAGAATTAAGATTCAGGAGCAAAGTAAGAGGTCTACAGTGTCATAAGACTGTGGTTCTTTTATAGAGTCTCTGATGACCAGAACAGATACCATTAGACACTCATATTTTCTATGACTCAACCGTGCTTAAATGCCTTTAAAACAGATAAATGAAACACAAAGAATAAGTTGATTGAGTATGAATGGAGCCCACATGTGCCAAGTTCATCCAAACTGCAACTGCGCCAAAGTTCTAGTCACATCCCCGTGCAGGAGGAAATGCAATCAATTTCACTGCATGGTGCAAGTCTGGGATGGCGGTAAAGCCTTGCTGTAAACTATGACAGATTATGCTCCGCGGTACTAAAAAAAAAATCATTATTCCTCCATCGTCCTGTTCCTTGCTGTTAAAGCAGGGACCCATTTTTCCATTCAACACACACACACAACCCGAATGAAAAATCAGCCGTCCTCGCTTCAGCTTCATCAAGCACTTCGAATCTTGTTACATTATGCCTAGCCGACACTACATTGTCCATAAAACTAAAATTAAAATTGATATTACGATAATTAACGCTACAATGGAATATCGATTGCCATTTCATATACAGTAAACCTCGGATATATCGGATTCAATTGTTCCCACTGGTTTTGTCCGATATAAGCGAAATCCGTTTTATGCGTATACCGGAAAATGTCCGTTTTACGCATATATCGGATTTATATCCGGTATATGCGTAAATGGGATTTTATCCGTTATAAAAAGGCACTTCCTTGACTATGTTTCCAATGTACCTGGACTGGGCAATGAAAAGAGACGTAAGGTAATGAGAATTGAACTTTATTGGACTCTGAGCATAACAAATTGTTAATTAAGCTAGGCCCTGTTACGCCTGTCAGGCCTACGTTATTTCCAATAGTGAGGTTAAGATCTCATTCACTGCTGTGCTAGTATTATTGACGTCACTCACTTTTATATTTGTCCTAAATCTGGAGCCAGGAGAAAGACAATAGCCAGTGACATCAACAAGATTAGCATAACGATGCGGCCATCCGATCGATATATGCGAGGGAAATTTAATGGAAATGCATTGAAACGAGACTGGAGATTTTGTCCGGAATAGGCGAAATCCGTTATAAAAAATCCGATATATGCAATGAATTTTTATTGGAAATGCATTACAGAAAAATCGGTTATTTTTTATCTGTCCGTTGTGAGCGAATTTCCGATATATCCGATTTCCGCATATACCGGATAGAAATCCGATGTATGCGAAAAACGGACATTTTCCGGTATACGCATATAACGGATTTCGCTTATATCGGACAAAACCAGTGGGAACAATTGAATCCGATATATCCGAGGTTTACTGTATATAAAGCTTCATAAAGTTGTTACAATGTAAGTTCGTGAAGCAGTGTTACTGGTTAAAATAACCCAACGCGAGCGAGGTTGGTCCAATATTTAACCAGCGTTGGGTTGGGAAACAACCCAGATTGGGTTGTTTTTAACCCAGCATTTTTAAGAGTGCAGGGACCCATTTTTCCATTCAACACAGCTGAATTTACACCCCCCCCCCCCCCCCCCACACACACATACACATACACACACAACCCGAATGAAAAATCAGCCGTCCTCGCTTCAGCTGCTGCAGTGTTAGAAAAATACGTTACACTTCGGCGGTGAAAACTCCTATTTTGATGAACTGTGACAAGCATTCGCCCGCACCGAACTCTTTAGAATCTCAATCAAAAGGGGTAACAATGCTGCAAGAATTTCTGAGCACGCTCAAAAGAATCGCTAATGAAGAAGAAAATGGGAGTGAAAAAGCCAAAAAGCTATGTGGGGTCTCATTGAAGCCCATCGGAGGTGAACTGAAAGGAGTTTGAAGAGGAGGATGGAAACTGAGAGGAGTGTGTGTGTGTGTGGAAGGCCGAGGAGGCCTCATTCAATATTTTGTTATCCCGAACGTTCCCTGGCTCGGCTTTCTTTAGGACAAGCCAAGCCATCGTTGTTTCCAATGCCATAACTTTCAATCAACCTTTAACTGCACGACGAGGGGGGGGGGGTGTGCGTGAGTTTCCAGGACAACAAGTGATTTCTAATGAAACCCCCCGGAGAGAGGAGGCAAAAAACAAAAAAAAACACATTTATAATCTTTTTCAAAGCATGATGTACATCAGGTATCTTGACCTACTTGTACTTTATGATAATGATACTTCAGTGCAGTACATCAGGCTGTGACAAGCCTACCAAACAAACAATCCCAGGAGTTGGCAAGTGTGTGTTGCTGTCGTCAAAGTCGTCAAACTTTGTGCGTATACTTGCATGGTGACACAACTTGAAGACACAAGTATTGAAATTAAAACGCCAAGTCACAATCAACTTGTTGCATTATCTGCATATAAACCCATGCGATCACAACATTTGGTTAAAATCTAAAAACTACGTTGCCGCTGAGTGCAAAACTTGTCATGCAAAAGTTTCCCGTGGTGGCACAAAAATGGGGAAATAATACTATCACACATTTGAAGTAGCATTACAGGGTTTGCACGGCGACCGAGCTAGGAGACCCGGGTTCAATTCCACCCTCGGCCATCTCTGTGTGGAGTTTGCATGTTCTCCCCTGTGCATGCGTGGGTTTTCTCCGGGTACTCCGGTTTCCTCCCACATTCCAAAAACATGCTAGGTTAATTAGCGACTCCAAATTGTCCATAGGTATGAATGTGAGTGTGAATGGTTGTTTGTCTATATGTGCACCTGTGATTGGCTGGTGACCAGTCTCGCCTGAGGACAGCTGGGATAGGCTCCAGCACCTACCGTGACCCTTGTGAGGTAGAAAATGAATGAATGAACACATATCAGTTCTAAAGATATAAAAACAGATAAAAAGAGACATCTCTACACATAATGGGACACACTCTTTTTTCAGAAGGTTGTATAGGTGGAATAAGTGTTTCCCATCGTGTCTGTCTTTTTGTTTGTTTTTGTATTTTGACAACGCACAGAAAAGAGAAACAGCCTCACATAAGGATAGTGGATGATGGGCAAAATTCCAATAAAGTGCAGTTTTCCTTTTAAAGAGGACCTATTATGCTAATTTTTCGTGGTGGGTTTTCTCCGGGTTTCCTCCCACATTCCAAAAACATGCCAAAACCAGTATGCGATATTGTCCAATTCTCAATTTCTGATATCAATATGTATAACATGAAACTTCTGTTTAGGTGGAATGAACACTTTTTTTTAATATCGGTTTTCATGATCAGGAAAAAAATCTTATACGGATATCGCATTTTTTTGCTGATATCGGAACGATAATTATCATTCATTCATTCATTTTCTACCGCTTTTTCCTCACGAGGGTTGCGGGGGGTGCTGGAGCCTATCCCAGCTGTCTTCGGGCGAGAGGCGGGGTACACCCTGGACTGGTCGCCAGCCAATCACAGGGCACATATAGACAAACAACCATTCACACTCACATTCATACCTATGGACAATTTGGAGTCGCTAATTAACCTAGCATGTTTTTGGAATGTGGGAGGAAACCGGAATACCCGGAGAAAACCCACGCATGCACGGGGAGAACATGGATGGAATTGAACCCTGGTCTCCTAGCTGTGAGGTATGCGCGCTAACCACTAGATCGCCGTGCCGCACCGATATTTATCCTAAACTATGCAGACATAGCATGTGGATGCCATCCATCTCTTAGGTTTTTTCGGTGATAAAACAATGATAATATACCTCATTAATAATTTATTTTTATATTAAAAAAACAGCTGCAAGCCAAAAATGACACTGTTGTTCAAAGGTGTTAAACTGATCACCAAAAACCAGGGTGGACAGCTGTGGGGGCATAAGTGTGGACAGAGTCAGAAGGTGAAAGGTAGGCAGGAAGGGGGGGCGAGGGGGTTGCCTCCACTCCAAGAAAAGAGAAAACAAAGTGAGAGAATGAAGGAGTCATAGAAAGAGGGGTTTGCGCTAGACAAACACTTCCCACTGCGACGCTGTCGTGTTATTGTAAGGTCCCATGTACGAGTCGACCCCCGAGCCCCCCCCCCCATGTACGGGCTCCCGTCCAGACCTTCAGAGTGTAACTCCGCCGAATGACGTCTGTGGTCATCTGTTGCCAAAACCAAACAGCTCCCAATGAGCACCAATGTGTCTACTACATCATACAGTACAAGTCCGTCCGGGACGGCGTGTAAACATTGTTAGCATCTGAATAGCGACTGTCTGACACGTTTATTGTGAGGTTAACTGGAGCGTTTCACTGAGCCTAAATCCACTCATCCACTGAGTGTGTGTGTGTGGTCTGAAAACATCCCGAATCCAAACAAACTAATGGATGCGGCCTCCTCATTCCCAGAATTAAAAAAAAAAACTAAGTATTAGCATACAGCTGACGGAGATAAACACACCGAGTGTACAATGCCTTGTTGAAACTGCACATGAATGCTAATTGGAGTGGCCATTTAAGTCAGTCAATGAGAGAGTGTTGCTAACAGGGATTATATGACCCCTCTTAAGTAAACACCGAGTGACCTCCATTATGACTACTTATCACGGCTACAGCCCTTTCCTTTCTTTCCCCTTGCGAGGGGTGAAGTCTGACACATTCCTCCCCTGCCAACTGCCGGGGTCAGCGGTGTGCGCTGATAGACGGGAAACATGGATTGTTTTCATGGTGAGAACAGAAGGGGAGGCATTGGGAATGGGGGGGAAAAAAACAAGCATATTACTCCCAACCTCTGGGAGATGTAGAGCCGGGTTCTAAAAAAAAAAAATGGCCTCATTATTAAGACTTTTTCATGGGGTAATTTGCTTAATAAAACACGCTCACGCACTCAGAAATAAAAACTAGTTGCTAGTTCTTCTCACGCACACCTTAAATCAGTGTTTTTCAACATTTTTTTGAGCCACGGCACGTTTTTTTTTAACATTGGAAAAATCTTGTGGCACACAACTCACCAAAAATATTCCAAAATGTCACCACGACCTCACACGTGCATCAATAAGTCTATCGGAGGAACAAGGTAGGTGTTGCCGCACCTACACCAATATTACATTGCTATGCTAGTCTTTACACCACAGACACTCCACAGTAGCCACGTTTTTACATCACCACTTTTTCTCTTTCCCAATGACCTTTCGGGAAACAATGGTATCCATAGAAAGGAATATTCCAATCTCTTGTCTACATGCGCCGTGTGAAAATCAACCAGAATAGTCAATAGGGCATGCCCAGTAAAACGTAAACATCAACATCACGTGATACCGGCTTCCCCCGAGTTATTCTTTCACTTGTTGGAATAACTCCGTATTGCCAGTTTTTCGTCTGTCCAGTCTTGAAATTTAGTTTGAATCAAAAACCAACTTTGCTTAGTCCAGTGCCGATTGCTGGCCTCCATTTTTAAAAGTGAAGAACGTCTGGATCTGCGTGTTACGTCATATCTGAGCATGCGCTGAAAGAACGCACCCGGGATAAATTTAAACAGGAAAAGATCAAATTCAATCTTGCTAATATTTTATCATTAAACTCGGGACATTTATTTTCTTTTTTAATAAAACTGTACTTGTGAATAAAGTATAGAAGGGTTTAGATTCTGTTCCACAGATGGCGCTAATGCATACGAAAGCTGCTTGCCAACCGCCAATAAACAACAGAAGAAGAAAAACACCACGAAGAAGAACGCAGTCTGACAACTTTCCGCTTGAGCGGGTACAAGATACCTCAATCTGATTGGTTAAAGGAATATTCCATCCCTGTTCAATTCTTTCCGTTTGAGCAAATAAACCAAATGCAATTGGAATATTTGGGTCCATGTATACTATTGATATAATGGCTATTGACATCATATTTGCAAATTATGATTAATGTTAATTCATTCATTCATTCATTTTCTACCGCTTTTCCTCACGAGGGTCGCGGGGGGTGCTGGAGCCTATCCCAGCTGTCTTTGGGCGAGAGGCGGGGTACACCCTGGACTGGTGGCCAGCCAATCACAGGGCACATATAGACAAACAACCATTCACACTCACATTCATACCTATGGACAATTTGGAGTCGCTAATTAACCTAGCATGTTTTTGGAATGTGGGAGGAAACCGGAGTACCCGGAGAAAACCCACGCATGCACGGGGGAGAACATGCAAACTCCACACAGAGATGGCCGAGGGTGGAATTGAACCCTGGTCTCCTAGCTGTGAGGTCTGCGCGTTAACCACTAGACCGCCGTGCCGCCCGATTAATGTTAATGTTAATTATAAAAAGTGATATTGGATAATTCCTCACGGAATCACCTAACGGTTTCTCAAGGTACACTAGTGCTTGAAAATCACTGCCTTAAACAACGGCGCCTCCTCGGTTCAGTCGACTTCCGAGTTCTTAAAACGAATTAGTACTGCCCCGTCCAACCTGGGGGAGGGGGGGCCGTCACATCATAATCCACCCCATTGTTTGTCGCAAATGGACCGCCACGCCGTAAATAGGGGCTAAAGCTGAGCTGAGAAAGATTGAGCGGAGGTGAGTAAAGGTCAGTCCATGCCTTGTTTTAACAACAGCACATTAAGTTAACTTACTTCCTCCAGTTTTACAACGGTAATAAAGTAAAGGAAATGCACAGGAGATGCGGGCAGTGCTGACGGTCTGCTTTGTGCGTTGATGTATCAGTCCTACACATGGAACTCAAGCAGAAAATGAGTGACGGTTGCCTTCCTGAACCCCCTAAATGGAATATTTAGCATAATGCACAAGGCAAGCTATTCTTTTCGGTCTCCCCCCCCCCCCCCCCCCCCCCCTTTCCTCTCAAGACTACTTTACTTTGGACCTTGCTATTCAGGAGATATTCTGAAAGGACTTTTGGGGCATTGAGTTACTTTTGAATCTCGCTTCATTATGCGTAAAGGAAATGGAAAACTCAGTGGACGCTGCCAAATGGCCTTGTGATTTTAACAGCCATTGGCACATCATGCATCACAATACCTCCTTGTTATGAGAGCGTGAGGTAACGCTGCTGTAAAATGTATATTTTTCCGACAGGGTTGCAGAGTGTGCGCTAAGTCTGTCCAGATGGCTCCAAAGGTAGAGGAAACGTGTGGAGTTGACACACACACACACACACACACACACAGTTGTATGCGATGCAAGCATTTGTTTGTTGCTCATTGAAATGCGAGGATGTTGAACTAGCAAGTCAGTGGACACACCTGGATTTCACCCATAGTGCATTTCTGCAGAACACACATAATTCAGCAATAATTTATAAATATGTAATAAAATAAAATAAAATAAAATAAAATAAAATAAAATAAAATAAAATAAAATAAAATAAAATAAAATAAAATAAAATAAAATAAAATAAAATAAAATAAAATAAAATAAAATAAAATAAAATAAAATAAAATAAAATAAAATAAAATAAAATAAAATAAAATAAAATAAAATAAAATAAAATAAAATAAAATAAAATAAAATAAAATAAAATAAAATAAAATAAAATAAAATAAAATAAAATAAAATAAAATAAAATAAAATAAAATAAAATAAAATAAAATAAAATAAAATAAAATAAAATAAAATAAAATAAAATAAAATAAAGCGGCACGGTGGTCGAGTGGTTAGCGCGCAGACCTCACAGCTAGGAGACCAGGGTTCAATTCCACCTTCGACCATCTCCCCGTGCATGCGTGGGTTTTCTCCGGGTACTCCGGTTTCCTCCCAACATTCCAAAAACATGCTAGGTTAATTAGCGACTCCAAATTGTCCATAGGTATGAATGTGAGTGTGAATGGTTGTTTGTCTATATGTGCCCTGTGATTGGCTGGCCACCAGTCCAGGGTGTACCCCGCCTCTCGCCCGAAGACAGCTGGGATAGGCTCCAGCACTCCCGCAACTCTCGTGAGGAAAAAGCGGTAGAAAATAAAATAAAATAAAATAAAATATTCATTAATTTTCATTCATTTTAATTAACCAATGTTTGAACAATATTGAGGGGGGTTAATGCTTCACTGATAATGTTTTTCCATCAATTGTTGAGATTTCACACTTTGTCCGATGGTCCTTGAATGCACCATGCACTGTGACTGGCAACATGTTTGTCATTGCACCCCCCGTGACCCTCATGAGGATAAGCGGTAGAAAATGAATGAATGAATGAATGAACACATATCAGTTCTAAAGATATAAAAACAGATAAAAAGAGAGTGAGAATGAATGAATGAATGAATCAACAGCACCTCTGCTGGTTGAAAACAAGTAGCGTGTCAACTGCTTCAATGCGCAATTCCTCGTGGATTACTCGGCTTGCTAGGAATTCCGGATGACCGGGTACTAGGAATAGTCCCCGGTAGTCCCTCTTGTCATATAGTGCAGCCATATCAAGCTGCAGTGGTCTGGGCCCATCACCACATTAGACACAGTGCTGGGACACATCACCGGGCACCTCCTCCTGGACTGCTAGGGGTAGCGGAGGCACCAGAGAGGAAGTGCAAGGCTTTCTATGATGGAGGAGTCGGGAGGGGGGGTTCTAAAAAGGAGCCAATTCTCGCTTGGCCGGTCGCAAAGTCTTTCCAGTGTAGAGATGGGGGGTGGGGATAGGGGGGTCCATATGTTTGTGTGCCACAAGGACGAGGACGGTGGGGGGGGGGGGGGGGGGGGGGGGGGGGTTGTGGGATCGTATGTCGCCTGATGATTGACAGCAACAGACTTAAAATGCTTTCGCTGAAAATTACAGCCTCCTCTTTGGCTGCATTGTTTTGCTAACAGCAGGAAAGCGACACGTTCGATGCCCTTTTTTACTCTTTCCACACATAAGTCAAAAGAGCAGGAAATGGTTCAAGGCGGGGAAATCAGGCCTTTATAATTGAATTTACATTTGTCACAAATGTCATCATGCATTGTTAAACTTTACAGGGGCCATTTTATAGTCCGTGCGGGTTTGAGTCCGGGCCCGCCGACTGTATTTCATAGAACGTAGCTGTTGTAGTTGGACCGTAACACGCAGCTCGCAGGAAAAGTGTGTTTACTCTGCTAGAAGATGATCGTTAAACATCATCCAGCGGTGTTTTCCAACTACGTATCTGTCAGCGCATCTGTAAGAGACACACTTTGACAGGAAAATGATGAACAGGCTTTCTTTTTTTTTTTCGTCTGACACGGCACCAAAGTAAAGATTCATCCAGCGGAGCCCCACGTTGGTTCCCATCCCATCTGTTCATCTGTAAACACACAAAATTGCCTCTCTAATCTTATTTAGCCTTCACGACTTGTTTACTCTTGGTGTAGTCGTGCCGTGAAAGGCATGGCCGTCACGCTGTGAATGAGGCATTGTCTGCATACCGGTGGATATAATCCCCCCCACCCCACCTCTAAACCAACGCCACCCGCCTCACCATGCCCCCCTTTCCTGCATCCCTGCCAGGTATCGTACCTATCACCAGCAGAAAGGGCAGCCCATACCGCAGGGGTCTCAAACACGCGGCCCAAATGTGGCCCGCAGGACACTAGTTTGAGGCCCCCACCTTGATATGAAAGTTTAATGTTAGTGTTGGATGCTGTATGGTATCATGTACCCAGAAAAAATTATTACGTTTGATTCATGTTCATGTTAAAGGTTAAATAACTGTTAATAGTTATCCTCCCTATCCGTGTGGAAGTGGTAAGTTTTTGGCTATTTAAGTTTAAAGAAAATAACATGAAGGCTACCGTTTGTGTTCATTCATTCATTCATTCATTTTCTACCGCGTATCCTCACGAGGGTCGCAAGGGGTGCTGGAGCCTACCCCAGCTGTCTTCAAGCAAAAGGCGAGGTACACCCTGGACTGGTCGCCAGCTAATCACAGAGCACATATAGACAAACAACCATTCACACTCACATTCATACCTATGGACAATTTGGAGTAGCCAATTAACCTAGCATGTTTTTGGAATGTGGGAGGAAACCGGCGTACCCGGAGAAAACCCACGGGGAGAACATGTAAACTCACTGTCCGACATCATATCCAAGTGGGACATAAACATTAGCTACACTAGCTACTGTACTATGTAAGCTACATTGCTAACATTACAGTAACACTGTAACATCATGGGCGGCACGGCGGTCTAGTGGTTAGCGCACAGACCTCACAGCTAGGAGACCAGGGTTCAATTCCACCCTCGGCCATCTCTGTGTGGAGTTTGCATGTTCTCCCTGTGTTCCCCTGTACTCCGGTTTCCTCCCACATTCCAAAAACATGGTAGATTAATTGGCGACTCCAAATTGTCCATAGGTATGAATGTGAGTGTGAATGGTTGTTTGTCTATATGTGCCCTGTGATTGGCTGGCCACCAGTCCAGGGTGTACCCCGCCTTTCGCCCGAAGACAGCTGGGATAGGCTCCAGCACCACCGTGACCCTCATGAGGAAAAAGCGGTAGAAAATGAATGAATGTAACATCATGCTAGGCTAGCCTGAAGAAAAACAAAATGATCAAATTTCCATCTCTCACATCTGTAGCTGACTGTTAGTAGGTATTATTTTAAGATGTGTAGCAAAGCCTGCTATGTTAAACCCCCGTGGGCAAGTTCATCTAGCTAGGGTCAGGTCATGTCCATGAGGAAGAAGTCCTTTTTTTTTCGTGGCGTCATGGAAAAAAAATGGAGCTCATAAACAGACTCAAGGGACATATACTGTATTTACATAATTGGGGACCTGTTTCTTCAATAAAGCTCTTATGCCCTCCAATTGCATCAGACATGCTTGAGCCTGCCAGTGATGCTGAGTGAAATCATAAAAATGTGTTATAGGGCGACTTGTTGACAAGCATGTTGTGTTTGTATAAAGTCATGTGGGTGAAATCATAGAAATGGCATCCGTGTATTATTCATTCATTCATTCATTTTCTACCGCTTTTCCTCACAAGGGTCGCGGGGGGTGCTGGAGCCTATCCCAGCTGTCTTCGGGCGAGAGGCAGGGTACACCCTGGACTGGTCGCCAGCCAATCACAGGGCACATATAGACAAACAACCATTCACACTCACATTCATACCTATGGACAATTTGGAGTCGCTAATTAACCTAGCATGTTTTTGGAATGTGGGAGGAAACCGGAGTACCCGGAGAAAACCCACGCATGCACGGGGAGAACATGCAAACTCCACACAGAGATGCCCAAGGGTGGGATTGAACCCTGGTCTCCTAGCTGTGAGGTCTGTGCGCTAACCCCTAGACCACCGTGCCGCCCCCGTGTATTATTATTATTATTATTATTATTATTATTATTATTATTGAGGGATCTATTGACAAGCAGTGTTTGTGTTTGTAAAGCGATTGACAAATTGAAGCGTGGTCATATGTTGATCATGCACACACACACACACACACACACACACACACACACACACACACACACAGGCACACAAGTGAGACAGTTGGCAGCCAGCTAGCTGCAGGAGAGCTGGACTCTTTACACAGACTTGTGTTCTTTCACCCTGGGAAGCTGATGGATGATGTTTGTTTGGTTTAGCCCTGGAGAATGTGTGCGCGCACACACACACACACACACACACACACAGTGGGCTTGCCCTTCTCTCATTCCCCAGCCCCGTGTTGATTTTGGGCTCCTTTTAGTTTTTTTTTAAACTTACTTTTCCGTCTCTTACTTCTCTGTGTGAAAACATTAACTGAGACATTCTCCCCCCATATACACCCACCCACTCACTCAACCCACTCCAGCTCAAATCCTAATGAGCCATGAATGTGGACTTCAAGCATCACAATAAAACCAAAGAAATTTCACCATCAAGCTCTCACCTCGTGCACACTGGATCAGTACCACCGCTTTCAAGATGATCAGCACAATGTTGAGAATTCCCATAGTCTTCAAACACAACACCGGGTTCCCTAAATCTGAAAGACACATGGACGCAATGTGAAATTGCTCATGGAAAATATTAGTACTAGGAGTGAAAAAGGTACCTTACAGTACAAAAATGATTCATATTGACAAACAAGGCTCTACTACTCCAAGTTTCCATGTCACTATCACTTTTATTTTGGTTGAACTCGAAGTGCCAGTGATTATTGGCTAAGTATAACTGCTAATATTGTCTTCAAATAATCACATTAATGACAAAATGATGGTGTGAGATGTTAATGAGACATGTATTCGTGATGTGAGTGAGAGTTAGCATAATAACAAATACACCAAACAATGTAATAATAAGTCAAGTGGACTAAATAAAAGTAAATTAAAATGACAAACCTGAATGTTGACTGAATTAAGTCAAGCTAGTTTCTTGACAGTTTTCGCTAAAGTCCTTCTTGAGTCCATGAATCAAAAATGACAGTTCCTGGTTCTTTGGTTCCTTTTTTTTTTAAACCTTTATCGACTTTAAGCTTCTTTTTTGGTACAAGAACACAAAACTAAAGAGACTAAAGTAGAAACGTGTCAACAAAACAAAAAAAATAAAAAAGAAATCAGTCCAGCGTTCCTCAAGCCGCGAAGACCAACAAGTGACTCGTGCCGTGCACAAGCTGGCTGGGCGTGTGCGCGCGGAGGCAACTGACCAATCAGAGACCGCGCAGATGTTAACCGTTTCAATGCCGGGTGACGCACACAGTAGATACAGTAGATACCAGGGGTGTTCAATGCGAGGCCCGCGGCACATTGTAAGGATAGAATTAAACCTAAAAATCCCTCTAAAATTGGAAAACATACAGCAAAAATGGGAAAAATTGAATTTAATACTAATAATAGTGTTGGGCAAATTACTTTTTACTAAGTAGTAACTTTCCCAAAAATGTGAATAACTCCTTTATGAATGTAATTAGTTACCAGTTACTTTTTGGAACTGCAAAAATACACAAAACAATTCATAATGTAAACAGAAAAACTGATATTTACATTGAAAAAAAGATTTGCTGTCACCGAGTATATCAGCAGACCCACCCGGATAGAAATACACACAGGTAGATGCTATTACTTTACATTACCGTAAATGTATTGCGGATAATACTATAATGTATTTATTATATATGGTGCCAAAAAATGAACATGTACAGTACTATTAAACCAGTGCTGCCATCTGGTGGTAACAATATGATATAACATCAGAACATCAGGGCCATACTCATCATACATAAATTGTTTTTTTTTCCAGGAACATGATTTGTGTAATAAAAACAATTATGTTATGTTCAGAAACATGGTAATTAGAGTGGTGATAAATCTGAAACAAAATATACAGAAGGGAAATAACAGTTTGGGTTTATTTGCTGATACATTGTGTTTATTTTAAGACGCTACTATCCAGAGATGGAGTTCTCCATTCCCATGCATTCAGGGGATTTAATATTTGCTTTTTTAAATCAAAACAGGCAGGCTGGAAAACAATAAAAACAAACAATAAAAACAATTTTAAAAAATATATATATATATTTTTGACATTCAGCACTTACCGTACCAAAATGTGATTGTGAGAAATTAACAACAAAACAAAATCCATTAAAAAAATGCAGTCATAAAGATTGCTCAACTTCTTTACCCAGAAAAAAAATCATTTATTTCATTTTACATTGCATTTAAAACTATACAACATTGTTTTTTTTTTTTTTCAAAATTATACACACTTCCATCAAGGAAATACAATGGCATCTTAAAAAATAAGACCAAGCTCTGAAATAATAATAATAATAATAGTATACCCCAACCCCGCCATTAAATTACTGCATGATTTCCCTGTTTATATACATAAATGTGATATCACGCCATATGCTGTTTTGATTCTTTATAAAAGAAAAAAAAACGTAGCCTTTGAAAGCGAGTTTCCAAGCTAGAGGACACTAAGACTGATCCAACAGTAGAGTGTGTTCCTGATTATGTAATGATGCCTGAGAAGCTGTTTCTGAGTCACAGCAAGAATGACAAGACGCTTGCTCTTAATGTACCGAATGCAATATAATATAATATAATATGATATAATATGACAAAGATAATTTGTTATTGCAAAGGGATGTCTGACGCCGAGCAGTTCATTCATTCATTCCTTCATTCATTTTCTACCGCTTTTTCCTCACGAGGGTCGCGGGGGTGCTGGAGCCTATCCCAGCTGTCTTTGGGCGAGAGGCGGGGTACACCCTGGACTGGTGGCCAGCCAATCACAGGGCACATATAGACAAACAACCATTCACACTCACATTCATACCTATGGACAATTTGGAGTTGCTAATTAACCTAGCATGTTTTTGGAATGTGGGAGGAAACCGGAGTACCCGGAGAAAACCCACGCATGCACAGGGAGAACATGCAAAATCCACACAGAGATGGATGAAGGTGGAATTGAACTCAGGTCTCCTAGCTGTGAGGCCTGCGCAATAACCACTCATCCGCCGTACAGCCTGTTTCATCCCTTATTATTCATTCATTTTCTATCGCTTATAATCACTAAAGTTTCGGGTATGATGGAGCCTATCCCAGCTGTCTTCGGGCGAGAGGCGGGGTACACCCTAGACTGGTCGCCAGCCAATCACAGGGCACATATAGACAAACAACCATTCACACTCACATTCATACCTATGGACAATTTGGAGTCGCCAATTAACCTAGCATGTTTTTGGAATGTGGGAGGAAACCGGAGTACCCGGAGAAAACCCACACATGCACGGGGAGAACATGCAAACTCCACACAGAGATGCCCGAGGGTGGTGGAATTGAACCCTGGTCTCCTAGCTGTGAGGTCTGCGCACTAACCACTCATCCACCGTACAGCCTGTTTCATCCCTTATTATTCATTCATTTTCTATCGCTTATCCTCACTAAGGTTACAGTATGATGGAGCCTATCCCAGCTGTCTTCGGGCGAGAGGCGGGGTACACCCTGGACTGGTCGCCAGCCAATCACAGGGCACATACAGACAAACAACCATTCACACTCACATTCATACCTATGGACAATTTGGAGTCGCTAATTAACCTAGCATGTTTTTGGAATGTGGGAGGAAACCGGAGTACCCGGAGAAAACCCACGTATGCACGGGGAGAACATGCAAACTCCACACAGAGATGCCCGAGGGTGGTGGAATTGAACCCTGGTCTCCTAGCTGTGAGGCCTGCGCAATAACCACTCATCCGCCGTACAGCCTGTTTCATCCCTTATTATTCATTCTTTTCTATCGCTTATCCTCACTAAGGTTTCGGGTATGATGGAGCCTATCCCAGCTGTCTTCGGGCGAGAGGCGGGGTACACCCTGGACTGGTGGCCAGCCAATCACAGGGCACATATAGACAAACAACCATTCACACTCACATTCATACCTATGGACAATTTGGAGTCGCTAATTAACCTAGCATGTTTTTGGAATGTGGGAGGAAACCGGAGTAACCCCACGCATGAAAACTCCACACAGAGATGCCCGAGGGTGGAATTGAACCCTGATCTCCTAGCTGTGAGGTCTGCGCGCTAACCACTAGACCGCCGTGCTGCCTGCCGAGCAGTTAATTTAGCCTAAAACACAAAGCTAGCTTATGAAAATGGACTTAAACAATTCTCAACAGGAAATGAGCGCTTATACTAAAAATGTTTAGTAATCGTAATATTGCACGATAACGGGAATAATAAGAAGAGCAAAGAGCATTAAAGCAGTCTTAGGCCAGCACCAGTGAAGAAGGCCTCTGGGGTCAAGCTGGGAATCTGATGGGTGTTGAAGAGAGGTCAACTCTCCACTAGAGGGCATCACACACCCAAGACAGTGATGAGACTAGATAATAGAAAATCCCTTTGAACCATTCCAAGTATTCCAGTGTGCAGCGGAGTACCATGAGAGTACCCGATATATACTACAGTGCACCTAACAGCAATGGGCACAGCCCATTAAAAAAAAAAAAAAAAGTCAGGTCATCCACAATGAACATTCGCCGCCATTAAAAGCATAACAAAAAATCTCAATAGAAAATCTATTTTTTTTTTTTTTGCGTAAATGCGACTGGAAGCCTGCTGATCAGTTCCTGTGTGAAAAAGCAATTGTAGACATTGCAGTGTGTGGTTATTAACAGAATTATTATCTTATTTACATACTTATCATGACTTACATTCTTTTGACTAATCCGAGTCCCGAGTGGGGAGCTCTTGGCATAAATGTAGGAAGCTCGCTGCAGAATAAAGGAAGGTCTTTTCATTTTTTTTTTATGTACAGTAAACCTCGGATATATCGGAAATTCGCTCACAACGGACAGATAAAAAAGAACCGATTTTTCTGTAATGCATTTCCAATAAAAATTCATTGCATATATCGGATTTTTTATAACGGATTTCGCCTATTTCGGACAAAATCTCCAGTCCCGTTCCAATGCATTTCCATTAAATTTCCCTCGCATATATCGGATGGCCGCATCGTGGCGCTCCGATTCGCCGAATCGTGACAGGCCGTTATACGACGTCATTTGCAGCGTTTGCAGCGTTGCCTGCGCGTCCAGGTACATTGGAAACATAGTCAAGGAAGTGCCTTTTTATAACGGATAAAATCCGATTTACGCATATACCGGATATAAATCCGATATATGCGTAAAACGGACATTTTCCGGTATACGCATATAAAGGATTTCGCTTATATCGGACAAAACCAGTGGGAACAATTGAATCCGATATATCCGAGGTTTACTGTATAAAGATGGCCTGTTCTGATGTTGTGCTGCACAATGCCGGTTCAAAGTCTATGATTGCATCATTGTATTCTCTTTTTTATACACCTCCACTGTCAAGCCCTGTGTGAATCATGTGTGGATACCAGCTCACCGATTAAAACACTTTGGTTAACATTCTTCTGTCATGATGACTCCCCCCTTGCTAGCATTCTTGCCTCTTCTTTTCTGTGCTTTCAGTAATATTTTATCAATTTCTCTTGGAGATGAATAAAGTTATCTATCTACGTATCTAATAGGGTATCAAACTGCCTTGTCGCTGTAGAAAGGCGTGACGTGAAACATGTAGCAGTGTGTGCACACCCTCACGGGCTTCATCTGGCCGTATCGGGGCAACGGAGCCGAGTGGGAGGAGCAGCGAGAGCAGAAGATCTGAGAAGAGGACACAACATAAGAGTTACGTCAGGGATTTGTTTTCATCAACACAATGAAGTAAATCAGGGGTCTCAAATATGCGGCCCGCGGGCCAAAAGTGGCCCGCAGGACACTAGTTTGAGGCCCCCCGCCTTGATATGAAAGTTTAATGTTAGTGCGGCCCACGCAAGTTTGATATGGATGCTGTATGGTATCATGTACCCAGAAAAAATTATTACGTTTGATTAATGTTCATGTTAAAGGTTAAATAACTGTTAATAGTTATCCTCCCTATCCGTGTGGAAGTGGTAAGTTTTTTGGCTATTTAAGTTTAAAGGAAATAACTTGAAGGCTACCGTTTAGGTCGCTAGCTCTCTAGTTTGCGAGTTAACATGTGTCTCAAGACCCTGCAGTTGCGCAATATGTTGTAAATAAAAAGAGAATAAATGTGACTATAGTCGTGGAATGTCTGACGCCAAGCAGTTCATTCATTCATTTTCTACCGCTTATCCTCATGAGGGCCGCGGGGGTGCTGGAGCCTATCCCAGCTGTTTTCGGGCGAGAGGCGGGGCACACCCCGGACTGGTGGCCAGCCAATCACAGGGCACATATAGACAAACAACCATTCACACTCACATTCATACCTATGGACAATTTGGAGTCGCCAATTAACCTAGCATGTTTTTGGAATGTGGGAGGAAACCGGAGTACCCGGAGAAAACCCCCGCTTACATGGGGAGAACATGCAAACTCCACACAGAAATGGATGAGTGTGGAATTGAACCCAGGTCTCCTAGCTGTGAGGCCTGCGCATTAACCACTCATCCACCGTACAGCCTGTTTCATCCCTTATCATTCATTCATTTTCTATCGCTAATCCTCACTAAGGTTTCGGGTATGCTGGAGCCTATCCCAGCTGTCTTGGGGCGAGAGGCGGGGTACACCCTGGACTGGTGGCCAGCCAATCACAGGGCACATATAGACAAACAACCATTCACACTCACATTCATACCTTTGGACAATTTGGAGTCGCTAATTAACCTAGCATGTTTTTGGAATGTGGGAGGAAACCGGAGTACCCGGAGAAAACCCACACATTCACGCAAAGAACATGCAAACTCTACACAGAGATGGCCGAGAGTGGAATTGGAACCTGGGTCTCTTAGCTGTGAGGCCTGCGCACTAACCACACGCCGCCATGCATATGTGATATGTATTCATGTCTCATATAAAGATTGTGGTTGATGGGTAGAATTTTCCTTAAAGTGTCAATCATACTTTTCCACAGCTCCTGCAGTGATGCTTCCGGCGGATGACAGTGAAAGGAGCCTTGCAGGCGATGCAGGAGCTGCACACTTCATCTGGGACCCAGTCAGGGGGGTCTACAAGGAGGAGAAGACGACATTTAAACACCATGAAGCATATGCCGTCCTTAATGTGCCTCTGACAAAAATCCCACATCCTGATATATATATGGTGGCAGAGCTCTAGGCTTGTTTTTAAGATGTGTAGAGAAGCCTGTTATTTTACAAAGCTGTCCTCGGCTCATTTAGCTAGGGACTAGAAAGTGAAGCAGAATATAGATTTTTATCAAATTTCGTGGTCATTTACATACGCTTGAGAGACACATAGTACTGTTACCCCTTCATTCATTCATTCATTTTCTACCGCTTTTTCCTCACGAGGGTCGCAGGGGGTGCTGGAGCCTATCCCAGCTGTCTTCGGGCGAGAGGCGGGGTACACCCTGGACTGGTGGCCAGCCAATCACAGGGCACATTTAGACAAACAACCATTCACACTCACATTCATACCTATGGACAATTTGGAGTCGCTAATTAACCTAGCATGTTTTTGGAATGTGGGAGGAAACCGGAGTACCCGGAGAAAACCCACACAAAACTCCACACAGAGATGGCAGAGGGTGGAATTGAACCCTGGTCTCCTAGCTGTGAGGTCTGCGCGCTAACCACTAGAGTGCCGTGCCGCCCGTTACCCCTTCATAGGAACGGGAAGGGAACGGCCAACCTATGAAAAAAAGTGTGACTTACAGTGAAGAAAATAAGTATTTGAACACCCTGCTATTTTGCTATTTCTCCCACTTAGAAATCATGGAGGGGTCTGAAATTTTCATCGTAGGTGCATGTCCACTGTGAGAGAGATAAACTAAAAAGAAAAATCCAGAAATCACAATGCATGATTTTTTAACAATTTATTTGTGTGATACAGCTGCAAATAAGTATTTGAACACCTGTGTATCATCTAGAATTCTGACCCTGAAAGACCTGTTAGTCTGCCCATTAGAAGTCCACCTGCACTCCATGTATCATCCTGAATCAGATGCACCTGTTTGAGGTCGTTAGCTGCATAAAGACACCTGTCCACCCCATACAATCAGTAAGACTTTAACTTGTAACATGGCGAAGACCAAAGAGCTGTCCAAAGACACCAGAGACAAAATTGTACACCTCCACAAGGCTGGAAAGGGCTACGGAGCAATTACCAAGCAGCTTGGTGAAAAAAGGTCCACTGTTGGAGCTATCATTAGAAAATGGAAGAAGCTAAACATGACGGTCAATCTCAATCGGAGTGGAGCCCCATGCAAGATATCACCTCGTGGGGTCTCAATGATTCTAAGAAAGGTGAGGAATCAGCCCAGAACTACACGACAGGACTTGGTCAATGACCTGAAAAGAGCTGGGACCACCGTTTCCAAGGTTACTGTAGGTAATACACTAAGACGTCATGATGTGAAATCATGCATGGCACGAAAGGTTCCCCTGCTTAAACCAGCACATGTCAAGGCCCGTCTTAAGTTTGCATATGACCATTTGGATGATACAGAGGAGTCATGGGAGAAAGTTTTATGGTCAGATGAGACCAAAATAGAACTTTTTGGTCATAATTCCAATAAGCGTGTTTGGAGGAAGAAGAATGAAGAGTACAATCCGAAGAACACCATCCCTACTGTGAAGCATGGGGGTGGTAGCATCATGCTTTGGGGGTGTTTTTCTGCACATGGGACAGGACGAGTGCACTGCATTAAAGAGAGGATGACTGGGGCCGTGTATTGTGAGATTTTGGGGAACAACCTCCTTCCCTCTGTCAGAGCATTGAAGATGGGTCGTGGCTGGGTCTTCCAACACGACAACGACCCGAAGCACACAGCCAGGAAAACCAAGGAGTGGCTCCGTAAGAAGCATATCAAGGTTCTAGCATGGCCCAGCCAGTCTCCAGACCTGAACCCAATCGAAAATCTTTGGAGGGAGCTCAAACTCCGTGTTTCTCAGCGACAGCCCAGAAACCTGACTGATCTAGAGAAGATCTGTGTGGAGGAGTGGGCCAAGATCCCTCCTGCAGTGTGTGCAAACCTGGTGAAAAACTACAGGAAACGTTTGACCTCTGTAATAGCAAACAAAGGCTACTGTACCAAATATTAACATTCATTTTCTCAGGTGTTCAAATACTTATTAGCAGCTGTATCACACAAATAAATTGTTAAAAAAATCATGCATTGTGATTTCTGGATTTTTCTTTTTAGTTTATCTCTCTCACAGTGGACATGCACCTACGATGAAAATTTCAGACCCCTCCATGATTTCTAAGTGGGAGAAATAGCAAAATAGCAGGGTGTTCAAATACTTATTTTCTTCACTGTATAGTCCAGAAAATATGGTAATTTGCAAATGGGCGGCACGGTGATTGAGTGGTTAGCGCGCAGACCTCACAGCTAGGAGACCAGGGTTCAATTCCACCCTCGGCCATCTCTGTGTGGAGTTTGCATGTTCTCCCCGTGCATGCGTGGGTTTTCTCCGGGTACTCCGGTTTCCTCCCACATTCCAAAAACATGCTAGGTTAATTAGCGACTCCAAATTGTCCATAGGTATGAATGTGAGTGTGAATGGTTAATTCAAAGATTAATTGAGATCTGTCAGTCTGAGAAAGGTTATAAAGCCAATACAGCTTTGGGACTACAGCAAACCACAGTGAGAGCCATTATTCACAAATGGCCAAAACAAGTTATTGAGTTTGAGACCCCTGATTTATCCACATCAATTTTGCAATTGGGCTGCACAGCGATCGAGTGGTTAGCCACACAGCTAGGAGACCTGAGTTCAATTCCACCCTCCGCCATCTCTGTGTGGCGTTTGTATGTTCTCCCTGTGCATGTGTGGGTTTCCCAACATTCCAAAAACATGCTTGGTTAATTAGCGACTCCAAATTGTCCATAGGTATGAATGTGAGTGTGAATGGTTGTTTGTCTAAATGTGCCCTGTGATTGGCTGGACACCAGTCCACGGTGTACCCCGCCTCTCTTGCCTGAAGACAGCTGGGATAGGCTCCAGCACCCCACCCCCAACAGTTTTTTCATTTATAAGTCGCTCTGGAGTATAAGTCGCAGGGAACGGCCAACCTATGAAAAAAAGTGCGACTTATAGTCCGGAAAATACGGTAATTACAAGTCCATTTTGTATCGTCAACAACTGTTTACAATGAGTGTCGGGGTCCCCACTGATGTCATTCTGAGTAAAAAAAAAAAAAATGCTGATAAAGCGAATTCAACGCAGGTTTGTTTATAGACATGCTAACCTTCAAAGTGGCCCTCGCGGGCCTTGGCTGCCAATTCTGATGAAGAAATGGTCTCCTGACAGAGAGCACAGTCCTCTAGTACGGCACTCCGCAGAACAGGTCCTGCTGGGCACCAAATGGAGAAAACACTTAAAACCGAGCTGTGCTTAAATAATTGATCACCCCCCCACCCCTCCCGGAACCTCCAGTCAACACACACGGTCCCCACCTTTCTTTTGGTTATCACTGTCTCCCTGCTCGCACTTGGTCGCCATGACCTCGAACAGAGTCTTCAGGATGCTGCGAAGGTCGCTGGCGTAATTGGTCTGCAGTTGATCAGCGACTCCTGCGTCACATGACAGAACGTCAACAAAGAGTGACACAAAGAAGAAGAAGAAAAAAAAAAGGTGCAGGTCTGAAATACCTGAAATACAAACAAAAAGGCGGTGGATGAGGTCACTGCTGCTGTGGAAGCGTGAGCGAATCTTATTCCGGGCGGCCACCTTGGCGTCTTGCAGGGCCAGCTGCATCACTTCATGGTCCAGGTCCTCTGACATGCCTGAGCTTGGAGTGAGGCTGCTGACGGGGCTGGAGAAAGTCATGGAAAACAGAAGGAGAGGCCGTTTATATCCCTAACCGTCCCTACATTATTCACACCATGCATCCATATTTCATTGGGTGAATATGTTGAGATTTAAAGTAAATACCACTCGGCTGTTTGTGGCCTGGTAGATACACTGTGTCATTTTTTCATATAACTCTCAATGACAGGGCTCTACATTAAATACAAAAATGACTTGACCATGGGGAATCCTTAAGGTGAGAACTACTTGCCCGAACTTGTCCCATTCATTCATTTTCTACCGCTTTTTCCTCACGAGGGTTGCGGGGGTGCTGGAGCCTATCCCAGTTGTCTTGGGGCGAGAGGCGGGGTACACCCTGGACTGGTGGCCAGCCAATCACAGGGCACATATAGACAAACAACCATTCACACTCACATTCATACCTATGGACAATTTGGAGTCGCTAATTAACCTAGCATGTTTTTGGAATGTGGGAGGAAAACGGAATACCCGGAGAAAACCCCCACATACACAGGGAGAACATGTATACTCCACACAGAAATGGATGAGGGTGGAATTGAACTCAGGTCTCCTAGCTGTGAGGCCTGCGCACTAACCACTCTACAGCCGTACAGCCTGTTTCATCCCTTATTATTCATTCATTTTCTATCGCTTATCCTCACTAAGGTTTCGGGTATGATGGAGCCTATCCCAGCTGTCTTCGGGCGTGAGGCGGGGTACACCCTGGACTGGTGGCCAGCCAATCACAGGGCACATATAGACAAACAACCATTCACACTCACATTCATACCAATGGACAATTTGGAGTCGCTAATTAACCTAGCATGTTTTTGGAATGTGGGAGGAAACCGGAGTACCCGGAGAAAACCCCCACATACACGGGGAGAACATGCAAACTCCACACAGAGATGGATGAGGGTGGAATTGAACTCAGGTGTCCTAGCTGTGAGGCCTGCGCACTAACCACTCCTCCGCCGTACAGCCTGTTTCATCCCTTATTATTCATTCATTTTCTATCGCTTATCCTCACTAAGGTTTCGGGTATGACGGAGCCTATCCCAGCTGTCTTCGGGCAAGAGGCGGGGTACACCCTGGACTGGTGGCCAGCCCATCACAGGGCACATATAGACAAACAACCATTCACACTCACATTCATACCTATGGGCAATTTGGAGTCGCTAATTAACCTAGCATGTTTTTGGAATGTGGGAGGAAACCGGAGTACCCGGAGAAAACCCACACAAAACTCCACACAGAGATGGCAGAGGGTGGAATTGAACTCAGGTCTCCTGGCTGTGAGGCCAGCGTGCTAACCACTAGTCCGCCGTGTAAAATTGATATCTATTATTCATTCATTCATTTTCTACCGCTTATCCTCACAAGGGTCACGGGGGTGATGGAGCCTATCCCAGCTGTCTTCGGGCAAGAGGCGGGGTACACCCTGGACTGGTGGCCAGCCAATCACAGGGCACATATAGACAAACAACCATTCACACTCACATTCATACCTATGGACAATTTGGAGTCGCTAATTAACCTAGCATGTTTTTGGAATGTGGGAGGAAACCGGAGTACCCGGAGAAAACCCACGCATGCACGGGGAGAACATGCAAACTCCACACAGAGATGGATGAGGGTGGAATTGAACTCAGGTCTCCTAGCTGTGAGGCCTGTGCACTAACCACTCATCTGCCGTACAGCCTGTTTCATCCCTTATTATTCATTCATTTTCTATCGTTTATCCTCACTAAGGTTTCGGGTATGCTGGAGCCTATCCCAGCTGTCTTCGGGCAAGAGGCGGGGTACACTCTGGACTGGTGGCCAGCCAATCACAGGGCACATATAGACAAACAACCATTCACACTCACATTCATACCTATGGACAATTTGGAGTCGCTAATTAACCTAGCATGTTTTTGGAATGTGGGAGGAAACCGGAGTACCCGGAGAAAACCCACGCATGCACGGGGAGAACAATTCTGATTGGTCCGTTTCAAGATTTGCATGGGTGGCACGGTGGTTGAGGGGTTAACACGCAGACCTCACAGCTAGGAGACCAGGAGACCAGGGTTCAATTCCACCCACGGCCATCTCTGTGTGTTTGCATGTTATCCCCGTGCATGCGTGGGTTTTCTCCGGGTCAGACCCTCGGCTGATACTGACACTTTGGGGCATGATACCTGGCCTGATACCAGACAAACCATGTGATAACCTATAAATATCAGTAAGAAAGCCAATATCGAGGACCTCAAGACAAATGGTCACATAGTCATGTAAAAAACCAAAACATATACCTTTTTTTACCCCCCCGGTGTATATATTCCAACCTCACAATGCCGCTCATAGTTACCTTGGAGTGTAAGCACTGCTGGATAGACTACATGTGGTGACCGACACACTCTCACAGTCACTACCTGACACAGAGCTGTGGGGGGAGTTGTGAAAGCTAAAACAGAACAAAAGGAGAAAAATAAAGAAAATATTAGGGGGGGAAAAAAAATCAAAACGTACAGAAAACATTAAAATGGAGAACAAATGTCTAAAACACCAAAGGATTTGAGTGTATGAAGATAATTAAAATGCTAAAAATATATACAGTAAACCTCGGATATATCGGATTCAATTGTTCCCACTGGTTTTGTCCGATATAAGCGAAATCAGTTATATGCGTATACTGGAAAATGTCCGTTTTACGCATATATCGGATTTATATCCGGTATATGCGTAAATCGGATTTTATCCGTTATAAAAAGGCACTTCCTTGACTATGTTTCCAATGTACCTGGACGCGCAGGCAACGCTGCAAATGACGTCGTATAGCGGCCTGCCACGATTCGGCGAATCGGAGCGCCACGATGCGGCCATCCGATATATGCGAGGGAAATTTAATGGAAATGCATTGGAACGGGACTGGAGATTTTGTCCGAAATAGGCGAAATCCGTTATAAAAAATCCGATATATGCAATGAATTTTTATTGGAAATGCATTACAGAAAAATCGGTTCTTTTTTATCTGTCCGTTGTGAGCGAATTTCCGATATATCCGAGTCCGATATATCCGAGGTTTACTGTACATACAAACTTACCTGGAGGCTTTCCGACTCTTCTCTTTGGTGTCCCTCCTGGATTCTTTAATTCCTTGCTTATCCATCTCGGTTTCCGTCTTGTCAATCATCTCCTGGTAGTCCTCCCTTCTGCTGTTGCTATGGTCCTGATTGCGATGTTCTGGCCGAGGGACGCCCACTAGGCAGTTCTCACAGAGCTGAAGGCTTCCTTCCTCTTCCAGGGGCTCGTTCAAGCAACGTGAGGAAGCCGGAGAAATCTGGAGTTCCCGTCTGCTAAGGGGCTCGTGGCCCCGAGGGGGCAGCTGACACGCAGATGATCGTATGAGAGCTCCGGGTGCTGCCGTTTTGCAGTGTTTATCCGCTCCGAGAGCGAGTCCTAACCCGGAGGTGTCGGATGTAAAGACGTCCTCGTTGGCGTCTTCACAGCTCCCGCAGCAGACGCACGAGTTAAGGAGGCAGTGAGTAGCCACTAAGGGGCCGCAGGATTCCATCTCTGACGGAGACGGCCGCGGGAGGAGCAACTTATCCACGGCCAGCTCTGTCAAACTCGGGGAGCGAGGGTTGAAGATGACGGTGGCGGAGAGCTTCATCCCACCCATACGATGCGCGATGACTTCTGCGGTCTCATTCATTGTACCCTCAAAGCCCACCTCCCAACCGTTGGTGTAAGGTAGAACTTCGGAGCTCGGGACGGAGGTGCATGGAGCCCGTATTGAATTGAGACAGTGTGTATTTTTGCCGCGAGGCTGGAGACAAGGAGGTTCTGAAGGAGCTGCAGGGCGCCAACCAGAATCGGATTGGAGACCCGGACTACGTTGCAAAGAACGAGAAGACTTTGGTGCTTTAGAAGGCGAAGCGATACCACATTGGACTTCTCTGGAGATGCTGCTGAGAGCGTCTCCTGCTGTGTCGAGATCTTCCATGAAGAAGACTCGGTCTTCCTCCTCGAGATAGATACCCGTTCTTCCTCGGCACCTTAGCACCCTGATAGGGGAGGCCTCAATACTAGAAGCTCCACTGGCTCCTCCTGAGTCTCCTCTGTTGGGGTGATGTGCTGGGGATTGATTCTTGCTCGGAGGCGACAGAAGGGTGGACATCTCGTCTCCGACGCGATACACCATCATGTTGAGCTGCTCCAGTTCTTCTTCGTCATACTGCATGGAACAAGCGAGTTCTGCCTCCTCTGCCTCCTCACACAGTAAGATCTCCTCCTGCTCCCCTTTCTCGGCTTCTACTTCCTCCCAGCCTTTTTCCACATCTGCCAACTCTTCCTCCTGGCTGGGATGGACAAAGGCAGCCAAATGCTCATCATCACGAGGTCTCTTGAAGGTGTCATTCGCGGGGCTGCTGGAGCAGTGATTCTCTTCAACGGGTGTTGGTGGCTTATTCGGGGCCTGCTCCTGGCCTGTGGCGAGTTCGCCATCCTGAGAAATGCAGAGGTTCCTCTCGAGCATTAGCAACTCTTCCTCAGTCAGAGTCTGCAGCAGGTCTCTGAAAAGACACCAAGATCAAGCTGGAGCGTCACAGTTTGTTCTAAAGCACCAGGATTCTATTTACTTGGGGGGCCACTGGAGCTAGGGTCTGAGCGAGGCTGGGCCGCATCAGGTTTTCCCAAAAAAACACATTTATTAAAAACAGAAAAATGAATAAACTTGGTTTTAGTTCCGATTTTCTACAATAAAAGCTCTGATAAAACATTCCACTGTTCTCAAATATCTTAATTTTTATTTTTCTACACAAAATAAGATGAAAAATAAATAAACCAATCAAGAATAAAGAAAATCAATCAATCAGTAATAAATAAATATAATAATAATAATAAAACAGCAAATAATAAAAACTTAAGAAGCCACATATAGTTGGTGGGTAGACAAATTATTTTTTTCAGATTAAAATGAACAAAGCATTATTAGAGCCCTGTAGACATGACAAAACACGACTATAGTCACATTTATACTCTTTTTATTTACAACATATTGCGCAACTGCAGGGTCTTGAGACACATGCTAACTCGCAAACTAGAGAGCTAGCGACCTAAACGGTAGCCTTCAAGTTATTTCCTTTAAACTTAAATAGCCAAAAACGTACCACTTCCACACGGATAGGGAGGATAACTATTAACAGTTATTTAACCTTTAACATGAACATTAATCAAAGGTAATAATTTTTTCTGGGTACATGATACCATACAGCATCCATATCAAACTTGCGCGGGCCGCACTAACATTAAACTTTCATATCAAGGCGGGGGCCTCAAACTAGTGTCCCGCGGGCCGCGTGTTTGAGACCCCTGGTCTATACAGTCTACAGCAGAGGTGGCCAAACTACGGCCAGTTGCTTTCAAAGTATTTAAATATAAACGTACAGGAGTCAATATGAGACAAACTTTAATGGTTTAAGTAGATTTTCACACTACTGTATTTCCCGCGTTTCGTTTTCTCAAAAAGCGAAGATGCACCTTATGTACGAGTTAAAGGGGAACTGCACTTTTTTGGGGGGGTAATTTTGCCCAAAAAATGTGTCATGCAATTGAGTTTGAGACCCCTGGTATAGACGGTACCTTATTTTCTTCAGTAAAGTACGAAAAGGCCGGAAGAGCTCAGACATGTCCTCTGCTTTTCGGTCTAGGTTGAGAGGTCCCTCTGAGTACACGACCAGCCCGCTAAAAATACATGAAAAAATTCTATATCAGGACCGGAATGAGGAGAGAAGCCGGAATACCGTACAAGACATGTCAACACTTACCATACAATGGCTAGTCTGGGAATTGTAAACATCAGTGCAGGCTCGTAGTCATCAATCATGTCTTGTGTGAGGTAGCCCAGCTTGAGCGCTCTGGGAAACACAGGAAACACAACGTAAATATTAAGAGGACTTTGTCTACACAAAGATACATAGATTGAGGTTTTTTTTATGACGTTTATTTGCGGCAAACCTTTCCACCGTCTCACAGAAGAGCACAATGACATCCTGCTGTACGTAATATTCTTTGGGAGACTTGACAGGCACCATGGCTGACACGTAGCTAAAAACACAAAGAAAAGTGAGGATCAAGGATGTTTTGTCGAGTGAGACGATGGGCATATGTGAATTACAGTAAACCTCGGATATATCGGAAATTCGCTCACAACGGACAGATAAAAAAGAACCGATTTTTCTGTAATGCATTTCCAATAAAAATTCATTGCATATATCGGATTTTTTATTAACGGATTTCGCCTATTTCGGACAAAATCTCCAGTCCCGTTCCAATGCATTTCCATTAAATTTCCCTGGCATATATCGATCGGATGGCCGCATCGTTATGCTAATCTTGTTGGGTGTTGGTAAAACACGGACTGCGTAATTCCGGTGGTAATTTGCAAACCAATCATTGAAAATCTTGAAATGGACCAATCAGAATCGTTTATTTAGACCGTGGTCCGTAGTCCGCGTTTTACCCACACCCGTTCTTGTTCGCGATCAACCAATCAGCGATGGTTTGACTAGGAAAACATCTATCAGGGCTCGACAATAACGATGTACCGATGGCCCGGGGCAAGTTAAATCAAAATTCGGGCAAGTTACCTAAGCCTAGCTTAATTAACAATTTGTTATGCTCAGAATCCAATAAAGTTCAATTCTCATTACCTTACGTCTCTTTTCATTGCCCAGTCCAGGTACATAGAAACATAGTCAAGGAAGTGCCTTTTTATAACGGATAAAATCCGATTTACGCATATACCGGATATAAATCCGATATATGCGTAAAACGGACATTTTCCGGTATACGCATATAACGGATTTCGCTTATATCGGACAAAACCAGTCGGAACAATTGAATCCGATATATCCGAGGTTTACTGTACTATGGTGGGTTCTGCATCTAAATTACCTGAGTTCAAACTCAGCGAAAAGGCCGTCGAAATGTCGCAGTGCGTCCTTCATGCGATCTGTGTAGAAGTTGAGGTCCCGCAGGGCCTGGTCTCTGGTGATGTTACGTACCTCCTCCAAGCTGCGAGTCAGATCCTTCGCCAGCGGTCTCATCGCTATGCTTTCAATCTCTCTGTTCATAATAATGGAGCCTGCAGCCAAACACTGAGACACAGGACAACAAACTGTATTTTTACATCATTACACGGGGGGGGGGGGTTGTTTGTTTCCAGACTACTGTACCTCTGCTCCAAACCATAGCTGCCCCGCTAGGTTGTCATGACGAATCTCCTCGGGGAACTTGACACAGAAGTCTCTGTTGGCTCGGTCGCAGGGGATACATTCATCCATTATCTGATTGATAATGTTGAGCACATTGTCCTGGAGAGCGGCGGAGTGACAAAAACAAATTGAATGAGCAATACATGAGTGGTCACGGTAATTGAACCCCTTTTTTCCCTCTTTGTGGGGACACTGCAGCCTTTTGAGATCATTGATTGGGAAGTGAAAGACCGGACTTTGAAAGGAGTACAGGGCTCGACAATAACGATGTACCGATGGCCCGGGGCAAGTTAAAACAAAATTGGGGCAAGTAAATCCAATCAGTGATATTCCCGTCGGGAATGCACTTTGGCATTCCATATTGCCAAGAGTTTTTTTAAAAGCTGTTCTTGTTGGGTGTTGGTAAAACACGGACTGCATAATTCCGGTGGTAATTTGCAAACCAATCCTTGCAAATCTTGAAATGGACCAATCAGAATTGTTTATTTAGACCGCGGTCCGTGGTCTGTAGTCCACAGTCTGTCAGTCCACACCAGTTCTTGCTCGCCAAGAACCAATCAGCGATGGTTTGACTACGAAAACATCTATCAGGGCTTGACAATAACGATGTACCAATGGCCCGGGGCAAGTTAAAACAAAATTGGGGCAAGTAAATCCAATCAGTGATATTCCCGTCGGGAATGCACTTTGGCATTCCATACTGCGAAGAGTTTTTTTAAAAGTGGTTCTTGTTGGGTGTTGGTAAAACACGGACTGCGTAATTCCGGTGGTAATTTGCAAACCAATCCTTGCAAATCCTGAAATAGACCAATCAGAATTGTTTATTTAGACCGCGGTCCGTGGTCTGTAGTCCACAGTCTGTCAGTCCACACCCGTTCTTGTTCGCGATCAACCAATCAGCGATGGGTTGACTATGAAAACATCTATCAGGGCTCGACAATAACGATGTACCGATGGCCCGGGGCAAGTTAAAACAAAATTGGGGCAAGTAAATCCAATCAGTGATATTCCCGTCAGACTAGTACACTTTGGCATTCCGTACTGCCAAGAGTTTTTTTAAAAGCGGTTTTTGTTGGGTGTTGGTAAAACACGGACTGCGTAATTCCGGTGGTAATTTGCAAACCAATCCTTGCAAATCTTGAAATGGACCAATCAGAATCGTTTATTTAGACCGCGGTCGGTAGTCCACAGTCTGCGTGTTACCCACACCCGTTCTTGTTCGCGATCAACCAATCAGCGATGGTTTGACTACGAAAACATCTATCAGGCCTCGACAATAACGAAGTACCAATGGCCCGGGGCAAGTTAAATCAAAATTCGGGCAAGTAAATCCAATCAGTGATATTCCCGTCTGGAATGCACTTTGGCATTCCATACTGCGAAGAGTTTTTTTAAGTGGTTCTTGTTGGGTGTTGGTTCTCACCTTAAGGATTCCCCATGGGCAAGTTATTTTTGTTTTTAATGTAGAGCCCTGTGAGTATGACACCATTAGGGTCAGTGGCCTTCAATAAAAAAGACTAAACTGAAGTGTGTAATTTCAAGCTGTGAAAACACTGCAACACACACTGCGAGAGCTAATGAAGAGCTTATGTGCCACTGGCATGTACAAGAGCCATAATAGTGACTTACAATGAGCTTTTCACTCAACTGTGGCTGCAGTGTGCACTGTAATCTCGTCAAGCGCGGCGCTGCGTCTTTCTTTGCACGCCTCGTGGAGGAAGATTAAAAAGCTTTGAGAAGGAAGGCTTGGTCATTGATTCGTTCACAGCTTTGAGCTATTGGCGTGTCGGTGAACCTTTTTGTAGACGGGGTAAAATTGGTGATAACCATCTCATGGGCTGGATGGAAATCATGCAAGGTGCTTGGAATTTTCAGACCACTCATGCCAAAAAAAAAAAAAAAAAAAACAGAGAGGAACGCGAATAGCTGATGGCGATAGTGGCGGGTTGAAATGCAAATTGTGGACTCGCCTGTTATTTGGGGGCTCGGACTGTGAGGTATCATTCATTCATTCATTCATTTTATACTACTTTTCCTCACGAAGGTCGCGGTGGGGCGCCAGCCAATCACAGGGCACATATAGACAAACAACCATTCACACTCACATTCATACCTATGGACAATTTGGAGTCGCTAATTAACCTAGCATGTTTTGGAATGTGGGAGGAAACCGGAGTACCCGGAGAAAACCCACACATGCACGGGGAGAACATGCAAACTCCACACAGAGATGGCCGAGGGTGGAATTGAACCCAGGTCTCCTAGCTGTGAGGTCTGCGCGCTAACCACTTGAGGTATTATTAAAGCCTAATTCATTCATTAAAAGCTTTTCAGGAGGAAAAAGCCAATGGAAATCGTACTAAACATAAACGATGCTTCAACATGAAACACACAAGGAACCAAGGAGCACATTATTAGTAAAGGAACGAGAGAACAGTCGGGGATCAAGTGGTGACCTTATTAAGCCCTGCCGGGTATGCGGGTGGTGCTGCTGACGCACAATAGACCACATGACAACCTCCCCAAACCACCTGTAGCTCTCTCAGCATGGTAGAGCATGGCATCTGTCACTCACGCACAACCTTCCAAGCTGCCACTACTCTATTTCCTGTATCATCATCATCATCATCTTAAGCCACCAAACGTAATACATATACGATACAACAATGACCTTGTGTGAAATATGGTAATGGTAATGGTTTAATTTCATTTGAACATGCATCAGATTACAATTGAATGCATCACATAATCAGTTCACAGTTCCACATGTCCAAAAGGAGTAGGAAGAAGCAAAGCTTATTAAATCCTACCCCTCCATCTGGTACTTTTACAATCAGTAACTGTTACATTTGTTCTCTTCCTGCTTTCCTAATATAATTTTATTTTATTTTATTGTATTTTTTTAATTAAATTTTTTTATTTTATTTTTTTATGGTTTTATTTCATTTGAAAATGCATCAGATTACAATTGAATGCATCACATAATCAGTTCACAGTTCCACATGTCCAAAAGGAGTAGGAAGAAGCAAAGCTTATTAAATCCTACCCCACCATCTGGTACTTTTACAATCAGTAACTGTTACATTTGTTCACTTCCTGCCTTTCTAATATTATTTTAGTTTTTTTATTAATTTTTTTTATTTTTTAATATTTTTTGTTTTTAATTTTTAATATATTTTTTAAATGTTTTTTTAAATAGTTTTATTTCAGTTCACTTTTACAATCAGTAACTGTTACATTTGTTCACTTCCTGCCTTTCTAATATAATTTAAGTTTTTTTTAATTTAATTTAAAAAATTGTTTTTAATTTTTTATATATTTTTTAATTTTTTTAAATGGTTTTATTTCATTTGAACATGCATCAGATTACAATTGAATGCATCACATAATCAGTTCACAGTTCCACATGTCCAAAAGGAGTAGGAAGAAGCAAAGCTTATTAAATCCTACCCCTCAATCTGGTATTTTTATAATCAGTAACTGTTACATTTGTTCACTTCCTGCTTTCCATAATACAGTTTAAGGTTTTTTTTTGTGTTTTTTTATAATATGATTATATATAATATGATTATTGTGATTATTATTATTATGATTATTTTTATTTTTTATAATTAATATGATAGTGTTCCACACATATTTTAATCAAAAAGCGCTGTGCTGTTGCAAAGATTCCCTCCCAAAGAAGCCCTTCCGAAATTTGCTCAAATGACAAAACCCAAAGGTTTTTGTTCAGATGAGAGTTAGTTCTCTTGTCTTCAAAGACCTTTAATATTCATAAAACTTATCACATGTTATCAGCCGACATGCCATGTAGGAACTTGGCCTAGATAAGTTAACAATGAGATCACCACGCCCAATTTTAGAGCGCGGCTGATCTCTCTCTGGTCTCTATTTTCAGCTTGTAGGCCAAAAACCAAAGTCCAGCAACGTGTTTGTTTGAAAGATTATATTTAAAAAAAACATAGCACTGATGGATCTGTGTCAAATCTAGCCTTTGTGTACGCCTTAAGTGTTGTTTGATTTAATAGCATGAAAAAGTGGTTTGCTCCCTTCATGATTTCATACTTTTTTGCACGTTTGTCACGCTTAAACGTTAAGAGTTCAAACAAATAACCCCAAGAGGGCAGTGATGACTCAACTTATATAAGTCACAAAAGAATCCAAAACAACATCCAAAGAACTGCGAACCTCGCTTGCCTCGGTTAAGGTCACACAGGGCAAAAACTACCTTCATGTCTGTTAAATGTTTGCAGCATTTCTTGAAATGCTGCAAACATTTAACAGACAGAACAAATTACCTACGAGGGAAATACATATATTACATACATATATTTTCGTTCAGGACCTTAAAGACTGTGATAAATTGAACCACAAATTTTGCTGTGTACCAAAAATGCATTTTGTGTTCAGTTACATTTTCATTGAGTACTACTTAAATTTTTTTGAGGATCTGAAACATTTCAGTATGATAAACAAAAAAAATAAGAAATCAATTTTTCACACCACAGATATTTCTGCTTCTTGGCCCTCCTGACATACCTGGCAGGAGCGGAACTGGTTGACCAGCAGTGTACATCTTTGAGGGTCCTTCCTGCCATCGAGGCTGTCGAGCTCAGTGGCCACCTGGTTCAACTCATCGTCGGCGTAGAAAAATTGAGCCAGAAGCTGCGGGTCCGTCCTCTGCACAGAATCACAAGGAAAAGCTGTTTAAGAACCATAAGAACCATTTATGGGTACATCCCTAACATGTCAGCAAGTATCGTCTTAATAGTCATAGAAAAAAAAACCTGGACAAAGTAATAGTCAGTGTAGATTTACTATTCCCATAAAATGACTCAACACAGCCATTATTATCTCAATTACATCTTGCCTACAGTCAAGTATGGTGTTGTTTGTCTATATGTGCCCTGTGATTGGCTGGCCACCAGTCCAGGGTGTACCCCGCTTCTCACCCCAAGACAGCTGGGATAGGCTCCAGCACCCCTCCCCTGCGACCCTCGTGAGGATAAGCAGTAGAAAATGAATGAATGAATAATAAGGGATGAAACAGGCTGCACGGTGATCGAGTGGTTAGCGCACAGGCCTCACAGCTAGGAGACCCGGGTTCAATTCCACCCTCGGCCATCTCTGTGTGGAGTTTGCATGTTCTCCCCGTGCATGCGTGGGTTTTCTCCGGGTATTCCGGTTTCCTCCCACATTCCAAAAACATGCTAGGTTAATTAGCGACTCCAAATTGTCCATAGGTATGAATGTGAGTGTGAATGGTTGTTTGTCTATATGTGCCCTGTGATTGGCTGGCCAAAAAGACAGCTGGAATAGGCTCCAGCACAAGCAAATAAAACAAACTCTTGTCACATGCACATTTAGAAATGATGCATTAGCTGTTCAGGAGTAATTCTATGCTTTTGGCATGCACACATCAACTGCACATTAGTAAGGCATTGGATTTAAAATAAAAACAATCCAACAATACAAATATGGTAATGGTAATGGTTTTTTTTCCTTTGAACATGCATCAGATTACAATTGAATGCATCACATAATCACTTCACAGTTCCACATGTCCAAAAGGAGTAGGAAGAAGCAAAGCTGATTAAATCCTACCCTTCCATCTGGTACTTTTACAATCAGTAACTGTTACATTTGTTCACTTCCTGCTTTCCATAATGCAGTTTGGTTTTTTTTTGTTTTTTTTTTTAATAATGTACCTTGTACCGAAGTACAAGGTTATATGACCATCCAATGACATTATGTGTACCATAGTAACTGTCAAATATACAATATAATATACAATAATATACAATATAAATGGATATTGCGTTAGAAGGAGAGTAAATTCATTGTGACAAGGGTGGGTAACAAAAGGTTCTAACACAGTGAAAGCTCCCAGCAGAGTAGGCGTAATTAGTGAGTATGACCCTGATAGAACATTTGTGTCATTATCTCCCACCATGCACTGGAGGTATGGGACAACAGCACAGTGGAGCCAATCACGCCTCAGCTGAGTGAAAAATCACACATGCAAAAGGTATGGCAGCAAAAAGAAAATGTCATTAGCTGTGCTCAAAACTGGAACAAGAAACTAAGCAAGCAAACTGTGACTCCGGAAACTGAATCTGTACACACACACAGATACAATCCAAGGAGGGTTCGCACGGATCGAAAGGTTAATGGATTCGAAAATGGCGACCGCATGCCGACATGCATCATCACACACCACAAGAACCTAAAATGAAAGTACAGGAGCTAAGGCGCTAAACGGGGCAACATGACTGGGCGGACCGGAAGAAGGAAGACGCTTCCCCTTTTTTGTCCGCATGTGCCGAACTGAACATTAGTATTAATGGAGAACCCTTCACAGGTGCATTTCCCTCAAGTTTGCAGCACTTCCTGTTGCGTGATAGACTCCCCCTGTGGACCTTGGTTGGCTTCTCCCTGAATATGATACACAGCGCTGTTCCCCTTCACTCACGCTCATTAATAATGAAACAAACAGCAAGGAGGGAACACAGCGATATCAGCTGCGGCAGGGATGCTTGTCGCATCATTACCGTGCAGAGAAATAAATGTTTTTGGACATTTTACAAAGGTTGTTCATGACACTGAAATACGGCAGATATGCATATGTGGTGGTTATGTGGCTGGAATGATGTATTCGCTGGCTATGAATGTTTATATCTGAATGAATGATTGTCTACACTATTCCCCCTGCAAGAGTGGTGGAATTGCATTTGAAACAAGAGGTATATAGGCCAGTGTGCAGCGAGACAGCAAGGAGGTGTTTGAAACAGATGCCACCCTAAAGCCTCCTCCTGCTGCATTCCTCATACAAGAGGGAACATTCCTGCAGCAAGGCATCATGGGAGAAAAAAACGGGAGACATTGTTCAAGACGTGTTGGATCGCTTCAAGATAGGCAGTAAATCGACACATTTTGTATACCAAGAAATAGTAATTCATTTAATATTAGTGACATGGATTAGTGGATTGTTTATTCTGTCTATGGTGTGATGATACATTCTAATACAAATGCAACATTCATGAAAAATTAGCATTTTAAAAATTATGATTTTTATGTGAATGAAATGGTACTCTCTTCAGGGACTATTTTGTCAAAAATCAAAACAGTTACAGACTATATGTTCGCTATGTTCGCCAACAGAGAACATACTAACTCCTTATTTCTAAAATCACAAATACTTCAACTTGCTGATTAATCTTCAAACAGCTAAAATAATGCATAAGGCTAAAAATAACCAATTAGCTAAAAATGTCATCCAATACAAGAGAGGAGAAATATGATCTCAGGGAAGAACACTTATATGCTAGGACTACGTTAATAAAATAAAATAAAATAAAAATGTAATTTAATTTAATTTAATTTAATAATGTAAACTATATTAGGAAAGCAGGAAGTGAACAAATGTAACAATGAAAATAAATAATAAAAATAAAACCATTAAAAAAAAATTTAATTAAAATTTTTTTAATTAAAAAATACAATTCAATAAAATTAAATTAGGAAAGCAGGAAGTGAACAAATGTTCAAATGAAATAAAACCATAAAAAATAATAATAAATTAAAAACTTCTTTTTTGAATTAAAAAATACAATTAAATAAAACTAAATTATATTAGGAAAGCAGGAAGTGAACAAATGTAACAGTTACCGATTGTAAAAGTACCAGATGGAGGGGTAGGATTTAATAAGCTTTGCTTCTTCCTACTCCTTTTGGACATGTGGAACTGTGAACTGATTATGTGATGCATTCAATTGTAATCTGATGCATGTTCAAATGAAATTAAAGTATTACCATATAACTACCAATTACAACAACATATTATTTCTATTATTTAGCCAATATTTTACAATTCAAAACACAGCATGACATTGCTTTACAGATCAAGGTGTTGTTTCTCTTTTCAACAACACCTCGACTTGGTTTTGCCTTAGGCGTTGGTGTCAAAGGTTCCGTTGGGCTGGCTGTCGGACTCAGTCTTTCAAGTCATAAAAGGGATATTTATGCTAGGCACAGCTGAAGGGTTCAGTCTTGCCTTGTATACCTGGTCTCTGTCAATACTGAAAAGTTCCTCGAAGTAATCATTGTTGATATAAAATGCGACGAGCATAACAACGACCACTTTGATGGCCCTTTCCACACTCGCGTGTTCCTGAAGAATTTTCTTCTCAACTTTACGTGGGTTGGTTCTGGTGTTCTGGTAATATGTTGGTCACTTTAAAAACAAACCCCAATAAATCAGATACAGGAACCAAATCATAACTGGGTATTTGGACATACAGTCCAATTTAAAGGGGTGCATTGATTACAATTTTCTGACCACAGAGCATTAAAAAGTCTGACCTGCAGAGTCTGATTCTGGACAATACCCATGAAACAATACAAACTTCTTGTTTTAACTGCATATGAGGTCGAGAAATATAAATGAAAAGTACAATGTCAAAGACCCAGGAAGCGGTGACCATCCAAATAATAACTCCAAAACCTGTGTCACCCCAACCAACGACAGCTCTACCTTGCATTAAATCAAGACATGATTCAGCATACTCTCGTCCCCTGTGGTGTGTCCTGTGAAACTCCCACTGTCAGTCGTCCCTGGGTGACCTCTCTGAAGATGATGCAAAGCTAATGTTGGATCTATAAATCCACAAAAGATACCGAACATCCTGCGCAGTTTGTAATACGTAAATTAGTAAAAGGTAACATACATTCAAGTGGCTGCCATCTGCATTCCTGATGAGCTGCAGAGTCTATGCTTCTTTTTCATTCTAAGTGTGCAGGCGAGACCATCCATGCCACTGAAGAGCCCAGGCAAATCTTTTAGATCAGAGGTCTCAAACTCAATTTACTTGGGGGCCACTGGAGCTAGGGTCTGGGTGAGACTGGGCCACATCAGGTTTTCCAAAAAAAACCAAAAAAAAACAACGCATTTATTAAAAACAGAAAAATATACAAACTTTTTCAGTGCTTTGGTTCCGATTTTCTACAATAAAAGCTCTGATAAAACATTCCACTGTTCTCAAATATCTTACTTTTTATTTTTCTGCACAAAATAAGATGAAAAATAAACAAATCAAGAATAAAGAAAATCAATCAATCAGTAATAAATAAATATAATAATAATAATAAAACAGCAAATAATAAAAACTTAAGAAACCACATATAGTTGGTGGGTAGACAAATTATTTTTTTCAGATTAAAATGAACAAAGCATTATTAGAGCCCTGTAGACATGACAAAACACGACTATTGTCACATTTATACTCTTTTTATTTACAACATATTGCGCAACTGCAGGGTCTTGAGACACATGCTAACTCGCAAACTAGAGATCTAGCAACCTAAACGATAGCCTCCAAGTTATTTCCTTTAAACTTAAAAAAAAAGCCAAAAACTTACCACTTCCACACGGATAGGGAGGATAACTATTAACAGTTATTTAACCTTTAACATGAACATTAATCAAACGTAATAATTTTTTCTGGGTACATGATACCATACAGCATCCATGTCAAACTTGCGCGGGCTGCACTAACATTAAACTTTCATATCAAGGCGGGGGCCTCAAACTAGTGTCCGGCGGGCCGCCGCGTGTTTGAGACCCCTGTTTTATATGGACATCAAACTCATTCATTATTCACGATTCAGCATTGAAAGCAGCAGTGACCTGAATGGTTTTAGTCACAGTAACAGAAACGTCCTCTTCTGTAATATTTTTCTTTTCAGGACGTAATAATTGTAAGTCTCTCTAATTTCTGTTCATTTCACAGATGTGTGATTCAACTACAGAATGCTTAGGAAAATCACCTCAGTTTAAATCTTTTCTAATCAGACGGACAAAGATTTGCATCAACATCAGACAACCAGAATTAAAGTTTGTCCAGGGGCTCAGAGTGATCCACCCATCTGGAACGATGGCTTAATTCTTTGTAGCTTGTCCCGATGTGATATTTGGACGAGGCAGCGATGTCTGTGTCTGTCGCTGGGACTGGTAAGACAGCATACCCAGGAGTGGATTTGGCTAAAGGCCGTTTCCCGGGTCCCTTGACTGTTGTGCGACGACACGTGGAGACACTATGTTTGCCAGCATATCCACATGGAACCTCTTATACAACAAATAATCTAGTTCAGGGCTCTACATTAAAAACAAAAATGACTTGCCCATGGGGAATCCTTAAGGTGAGAACTACTTGCCCGTAAAATGAAAAGACTGCCATAATGATATCATCTCATTTTTGTGGCATCACATGAGAATCTCAAATAAAGATGAAATGATTATCATTTCTTGTGGTTGTTTTCCTACATAGATCATGACGTTGCATGGAAATCTGGATTGTCAAGAGACTTCCAGGCACTTTGCCTTTTATAAGTTTTGCACCACAATGAAACATTATCGAATAGACACATTTGTGTACTAGTAAAGTGTTTTTAATCCAGAAAAAAAAATGCTCAACGGTCAAACAATAATTTGTGAAGCAAATGGTGAGAAAAATCCACAGAGAAATGGAAGCGCTAGATTTTGTAAGCTTGTGCAAAATCAGCACTTGGTATTGGATCTAATCGCTGGTGTTTCATTGTGACCACTTCAAATTGTCACAGCAATGTGATTCACTCACCTGTGCCATCATTTGATTTGCTGCCGCTAATAAAATACTTGTTTAGGAGGCACTGGTTCATCACTTTTTGCTGTTTTATCCTTCAGAAGTTGTTGAAGAATTAGACCATGTTGGCAGGGACGCCATGATAGATGTTTTCATAGTCAAACCATTGGTTGATTGGTTCATCGCGAACAAGAACGGGTGTGGGTAAAACGCAGACTGCGAACTGCGGTCTAAATAAACGATTCTGATTGGTCCATTTCAAGATTTGCAAGGATTGGTTTGCAAATTATTACCGGAATTACGCAGTCCGTGTTTTACCAAAACCCAACAGACGGGAATATCACTGATTGGATTTACTTGCCCGAATTTTGTTTTAACTTGCCCCGGGCCATCGGTACATCGTTATTGTCGAGCCCTGATAGATGTTTTCGTAGTCAAACCATCGCTGATTGGTTGATCGCGAACAAGAACGGATGTGGGTAAAACGCGGACTTTGGACTGCGAACCGTGGTCGAAATAAACGATTCTGATTGGTCCATTTCTAGATTTGCAAGGATTGGTTTGCAAATTACCACCGGTATTGCACAGTCCGTGTTTTACCAACACCCAACGAGAACTGCTTTAAAAAAAAACTCTTGGCAGTATGGCATGCTAAAGTGCACTAGCCCGACGGGAATATCACTGATTGGATTTACTTGCCCGAATTTTGTTTTAACTTGCCCCGGGCCATCGGTACATCGTTATTGTCGAGCCCTGATAGATGTTTTCGTAGTCAAACCATCGCTGATTGGTTGATCGCGAACAAGAACTGGTGTGGGTAAAATGCAGACTGTGGACTACGGACCGCGGTCTAAATAAACGATTCTGATTGGTCCATTTCAAGATTTGCAAGGATTGGTTTGCAAATTACCACCGGAATTACGCAGTCCGTGTTTTACCAACACCCAACAAGAACCACTTTAAAAAAAAACTCTTGGCAGTACGGAATGCCAAAGTGCACTAGCCCGACGGGAATATCACTGATTGGATTTACTTGCCCGAATTTTGTTTTAACTTGCCCCGGGCCATCGGTACATCGTTATTGTCGAGCCCTGATAGATGTTTTCGTAGTCAAACCATCGCTGATTGGTTGATCGCGAACAAGAATGGATGTGGGTAAAACGCGGACTGTGGACTACGAACCGCGGTCTAAATAAACGATTCTGATTGGTCCGTTTCAAGATTTGCATGGATTGGTTTGCAAATTACCACTGGAATTACCCAGTCCGTGTTTTACCAACACCCAACAAGAACCGCTTTTAAAAAAAACTCTTCACAGTATGGAATGCTAAAGTCGAGCTCTGCTTAGTTATACAATCCTGAACTGTCTTGATGATCTGGAGCTACAATGAAGAGGTTGATTTTTAGGTTTAAAAATGACAAATCAGGTGAGATACAAGTTTCGCTTGACATGGAACCCAGGTGATTTCATATGTTTACAGAACACGGTGAACAAAAGTTGTTCAAAGCGTTCTGTTGCTGCAGGGGCGCAAAATCTGACAAAGTGCCTTGAGTGTTGCCACTTATCAGTTGGAGCAGATGTGGACAAGTTGAATTTGGAAAAAAAAAATGTGCAATTAGGAGTGAGAAAGTACTCAAATCTCTTCCCCGCTTGAGGCTAGCAGCTCGAGGGAGCAACAAACTGAATGTGCACTCGCATTTCCAAATGTACGTACGTCCATCCGAGAGCTGAACAATGATGGAAACGCTACCTTTATGCTGCCGGGGGTTCTTTTGTGTGAGGACGACTCACAGCCAACTCAGAGGATGTGCATGGCTCACATTGAGGCTAATTCTGTCCACATTCCTTTCACTGTTATGAACAGTGACAGAATGAAGACACCGAGCAGGCTGCTGCAAATTATGCACAATGACAGCCGTGGACGGACCAAGAGCGTGCAAAAGCACACATCTTTGTGATTTTAACTGGCCGGAAAAAGCCCAGCTCAGAGATTTTTTGTTATGGCGACAGTAGAGCCCAAATGTCAAAAAGTATCTGCATATTTGTTTGTATTTCCTTATCATTTCTAAACCAAATCCTTGGCGTTTCTAGCTCTTTCTAGCACCACATCTTCAGTGCTTATTTGAGAAGGTTCTGTCAGAGCAGCGATTTTTTTTACAATTGCAAAATTCATTCATTCATTCTACCGCTTATCCTCACGAGGTTCGCAGGGGCTGCTGGAGCTGGACTGGTGGCCAGCCAATCACAGGGCACATATAGACAAACAACCATTCACACTCACATTCATACCTATGGACCTAAACCTAATTTGGAGTTGCTAAATAACCTAGCATGTTTTTGGAATGTGGGTGGAAACGGGGAATGACGGGGAGAACATGCAAACTCCACACAGAGATGTCCGAGGGTGGAATTGAACTGGGGTCTTTTAGCTGTGAAGCCTGTGCGCTAACCCCTCTTCACCATGCAGCCCCTCTAGGAAAACATTAATTCATTTTCTACCGCTTATCCTCACAAGGGTCGCGGGGGTCGCTGGAGCCTATCCCAGCTGTCTTCACCCTGGACTGGTGGCCAGCTAATCACAGGGCACATATAGACAAACAACCATTCACACTCACATTCATACCTATGGACAATTTGGAGTTGCTAATTAACCTAGCATGTTTTTGGAATGTGGGAGGAAACCGGAGTACCCGGAGAAAACCCACGCATGCACGGGGAGAACATGCAAACTCCACACAGAGATGGCCGAGAGTGGAATTGAACTCGGTTCTCCTCGCTGCAAGGCCTGCGTGTGAACCACTAGTCCGCATTGCAGCCTTGATATCTATTATTCATTCATTTATTTTCTACCGCTTATCCTCAGGAGGGTGACGGGGGGTGCTGGAGCCTATCCCAGCTGTCTTTTGGCGAGAGGCGGGGTACACCCTGGACTGGTGGCCAGTCAATATTAAAATGAACAAAGCATTATTAGAGCCCTGTAGACATGACAAAACACGACTATAGTCACATTTATACTTTTTTATTTACAACATATTGCGCAACTGCAGGGTCTTGAGACACATGCTAACTCGCAAACTAGAGAGCTAGCGACCTAAACGGTAGCCTTCAAGTTATTTCCTTTAAACTTAAATAGCCAAAAACGTACCACTTCCACACGGATAGGGAGGATAACTATTAACAGTTATTTAACCTTTAACATGAACATTAATCAAACGTAATCATTTTTTCTGGGTACATGATACCATACAGCATCCATATCAAACTTGCGCGGGGCCGCACTAACATTAAACTTTCATATCAAGGCGGGGGACTCAAACTAGTGTCCTGCGGGCCACATTTGGCCCACGTGTTTGAGACCCCTGCTGTAAATGGTAGTGGAGATAGTGTCACCTTTTCACACCCACCAATAAAAGTTTACATTAAAAAGCCCTTAATCAGAGTGTGCACCAATTACTGCGATGCTTAAAATACGATGTGCTCCCTTTAATTCTGACATCCACGGCCATTTCCCTTCAATCACTGTTTCGCCACACCTAGCCCAGCCGGCTATGATGAATTCCAGAATCTTCCATGAATTTAAAATCTCCTGCACTAGGGTCAGCGTGCTAAATCCAGACAAGTGACACCAAATCAATTACTGCATGGCTGGCGGGTAAGCAAAATGAGACATCCCCCTGAAAGCAGGCTAAACATGAAGCCAAGCTAGTCACTGCTCAGCAGTTTGCCGCTCTTCCCCCCCGCCCTCCCTGAATCGACGTGTGCGTCGACAGAAGCTCCTCTACAGAGACCGGCCCGCTAATTGCTTCGCCTGGCCTCGGTTCTTCCGCTTGCAGGTTGCAGCATAAGTCACAAACAACGCGGTGCACTGAGGCATGACGACCAAAGGTGATGTGCAAAACAAGCTATGTTAGCAATTAATTAAAAATATTTATATAAACTATAGTGTCGTTAGCAGCTACTTTCATGACAAATCCCCTGAAGCTTACATGATGGGAAGAGGAGCTGGTTGTCGTTGTGTTGGCTAATTGTACACTTATGATTTCAGTTGTGGCTGAAAATATTGCTTTAAAGTCATATTATTATAACCGACCCTAACAATACAGTGGTCATAATTTTAACCAGATCATTTTAAAATGTAGTACAAATTATTTTTTTTGGTTTTATTTTGTTGAAATAAAGCCAAAAAAAAAGCCTTGATGCAATAAACAAATGTTATGTGATTCTTTTTATGCATTAAAATGTAAAACACAAGAGGAGTGTTAAGTAGGGCCCACACAGCTGGCAAAAAGCTGTCAGCTAAAAAGCACATCAATAATAAAATACAAATAAAAAAAACTGATGTTTAGCAGAAGTCTGCTTTGCATTCCGATGGTGTCCATAAACATATCCGAAGCATTTTCCACGCTGCTTGGGGAATGATTTAAAGAATGGAATAGACATATCTGGAGCATGTGGACTCATTTCAAGGCTGCTGTTGACTATGCTTCCTAATGAACCTAAAAGTGGCTTGCCTTCATTTACATCTATAAACAGGTATACCTTCTCACATCACTTCTTCAAATTAACATTGCCATTATTTTACTGCTTTGGTATCCATTCTAAGGTATAATGGCCAAGAAGAAAATGTCAGCTATCAACTCAATACATGGTTCAATTAGTGGGAAAGTGGGGGTGGGGGGGTTTAAGGGCACATTAATAGACAAGGGGCAAATGCATCTGTCACACTGACAGATGAGTTTGTCTCCTGGACGTCTCGGGACAACAGGAAGTTGAGCAGCTGAAGGGAATATACGACTTTAGCCTTGTGGTGCTCTCACTCTCTTCTGCCATCACTCACTAGGGGACGCTAGCGATGAATGAGGGGAGCGAAGTAGCGCCATTTTTGGCTGAACCCATATCCAAGACAGAAAGTACAGCCGAATTGCCCCTGAAGTCATACAATATGGGTATCACAAGGCACATATAGACAAACAACCATTCACACTCACATTCATACCTATGGACAATTTGGAGTCGCTAATTAACCTAGCATGTTTTTGGAATGTTGGGAAACCCACACATGCACGGGGAGAACATACAAACTCCACACAGAGATGACGGAGGGTGGAATTGAACTCAGGTCTTCTAGCTGTGTGGCGTGTGTGACGCTAACCACTCGATGTCTCGCTGTCCAGCCCAATTGCAAAATTGATGTGGATAAATCAGGGGTCTCAAACTCAATAACTTGTTTTGGCCATTTGTGAATAATGGCTCTCGCTGTGGTTTGCTGTAGTCCCAAAGCTTTAGTGGCTTTATAACCTTTTTCAGACTGACAGATCTCAATTAATCTTTTAATTAACCATTCACACTCACATTCATACCTATGGACAATTTGGAGTCGCTAATTAACCTAGCATGTTTTTGGAATGTGGGAGGAAACCGGAGTACCCGGAGAAAACCCACGCATGCACGGGGGAGAACATGCAAACTCCATACAGAGATGGCCGAGGGTGGAATTGAACCCTGTTCTCCTAGCTGTGAGGTCTGCGCGCTAACCACTCGACCGCCGTGCCGCCCGGCATCGCTACTATGAATGATAATATAGTAATATAAAAGGCATTATTGAAGCCAATCAGACTGAACGATGGCATCACTACTATGAATGATAATACAGTAGTATAGAAGGCATTATTGGAACCACACATTAAGTGCTTTATGCACACTATATATCTTGCAATCCAACCCACTTGTGTGTTCCCAGCATCAGCAAGTGTTTTTTTTTTTCCCCATCGGAGTTGAACAGCTGCTGCTGTGTTAATGTAAGTGGAAGCTGTTGTAATTCTACATTTGATCAAATTTACTTAAGATTTGTTAAGATTTGTTAGCACCAAAAAGTTTTTCATGTTCAAAAGTTAATATAGCAGAAATAAAAGTGTACTGAAGGATAAAATACTGCATGTCATGCTTCCATTACATGTCTAAAGGTAACCTCGGATAGTAACTTCTGGTGTGAACGCCACTTGCTCCTCCTTCTGCAGTCCCAGAATAAGTGATGAAAGCCTAAAAAGGGTAAACATTCGAGCACATATTTCAGAAATATGCCTTTCAATGCTATTTTTCCACTGCAAAAATAATAGTTTTGGTGTCATGAGCCTGTTACATTGTTATTACATTGTCCAAGTGCAGGGTACATAAGTGTATACAGTAAACCTCGGATATATCGGATTCAATTGTTCCCACTGGTTTTGTCCGATATAAGCGAAATCCGTTATATGCGTATACCGGAAAATGTCCGTTTTACGCATATATCGGATTTATATCCGGTATATGCGTAAATCAGATTTTATGCGTTATAAAAAGGCACTTCCTTGACTATGTTTCCAATGTACCTGGACTGGGCAATGAAAAGAGATGTAAGGTAATGAGAATTGAACTTTATTGGACTCTGAGCATAACAAATTGTTAATTAAGCTAGGCCCTGTTACGCCCGTCAGGCCTACGTTATTTCCAATAGTGAGGTTAAGATCTCATTCACTGCTGTGCTAGTATTATTGACGTCACTCACTTTTATATTTGTCCTAAATCTGGAGCCAGGAGAAAGACAATAGCCAGTGACATCAACAAGATTAGCATAACGATGCGGCCATCCGATAAATGCGAGGGAAATTTAATGGAAATGCATTGGAACAAAACTGGAGCTTTTGTCCGAAATAGGCGAAATCCGTTATAAAAAATACGATATATGCAATGATTTTTTATTGGAAATGCATTACAGAAAAATCGCTTCTTTTTTATCTTTCCGTTGTGAGCGAATTTCCGATATATCCGAGTCCGATATATCCGAGGTTTACTGTATATAAGAAGTCTACAATAGCAGTCAGCTCATCAGCCTGAAAGCTACAGACACACAAAACAGAATGTTCCCAGTAGGGATTACTTAACGATTATTTCAAGTATCTAAATTCCATACACCTAACACACTATTATTATGGGACTGCTTTTTTTCGTTGAAAAAATATATATATAATATGTGACCTTTAAAGAAAAACAAGATCCCCTTTGTAAGACGTGGACAATAAAGATTAACTATGAGCACAGTAACAGCTTTAAAGGATTAAAAGGAATGTGGAGAAACTTGTATTTCCCGGCTTTCGGTCAAGTTAACTATTGCATGTCTCTGCACTTTAACGAGACCAGTTCAAGGATAATGGGGATTGCATGGGGCAAAAGGAAGTTCTCACTGAGTGGAAAAACCGAGTGGAAAAACTGGAAACACAAATAAGTCTTCTCCAGTCAAGGAAACATGTTTCTACAGTAAACCTCGGATATATCGGATTCAATTGTTCCCACTGGTTTTGTCCGATATAAGCGAAATCCGTTATATGCGTATACCGGAAAATGTCAGTTTTACGCATACATCGGATTTATATCCGGTATATGCGTAAATCGGATTTTATCCGTTATAAAAAGGCACTTCCTTGACTATGTTTCCAATGTACCTGGACGCGCAGGCAACGCTGCAAACGCTGCAAATGACGTCGTATAGCGGCCTGTCACGATTCGGCGAATCGGAGCGCCACGATGCGGCCATCCGATATATACGAGGGAAATTTAATGGAAATGCATTGGAACGGGACTGGAGATTTTGTCCGAAATAGGCGAAATCAGTTATAAAAAATCCGATATATGCAATGAATTTTTATTGGAAATGCATTACAGAAAAATCGGTTCTTTTTTATCTGTCCGTTGTGAGCGAATTTCCGATATATCCGAGTCCGATATATCCGAGGTTTACTGTACAAATGGTTTTATATGTGTTGATGCTAAATGAAAACAATATTTAGGCGGGGCGATATGGCAAAAAAGTTGTCATAGCCTATTTTTTGTATGTTTTATGTTGCCTGATCTTGATTATTATCACAATTTTTATGTTGTTTTTAACCTGTCATGTCTACAATGTTTTCATTGCGGGTTATTGTGTGTAGCTTCTCGTCAATCGTTGACTCCGATTGGCTGTTATCACTGACATATTTGATGGAGCACACCGATATCGCATTTTTATGCTGATATCAGGCCAATAATCATCTGTACCGATAATTATCGGACATCCCTAGAAAGGATTTTTTTTCTTTAGGTTTGTTATGTTATATCTTTTTGTTTAGACTATCAGAATGTTGTATGTCGCAGGGATCTTGAGGAAATTAATTTCAAAGTTGTTGGGTTTCATCAACTTAGTGTAGAGCTGTGATATCATATGAGGAGAGAGTCGATTTAAAAATGGTGTATCACATCGACACAACATACATACACCATGAGTTCCGGAAAGCCTAAAAAGGGTAAATATTTCAACATTCGATCTTGATTATTATCACAATTTTTATGTTGTTTTTAACCTGTCGTATCTACAATGTTTTCATTGCGGGGTTATTGTGTGTAGCTTTCTCGTCAATCGTTGACTCCGATTGGCTGTTATCACTGACATATTTGATGGGAGCACAGATCTGAAACAACTGAAATTTATAGCGATCACATTATCACCCAGCCATCATAAATGCCACAATGCTGTACCGTAAATCGGTTCCGCACTTTACACTTGCTCTCCATTTTTTTTTTTTTTTTTTTCAGGACAATTAAGTAACCTGAACTTCCCTCTCCATGCATGCTCCTGTGGTGTTACACTGGCCCATATAATTACTTTGTCCTTTGCTTTCCCTCACATTGAAGCAGAACAGGTTGCTTAAAAACCCACAGATAATCACGTTAATTCCAACCATGGCGGTGACTTGACAGAAACGGGTGTTGCTGTAATAGTTCACTACTTCTGAGGCAATTCCATTCAGGACTGTGACAATACTCTCTCTGTGTGCACCACCACTTTATGTCCAACCCCAACAATGGGCCACAAAAACAAGGCTGTGTCAACAGTAATGTAGAAATACAGTAAACCTCGGATATATCGGACTCGGATATATCGGAAATTCGCTCACAACGGACAGATAAAAAAGAACCGATTTTTCTGTAATGCATTTCCAATAAAAATTCATTGCATATATCGGATTTTTTATAACGGATTTCGCCTATTTCGGACAAAATCTCCAGTCCCGTTCCAATGCATTTCCATTAAATTTCCCTCGCATATATCGGATGGCCGCATCGTGGCGCTCCGATTCGCCGAATCGTGACAGGCCGCTATACGACGTCATTTGCAGCGTTTGCAGCGTTGCCTGCGCGTCCAGGTACATTGGAAACATAGTCAAGGAAGTGCCTTTTTATAACGGATGAAATCCGATTTACGCATATACCGGATATAAATCCGATATATGCGTAAAACGGACATTTTCCGGTATACGCATATAACGGATTTCGCTTATATCGGACAAAAACCAGTGGGAACAATTGAATCCAATATATCCGAGGTTTACTGTACTAAAAAAAAAATAACAAGTGAGCGTATACGGTCAAGTATGATAGGAGCTAATTGCTTTTCTATCCTTGCAGAAAATCAGGTAACTATCAATGGCTTCCGGGTCAAAGGGGAGTTCTTCTACTTGCAGAGAGTACTCAACTTTATTACAGATACAAACAACTGTTAATATTGTAATGATGACACGGTTTTCATAATAGGACAGAATCTGATATCAGTATCAACCGATATCGCATTTTTATGCTGATATCAGGCCGATAATCATCTGTACCGATTATTATCGGACATCCCTAGAAAGGTTATCCCAAGCAGGATTTTTTTTCTTTATGTTTAGACTATCAGAATGTTGTATGTCGCAGGGATCTTGAGGAATTTAATTTCAAAGTTGTTGGGTTTCATCAACTTAGTGTAGAGCTGTGATATCATATGAGGAGTGAGTCGATTTAAAAATGGTGTATCACACTGACACAACATACATACACCATGACTTCCGGAACAGTTTGTCTAACGGATTTTCTTGCCGACTATAAAAAAAGAAATGTCTCTAGCTGACAAAGAATAGAAAAATGGCCCATTTGGGGGGGGGGGATCTTGTGTCGACATATCAATTTCAACCGGAGATAGTTGAGAGTGCCATAAACGAGGGTGAGGTTCACACACTGAAAGAAGAGGAATGGAGAAGTGACCGTCTGCAAAGCACAAAGTGGTAGGTATTATATTTATTACTTTTTTTTTTTTTTATTGTGACAAGTTGTTCCTTCAGAAAAAAAAAATCATATTTATGAAGCAACTGAATGGAAATGTACTAAAGTTATGTAAACTACTTATTCAGCGATATCATTTGTACACCCAGTGGGTACATTAGAATAATGTACAGTACAAGTGTTGCACAAGATTTTTTTCAATAGGACAGTTACTCACACAGTGGTCACTATAAATAGCATGAGTACAGAATTACTGTCAAGCGTAGACCACACAGATCATTCTTAATCGACCTCTGGCAAGCAAACACGCTGCGTTTCCTCTGAGACAAACTAAACGTATATAGCGATGATAAAGCACATATACATTGAGCAACTTGTTTGTTGCATTAAATGCATTTCCTACACCTAAACGTTGTGTAAAATAAGGTTCCTTGTCCAAAGTGCTGCATTTGACATATTTTAGGCAGTTCATTTAAAAAGGCACCCAAGGATTCAATACCCGCTCTGCTTGCATGATTTCAAGAATTACAACATGTCCAATACTCCCTGACTGCAAGCAGCAAAGGCTGGACCTTGGAGATGCTGATTTAGCAGGACACCAGCCTTCCATACCTTTACCAATTATCGGTATGGTCAGACTTAAGGGATCGTAACATGCCGAATTCACATCCAGCAAAGGCAAAAAAATGACATACTCAACCATGAGGAAGTGGACATATACCAGAAGTAATCAGGGAAAAATGACTATAATACACATTTTGACAATTTCTATTCATAATGTGGATGTTTTTCCCCAAACAAACATAGGTTTAAGAACATAAAAGTCTAAAAAAAAAAAATACAAAACTGATTTTCCTTTATTTAACACAATTTCTACTAACACTTGAGTTGAATTTATACTGTAAGACTTTGATTATCATTGATAAACTGCACTACCTGATAATGACTATTGATGTTATTATAAAGGTTTTAAATACACATTTTGACAATTTCTATTCATAATGTAGATGTTTTTCCCCAAACAAACATAGGTTTAAGAACATAAAAGTTAAAAAAAATACAATATTTAACACAATTTCTACTAACACTGGTGAGTTAAATTTATACTGTAAGACTTGGATTATCATTGATAAACTGCACTACCTGATAATGACTATTGATGTTATTTATAAAGGTTTTAAATACACATTTTGACAATTTCTATTCATAATGTGGATGTTTTTCCCCAAACAAACAGGTTTAAGAACATAAAAGTAAAAAAAATACAATATTTAACACAATTTCTACTAACACTGGTGAGTTGAATTTATACTGTAAGACTTTGATTATCATTGATAAACTGCACTACCTGATAATGACTATTGATGTTATTTATAAAGGTTTTAAATACACATTTTGACAATTTCTATTCATAATATGGATGTTTTTCTCTAAACAAACATGTTTAAGAACATAAAAGTAAAAAAAAATACAATATTTAACACAATTTCTACTAACACTGGTGAGTTGAATTTATACTGTAAGACTTTGATTATCATTGAAAAACTGCACTACCTGATAATGACTATTGATGTTATTTATAAAGGTTTTAAATACACATTTTGACAATTTCTATTCATAATATAGATGTTTTTCCCCAAACATAGGTTTAAGAACATAAAAGTAAAAAAAAAACAATATTTAACACAATTTCTACTAACACTGGTGAGTTGAATTTATACTGTAAGACTTGGATTATCATTGAAAAACTGCACTACCTGATAATGACTATTGATGTTATTTATAAAGGTTTTAAATACACATTTTGACAATTTCTATTCATAACGTGCATGTTTTTCCCCAAACAAACATAGGTTTAAGAACATAAAAGTTAAAAAAAATACATTATTTAACACAATTTCTACTAACACTGGTGAGTTAAATTTATACTGTAAGACTTTGATTATCATTGATAAACTGCACTACCTGATAATGACTATTGATGTTATTTATAAAGGTTTTAAATACACATTTTGACAATTTATATTCGTAATGTAGATGTTTTTCCCCAAACATGGGTTTAAGAACATAAAAGTTAAAAAAAATACAATATTTAACACAATTTCTACTAACACTGGTGAGTTGAATTTATACTGTAAGACTTTGATTATCATTGATAAACTGCACTACCCGATAATGACTATTGATGTTATTTATAAAGGTTTTAAATACACATTTTGACAATTTCTATTCATAATGTGGATGTTTTTCCCCAAACATAGGTTTAAGAACATAAAAGTAAAAAAAAACATAAAAGTAAAAATAATTCAATATTTAACACAATTTCTACTAACACTGGTGAGTTGAATTTATACTGTAAGACTTTGATTATCATTGATAAACTGCACTACCCGATAATGACTATTGATGTTATTTATAAAGGTTTTAAATACACATTTTTGACTATTTCTATTCATAATGTAGATGTTTTTCCCCAAACATAGGTTTAAGAACATAAAAGTCTAAAAAATATATACAAAACTGACTTTCCTTTATTTAACACAATTTCTACTAACACTGGTGAGTTGAATTTATACTGTAAGACTTTGATTATCATTAATAAACTGCACTACCTGATAATGACTATTGATGTTATTTATAAAGGTTTTAAATACACATTTTGACAATTTCTATTCATAACGTGCATGTTTTTCCCCAAACAAACATAGGTTTAAGAACATAAAAGTAAAAAAAATATATATTATTTAACACAATTTCTACTAACACTGGTGAGTTGAATTTATACTGTAAGACTTTGATTATCATTGCTAAACTGCACTACCTGATAATGACTATTGATGTTATTTATAAAGGTTTTAAATACACATTTTGACAATTTCTATTCATAATGTGGATGTTTTTCCCCCAAACAAACATAGGTTTAAGAACATAAAAGTCCAAAAAAAAAGACAAAACTGACTTTCCTTTATTTAACACAATTTCTACTAACACTGGTGAGTTGAATTTATACTGTAAGAATTTGATTATCATTGATAAACTGCACTACCTGGTAATGACTATTAATGTTATTTATAAAGGTTTTAAATGGTTTTAAGTGTCTGCAATCACAACCTCTGGAGACAATAAATCAACTGAGAGGTATATAATACAGCGATATAGAGAGAGCATTGTCATGTTTTTTTTTCTTTGTGTACCTCTTAACAAAAGGGGTGAATAACAACAAGGGGAGGGGGGGCACTGCCTGCATGTCAACATCAGGATCACACCGGCTAATGTTAGCAGATGTGTGACACTCGCGGGGAAGGGGGGCTGGCTAGCCAACCACACTGCTGCTAGCTCCCACCCCGGAGTACCAAATTAATTAAAATAAACTAAACGGTGGAATGACACGGCGAGTGAATCCAAGATAACTTACCTTGGGCTTGTAGAGCCACTTTCGAAAGCGGTTCATCGTTACCTCGCCACCTTCCCTTGTCACCGAGCCCTTCGTCTTCTTCTCCGGCGGTCCCTGTGTGTCTTGACAGCCTCGTTCGGCTGCTAAGCTAGCTAGCGACGGTGGCTAAGGTAAAACAAAATATACAATACACTAACACACTGGAGGGTAACCTGTACTAAATTTAACAAAACGACTCCAAATACTGAATACGGGGGATATTTTGAGTTATTTCCACATCTCCGGGTTTTGCTGCCTGTCTCTCCCCCCACACCGTCCGGCCACTTCCGAAGTCCAGAGCGTTCAGACAGAGAAGACCGACGACTGCGCTGCTCTGTTGCCGGTCCAATATTACCGGATGACAGTCACGTTGACAACATTCACCTCCCACTTTCTCAGGAAGTGATGCATTCACGTACAGCTCTCACAACATCGGAAATCACAAAACACATAATTTGTACTTTATGCACCACGTCGTTACTTTAAAAAATCTAATATTTTTTATAACAAAGACACAATTATTTTGTGTATGTTCAATGAAAAGCAGATTACTTTAATCTGATTTCTACATTGTGAGACCATATACCCAAAACATATTTGCATGTGCTTTCGGTAATCAGCTTTGTTCTACAAAGCCCTAAACGTGATGTGAATTGACCTAACGTTACCACAATTAAAAATAGCATCATATTATCTGACCTTAATAAATAATAATAAATTAATCCAGATTCAAATGATCATTTATATTATCCGAAGTTTAATAGAAACATTAATTTCCAACGGAACACGAAGGCAGCACATTGGTTTCACCCTACGTCACACCACACTACGTCATTTTGTTATGGTAGCTAAACAAAGGATCAGGATGTTGACACTTTTGATAATCCAAAACAAATGTACCACACTGATGATGAATGAATTATCACAATATGAAAATAAAATTCGACATTTTTTTTAATTTGTACAATATCTTCCTTTCATGCAATTTTTTTTAGAGTTCTATTTCTGTTGACATCAATGTTGCTACGCGACGCTTGACCATAGCAACGAGAGGAAAACAAGCCGCAAATCGAATCCAGCTTGGGTGTATATTTTTATTATTGATTTAAAGTTTCAGTGTTTCGAAGTGCTAACTTTTTCCAGAAGGCTCATTCTAGCTTAAGTGTGGCTGTAAAAATGGCAAAAAACTACGGATCGCTTATCAAGGAGGCCATTGTACTACTCGAAAAGTACACTGCTAGCAAACACAATTCAGACGAGTTTACTGAAGATGCAACGAAAGATCTGCAGGTATGACATGAACAACATGAATACGGCTGTTATTATGAATTATAATAATAATAAAAGTAAACATTTTATAGGATATGGACGTTCTGGATAAGGAGTTCCTGATTGATGTTGTCTCAGGTTGTCTTGAGCATAAAAGTTTATTGGACATTGTCATCAATCCCTTCTATAACCTCGATGCTAAAATCAGACGTAAAGAACATCACTGGCAGTTGTCAGGTAATTTCATTCAATTAGTTTCATTTTTAATATAAACTCACAGTCGATGTTAATGTTTATGTTGTTCTCAGTGATCTGTTACCTCACAATATTCCACCTTGATGACCTTGGACTCCAGACCTTCAGCAACATTGTCTGCTCTTTGGATATTAAGAAAATGCACACTGTGAGAATATTGTTACACTTTGAAAGATAATTCAACCAAAGCATATATGATATATCCTATATGATATTCTTATGTCTTTGTTTTCATTGCAGTTCATAAGTTTCCTCTTTACAAACCTCGCCACTTGGATACAAGATGAGTGGAGTTGCATCTATGATGTTGAATATGTGAGGGAGCGTTGGATTGGTCCTCTTTTAAGGTGACAGATGGAGTAAAAAGCTTTTAAGCAACAGTAGTTAGCTGCACTTTAAACCCGAATGTTCAAAGTACTTAAATAAATGAAATTATGCATATTCAAAGTTCTTAAAAAAAAGTACTAATAACTTAATTATGTCAAGTTCATTTAACATGTTGTTCCATTTTGAGTACTTTTAACTAATATGTTTTGATGAAATTGAACTAAGACAGTTTACATACAACTTAAGACACTGCAAATCGGAATGCTCAAAAAAATTAATTGGTATAAGTACATATATTCATTCATTCATTTTCAACCGCTTTTCCTCATAAGGGTCGCACAGGGTGCTGGAGCCTATCCCAGCTGTCTTGGGCGAGAGGCGGGGTACACCCTGGACTGGTGGCCAGCCAATCACAGGGCACATATAGACAAACAACCATTCACACTCACATTCATACCTGTGGACAATTTGGAGTCGTCAATTAACCTAGCATGTTTTTGGAATGTGGGAGGAAGTCCCCGGAGAAAGCCCACGCATGCCGAGTGTGGAATTGAACCCGGGTATCCTAGCTGTGAGGTCTGCATGCTAACCACTCATTCATTCATTTTGTACCGCTTATCCTCACGAAGGTCGCTGGGTCAGCCTATCCCAGTTGTCTTCGGGCGAGAGGCGGGGTACACCCTGGACCCTGGACTGATTGGCCAGCCAATCACAGGGCACATATAGACAACCATTCACACTCACATTCATACCTATGGACAATTTGGAGTCGCTAATTAACCTAGCATGTTTTTTGGAATGTGGGAAAACCCACACAAAACTCCACACAGAGATGGCCGAGGGTGGAATCGAACCCTGGTCTCCTATCTGTGAGGTCTGCGCGCTAACCACTCGTGTCAACTGATTGCCTCACTTTTTTTGAGTTCTGTTAACTTATTCGTGTTTACAGTGTGTTTCACAATCCACATTCATTCCTTTTTCTACTCCAGGCGGCGCTCTGAAATTGAGACGCTCATGGAGCGGCTCGTCGCCAAAGAGACGCAGTTGCAGAGCATGCCAGCCAAAACTACTGAGCCGGTGGGATTCTCTTTTTTAAAACGCAAACCACATTCTCCACCTCAGCCTCCACGCAGCCCTCTGCTGGAAAAACACAGACCAGTAAGAAGAATACACATTTTACACACTAGTGTACCAGTGTGGGATACAATCCCACTCAATGACTGTAAGCGTGGATGTGAGAATGAATGGTTCTCTATAGAGCAGGGGTCTCAAACTCAATTTACCTGGGGGCCACTGGAGCTAGGGTCTGGGCAAGGCTGGGCCGCATCAGGTTTTCCAAAAAAAAACAAAGAACGCATTTATTAAAAACAGAAAAATATACAAACTTTTTCAGTGCTTTGGTTCCGATTTTCTACAATAAAAGCTCTGATAAAACATTCCACTGTTCTCAAATATCTTAATTTTTATTTTTCTGCACAAAATAAGATGAAAAATAAATAAACAAATCAAGAATAAAGAAAATCAATCAATCAGTAATAAAAAAATATAATAATAATAAAACAGCAAATAATAAAAACTTAAGAAACCACATATAGTTGGTGGGTAGACAAATTATTTTTTTCAGATTAAAATGAACAAAGCATTATTAGAGCCCTGTAGACATGACAAAACACGACTATAGTCATATTTATACTCTTTTTATTTACAACATATTGCGCAACTGCAGGGTCTTGAGACACATGCTAACTCGCAAACTAGAGAGCTCGCGACCGAAACGGTAGCCTTCAAGTTATTTCCTTTCAACTTAAATAGCCAAAAACGTACCACTTCCACATGGATAGGGAGGATAACTATTAACAGTTATTTAACCTTTAACATGAACATTAATCAAACGTAATAATTTTTTCTGGGTACATGATACCATACAGCAGGGGTGCTCATTAAGTCGATCGCGAGCTACCGGTCGATCGCGGAGGTGGTACTGGTCGATCGCTGGTCGATCGCGGCGTGACATTAAAAAAAATATCATCCCAGTATCAATGCCGTCACTTGATTGATATACAGGGCAGCCATTCAGATGACAACTGAATGTTGCCCTTCGGGTGACCAATCAAATCAAACAACGTCTCTAAGTGCAGCAGAACTTACGATGTCAGCCTATCATCCATCCCCGTTACTTGATTGACATACAGGACAACCAATCAGATGACAACTGAATTTTGACCTTTAGGTCACCGCTCATGCGTAAACAACGATGCAAAGTGCTTAAGCTAGTCGGCGAATTGCGTTAGATTTTAAGCCCTCGCTAAAGTTTATGGTCACTAAAATGAGTGAAGGAGCTGGACCAAGTAAAAAGGCAAAAACTGGACCAAGTTAAAAGGCAAAAAACATATCACTTCCATACGGATATGGAATATTATACGGATATTATGATACGGATATTATCCATGACTGATAAACATTTGTAAGTGTGCGTGAGGCTGGCTATCAGCAGCTACTGTCCGGACTATGCATCCCTGGCTGGTTCAATTCAGTGCAAGTCATCAAAGTAAACTCAGGTAATTACAAAAAAAATTAATAGTTAATTATGTGTGTTTTGCAATATTGGCTCATTTGGTTATGTAAGGTACATCAACATACATTGTACGTACAAATAATCCTCAATACATTTGAAAATAAATAGATGTTTTGCATTTTTGTAGTGGGTAGATCATTTTGACTCGGTCATTTTAAAAGTAGCTCGCATGCTGAAAAAGTGTGAGCACCCCTGCCATACAGCATCCATATCAAACTTGCGCGGGCCGCACTAACATTAAACTTTCATATCAAGGCGGGGGCCGCCGCGTGTTTGAGACCCCTGCTATAGAGTCTATGAGTCTATGAGTTTGAGACCCCTGCTGTACAGGACAAGTGGTACAAAAGACATACTTGCATGTATTTTGCTTTAAAGTGTATTCCACTACTCTTACTTTTGCAGGTACCAAACAGCACATACGATATTGGAAAAGAGGTTCACATGATAGACGAGCTCAAACAAAAGAATCATCAAATGACTGAGGTAGCCAAAATGCAAAGTCACCTGACCTGGCATATTTATTCACATCCTGTCTGTTCTTCACTGAAGGCTCTGCTTCATGAGGCAACGACGACGCCATTCAGATGTGCCAATCCCAGAAAATCTGACCACACCAAGGTATCAACTATCTTCTGCTCTGCGTGTAATTCAAAATAAATTGATCACTTGAATGTATCACGCAGAGAGTCATGGCCCAAATTAAGGAAGAGATGGACTCCAAGCTCAAGTTCAGTGCCGTACACAAATGTGAACGTTCGCCTGCTAAGGTGAGAATTGAGGATTCCAGCCTGGCGGCATTAAAAGACTTGAATTCAGTTGAATGAAATATCAACTTGCAACTCACTTCTCTTAGAAAATGTGGCCAGTGAAACTCAACAGTGCCACTATCCTACGCCAGGGGGCACTACATAACCGTAAGGTGGAGGAGGAGGTGCAGAGGTAGCTGCTTTTTTTTGTTACTGTCAAGATAGCAGCACTCAGCAACATTCATTCATTCATTTTCTACCGCTTATCCTCATAAGGGTTGCGGGGGTGCTGGAGCCTATCCCAGCTGTCTTTGGGGCGAGAGGCGGGGTGCACCCTGGACTGGTGGCCAGCCAATCACAGGGCACATATAGACAAACAACCATTCACACTCACATTCATACCTATGGACAATTTGGAGCCGCCAATTAACCTAGCATGTTTTTGGAATGTGGGAGGAAACCGGAGTACCCGGGAAAAAAAACCCACGCATGCACGGGGAGAACATGCAAACTCCACACAGAGATGGCCGAGGGTGGGGAAAAATAAAATAAGAAGCCCAAAAGTTACCACACAAAATAGGAGGAGAACTCATTCATTCATTCATTTTCTACCGCAGGAGTTGTGGGGGTGCTGGAGCCTATCCCAGCTGTCTCCAGGTGAGAGGCGGGGTACGCCTCATTTTCAAATGAAATAAAACCATAAAAATAAAAAATAAAAAATAAAAAAATTAATTAAAAAAATAAAATTAAATAAAATTAAATTATATTAGGAAAAACAGTTACTGATTGTAAAAGTACCAGATGGAGGGGTAGGATTTAATAAGCTTTGCTTCTTCCTACTCCTTTTGGACATGTGGAACTGTGAACTGATTATGTGATGCATTCAATTGTAATCTGATGCATGTTCAAATGAAATAAAACCATTAAAAAATAAATTAAATAAATTAAAAACTTTTTTATTAAAAAAATACAATCAAATAAAACTAAATTATATTAGGAAAGCAGGAAGTGAACAAATGTAACAGTTACTGATTATAAAAGTACCAGATGGAGGGGTAGGATTTATTAAGCTTTGCTTCTTCCTACTCCTTTTGGACATGTGGAACTATGAACTGATTATGTGATGCATTCAATTGTAATCTGATGCATGTTCAAATGAAATAAAACCATAAAAAATAAATTAAATAAATTAAAAACTTTTTTTATTAAAAAAATACAATAAAATAAAATAAAATTATATTAGGAAAGCAGGAAGTGAACAAATGTAACAGTTACTGATTGTAAAAGTACCAGATGGAGGGGTAGGATTTAATAAGCTTTGCTTCTTCCTACTCCTTTTGGACATGTGGAACTATGAACTGATTATGTGATGCATTCAATTGTAATCTGATGCATGTTCAAATGAAATAAAACCATAAAAAATAAATTAAATAAATTAAAAACTTTTTTTATTAAAAAAATACAATAAAATAAAATAAAATTATATTAGGAAAGCAGGAAGTGAACAAATGTAACAGTTACTGATTGTAAAAGTACCAGATGGAGGGGTAGGATTTAATAAGCTTTGCTTCTTCCTACTCCTTTTGGACATGTGGAACTGTGAACTGATTATGTGATGCATTCAATTGTAATCTGATGCATGTTCAAATGAAATAAAACCATTAAAAAATAAATTAAATAAATTAAAAACTTTTTTATTAAAAAAATACAATCAAATAAAACTAAATTATATTAGGAAAGCAGGAAGTGAACAAATGTAACAGTTACTGATTATAAAAGTACCAGATGGAGGGGTAGGATTTATTAAGCTTTGCTTCTTCCTACTCCTTTTGGACATGTGGAACTATGAACTGATTATGTGATGCATTCAATTGTAATCTGATGCATGTTCAAATGAAATAAAACCATAAAAAATAAATTAAATAAATTAAAAACTTTTTTTATTAAAAAAATACAATAAAATAAAATAAAATTATATTAGGAAAGCAGGAAGTGAACAAATGTAACAGTTACTGATTGTAAAAGTACCAGATGGAGGGGTAGGATTTAATAAGCTTTGCTTCTTCCTACTCCTTTTGGACATGTGGAACTGTGAACTGATTATGTGATGCATTCAATTGTAATCTGATGCACGTTCAAATGAAATTCAACCATTACCATTACCATATGGGCTTATCGCTTAGCTCCATTTGTTTGTGTTGACACAGAATAGCCACTCTGGCTGGGGGAGCGTATGAGCTTTCTCCTTTTCTTCAATGGCAAAAAGAAATGCAAGAAAAAGAACGTCGGGAGAAGTTGGCAAGGATTCAGCAGAAACATGCGGAAGTTCTGATGAGTCGTTTTGAGATGGCACTCAGTCGCGCACAAACAATGGAACATAAAAAGAAGACGGCTCTGCTCACAAAAGAAGAGGTGGGTGCACTAAATACACTACACACACACTTGTACAGTATAGTGGTATATATTTACTATCCTCTGAAAATAAGTAAGCTGCAATGTTCCACCTACCTTCTGCTTGAGGATGTCCCACAGGTCTGAAGACACACTTGGCCACTCCGTCACCGTCAAGCTTCTTCAACAAGACCCTTCTGTCACATCCTAAGGAAGGGGATCATGTTGTTTTAGAATGTCACAGTATACATTGGAATTCCTGTTTCCCTCAATGAACCATAGCTCCCCAGAGCACTCATGCTACCCCAAGCTATGGCGCTGCCACTGCCATGCTTGAGTGCTCTTTATCTTTATCTTCAAGGGGTCTAACATGTAAAGGCCCTCTGATGTACTCGTTCCTGATCCTATCCATCCTGGTCACTCCCAATGAGAACCTCAGCATCCTCATCTCTGCTACCTCCAGTTCTGCTTTTACCAATATATTCACTATCTCACCTCTGGACATGTCTGAACCATCTCAGTCTGGCCTCTCAGACCCCTTTATCGTGTAATGTCCCTCTGATGTACTCGTTCCTGATCCTATCCATCATGGTCACTCCCAATGAGAACCTCACAATCCTCATCTCTGCTACCTCCAGTTCTGCTTTTACCAATATATTCACTATCTCACCTCTGGACATGTCCGAACCATCTCAGTCTGGCCTCTCTGACTTTATCTTCAAGGGGTCTATCGTGTAATGTCCCTCTGATGTACTCGTTCCTGATCCTATCCATCATGGTCACTCCCAATGAGAACTTCACAATCCTCGTCTCTGCTACCTCCAGTTCTGCTTCCTGTGTTTTCCTCAGTGGCACTGTCTGTAGGCCAAACAACATGGCTGGTCTCACCACAGTTTTGTATACCTTTCCTTTCATTTTAGATGAAACTCTTCTGTCACAGTATACATTGGAATTCCTGTTTCCCTCAATGAACCGTAGCTCCCCAGAGCACTCATGCTACCCCAAGCTATGGCGCTGCCACTGCCATGCTTGAGTGCTCTTTGTCTTTATCTTCAAGGGGTCTAACATGTAATGGCCCTCTGATGTACTCGCTCCTGATCCTATCCATCCTGGTCATTCCCAATGAGACATGTCCGAACCATCTCAGTCTGGCCTCTCTCACTTTATCTTCAAGGGGTCTATTGTGTAATGTCCCTCTGATGTACTTGTTCCTGATCCTATCCATCATGGTCACTCCCAATGAGAACCTCACAATCCTCATCTCTGCTACCTCCAGTTCTGCTTTTACCAATATATTCACTATCTCACCTCTGGACATGTCCGAAGCATCTCAGTCTGGCCTCTCTGACTTTATCTTCAAGGGGTCTATCGTGTAATGTCCATCTGATGTACTTGTTCCTGATCCTATCCATCATGGTCACTCCCAATGAGAACTTCACAATCCTCGTCTCTGCTACCTCCAGTTCTGCTTCCTGTGTTTTCCTCAGTGGCACTGTCTGTAGGCCAAACAACATGGCTGGTCTCACCACAGTTTTGTATACCTTTCCTTTCATTTTAGATGAAACTCTTCTGTCACAGTATACATTGGAATTCCTGTTTCCCTCAATGAACCGTAGCTCCCCAGAGCACTCATGCTACCCCAAGCTATGGCGCTGCCACTGCCATGCTTGAGTGCTCTTTGTCTTTATCTTCAAGGGGTCTAACATGTAATGGCCCTCTGATGTACTCGCTCCTGATCCTATCCATCCTGGTCACTCCCAATGAGACATGTCCGAACCATCTCAGTCTGGCCTCTCTCACTTTATCTTCAAGGGGTCTATCGTGTAATGTCCCTCTGATGTACTTGTTCCTGATCCTATCCATCATGGTCACTCCCAATGAGAACCTAACAATCCTCATCTCTGCTACCTCCAGTTCTGCTTCGACCAATATATTCACTATCTCACCTCTGGACATGTCCGAACCATCTCAGTCTGGCCTCCCTGACTTTATCTTCAAGGGGTCTATCGTGTAATGTCCCTGTGATGTACTTGTTCCTGATCCTATCCATCATGGTCACTCCCAATGAGAACCTCACAATCCTCATCTCTGCAAATGTTTTGCCAGAGACCTACTTGGTGTCACGCTGTCTGCTCGAAGCGTGTGCCTGAATACAGCGCACCTTGCTGGTCCACACCAGGTGGCTCCTCCCACTCTATTCTCCAGGTCTGGATGAGCACTACAAAACAGAAGCATGTCTTGAAGGCACCTCAACTTTAAATTTTTTCAATGTTTTTAGTCAGAAGCGTTAGAGAAGACTGCACCACGTTTCATATATATAGTACCCTCTCTTGAGAAGATAAACTTTAATAACAACAGTTGCTGAAATGTGAGAGATGCATTCACTTTTCTGAGATACTGAAAGTTCCTTTAATAGTTCCTAACAATTAGGTGTTACAGTAAACCTCGGATATATCGGACTCGGATATATCGGAAATTCGCTCACAACGGACAGATAAAAAAGAAGCGATTTTTCTGTAATGCATTTCCAATAAAAATTCATTGCATATATCGGATTTTTTATAACGGATTTCGCCTATTTCGGACAAAATCTCCAGTCCCGTTCCAATGCATTTGCATTAAATTTCCCTCGCATATATCGATCGGATGGCCGCATCGTTATGCTAATCTTGTTGATGTCACTGGCTATTGTCTTTCTCCTGGCTCCAGATTTAGGTCAAATATAAAAGTGAGTGACGTCAATAATACTAGCACAGCAGTGAATGAGATCTTAACCTCACTATTGGAAATAACGTAGGCCTGACGGGCGTAACAGGGCCTAGCTTAATTAACAATTTGTTATGCTCAGAGTCCAATAAAGTTCAATTCTCATTACCTTACGTCTCTTTTCATTGCCCAGTCCAGGTACATTGGAAACATAGTCAAGGAAGTGCCTTTTTATAACGCATAAAATCCGATTTACGCACATACCGGATATAAATCCGATATATGCGTAAAACGGACATTTTCCGGTATACGCATATAACGGATTTCGCTTATATCGGACAAAACCAGTGGGAACAATTGAATCCGATATATCCGAGGTTTACTGTAGAATAGTATTTCCCATGGTGTCTTTATTGCAGGAATCTCAGCTGACTCTGATACGTGCGCAGAAAAAGTTGCAAGACATGAAAGAAAAGCGAGACATAGTGCAACAAATGTCAGAGAACTGCAAAAAGAACCCCAAAGTTGCCAAAGAGAAGGTGAAGAAGTTCAAACAGAGTGTCGGTAAGCACATTTAACTTCACATTCCGCATAGTGTATTAATCATTTGCATTGGCTTTCCTATTCAAGATGATATATTTTACTCCTTTACCGCAGTAAAAGAAGTCTCAGGGCACAATCAGGAGCTTCTTCTTCAAGCGCAAGAGCAAGCCCAGGCAGAGCTCAACCGAAAGTTTCTAACCATCAGCGAACTCCACGCCATTGAATGCGCTCCTCTTATTAGATTCAAATATTTTGACGACACAGAGGTGAGTGACAGGTCATTCATTCATTCATTTTCTACCGCTTTTCCTCACGAGGGTCGCGGGGGGTGCTGGAGCCTATCCCAGCTGTCTTCTGGCGTGAGGCGGGGTACACCCTAGACTGGTTTGCCAGCCAATCACAGGGCACATATAGACAAAGGTGGAATTGAACTCAGGTCTCCTAGCTGTGTGGCGTGTGTGACGCTAACCACTCGACCGCTGTGCAGCCCAATTGCAAAATTGATGTGGATAAATCAGGGGTCTCAAACTCAATAACTTGTTTTGGCCATTTGTGAATAATGGCTCTCGCTGTGGTTTGCTGTAGTCCCAATGCTTTAGTGGCTTTATAACCTTTTTCAGACTGACAGATCTCAATTAATCTTTTAATTAACCATTCACACTCACATTCATACCTATGGACCATTTGGAGTCGCTAATTAACCTAGCATGTTTTTGGAATGTGGGAGGAAACCGGAGTACCCGGAGAAAACCCACGCATGCACGGGGAGAACATGCAAACTCCACACAGAGATCACCAAGGTTGGAATTGAACCCTGGTCTCCTAGCTGTGAGGTCTGCGCGCTAACCACTAGACCACCGTGCCGCCCTGTGACAGGTCATATTAGATGTAATATAAATTAGCACTGTGTCGTGATTTACGTCTTGTTTCAGATCGCAGGCCACAACCTGCTAGGAGAGATGTCCCACGCCGAGTTGAAGGAACGTTTGTTCTACATGAAGGAAGCCGAGATGAGCGAGCAGCAGAAAAAACGAGAGTGTATCCTGGAGGAGATGGAGAAAAAGAAGCAACTTTTATTGGACAACGTTGACACCATCAACCTCCACAATAGAGCCTTAGCAATAGCTGCTACTATCAGGTTAGGAAAATGTGGAGCTAATGACTCGAGTTTCTGAGTAAACGTTCATTTTGTTACGTTGCAGGAAAGAGGAGGAGAAAGAAGCCAAGATGAGATTGCAGCAGTCTCGAGAGGAGATGTTTGCGGTTCTGCGAAAGAAAGGTGAAGAGACAAAGCAACAATGTCAAAAACTAAAAGAAAGTGAACACAACAAGGCCAAACCCTCAAAGCAGGCATCATCATCACCATCACCATCACACCCTGGTAGAACCAAAGAAGCCAACCACAAAGTATGAAACAGCTTGTTGTGTTTTCTTATAATTAAGATAATCATGCTAACAGCATGCAATATTTTTCCTTTGTCTCTGTCTTCATGGGATGGATTCAAGAAGATAACCTGGGAGGACTTGGAGCAGCGCTTAGAGCAGTATGTCGAGAGGAAAGATCTGACTCTTGTTCCTCGGAGGGGAACATTTAAAAAGTAAATTGAGCAAAGTGGCCTCCAGGTGCTTGATGTCTGCACACTGGAGAAGCTTCAGCATCAAAAAACAATAAAACTACAAAATTACAATACAAATAGTTTCAAAACTGCATCACAGCATAATATAGTAATGCAAATATGCTATTCCAGGGGCCCTCAAACGCCTCATAAAAAGGGATTATATTTTTCTTCAATTCATAGTACATATTAGTGTTTTAGTCTTAATTCATGTGCTTAAAATTACAATACAAATAGTTTCAAGTCTGCATCACAGCATAATATAGCAATCCAAATATCGTCAAACGTCTCATAAAAAGGGATAATATTTTTTCTTCAATTGATAGTACATATTAGTGTTTTAGTCTTAATTCATGTGCTTAAAATTACAATACAAATAGTTTCAAGACTGCATCACAGCATAATATAGCAATCCAAATATCCTATTCCAGGGGCCCTCAAACGTCTCGTAAAAAGGGATAATATTTTTCTTCAATTCATAGTACATATTAGTGTTTTAGTCTTAATTCATGTGCTTAAAATTACAATACAAATAGTTTTAAGACTGCATCACAGCATAAAATAGCAATCCAAATATCCTATTCCAGGGGCCCTCAAACGTCTCATAAAAAGGGATAATATTTTTCTTCAATTGATAGTACATATTAGTGTTTTAGTCTTAATTCATGTGCTTAAAATTACAATACAAATAGTTTCAAGACTGCATCACAGCATAATATAGCAATCCAAATATCCTATTCCAGGGGCCCTCAAACGCCTCATAAAAAGGGATTATATTTTTCTTCAATTGATAGTACATATTAGTGTTTTAGTCTTAATTCATGTGCTTTTTCATGTGCTTTTGTCAGTGCAGTACAAGGATGTGGATCTCCAAATGTCTAAATACGCACCTGCACAAGGGGCACAACATAAGGGGTGACGTCATCAGTGTATTATAATTAGACGTTTGGTGCGTGTTTGATCTTATCAAATGGCATCACCAACGCGCAATCACGTTCTCTAATTATTTTAAAATCTATGACGGTTAACTTATAATTTACGAACGGAGCGTAATGTACTAAGCAGCATACCAAAACATGTTATCCAAATACTGTTTTGACAGTTTGTTATAAATAAAGTTATTTTGAAAACTGTACCGTGTTTTGCTAGTTCCTTCACCACAGCTTGTCTTCTTCGGTGGTACCCTCGTGACAGCCATCTTTTGGATGCTACAAGATAGCTAGCGTTACAGGTGGGGAAAAAAACTCAAAATGTACGGTAAATACGGTCCAAACACCCCAACAAAGTAGATATATTCAGAGGATAACGACTAATTATGTTTCCTGCCTGTGTTCATTGAATGACTAAACCGAAGTTGACGACATTCACGTCAAACTTGTACTTCCTAATGACGTCGTCTCGTGCTGCTGTCACAATGTTGTCCAATATGGTCCAATCTACAGGATTTATTTCAACAACAATTTCAACAACAAATATAGACATAGACATTTTTATACTGAACCTAAATCTGAACTAATATATCGACTTTGTGGTTGTTGACACGAAAATATAAATACGTAAACCAAAATACATAGTCGACGCATTTCCGATTGAACTCGAAGGCGGCGCAATATTTTACGTATTTTACGTAACAATAAATATGTCACACGGTACGTCATTGATATATACGACATCCCACCGTGGGCAATTTACGCATACGTCGCTAAATGTACCGTCATTCCTTACATGTGTGTAAAGCAAAAAAAAATGTATTGGACATTTTATAACCATTCTGATTTATGTTGAATTCATCACAAACGGGATTTCCTTGTGTTAATGGAAAATGGCACAAAACAACGCGGTACTTGTGAAACAGGCTATCGAGCTGCTGGATAAGTTTAATGCTGGGGAACAGAGTTTGGATGACTTTATTGAAGAGGCAGCCAAGGATCTGCAGGTAACCAAGTATGATAATGTCATTACAAAAGTGGTTTTATAGTGTGTTGATATATAAAGTAATACAAGAAGCAAAAGATCTCACCTTTGCTGCATGCATTTTGTAGAATATGGAACCTCAGCATATGAAGTTCATTCTTGATCTTGTCTCCGGATGCACTGAGTACAAGAAACTACTGCATGTAGTTGTCGATCCCTTCTACGGCCAGGGTGGAAAACTCATATCAAAATGTTACCACAGTCATTTTGTTGGTATGTTTAAACAATTACACGTTTGTTTTTCCTTTAAATAAACATGACTTACAGTTGATTTGTTTGTGTTGTTTGTAGTGATCTGTTACCTCACTATATTCTACTTTGATGAACTTGGGCTTCAGGATTTCAGCAACATTGTCAAATCTCTGGATATTAAGAAAATGCACAACGTAAGAGTAATACTGCATTGAGAAGACATTTATGGTGCAATGTATATTTATATTATCTGTTATTGATTCTAGTTTCTGAGTTTCTTCTTCACAAACCTCACCACTTGGATACAGGATGAGTGGAATAGCATCTATGATACTGCGTATGTGAAAGAGCACTGGATTGATCCTCTGCTGGGGTAATAAAATAAGTACAGTCATTGCAAAAAAGTTTTAAAACAATATTTTCAAGACATGGAAAAGCTTTCTGTCTTTTGTCTTATAGGAAGTGTTCTCAGATCGAGACACTTTTGGAGAAGCTTGCCGCGAAAGAAGCCGGAGGGATGCGGCAACAAAAAGCTCCTTGCACGACGACTAAGCTTGAGGGGTTCTCATTTGTTGTTAAACCCAAAGTACCATCTCCACCTAAGCCGAAGTGCAGCCCTGTTGAGGAAAAATACAAACCGGTCAGTCTCTTTATGTGTACGATTTCATTTATGTGAAGTCACATGACTTCACATAACATGTTTACTTTTTACAGGTACCAAACAGCACTTACAATACTCCAAAGGAGATCCAGATCTTAGAAGAGATCAAGCAAAGGAACCGTCAAATGAGTGAGGTACATTTAATCTGTTATCAGAAGAAAAATACATATGAAAAAACGTATTACAACATCGTTTTCAGACTGTGTTATCATACCATATTGTTTCCCCCCACAGGCGCTAATGCACAAGGCCAATATGACACAGTTCAGATTTGCATATCTGAAGAAGTCTGACCTCACACAGGTAGGAACTATTGGATGTGTTGTCCATAGTGCAGACAAAAATGACATTGCACTTATTAAATTCAAGGTAATAAGCATAGAACTGCCGTTTGCACAGAACATGTAAATACCGCCCCATTGCTATACTGATAGCGATGTGACGGTGCAGTTGTCGATATTGTGGATATATTTGCGTACTCTTGCGTATATATTACATGTGTAGGCTTTCAGTGAGGACTTAAGCCAATCCCAATCCACCTCTTAATACCATCACTGTCACATTACAATTAAACACATCATCATAATATACAAAATCCATTATAACAATAATAATAATAATATTAAAAAAAACATCTATTGTCTAGAGATGTCGATTTCTACTCATTCAGTCATTGTGTGTATAACTTGTCTTGAGGAACACTTTTGGTCTGATCAACCAAATCAAACAATCAGAGGACAGAGAAGTGCTGATCTCACTGTGAGCCGGCTTGCTTGCCTGATTGCCGAAAAAAAAAGCGCCATTGCTAATAGCTGGTATCTGACATGAGCCAGCAATTCTAAATGTGAAGGCTCTGGTCAGATTAGATTAACATGGCGACACATAGATACTAAAATCTGATTGGACGACAAACTCAGTCCAATCCAGACAAAATGAAAATAGTTGTAAAATTTAAAGTTGTAAATGTAGGTCAGAGAGGGCGGCACGGTGCTCTAGTGGTTAGCGCACAGACCTCACAGCTAGGAGACCAGGGTTCAATTCCACCCTCGGCCATCTCTGTGTGGAGTTTGCACGTTCTCCCCGTGCATGCGTGGGTTTTCTCCGGGTACTCCGGTTTCCTCCCACATTCCAAAAACATGCTAGGTTAATTAGCGACTCCAAATTGTCCATAGGTATGAATGTGAGTGTGAATGGTTGTTTGTCTATATGTGCCCTGTGATTGGCTGGCCACCAGTCCAGGGTGTACCCCGCCTTACGCCCGAAGACAGCTGGGATAGGCTCCAGCACCCCTGCGACCCTTGTGAGGAAAAGCGGTAGAAAATGAATGAATGAATGAAGTTGGGTTTTAATGCTTAATTGAGAAACATGAAGCTCACTATATTATGCATTGCTGCCACTAACTTTGTGGTGCATGTTTATATCAGATTGATATCAGTATCGGATGATATTCGATGTTGCAATATCGGTATCGGCTCGCGAGTGAAAAGGTTGTACCGGGACAACTCTAATGGCAATAAAAGTATTCTATTCTATGACAGAAACATTACACTTTAGCTCATTTCGAATATACATATGTATTGCAGAGAGTGCTGAAACAGATAAGTGAAGATTTGGACTCAAGACTTCAGTTTGATTCAATTCATGCCCTTGATCCTCCTTTCTTTAAGGTGAGAATACCTTATTTTATCAACAATTAGGGGATGAGAATTCAGTACAATATTAACTCACTTCACATTTTCCTCTTTTATTAGAGCATCCCTCCTATCAAACTCAACACTGCAGCTATGCTAAGGCGGCGAGCTCTATATGATCGCCATGTGGAAGAAGAGCTGCAGAGGTGCAGACGCATTTCATGCGATATGCATAATTGCGTAGTGTGTTTTTCTTTATTTTGTTTTTTTTCAATACAATTATCATAAACTGCTCCTTTTTTCTCAATGTATCTAGAATAGAGAATTTGGCGGAGGGGGCGCATGAGCCCTCAGCCTTGCTTCAGAAGCAGAGAGAAATACATGAGAAGGAACATCACGACAGGTGGGCCAAAATTGAGCTGAAGCACGCCGAAGTCATTCTCAGCCACTGGCAAGCCGCTTTGGCCCGCACGCAAGCCGTAGAACGGAACAAGAAGGCTGCTCAGCTCAAAAAAGTTGAGGTAAGTAAATACAGCTAAATCTCTTTTGAGTGTTTTAGAATGTTTGTGGGTGTACTGGATGTACCAGTCATGATGTGCTATATATATATATCACTATATTGACACTTACTATGGTATCCATTATGTCATTGGATGGTCATATCACCTCGTACTTTGGTACGAGGTGCATTTAAAAAAAAAAAAAAAAAAAACTTCAACTGTATTATGGAAAGCAGGAAGTGAACAAATGTAACAGTTACTGATTGTAAAAGTACCAGATGGAGGGGTAGGATTTAATGCTTCTTTGCTTCTTCCTACTCCTTTTGGACATGTGGAACTGTGAACTGATTATGTGATGCATTCAATTGTAATCTGATGCATGTTCAAATGAAATAAAACCATTAAAACTATGAAAAAAAATGAAAAACATTTTTTTTAAATAAAAAAAATACAATTAAATAAAATTAAATTATATTATGGAAAGCAGGAAGTGAACAAATGTAACTGTTACTGATTGTAAAAGTACCAGATGGAGGGGTAGGATTTAATAAGCTTTGCTTCTTCCTACTCCTTTTGGACATGTGGAACTGTGAACTGATTATGTGATGCATTCAAATGTAATCTGATGCATGTTCAAATGAAATTAAACCATTACCATTACCATTACTTCTGAACCTCTAAAGTCAAACACAGTCCCGCAGCAATCCCTTATTTATCGTGGTTAACTGGTTCCAGACACGACTGTGATAAGTGAATTTCTTCCAAGTATGATTCTTTATTCATAAATAAAATATTTATGATATTAGAGAATAGAAAACCTGTTTACGACCATCTACTGTATTTTCTGAACTATCAGTCAATCCGGAGTATAAGTCGCACAAGGCCAAAAATGCATAATTAGGTAGAAAAAAAACGCAAAAAAATGCATTCTTCCATCATATTATACAGGAGTGGGCTTTTTATTTTCACTCTATAGCCACTGTATGTTCAGAATTATATACCGTATTTTCTGGACTATAAGTCGCTCCGGAGTATAAGTCTCACAAGGCCAAAAATGCATAATTAGATAGAAAAAAACATACATAAGTCGCACTGGAGTATAAGTCGCATTTTTTGCGGGTAATTTATTTTCCAAACTACTTAACCAAAACAGACATTACGTCATCATGGAAGGCAAGTTCTAACAATAATAAAAGAATAGAGAACATGCTAATAGGTGTAAGATATGCTAACACAATAGTTATTCAGCTACACAAAAAATAAACATGAACAGAAAAGGTGTACAGTGTTTATGTATTATAAACACTTTTTTCATTTATAAGTCGCTCTGGAGTATAAGTCGCAGGAACAGCCAACCTATGAAAAAAAGTGTGACTTATAGTCTGGAAAATACGGTAAATAAGTTTCTTAACATTACTAGTGTCCACTAGACATCAAACAACACCCCAATAGCCACCTTTCCACTTACATTACAAAATATAATGGACATAATAACTGTTCTGCAGGTTACAATGTAGCCGTTTTTAATGTTGGCTTTCTTGCAGACAGCCAAACGCTGTCAGAAAAATGAGCAGAAAAGGTTGGAGGAAGAAAAAGAAAAGAAAGATCTGGTGCAAAAGGTGGTGGAGGGTCATAAGAACACCATGAAAGTGAAAGAAAAGGTGAAGAAATTCAAACAAAGTGTTGGTAAGCACATTCATTTTTTTACACCATTCTTTTTCCCCGATTGTATGGAAGCTCGTTTCTGCCACTGGAAAAAAAAAATATTCCAATGGTAAGTCGAAATAATGAGATAAAATGTCGACATTTTGAGATAAGAAAGTTGAAATTATGAGATAGAAAGTCATAATAACGAGATAAAAAATCGTAGAAGAGTCACAGCAGCAGCTTCTTCTCTCCTGTTCAGACATGGATTGTGAGTACATGGATGAGTACTTTGAGTACTTTTCTTATCTCAAAATTTTGACTTTTTTTTTTTTATATGCTTTATTTTTATTTATTTTTATATTTTTCTAAAAAAATCACACACTCAAAAACAAAAAGGGTAATGAAAAATCTAATTATATTCTTCCAGCAATGCTCCCTCCAGACCCGAGATGATGTTGTGGTCTTTTTGGGTCATAATCATACCCAACCATTCAGTTTCTGTAATGTTTGTTTTGAGCTCTTTTTCCCATTTTTCTTTAATATAATGAGTATTTGCCTTTCCCTCCATGAAATTTTTATATAGTGTGGATACTATCTTCGTAGTTTTTGATTTGTAGGCAGACATTGCAATTTGAATCAGCCCATGTCTTCTTCTATTCATCCAGAATTTTATTTTCCCGTCATAGTAATTTCTCATTTGTATATACCTAAAATAATCGTTTTCGTCCAGGTCGAATAGTTGTTGTACAGTAAACCTCGGATATATCGGACTCGGATGTATCGGAAATTCGCTCACAACGGACAGATAAAAAAGAACCAATTTTTCTGTAATACATTTCCAATAAAAATTCATTGCATATATCGGATTTTTTATAACGGATTTCGCCTATTTCGGACAAAATCTCCAGTCCCGTTCCAATGCATTTCCATTAAATTTCCCTCGCATATATCGGATGGCCGCATCGTGGCGCTCCGATTCGCCGAATCGTGACAGGCCGCTATACGACGTCGTTTGCAGCGTTTGCAGCGTTGCCTGCGCGTCCAGGTACATTGGAAACATAGTCAAGGAAGTGCCTTTTTATAACGGATAAAATCCGATTTACGCATATACCGGATATAAATCCGATATATCCGTAAAACGGACATTTTCCGGTATACGCATATAACGGATTTAGCTTATATCGGACAAAACCAGTGGGAACAATTGAATCCGATATATCCGAGGTTTACTGTAGTTCTTGAAAGCTCATGAATTTCTTCTCAAAATTTTGACTTTTTATCTCGTAATTTTGACTTTTTATCTCGTAATTTCGACCATTAGGATAATTTTTTTTTTTCAGTGGCGAAAACAAGCTTCCATACGATTGCCCTTTTGTCACCGAACCGTTTTATTTCCCAGTCAAAGAATTCTCACAGCACAATCAAGAGCTTCTTCGTCAAGCACAAGAGGAAGCCCAGGCAGCCCTCAGCAGGAGGTTGGACATCATCAATGAAACGCACACCATGGAATGTCTTCGTAACCTTCGAGGCAAAACATTTGACGACACGGAGGTGACATGCATCACATGGATCACATGAATGTAAAGATAAGACTTAACAATGTGTTACGGTTTACTTCTTATGTCAGATTGCAGGTCATGAGCTCCTAGGAGAGATGTCCTACGCTGAGCTGAAGGAGCGTCTGTTCCTCACGAAGGAAGCAGAGATGAATGAAAAGCAGAAGAAGCGAGAGTACATCCAGGTGGAGAAGCAGCGGAAGAAGCAGCTGCTGTTGGAAAACATGGGCACCATCGAGCTCCAGACTAGGGCCATGGCAAAGGCGGCTGCCATCAGGTCAGCTGAATGACTGAAATTGGAAAAGCCCAAAAACGGGACCCCAATTCCTGCTATTTCTTACATTGCAGGAAAGACGACGAGAAACAAGCCAAGCTCCGATTGCAGAAGACGGCAACTCAGGACAAGAAGGTCTTGGCCTTGCAGAAGAAGATTGAAGAGATGAAGCAAGAGTGCCAAAAAGTGAGGCAAAGTGAAAGCATCAAGGTTAAACTACCGAAGCAGGCAGCAACACACACAACTGAGACGCACAGAACAGTGAGCATGAAATCCACCATAAATAAAAAAAATCACTTGTTGTCTGTACCAGTGTTAAGATGGTTACGGCAAATATCTTTATCTCCTTTTGATAGGATGGGATGCAGAAGATAAATTGGGAGGACTTGGAGAAGCGCTTGGAAGACTACATCGAGGGAAAAGACCCTCAAAGATAATACAGTATTCAGTTTTGATTAACAATACTTTATTACAGAGGTGTAAAACTGCAGTAGTTACAGTATGTAGGTGAATAAGGTAGTCATGCATGTGGTAATGGTAATGGTAATGGTTTTATTTCATTTGAACATGCATCAGATTACAATTGAATGCATCACATAATCAGTTCACAGTTCCACATGTCCAAAAGGAGTAGGAAGAAGCAAAGCTTATTAAATCCTACCCCTCCATCTGGTACTTTTACAATCAGTAACTGTTACATTTGTTCACTTCCTGCTTTCCTAACATAATTTTATTTTATTGTATTTTTTTAATTATTTTATTTATTATTGTTTGTTTTTACATTTTTTAATGGTTTTATTTAATTTGAAAATGCATCAGATTACAATTGAATGCATCACATAATCAGTTCACAGTTCCACATGTCCAAAAGGAGTAGGAAGAAGCAAAGCTTATTAAATCCTACCCCTCCATCTGGTACTTTTACAATCAGTAACTGTTACATTTGTTCACTTCCTGCTTTCCATAATACAGTTGTTTTTTTTTATTATTTTTTTTTAAATAATGCACCTCGTACCAAAGTACAAGGTGATATGACCATACAATGACATAATGGGTACCATAGTAAGTGTCAATATAGTGATATATATATATATATATATATATATATATATATATATATATATATATATATATATATATATATATAGCACATCATGACTGGTTCAAGACTCTTCATCCTTGTATTTAGCAAACATCAACTGCTTGTATTGTTTCTTGAATTGGCTCATCGTTGTGCATTGTTTGAGGTCCTTACTCAATCCATTCCATAGTTTGATTCCACATACTGAAATGCTATGGCTAGCATAACGTAGTCCTAGCATAGAAGTGTTTCAAATGGAGTTCTTCCCTAAGATCATATTTCTCCTCTCTTGTAGAGAAGTATTGGATGACATTTTTTAGGTAATTGGTTATTTTTAGCCTTATGCATCATTTTAGCTGTTTAAAGATTAACTATATCAGCAAGTTGAAGTATTTGTGATTTTAGAAATAAGGAGTTAGTGTGTTCTCTGTAGGCGGCATTGTGAATTATGTGGGGGTCAGAAAGAAAATAGCTTCCTGGATTATTCTTAGAAGAGCTCAACTGCTGGGAAACGCTTTAGCGTGCACATTAGCGCCTCTTCTGGAGGCTTTGCGTAAAAACAATCCTTATTCAGCCAATTTTGCTCCCGTTTTTTTTCTCCCTGTAAAGCAAAATCACATGATGTGTACTTTGTCATATGACGCTGAGGAGTGGACTGGTCCCACCTCAAACAAGCTTCACTGACGTTCTCTAAAAAAAAAAAAAAAAATGAACATAGCTGTCAGTGATTTGTCAAGGAAGAGATGCTGTAGATGAACTTTGTCAGGAGAAGAGTTGTGGACCATTAGAGGAGGATGGACCGTCGGGCTCCTCTGCTCCTCATCTCTGCCTTTTGCTTCGTAGGTGAGTCATTTATTATTATTATTATTATTATTATTATTCAGATACAATACACTCATGTTAACTGACGACACATGTTTTCCTGCTGGTAATCAATCAAAACGGTGGCAAAAACTCACTTTTGCATATGTGCACATTTTTTATATTACTAAGTTTTCCATCAATTTTCTGTGCTTTAAACCAATTTATACTCATATTGGGCCATTTGTACCCCAGGATCTTTACTGTTCATTATTTTTGTCTGCTGTTTATTAATAAATCCTAAGACTTTGAGAAATGCAGGCAAGGCTAGAAAGCACATGACTCCCCTCCTCTCGCTGAATAAATCCTTTTCTTGAGGAAGATCGCTCCCACTCATGGCTCTCAAGCACATGGCTAATGTGATTACACGCACAATGTGCCCTCTTGTCTCGCTGATTTACTTATTTACTTGCTGTGCTGGTCTCGCTGTTTATGTTGAATACTTAGTTTTATTGCAAAATGTCAATATTATTGTAATGGAAGTAGCTATTGCTATTTTTATGGACGGAAACATATTGTTTTGTTTGTGTCACCTACTTCCTTCTTCATGTTGTATGACAGTTTGGATCTTGGGGGTAAATAGAAGTGTTTCATGGTGACTAACAAAAGTGGAAAAAATAAATGGGTGGCCGGTCCGTGTACTGGATTGTACCTCCATGGACTACTTCCTGGTCCATGGAGGATAATATAAGACATTCATTCATTCATTCATTCATTTTCTACCGCTTTTTCCTCACAAGGGTCGCGGGGGTGCTGGAGCCTATCCCAGCTGTCTTTGGGCAAGAGGCGTGGTACACCCTGGACACAGTGCTAATACAGTAAACCTCGAATATATCGGACTCGGATATATCGGAAATTCGCTCACAACGGACAGATAAAAAAAGAACCAATTTTTCTGTAATGCATTTCCAATAAAAATTCATTGCATATATCGGATTTTTTATAACGGATTTCGCCTATTTCGGACAAAATCTCCAGTCCCGTTCCAATGCATTTCCATTAAATTTCCCTCGCATATATCGGATGGCCGCATCGTGGCGCTCCGATTCGCCGAATCGTGACAGGCCGCTATACGACGTCATTTGCAGCGTTTGCAGCGTTGCCTGCGCGTCCAGGTACATTGGAAACATAGTCAAGGAAGTGCCTTTTTATAACGGATAAAATCCGATTTACGCATATACCGGATATAAATCCGATATATGCGTAAAACGGACATTTTCCGGTATACGCATATAACGGATTTCGCTTATATCGGACAAAACCAGTGGGAACAATTGAATCCGATTTATCCGAGGTTTACTGTATAAGACAACAGGACTTATTCTATTCTTATTCTGTGGCAATCGGCACAGTTTTATTTTTTAACAGCAAAAAGAGTAACCATGTAACAAAAGTGCATATTTGTGTTGATTTGTCTAAGCTACTTTGTGGCTCGCGAGATATAATATTAGACAACAGTTTGTTTGTTTTTCTTCTGGTGCAAGGGAAAGTGAAAAACATGAATGTTATGTAAGACAAAAGAGCTGTTACACTTCTTATTCCCCGGGCTAGAGAAACCGTTTCATTGCATTTTAAACAGCAAAAATGTCAACTAAATCCCTCTAGCAAAATGAAAAGCATTGGTGAAGCCCATCTTTGTGTCCGTTTGTCACTTTATATGTTAGCGACATACTTGGTGGTTCACCAAAAATACTGTTCTTGACAGGACTGAACCATTTTTCAAATTGAGGTGAAGCGGCGCCCTAAATTGCTGAAGTAAGCAGGCATTAGAAACTTTCAGCATAGAGGGATTGTGTTCCACTGGGACTCACATGGACATATTTTCATCCGGATTTGCACCAATTGAATGGAAAAAGCACGTGCAATGAAGCTCAGCAAAGTTTTTAATAATATTTAGCTTAGTCTGCTTCTGTTGAATTGTAAACACTAGGTACCGTTATCTTTCCGAGAGGTCACCTTCTGGTTAAATGAATCATTTACTTCCCTGTCCACATTAGAGTAAAATAATAGTTACGTAGCAACACTGAGTGTGTCGGTCATGAACGAACAGGTCAAAAGAACTGGTTCTTTTTTGTGAATGGAATGAACAACAGTCCGTTCAGTTGCAAATGCTTATTTTTTTTTGATTCGTTGGAGAGTCAGTTCGCCGTTCCTTATGCAGGGCGGGACTACCTCCGCGTGCTTGCCTGTTTTATCCTATCGTCGCGCCTCACTCTGTGGGTGGGTGGGGTTAGCTGACCGAAAAAGAGAGATTGACCGACACTGTCAGTGACCTTGTTCATTCCATTCACAAAAAAAGAACTAGTTCTTTTGACCCGTTCGTTCATGACCGACACACCACTAGTCATCACGTGTTGTTGAGCTGTTGAGTCGGAACAAACGTGAACATGAGTGAACGGACTGACTGACTGACACGGGGGTCATGCCCGAGGGGGGATCACAGGCTAACGACCAATTGACCGAAATTAACGAAATTAACCGGAATGATTCGGTTCACTGAAATTAACGGTTTTGCCCACCATTCATATTCATTCATTCATTTTCTATCATTTATCCTCACAAGGGGGTTCCTTCCTTAGTTCCTTCCTTCCTTCCTTCCTAAGGAAATTCACTTATCACGGTCGGGTCTGAAACCAATACATTGCGCTAAATGAGGGATGTACTGAAAGTCAAACCAACAGTTCCTTAGTTCGTTCGTTCCTTAGTTCGTTCCTTAGTTCGTTCCTTAGTTCGTTCCTTAGTTTGTTCCTTAGTTTGTTCCTTAGTTCGTTCCTTAGTTTGTTCCTTAGTTCGTTCCTTCCTTCCTTCCTAAGGAAATTCACTTATCACGGTCGGGTCTGAAACCAATACATTGCTCTAAACGAGGGATGTACTGAAAGTCAAACCAACAGTTCCTTAGTTCGTTCGTTCCTTAGTTCGTTCCTTAGTTCGTTCCTTAGTTCGTTCCTTAGTTTGTTCCTTAGTTCGTTCCTTAGTTCGTTCCTTAGTTTGTTCCTTAGTTCGTTCCTTAGTTCGTTCGTTCCTTAGTTTGTTCGTTCCTTAGTTCGTTCATTCCTTAGTTCGTTCCTTAGTTCGTTCCTTAGTTCGTTCCTTAGTTTGTTCCTTAGTTCGTTTGTTCCTTAGTTTGTTCCTTAGTTTGTTCCTTAGTTCGTTCCTTAGTTTGTTCCTTAGTTCGTTCCTTCCTTCCTTTTCTTTTAGAATTTTCTGCATACCTTGCGTGTTCATTCATTCATTTTCTGCCGCTTATCCTCACGAGGGTCGCGAGGGGTGCTGGAGCCTATCCCAGCTGTCTTTAGGCGAGAGGCGGGGTACACCCTGACTGGTCGCCAACCAATCACAGGGCACATATAGTAGACAAACAACCATTCACACTCACATTCATACCTATTAATTAATTAACCTAGCATGTTTTTGGAATGTGGGAGGAAACCGGAGTACCCGGAGAAAACCCATGCATGCATGGGGAGAACATGCGAGGGCCCAAGCGTGGGATTGAACTCGGTTCTCCTAGCTGTGAGATCTTCACGCTAACCACTCGACTCGCTAACCTCCACCGCTAATAGTCCGATCATATTTGTGTTGCAGGCGTGGCGCTGAGTCAGACCACACCCACTCCGGCAGCCCTCACCACCACTCTGTTGGAGAATGGCACTGCTGTGACACCAACTCCTGTTCCTGTCAGCACCAGCACCACCTCCAGCTGCTCTGCGTTCAACACTTCCACCTGTGAGCCTTGTGCTCCCGGATCACAGTACGACAACGGTGAGTGTGTATATCTCACCATATTGTATATTACTACCAAAGAGTAGATGCTGATATTTGCCAATTCATCCCAAGGCACCCTGCTGTGTTCATGCTGCCCTCAGCCTGGGCTCTGTCTATTTCCTGGAGCGTGTCTACCATGCACCATTGGCTTCTATCAACCACTGTCTGGGCAGCAGCAGTGCCTTCCCTGCCGACAGGGCTTCTACACAAAGTAGGATCTCTCACAATTTTGCATTACTGTGCCATACAAACTCCATCACTGTTTTTATTTCTTTCCATTATGTATTCATATATGATACAGAGCAGTGTTATTAAATCAACGTTCAAGTTCATCTTATGTTCCTACAGTAATAATGTTGGTATTGCTGGTTCTCATAGTCATCCCTTGTGACCATTCTTTCATTTGCCGGAGGGGCAGATATTATTGAGCCCTATGAATTCCAACCATGTGACCTGGAAAAACAAACGTCTTGATCTACTTTGCTGAGTTGGCTTTATTAAAGCCATATAAATATCTGTAAATTCAATTACACATTACATATAGTCAGGAAATTATAATTTTTTTTCACGTTATATTAAAAAAAATCTATATATATATATAATTTTCTTTTCTGCATTATATATATAATTTTCTTTTTCGCATTATATATATATATAATTTTTTTCACGCTATATTAAAAAATATACATATATAAAATTTCCTTTTTCGCATTATATATATATAATTTTCTTTTCGCATTATATATATATATATAATTTTTTCGCGTTATATTAAAATATATATATATAATTTCCTTTTTCGCATTATATATATATATATAATTTTCTTTTTCGCGTTTTATATATATATGTATATATATATAATTTGATGCTTGAATAATTTCCTGACTATATGTAATGTGTAATTGAATTTACAGATATTTATATGGCTTTAATAAAGCCAACTCAGCAAAGTAGATCAAGTTTGTTTTTCCAGGTCACACTGACTTCAATATATATATATATATATATATATAATTTTGTTTTAGCTTTTTAAGTATTTTTTGACTTTACAGTACTGCTTGATCCAATCAGGAGACACACTGACCATGTAATTTAAGCCATTCCATATGATACAGTAAATGTAATGTTGTATTGCCGCTAAACATTGCCACCCTAAATACAGATGAAAGAGGAGCGAACTGATGCAAGATGAGATGAGCAAATATGACCGAAACAAAATAACAAAACAAAAATATATACAGTGTAGTAAGGATGTTTTTTTTTTTCGACCTTTACTGTAGGACATATAATATAATATATTCTATAACTGGCCCTGTTTGCATTATAGCTGAATAGCCCTTTTCTGATTGCTGTTCTTCCGATGTGATTTACCATGATTTACCATGACTATGCAGCTTTACCGGAAGCCCAGTGTGTCTCCCTTGCCCTGCCGGATCCTTCAACAACAACACCGGTGCAGACAGATGTGCAAGTTGCTCTCCAGGTAATGCATTTGCTGAGCCGTGACATATGCTAAAATGACTGGATCTATGACTGGAGTATTTTCAGACACAAAATTCCAACTTACTGTATCTATCTATTTACTTCACCAAATGTCTAAATAAATAAGGTCATGAATGAAAGCAGAAGCAATATGGTAACACTATAGATCCTCTATAACAGGGGTCTCAAACTCAATTTACTTGGGGGCCACTGGAGCTCGGGTCTGGGTGAGACTGGGCTGCATCAGGTTTTCCAAAAAAAAAAAACAAACGCATATATTAAAAACCAAAAAATGAATAAACTTTGCTTTTGTTCCGATTTTCTACAATAAAAGCTCTGATAAAACATTCCACTGTTCTCAAATATCTTAATTTTTATTTTTCTACACAAAATAAGATGAAAAGTAAACAAATCAAGAATAAAGAAAATCAATCAATCAGTAATAAATAAATATAATAATAATAATAAAACGGCAAATAATTAAACTTAAGAAACCACATATAGTTGGTGGGTAGACAAATTATTTTTTTCAGATTAAAATGAACAAAGCATTATTAGAGCCCTGTAGACATGACAAAACACGACTATAGTCACATTTATACTCTTTTTATTTACAACATATTGCGCAACTGCAGGGTCTTGAGACACATGCTAACTCGCAAACTAGAGAGCTAGCGACCTAAACGGTAGCCTTCAAGTTATTTTCTTTAAACTTAAACAGCCAAAAACTTACCACTTCCACACGGATAGGGAGGATAACTATTAACAGTTATTTAACCTTTAACATGAACATTAATCAAATGTAATAATTTTTTCTGGGTACATGATACCATACAGCATCCATATCAAAGTTGCGCGGGCCGCACTAACATTAAACTTTCATATCAAGGCGGGGGCCTCAAACTAGTGTCCTGCAGGCCACGGGCCGCGTGTTTGAGACCCCTGCTCTATAAGCACCTACTTGGTTTGTTGAATTGATTTTGCAGTCTGGTTTCAAGCCCCCCAACCCCTTTTCTATACGTATCTTGTTCAGGGTTGTGTCGAGTTTCATGGTGAAGATGTTTTTGCATGACACTGCTAACCGTGTTTGCGCTGCTTTCAGGTTTCTTCTCATCTTTACACAGTTCCACTTCATGCTCACCATGCGCACAGGGGAGCTTTTGCAAGTAGGTTGCTAATCTCGAAGTCTCTGCCTTCTGAAATGTAAAGAAATTGATCATCATCAGTGTGGAGATTTGCTATCAATGTTACCCTTTAAGAGCATCAATGCCCTGTGATTGGCTGGCAACCAAACCAGGGTGTACCCCGCCTCTCCCCCCAAAGACAGCTGAGATAGGCTCCAACATAACCGCGACCCTAGTGAGGATAAGCGGCATAAAAGATGGATGGATGGAGCATCACATGTGTCTTCATAACATTTGAATCATCTTGCAAACATGTTGCTCCTTCTCTGACAGCTCCTCTGGTTGCTCCCAGTGTCAGATCTGTCCTGGAGGGTCAGAGGCGCTACAGTCTGCAGCTAGGGTTTGCACACCGTGTCGGCCAGGTATGTTTACAAACAACATGGCTCTCATTTGGTCCTCTCAGCCCATAATCATCCTCTTGATAAGATGTTATTTCGGACAGGGATGCACAAGGCTCCGCACCAGACTATGTGTCAGATATGTGGCAGCGGATCCTTCCAGATTCACTGGGGCCAAGAGAACTGTGATGTCTGCCCAGAAGATCATTATTGCCCAGTCAGTATTTAACACTGAGCCACTAACCACCGCATTTCACAACCACTTCCACAATCCCACGAGGTCCAATACGAGAGCAAGAATCTTGCATGTAGGAAGATATTGGAAATACAGCCAGCAACATGGACAAAACCTGGACCCCATGACTGACTGGTGACCAGTCCAGGTTGGACCTGTCCCTTGCCCAAAGTCAGCTGGGATAGGCTCCAGTCCATCTGTAAACCTGATAACAAGCAGTATAGAAAATGGATATATATGTAATATGAAAATGTCTAATTCAAATATTATCAATTTTCCACGCCGCTTATTATTATTATTATTATTGTTGTTATTAATAATAATAATAATAATAATAACAAGAATAATTGATTAAAATGTAAATTAAAATTAATTTAAATTTAATTTACACGCAATAGGTTATTACTTAGGCCTATAAATATTTTTTAATCGGGCATTAAATATTTTACAATATTAAATAAATATTCAGCTATAAATTTAAATGAATTTAAATTAATTTAAATTTTATGTAATATGGAAATGTCTAATTCAAATATAAATTTTCTACCCCGCTTATAATTATTATTATTGTTGTTGTTAATAATAATAATAAGAAGAATTGATTAAAATTTAAATTAATTTAAATTTAAATTACACGCAGTAGGTTATTACTCAGGCCTATAAATGTTTTTTAATCGTGCTTTAAATATTTTACAATATTAAATAAATATTCAGCTATAAATTTAAATTAATGTAAATTGAAATTAATTTAAATTACATGTAATATGAAAATGTCTAATTCAAATATTATCAATTTTCCATGCCACGTATTATTATTATTATTGTTGTTGTTAATAATCATAAAAACAATAATAATATATTATATATAATATATATAATAATATAATATAATATAATAATATAACAATAATAACAAGAATAATTGATTAAAATTTAAATTAATTTAAATTTAAATAACACGCAATAGGTTATTACTTTGGCCTATAAATTTTTTTTTATCATGCTTTAAATATTTTACAATAAAAATAATTTAAAAAAATAATATTTGCAAAAAATTAATTATATTTTTAATGACCTCTCATAGCCCACCTGCAGTACCACCACGGCCCACACTTTGGGAATCACTGATCTAAAGGATTAATGCCACAAATGTGTCTCTCAGTATGATGCAGAACACTTCTACTTCAAAAGAAACCATAATAGTTGTTTAATGAATATTGTATGACAATGTCAGCCAACACAGCATAATTACCTTTGGAAACACAGAATGTTTACTCGTTCGTTGTTGCCATTCAGTGTATGGTTGCAAAGCTCGCTAACACTGTTTATTATTCTTTCCAGAGTCCAGACGTGAACCCCATTGGTTGCCCCAGTGATGCCTTCTGTCCTCAGGGCAGCTCAGCTCCCGGCTACTGCATGGAGACTTTCTTCCGTAAAGCTGGGGACACTTGTGAATTAGCTCCAGTTACCATTGCTTTGTTAGTTATTGGAGGAGGAGGTATGTTGGAGGGGGGGCGGTCAGCTGCACATCATTTTCTCAAACTAATAAATGAGAATCATGAGTGTGTCACGTTGTTATGATTACTGCAGCAGGTCTTAATTGCATTCTTTTTTTTTTTTTTTGCTTCCAGTCGCTCTGCTCTTTATTACTCTAATGGTCCTACGCAAAATGAGAGACCCTGATGGCGAGCTGACAGTGTCCCGGGCGCCATTGTTACGCAAAGAGAGGCCTCAAGGTCGCTACTATGGGATTCCCGGTGATGCAGAGCCTGTGTATGCAGGCTGGTGAATGGATGGAAGGAACGCCATTTGATGAATGACACTTATTGATGCCTTCGAGTGCCTTTATGGTTCACCACCTGTGAAATATTGTACATGAGAAGCACTTTTTACTGGAATAATTTCTTTGCACTTGAATTCGGGCTGTAGACTCGTGTGTGCATCCACCAGCTAATTCCTTCATAAAAACTGGGGCTTGTTTTAATGCATTTCATTGTTGTTTTTCATCTGTTTTTTTAAGATTGTGTATGTTTTCAAAAAATAAATAATAGTTAGACCTTCATCTTATTAAGTGTCTTTCTTGCCTACAGTGAAATCTAGTGTCATGGTCTGGGGCTGCACGAGTGCTGCCTTTTATTCATGTACTGTGGCATTCTGATATAGAAAATGATGCTAAATATTGACACTTTGGACTGTACTCACTTATTTAGACAACTTGACAGTACAACCATTCTGCTATACAAGCTGTACACAGACTAGGGATTATTATAAAGTATATTTTATAGTATTGTCCTTGAAAATACGCATTAAAATGATTGCTGAAATGTGAGGGGAAACTGTACTGTACTGTATTTTTTAATAGCACAAAAAAACGAGTTACAGCAAAGCTCTCTGAAAACACGTGACATTCATTCATCCAATTAGCTGCCGTGTTGACTTCCGTGGACACGAGGGTTTACTACAGACAAAAATTAAAGGTTTAACAAAATTATAGAGGATAAGGTTATAAGATAATTTAATTATGACCGCAAGATGGCAGCAAAATGTCGTACACAAGTAGAGTCAACCACAATGGGAAATTTGTCCTTCCAACATTCCGTAGTGACGTCAAATGCCAGTAGAAAACATGGCGGCTGTCCTCGCGAGGAAGGTGTCGGGTATGCAATGTCACTTTTATACATTTGTTATCCTTTACAACTTTCATGGAGAATAAGTTCTGTTTTTTTTTCGTCGAGTACGGGAAAATAAGACTTTAACACGAAGCCCACTCTTGCGCTAGCTAACAATTAGCGTCTAGCTAGCTAGTGAAATCTAGCTAGCTAGCTAGCTGGCCGGCCATCATACCTGTGTTGACATGTTGTCCTTGTCCTTGTGCTTGACAGGTCTGCTGAGGCCGCTATCCGTGTCTCTGTGCGCCCGCCGGACACCACAGGCGGCTCAACTGTCTAACTTCGGACGGTGTCAGCCTGTCTTCATCTCCATCCATCCTCCTGTGCCGACAACAACCTGTCAGCTACCCCAGCACGGCCTTCTCCAACGGTACTGGCAACCATTTAACAGTTCAGTGCATAAACACTGTGTGTTAATCTAGAGCTTAAAACGTGCATATGTTATTATTTTGGGGTCATACATTCATTAATAGTAAATAGTTAACTCAGATAATCCATCATATACAATTTGCTTTGAATAAAAAAGGGTTTTAAGGGGAAAATATTATGAATATTATGTGCTGGGGCCAATCCCAGCTGTTTTCGGGCCGAGAGGCGGGGTACACCCTGGACTGGTGGCCAGCCAATCACAGGGCACATATAGACAAACAACCATTCACACTCACATTCATACCTATGGACCATTTCCAATTAACCTAGCATGTTAAACCCATAACTGGGTTACTTCCTGTTTGTGGGCTTCCCAGCATGACTTGCGGGTTCTAAATGGCTAATTTCTAATAATTTTCTACCGTTTTTCACAAGGGTTGCGGGGTGTGCTGGAGCCTATCCCAGCTGTCTTCCTTAGTTCGTTCCTTAGTTTGTTCCTTAGTTCGTTCCTTAGTTCGTTCCTTCCTTCCTTCCTTCCTTTTCGAAGTTTCTGCCTGCCTTGCGTGTTCATTCATTCATTTTCTGCCGCTTATCCTCACGAGGGTCGCGAGGGGTGCTGGAGCCTATCCCAGCTGTCTTTAGGTGAGAGGCAGGGTACACCCTGGACTGGTGGCCAGCCAATCACAGGGCACATATAGACAAACAACCATTCACACTCACATTCATACCTATGGACAATTTGGAGTCGCTAATTAACCTAGCATGTTTTTGGAATGTGGGAGGAAACCGGAGTACCCGGAGAAAAACCCTGCATACATGGGGAGAACATGCAAACTCCCGGGTGGGAGGGTGGGATTGAACTCGGGTCTCCTTGCTGCGAGGTCTGTGCGCTAACCACTAGTCCACCGTGCAGCCCTATATATATATATAACACATGCAAGGAGAAAATGCTGCTATAACATAAACATTATATGCCTAAAACACACACTAACAGACATGCTGCCAGTTTACGGACCCCACCCATAATAAAATAGGCCACCAGGGGGAGCCAGTGGGATTTGGCAGAATGAAAACAGAGCACTTATTTTGTATGGTAATGAACTCACTGTATTTCAATCACGCAGTTGACTTTTATGGGTGCTTGTTTTATGGATTCTCTGGCTTCAACATGTAAAGTATAATATAATTATTATTATAAATTATTTGACTAAAGTTGCTATATTTTCCAACTGTTTTGCAGCGTTTCCGCTCTTATTCCACCTTTGAGTCAGCAGCCCATCAGAACGTTGACATATTACAGCGTAAAGAAGGGAAAGAGGAAGTCTGTCAAGTCTGTGACCCAAAGGTTCATGAGGTTGCACTGCGGCCTGTGGATTAGACGCAAGGTAGGTGGTTATCCGAAACTACAGTAAACATCGGATATATCGGACTCGGATATATCGGAAATTCGCTCACAACGGACAGATAAAAAAGAACCAATTTTTCTGTAATGCATTTCCAATAAAAATTCATTGCATATATCGGATTTTTTATAACGGATTTCGCCTATTTCGGACAAAATCTCCAGTCCCGTTCCAATGCATTTCCATTAAATTTCCCTCGCATATATCGGATGGCCGCATCGTGGCGCTCCGATTCGCCGAATCGTGACAGGCCGCTATACGACGTCATTTGCAGCGTTTGCAGCGTTGCCTGCGCGTCCAGGTACATTGGAAACATAGTCAAGGAAGTGCCTTTTTATAACGGATAAAATCCGATATACGCATATACCGGATATAAATCTGATATATGCGTAAAACGGACATTTTCCGGTATACGCATATAACGGATTTCGCTTATATCGGACAAAACCAGTGGGAACAATTGAATCCGATATATCCAAGGTTTACTGTATTACTATTACTGCTTGTATTTATTGTACATTGAGTCGTGAAACGTCTTTTGTTGTTCCACCTGAATGAAGGCCGGATACAAGAAGAAACTTTGGAAGAAGAAACCCGCCAGGCGAAAGCGTCTGAGGGAGCACGTCTTTTGTAATAAAACGCAGTGCAAACTTCTCGATAAAATGACAACCCCGTTTTGGAAAAGGAGGAACTGGTTTGTGGATGATCCGTACCAGAAGTACCACGACAGGGTCAACCTTAAACTTTAAAGTCATGTACTGTATATCGGTGTCTTGTATAAATGTTACAATCATACGCTACGGTATATCCTGTTTTGTTCTGCTGCACCACACACACATACACACTTAAAAATACATTTTCTCCATATTTACTTTTGGAGAGAAGGAAATCACTTCTAGAACCGATACTAATGCTCGCGTTTGGAACCAATACATTGCGCTAAACGAGGGATATACTGAAAGTCACACCAACAGTTCCTTAGTTAGTTCCTTCCTTCCTTCCTAAGGAAATTCACTTATCACGGTCGGGTCTGGAACCAATACATTGTGCTAAACGAGGGATACACTGAATAGAATATACTGAAAGTCACACCAACAGTTCCTTAGTTCCTTCCTTAGTTTGTTCGTTCCTTCCTTCCTTCCTAAGGAAATTCACTTATCACTGTCGGGTCTGGAACCAATACATTGTGCTAAACGAGGGATATACTGAATAGAATATACTGAAAGTCACACCAACAGTTCCTTAGTTCCTTAGTTCATTCGTTCATTCCTTCCTAAGGAAATTCACTTATCACGGTCGGGTCTGGAACCAATACCCCGTTTTGGAAAAGGAGGAACTGGTTTGTGGATGATCCATACCAGATCCTAAGGAAATTCACTTATCACGGTCGGGTCTGGAACCAATACATTGCGCTAAACGAGGGATATACGGAATAGAATATACTGAAAGTCACACCAACAGTTCCTTAGTTCCTTCCTTAGTTCCTTCCTTAGTTCCTTCCTTAGTTCATTCGTTCATTCATTCCTTAAGGAAATTCACTTATCACGGTCGGGTCTGGAACCAATACATTGCGCTAAACGAGGGATATACGGAATAGAATATACTGAAAGTCACATCAACAGTTCCTTAGTTCCTTCCTTAGTTCCTTCCTTCCTTCCTAAGGAAATTCACTTATCATGGTCGGGTCTGGAACCAATACATTGCGCTAAACGAGGGATATACTGAATAGATTATACTGAAAGTCACACCAACAGTTCCTTAGTTCCTTCCTTAGTTCCTTCCTTCCTAAGGAAATTCACTTATCACGGTCGGGTCTGGAACCAATGCATTGCGCTAAACGAGGGATATACTGAATAGAATATACTGAAAGTCACACCAACAGTTCCTTAGTTCCTTCCTTAGTTCATTCCTTCCTTCCTTCCTAATGAAATTCACTTTAAGTCATGTACTGTATCGGTGTCTCTGCTGCACACACACACACACACACAAATACATTTTCTCCATATTTAATAGCTGTAAAGTGATTTGTAACTACCCATCATTGTCACCACATCACTGCTGCTACTCTTATAGCTCACATCAAATTTCAAATGGATTATTCTGGCCTGCCAGAACAGAAACTCAATTTTAAGATCACCCCTGTGAAGTGGAAGCAAATAAGTCATTCTTTTTGCACAGGGGTACAAGCTTCACATTAATTCACTTAAGAATTCCATCTAAATAACAAAATATCATGCAGTGATTACTTTTGCTAAAACATGACTTTCCCATTTCAATCACATTAAAGTATACTCGATACGACGTGTGTATGTACAACACCCCAGTAAACAGGGGGTGATTGCACCTTAGAAGCTACTCATAGTTTCAGCATGAATGAAGCAGTGATTACAATAGACCCGGTGCATAAATACAATTGGAAAATATCCCTAATGTAAAATAGAAAACAATTCATGGACAAAAAAAAAACAATACGGGTTATAATGAAAATGATTGAGCTTTTGTGCAAGTGACTAAATCAAACATACCCACCACATAAAAACAAAATTATTGTGTTTTTCCCTACTACTGTTTTGGTCAATTTCTAATATTGTGGGCCACAAACTATATCAACCACATAGTACAGAATGAATTATGACAAATACATAGTAGAACCCAAGTCATTGAGATGCCCATAAAAGTGTTTTTGCCACTCAAACACAAAGCTTATCAACCCAAATGTGTATATCACTCATGGGGCAAATAATGCACTATTTGGGTATCAAAGTACACACTTAGATGCTAATACACCACACAAAACATTCATTCATTTTCTACTGCTTATCCTCGCGGGGGTGCTGGAGCCTATCCCAGCTGTCTTCAGGCAAGAGGCGGGGTACACCCTGGACTGGTTTGCCAGCCAATCACAGTGCACATATAGACAAACAACCATTCACACTCACATTCATACCTATGGACAATTTGGAGTCGCTTATTAACCTAGCATGTTAAACTCATAACTGGGTTACTTCCTGTTTGTGGGCTTCCCAGCATGACTTGCGGGTTCTAAATGGCAATTATATTCATTCATTTTCTACCGCTTTTCACAAGTTTCGCGGGGGTGCTGGAGCCTATCCCAGCTGTCTTCGGGTGAGAGGTGGGGTACACCCTGGACTGGTGGCCAGCCAATCACAGGGCACATATAGACAAACAACCATTCACACTCACATTCATACCTATGGACAATTTGGAGTCGCTTATTAACCTAGCATGTTAAACTCATAACTGGGTTACTTCCTGTTTGTGGGCTTCCCAGCATGACTTGCAGGTTTTAAATGGCAATTAAATTCATTAATTTTCTACCATTTTTCATGGGGGTGCTGGAGCCTATCCCAGCTGTCTTGGGGCGAGAGGCGGGGTACACCCTGGACTGGTTTGCCAGCCAATCACAGGGCACATATAGACAAACAACCATTCACACTCACATTCATACCTATGGACAATTTGGAGTCGCTAATTAACCTAGCATGTTAAACTCATAACTGGGTTACTTCCTGTTTGTGGGCTTCCCAGCATGACTTGCGGGTTCTAAATGGCAATTAAATTCATTCATTCATTTTCTACCACTTTTCCTCACGAGGGTCGTGGGGGTGATGGAGCCTATCCCAGCTTTCTTCAGGCGAGAGGCGGGGTACACCCTGGACTGATTTGCCAGCCAATCACAGGGCACATATAGACAAACAACCATTCACACTCACATTCATACCTATGGACAATTTGGAGTCGCTTATTAACCTAGCATGTTAAACTCATAACTGGGTTACTTCCTGTTTGTGGGCTTCCCAGCATGACTTGCGGGTTCTAAATGGTAATTAAATTCATTCATTCATTTATTTTCTACCGCTTTTCACGAGGGTGCTGGAGCCTATCCCAGCTGTCTTCGGGCGAGAGGCGGGGTACACCCTGGACTGGTGGCCAGCCAATCACAGGGCACATATAGTGTACATCAATATAATGACATTGTTGCACATGTTACTTTTTTGTTGCACTGTGACTGATAAGCCATTTGAGTTGATAAGCTGCTGTTGAGTTTGTGATGCAGGAGTATTTAAATATCAAGGTTTTATTTTATAAATACATTTTTTTTGATGAAATCTGCAGGGATCCACTTAACGTGTGATGTTTCTTTCATTAAGGCTTTACGAGAGGTAAATCATTCCAACCGCTGCTCGACTCCTCATGAAAACATGTTTTCTTAGGAATCTTTTCTCAGAACAATTGCCATGCATTTGATCCTTGGCGCCCGGCGACACGTTACTAACAAGGCCAGACCTGCATGCAAGGTGCCTGCCCGTTCCTGACAGAGAAATGAAAAAGGGGAACAAAAATGAAAATAAAGCACACTGTACACATGAAAGCCCTACACCATTCACTCTGTAGTCCTTCTATATGATATCGACATGTCACCATAGGTCACTTTGGTAATACTAATTCCAAAGCAGTGTTGCTGCAGTCACATGAGGCTTGGGGCGAGTCGGTGTTCTTTTCTTTACGTTCTTGCAGCTGGAGGCGCCGATCCGCATGGCTGACACGTTCACATGGCTTCAGCGTTTGAAGCCAAAGCGCTCCTGGATCTCGTGAGAGGCCTTAAGACTCTAAGAGGAGGCTATAGAGGGACATGGTGGAAGACAGAAGACAGAAGCAAACATTAAGAGATGTCAGAGAAGACAAATGGAGTCAAGAGTCAGAGGTTGTTTCTTGCCACCACAAGGAGCATGCTTCTTCATCAGGGATGGACTGTAGACTGGAGGGCACAAGGAAATTCACTTATCACGTTTGGGTCTGGAACCAATACATTGTGCTAAACGAGGGATATACTGAATAGAATATACTGAAAGTCACACCAACAGTTCCTTAGTTCATTCCTTAGTTCCTTCCTTCCTTCCTAAGGAAATTCACTTAACACGGTCGGGTCTGGAACCAATACATTGTGCTAAATGAGGGATATACTGAATAGAATATACTGAAAGTCACACCAACAGTTCCTTAGTACATTCCTCAGTTCATTCCTTCCTTCCTTCCTTCCTTCCTTCCTTCCTTCCTTCCTTCCTTCCTTCCTAAGGAAATTCACTTATCACGGTCGGGTCTGGAACCAATACATTGAGCTAAACAAGGGATATACTGAATAGAATATACTGAAAGTCACACCAACAGTTCCTTAGTTTCGTCCTTAGTTCATTCGTTCCTTCCTTCCGAAGGAAATTCACTTATCATGGTCGGGTCTGGAACCAATACATTGCGCTAAACGAGGGATATACTGAATAGAATATACTGAAAGTCACACCAACAGTTCCTTAGTTCCTTCCTTAGTTTCTTCCTTAGTTCGTTTGTTCCTTCCTTTCTAAGGAAATTCACTTATCACGGTCGGGTCTGGAACCAATACATTGCGCTAAACGAGGGATATACTGAATAGAATATACTGAAAGTCACACCAACAGTTCCTTAGTTCCTTCCTTAGTTCGTTCCTTCCTTCCTTCCTAAGGAAATTCACTTATCACTGTCGGGTCTGGAACCAATACATTGCGCTAAATGAGGGATATACTGAATAGAATATACTGAAAGTCACACCAACTGTTCCTTAGTTCCTTCCTTAGTTCGTTCCTTCCTTCCTTACTAAGGAAATTCACTTATCATGGTCGGGTCTGGAACCAACACATTGCGCTAAACGAGGGATATACTGAATAGAATATACTGAAAGTCACACCAACAGTTCCTTAGTTCCTTCCTTAGTTCATTCGTTTCTTCCTTAGTTCATTCGTTCCTTCCTTCCTAAGGAAATTCACTTATCACGGTCGGGTCTGGAACCAATGCATTGCGCTAAACGAGGGATAAACTGAATAGAATATACTGAAAGTCACACCAACAGTTCCTTAGTTCCTTCCTTAGTTCATTCGTTCCTTCCTTCCAAAGGAAATTCACTTAACACGGTCGGGTCTGGAACCAATACATTGCGCTAAACGAGGGATATACTGAATAGAATATACTGAAAGTCACACCAACAGTTCCTTAGTTCCTTCCTTAGTTTCTTCCTTAGTTCGTTTGTTCCTTCCTTTCTAAGGAAATTCACTTATCACGGTCGGGTCTGGAACCAATACATTGCGCTAAACGAGGGCTATACTGAATAGAATATACTGAAAGTCACACCAACAGTTCCTTAGTTCCTTCCTTAGTTTCTTCCTTAGTTCATTCCTTCCTTCCTAAGGAAATTCACTTATCACGGTCGGGTCTGGAACCAATACATTGCGCTAAACGAAGGATATACTGAAAGTCAAACCAACAGTCCCTTAGTTAGTTCGTTCCTTAGTTCGTTCCTTAGTTCGTTCCTTAGCTCGTTCCTTAGTTCATTCATTCATTCCTTTCCTTCTTTCCTTTTCTTTTCAAATTTTCTGCATGCCTTGCGTGTTCATTCATTCATTTTCTGCCGCTTATCCTCACAAGGGTCGCGGGGGTGCTGGAGCCAATCCCAGCTGTCTTCAGGCGAGCGGCGGGGTACACCCTGGACCGGTAGCCAGCCAATCACAGGGCACATATAGACAAACAACCATTCACACTCACATTCATACCTATGGACAATTTGGAGTCGCTAATTAACCTAGCATGTTTTTGGAAACCCACGCATGCACAGGGGAGAACATGCAAACTCCACACAGAGATGGCCATGGGTGGAATTGAACTCAGGTAACCACCGTGCAGCCCCATTTAGTGACATGACACTTCAAAATAAACCAATAAACTGACTGGACAGCCGTGTTAGAGGCAGGCAGCAGCTGAGCACTACTGGCGAGCAGGCAGGCTGTCAGGTTACCTCGGGAGCTTTTCTTTTCATCAAACCGAGCTGAGGTGAGTCTGGACCCCCCCGCACCCCCCCACTCATTCCCTCCTCTGGCTGCTCCAAGGTTGGAGGAGTGGGAGAGGGTGTGGATGGTGGGGAGGGATCGGGTGTCGGGGAGTCCTCCGCCTTCCCCTGGTATAATCCCAACACTTCATACTCGGTCATGTCAAAATCCTGTCCTGTGGGGGGTGGGGTGGGGGTGAGTGACCATGGGTGACTCTAAAAGTCATTGCTCTAAGAACCGACGGCAGTACTAAACAGAAGAATAGCCATCATCTCAATAACTGTCAATGGTTTTTGAAACCCAGCCCCCCCCACAATATCGCCATACATCGTTAAAATTCATGCCCCTGGTATCTATGACTGATCCACCATGTCCTAAAACAGAAATTATGCAAATTACAACATGACATCACCCCTGCCCCCGCAATGCGACACCACACATAGATTACAGTCCTTGCCTCCATTGAATTTACACAATATATTATGTATATTTACACAGTACAACATGGCTGTCTGCTTTCTATGCCCGCACCAAAGTAAATACTATTACTTTAACCTTCAAACCACCCGGTACTAATCAACAGCACGCCTGAAATATCAGTACTCGCTGTTAAATGTTACATGTACTTACATTTTAAGATGGTGTCTTATTTTAGCGCACATGAATAGCAGATGGGGAAAAAAATAGAACAGAGAAGCCAAACAACAAAGTCTTGTCTCTCGTATAATATTGACTAAAGAACAAATCCTCCTAGCTACACGTGAGGAATATCATAGGATACTTAGTCCGAAAACAGGAAAACAGGCCTGGAGGTTAGGGGGTGGGGTGGGGCGGAGGGAGGGACTCAGGAAGGCAAATGGAGTTGAACAACATTTGCGGCCTAACACTTAGTCTGAGCAGGACATGGATTTGAACATTCAGAAGGGGAAACTATTTCAACCCCAGCTAAAAGACATGCAAAATACCCCCAAAAAAATATTAAATATTTTTTTTATTAAAATATTAAATATTTTTTTGTACAGTGGTGGATCACCAGGGTTGCATTAGTCCTCTTTATAGATTCTCATTAGTTTAGAGCTGGGGTCTCAAACACGCGGCCCGCGGGCCAAATGTGGCCCGCACGACACTAGTTTGAGGCCCCCGCCTTGATATGAAAGTTTAATGTTAGTGCGGCCCCGCGCAAGTTTGATATGGATGCTGTATGGTATCATGTACCCAGAAAAAATTATTACGTTTGATTAATGTTCATGTTAAAGGTTAAATAACTGTTAATAGTTATCCTCCCTATCCGTGTGGAAGTGGTAACTTTTTGGCTATTTAAGTTTAAAGGAAATAACTTGAAGGCTACCGTTTAGGTCGCTAGCTCTCTAGTTTGCGAGTTAGCATGTGTCTCAAGACCCTGCAGTTGGTTTCTTAAGTTTTTATTATTTGCCGTTTTATTATTATTAATATATGTATTTATTTATTACTGATTGATTTTCTTTATTCTTGATTTGTTTATTTATTTTTCATCTTAGTTTGTGTAGAAAAATAAAAATTAAGATATTTGAGAACAGTGGAATGTTTTATCAGAGCTTTTCTTGTAGAAAATTGGAACCAAGGCAAAGTTTTTTAAATTTTTTTGTTTTTAATAAATGCGTTTTTTTGTGTTTTTTTTTTTTGAAAAACCTGATGCGGCCCAGTCTCACCCAGACCCGAGCTCCAGTGGCCCCCAAGTAAATTGAGTTTGAGACCCCTGGTTTATAGACTTGTTTCCTCTAAAGTGACGTCCCTGGAGTCTCGACTCACCTTTATTGTAGCTTTCAGACTTGCTACGCATCATGGTGCGAGTCCGGTGCTGAGCTGCTGTTGTGGTTGCGGGTTGCGAAGACACGTTGCTGGGGTCGACCTGGTGCGACTGGTAGGAAGACAGATCTTGCATGCTGAAACTCCTCAACCTGTCTGACAGCACTCCTTGGCCCTGAGGCAGGAAAAACACTGATAACTGATGTTTGGGTTGGTCACCTGTTCAGACACAGTCTCAACTTCTTGTTTTTTTTTTTAATGCACAAGATTAGACACATGCAATCCAGAAAATGACATGTAAATGTTACACTTAGTGGGAAAAATATATTGACAATAAAAGCATAAATACTGCGGATTTCAGAAAACAACAGATGGAATGATACAGCACTCTACAAGAAGCAATGAAGTCTGTAAAATTAAATAATAATTATTATTAATAAACAATAATAATAATGGTGTGGGCGGCACGGTGGTCTAGGGGTTAGCGCACAGACCTCACAGCTAGGAGACCAGGGTTCAATTCCACCCTCGGGCATCTCTGTGTGGAGTTTGCATGTTCTCCCCGTGCATGCGTGGGTTTTCTCCGGGTACTCCGGTTTCCTCCCACATTCCAAAAACATGCTAGGTTAATTGGCGACTCCAAATTGTCCATAGGTATGAATGTGAGTGTGAATGGTTGTTTGTCTATATGTGCCCTGTGATTGGCTGGCCACCAGTCCAGGGTGTACCCCACCTTATGCCCGTAGACAGCTGGGATAGGCTCCAGCACCCCCCGCGACCCTCGTGAGGAAAAAGCGGTAGAAAATGAATGAATGAATGAATAATAATGGTAATAATAACTAACAATAATAATGGTAATAATGATAATAACAATAATAATGATCATTACTATCATTACACAACACGGCGATCGAGTGGTTAGTGCACAGATCTCACGGCTAGGAGACCAGGGTTCAATTCCACCCTCAGCCATACTCCAGTTTCCTCCCACATTCCAAAAACATGCTAGGTTAATTAGCGACTCCAAATTGTCCATAGGTATGAATGTGAGTGTGAATGGTTGTTTGTCTATATGTGCCCTGTGATTGGCTGGCCACCAGTCCAGGGTGTACCCCGCCTCTCGCCTGAAGACAGCTTCAGTTTTTCTGGACATGTCCCAACCATCTCAGTCTGGCCTTTATCTTCAAGGCCTCTAACATGTAATGCACCTATGATGTATTCGTTCCTGATCCTATCCATCCTGGTCACTCCCAATGAGAACCTCACTATCCTCGTCTCCTACCTCCATTTCTGCTTCCTGTCTTACTCAGTGGCACTGTCTCCAGACCAAACAACATGGCTGGTCTCACTAGTTTTATGCTAAGAAGTTATATACTGTGTATTTTAAGAAAAAACTGCATCTCAGCTTAATATCATTGAAAAAGCTTAGTAGTATCAACTTCAGTTTTTCTGGACATGTCCCAACCATCTCAGTCTGGCCTTCATCTTCAAGGCCTCTAACATGTAATGGACCTATGATGTATTCGTTCCTGATCCTATCCATCCTGGTCACTCCCAATGAGTACCTCACTATCCTCATCTCAAGTTCTGCTTCCTGTCTTCCTCAGTGGCACTGTCTCTAGACCAAACAACATGTCTGGTCTCACCACAGTTTCGTAGTCTCACCAGTTTTATGCTAAAAATTTATACACTGTGTATTTTAAGAAAAAACTGCATCTCAGCGTAGTATCAGTGAAAATGCCTTTCCCAACCATCTCAGTCTGGCCTCTAAGATGTAATGCCCCTCTGATGTATTTGTTCCTGATCCTATCCATCCTGGTCACTCCCAATGTGAACAATGTGTCAGTCTTTTAGAAGGATCGGCGTCAATCGCTGCACCAGTCATTCAAAAGGGTTTCATTATTGTAATGTTTACTGTCAACAGCACTTCTTTTTACACTTTTAATCATAGGACACACACATATATTTACATATATACATATTTATATATACAGTAGTGCTGAAATTGGGGGGAGAGGAGCGGCAGTGAGGAATTTGAATATTAGATATTAGTGTAGACCTGCCAACTTTGTCGTACTCATCATGGATTTGACTCCTGAATATGTTGTATGCTTCACCGCTTTTCATTGCGTCGCATTTCGCTGGTTTCACTTTCTAGTTCTCTCTGTCCAGTGCAGATAAATAAATAGGATCAGTTTCTCAAAAGCATTGAGAAACATGTCATCATAAACTGTGTACACTACCCGTATTAGATGTTGGGGTATTGGTAGCACACTGTAAGAGATAATGCTTCATTCTCTGGGCCTAAACTCTACTAAGTACGAGAACAAAACCTAAAAAAATGTCCCGATTCGGCATTACCTTTGCTGCAGCCATGACTGCAGCTGTAGCGGCAACATTCAGTCCCTTTCTCCCATAATGCACCAGCGTGTCATAGCTTTTGTCCTTGGCTTGGCAGATGTAGTCATCAATATCCTGTGACGAGCCACAAAAACAAAAAACACATTGTGTTTTTTTTTTTTTTTTGCGTGACTGCGTCTTTCATGTGCTGCTATGGTAATGGAAGCCTTGATGAAGTCATGCGTTTTTTATATAAACATATAGAACACATTTGGATAAGTGAATTAGCACAAGTGGACTGTTGTTTGCCGGATAGCTGAGAGTGCTAGCGGGGATAAACAACACAAATTATATTCAAAGTCAATGCTTTCCCTGAAGTCATTTCTTGGGACGACAAAAGAAGTAGGAATTTTCACCTTTTCTTTAGAGGAAAGAGTCGGGTGGACAAACTTCCTGTAGAGCACGCTGGAGCCTTTAGTATACGGGGACAGCAACCACACCACAAAGGCTATCTTCAGTTCATAGTAGAAAGGAAGCCTGGAATGGATGGAATGACAACACACATACAGTCAGCAGACTTAACGGGAACATACACACACATCAATTCCAGTCTTCTTAACATTGACAACCCCATACATTTGTTGTTAATATGTGTTAAAAACCCTTACAATCACAATAATTAGGTCATTTATTGGTAGAAAATCTGTCTCATTTCGCCTTCCACTGGTAAATATTGGTAATGGTTAATAGTTTTATTTTTATTTCATTTGAACATGCACATACATTTGTTCACTTCCTGCTTTCCTAATATAATTTAATTTTATTTAATTGTATTTTTTTAATTATAATTTTTTTATATTTTTTTACATTTTTTAATGGTTTTATTTATTTGAAAATGCATCAGATTACAATTGAATGCATCACATAATCAGTTCACAGTTCCACATGTCCAAAAGGAGTAGGAAGAAGCAAAGCTTATTAAATTCTACCCCTTCATCTGGTACTTTTACAATCAGTAACTGTTACATTTGTTCACTTCCTGCTTTCCTAATATAATTTCATTTTATTTAATTGTATTTTTTTAATTAAAAAAATATTTGTTTTTACTTTTTTACATTTTTTTCATTTTTTTAATGGTTTTATTTCATTTGAACATGCATCAGATTACAATTGAATGCATCACATAATCAGTTCACAGTTCCACATGTCCAAAAGGAGTAGGAAGAAGCAAAGCTTATTAAATCCTACCCCTCCATCTGGTAGTTTTTTAATCAGTGACTGTTACATTTGTTCACTTCCTGCTTTCCTAATGTAGTTTAAGGTTGGTTTTTTTTGTTTTAATTTTTTTTTATTTTTTGTCCTGTACCGAAGTATGAGGTGATATGACCATCCAATGACATAATGGGTACCATTAAAGTGTCAATATAGTGATATATATATATAGCACATCATGACTGGTTCAAGACTCATCATCAACATCAACTGCTTGTATTGTTTCTTGAATTGGCTCATCATTGTGCATTGTTTGAGGTCCTTACTCAATCCATCCCATAGTTTGATTCCACATACTGAAATGCTATGGCTTTTTAACGTAGTCCTAGCATAGAAGTGTTTCAAATGGAGTTCTTCCCTGAGATCATATTTCTCCTCTCTTGTAGAGAAGTATTGGATGACATTTTTAGCTAATTGGTTATTTTTAGCCTTATGCATTATTTTAGCTGTTTGAAGATGAACTATATCAGCAAGTTGAAGTATTTGTGATTTTAGAAATACGGAGTTAGTATGTTCTCTGTTGGCGGCATTATGAATTATCCTTACTGACCTTTTTTGCAGTACATTTAGCAAGTGAAGATTGCTTTTATAGTTATTACTCCATATTTCCACACAATAAGTAAGATATGGTAGAACCAGAGAACAATAAAGAGTGTGGAGTGATTTGTTCAATACTGAAATATAATATCGGGTTGCACATAAAGGCAGACTTTGCAAACTTGTTCTTCATATGCTGTCAATCAGCTTGATATTTACACTCTTACTGACATGTCACAAACCAAACAGGATCTTAGCAACTCAAATGCCAACCTGACTCATCTCATACTGTAACCCAAGACGACAGCACACATAATGTCACTGTACTACACAGACTATGCGAGCTTTCATATAAACTCATATACAAAACAATACAATTTTATGCATGCCTTCATGAGTTACCCAGCATGCCTTGCACGTTCATTCATTCATTCATTTTCTGTCGCTTATCCTCATGAGGGGTGCTGGAGCCTATCCCAGCTGTCTTCGGGCGAGAGGCGGGGTACACCCTGGACTCGTGGCCAGCCAATCACAGGGCACATATAGACAAACAACCATTCACACTCACATTCATACCTATGGACAATTTGGAGTCGCTAATTAACCTAGCATGTTTTTGGAATGTGGGAGGAAACCGGAGTACCCGGAGAAAACCCACGCATGCACGGGGAGAACATGCAAACTCCACACAGAGATGGCCGATGGTGGAATTGAACTCAGGTCTCCTAGCTGTGAGGCCGGTGTGCTAACCACTCGTCCGCCGTGCAGCCCGCCTTGCGTGTTACACATTATTATTGTTGTTTTGCATGTATGTTTATTTGAATACGCTCATAGTCCAGGTGGTGCAGTTACATTATGTCAGGGGTCTCAAACACGCGGCCCAAATGTGGCCCGCAGGACACTAGTTTGAGGCCCCCGCCTTGATATGAAAGTTTAATGTTAGTGCAGCCCGCGCAAGTTTGTTATGGATGCTGTATGGTATCATGTACCCAGAAAAAATTATTATGTTTGATTAATGTTCATGTTAAAGGTTAAATAACTGTTAATAGTTATCCTCCCTATCCATGTGGAAGTGGTAAGTTTTTGGCTATTTAAGTTTAAAGGAAATAACTTGAAGCTCCAGTGGCCCCCAAGTAAATTGAGTTTGAGGCCCCTGTTCTAAACGAACAATACTATAGCCATTCATATGTAGTCGTGTGTACAACTGTATACATTTAAGTCAACATGCAGCCATTTTTGTGCTAAGATAACTAGCTTTCCAACAGTCACAGAACCTTCCTGTGAGCGTTTTTTACTACATATTTTATATACAGGCCAAAAGACTACTTACCAACAAAGAAACATATCCGTGAACACTTCCACAGCCGTGTATAGGGCAAATATAATCCAGTACATCATCCATTTCACCTGTAATGCGGTCATGAAAAATGTATAAATAGATGAAGAATGAACATAATAATCACACAATTTTTTTTTTAACAATCTACCGATAATGACGGGAGTTGTGACTCTTTAACAAAATTACAGTTACATGTTTTTAACGATTTTGTGATTCACAATTGCGAAACCCATGATCAAATGCAGAAGTTCACATATATTGAACAGTGACTGGTTTATCATCAATACCATTGATATTGCCGATAACGACGTAATATTCTGCTCCATCCAGTACGTGCATGATATACTGCCATTTTGGAGCATGTTTGTGACAATTTAAGGTAAGTTTAAAGCATTTATAGTGATAGATACATATGATAAAATGATATTTTGCATTAAACAAACATGTAAACATAAGCATACAATATATACAAATCCAGCGTACTCACATATTCTCTCACATCTTTTGACTTCACAGCTTTATAGGATGAGTATGCAGGGTATAATGTACCAAATACGAGTCTGCAAAAAAAAAAAAAAAAAAAGAGACAGATATTAATTTAAAATGACAATCATATCATTACCAGGTAAGTCGTTGTATTGTTATTGAGCCATACATCCAGTTTTTATGCCGCTTATCCTCAATAGGGTCGCGGCGGTACGCTGGAGCCTATGTCAGCTGACCCTGGACTGGTCGCCAGCCAGTGGAATCGAACCCTGGTCTCCTAGCTGTGAGGCCTGCGCACTAACCACTCATCCACCGTTTCATCCCATATTATTCATTCATTCATTTTCTATCGCTTATCCTCACTAAGGTTTTGGGTATGCTGGAGCGTATCCCAGCTGTCTTCGGACGAGAGGCGGGGTACACCCTGGACTGGTGGCCAGCCAATCACAGGGCACATATAGACAAACAACCATTCACACTCACATTCATACCTATGGACAATTTGGAGTCGCTAATTAACCTAGCATGTTTTTGGAATGTGGGAGGAAACCGGAGTACCCAGAGAAAACCCACACAAAAATGGCCGACGGTGGAATCGAACCGTGGTCTCCTAGCTGTGAGGTCTGCGCGCTAACCACTCAACCACCTTCTTATGTGTCTGGTATTATATGAGAGCCAGGCACCGACATTTCGTTGGCAATTTCACTGCTGTGTTATTGTGCAATGACAATAAAGGAAGTCAAACAACCATTCACACTCACATTCATACCTATGGACAATTTGGAGTCGCCAATTAACCTAGCATGTTTTTGGAATGTGGGAGGAAACCGGAATACCCGGAGAAAACCCACACAAAACTCCACACAGAGATGGCCGAGGGTGGAATTGAACCCTGGTCTCCTAGCTGTGAGGTCTGCGCGCTAACCACTCAACCACCTTCTTATGTCTCTGGTATTATATGAGAGCCAGACACCGACATTTCGTTGGCAATTTCACTGCTGTGTTATTGTGCAATGACAATAAAGGAAGTCAAACAACCATTCACACTCACATTCATACCTATGGACAATTTGGAGTCGCTAATTAACCTAGCATGTTTTTGGAATGTGGGAGGAAACCGGAATACCAGGAGAAAACCCACACAAAACTCCACACAGAGATGGCCGAGGGTGGAATCGAACCGTGGTCTCCTAGCTGTGAGGTTTGCGCGCTAACCACTAGACCGCTTTTATTCATTATTGTCATTATTTAATATAGTTTTATAATTTTAATATTATTTTATACATACACAAAGACAGTTAATATCAACACCTTTTTTTGTGTGTTTTATTTGTACCATGCAGCGGCCCCCGGGCCGCACTTTGGATACCCCCCCATACATTTATGTCAATTCATACATCATGATGTCACTATGATGTCATCTTATTTTACATGACAGGCTTTCTCATACATAGTGAGACAAAGATGCAGCTAGCATGTTAACTCCCTTTTTTTTGTCCCTTCGCGGTTCTATTCGTGTGAAGACACCTGCGTCCTCCCGCCTAAGGAGCACCATAGCCGGGCAACAGCTGCGAGGGCGATCCGATCAAGTTACTGACCTGCATGCTGTTGCACTTTACAGACAGCACTAATTTAACCCACTTGTTGGGGTGGCTCCACACTCAATAGCATACATTTTATACATATATAGTGTATTTTGGGCAGGGAGGCAGTCCTCATTTAAAATGAATTGTTTTATTTTCAGAGGCTTGGCCAGGCGGGCCTGTTGTGTGTCATGGCGCTGAATCATACTAGGCTAAAAATAATACAAGGGCAATAATAGTTATCTTTTTTTTTTTTTTTTTTGCAGGGTGGGTTGCATTGCTGTGATTTTATTCTTTCAATAATAATAATAACATGAATGGCTGTAACCCGAGAAGACTGACCCATCCCTTGTGTTTTTTTTCTCCTCCAATGTGGGACATCAACAGAGGGAGAACGCTACTGTTATTTTAGCTTGTCACACATGCTAATCATCTTCCATTAATAATTATAACAGTGTCCGGCTGTTTTAATTCCTAATGGAGCTTTCATAGCATCTATACATTTATTGTATTCTCATTTTCGTCACACCACTACTAATAAATCCGACATTATATCCTCCCCCTCCTCTGCTTGACGATCACGTCGCCGATACAACAACAAACCACATTACCATGACTAAAATGTCTGTGAAATGGATTTTTAAAATGACTTACACCACAAGTCTGGAGATGATCCAAGAGACCATAGCGCTGGTGAGGCGGCGGAACGCGTTGTTGTTCTGGGAGGAGTTTCCTCCTGACCATGACAGGACCCACAGCGTCTCGACGCTCAAGACGACGCCGACGTCACGCAGTACCACAAATGTCCACAGGTGACACTGTTGGCGCCCGCGCGTCAAATATAAAAAGGCACACCTTCATGACGTCATAGGTTATTGACTTCAGTACAAAGAAAGCTCGTGCTCGGTTTTGCACGTGTGCAATTGCTGCGTCATAGTAATAATGTGTCTAATATTTGCTTACCTCATTGAGGAACATCTCTCGCGATGAGCTGCGGTGCTAATTACTAGCATAGGAACAGATATACTGTTAAATTAATACTTCTTAGTAATATACATACAATAAATTCATAGTACTGAGTATTAAATCAAAAGCATTTTGTTCTCACCTTTTCCATATGAACACATATGAACGTCTCAGTGCTACTAGTGGCAAATTAGTGTACTTTATACACTACATACACAGTATGCAATATAAAAAAAAAGGTACAGACTGAAAATGGCCGCCCCAATACTGTGTTCCAGTAACATTGGAAGCCATCAGGACCGTCAAGGTTACATTTTTTTCTGACCACCATTTTTTATATTTTTGCATTTTGAAGCTCCGCATCAAGATCCAAAAGTGTAAAATGTACATTTTTTTAAACTGGTCTTAAATTTTTTGATGAAAAGTACTGTATATTTATGCCACTATGTACAACAGGGGTCTCAAACACGCGGCCCGCGAGCCAAATGTGGCCCGCAGGACACTAGTTTGAGGCCCCCGCCTTGATATGAAAGTTTAAGTTTGACATGGATGCTGTATGGTATCATGTACCCAGAAAAAATTATTACGTTTGGTTAATGTTCATGTTAAAGGTTAAATAACTGTTAATAGTTATCCTCCCTATCCGTGTGGAAGTGGTAAGTTTTTGGCTATTTAAGTTTAAAGGAAATAACTTGAAGGATACCGTTTAGGTCGCTAGCTCTCTAGTTTGCGAGTTAGCATGTGTCTCAAGACCCTGCAGTTGCGCAATATGTTGTAAATAAAAAGAGTATAAATGTGACTATAGTCGTGTTTTGTCATGTCTACAGGGCTCTAATAATGCTTTGTTCATTTTAATCTGAAAAAAATAATTTGTCTATCCACCAACTATATGTGGTTTCTATTTTTATTTATTATTATTAATTATTATTTTTTATTATTAGTTATTATTATTATTATTATTATTATATTTATTACTGATTGATTGATTTTTTTTATTCTTGATTTGTTTATTTATTTTTCATCTTATTTTGTGCAGAAAAAAATCGGAACCAAAGCACTGAAAAAGTTTGTATATTTTTCTGTTTTTAATAAATGCGTTTTTTTTTTTTTTGAAAACCTGATGCGGCCCAGCCTTGCCCAGACCCTAGCTCCAGTGGCCCCAAGGTAAATTGAGTTTGAGACCCCTGATGTACAATGACAAAACAATGAATTACTCTTCCACTAGATGGCAGAAGAGGGCATAATTAAACTGTGTAGCCTACATACGTTTTTCTTTGGTAGTGTCATTTTTCTAAGAAGAGTTTGGGGAAACTTTCACACCGGTGTTATCAATGAAATGTAAGGATTTATGTAAGCATGGTGGAGTCTACGTTTATTTTCTAACTTGATCCAATGAATGTATTTGATTCAAGATTTAATTTTGCTGTGAGCATATCGCTGCGGTTTGAACAAAATGCTTCAGAGTCAAATTTACTGTAGAGTCGCCGCTTCTTTGTCCAGCCTTCAGAAAACAGAAGCAAGGTTTTGTGAGTCAAAACAAAAGCAGCCACTGGAGCACCGTAGCTGTGGGAAATTGTATCCTTCGGGAATGGCTTTAGAATCAGGGACACACAAAAGAAAGTATTAAAAAAAAAAAGATGTCAGAATCCTCTCTTGGGTCAACAAATGGTCAAGAATATTATTTGTGTACACCAAGCTGAACCGAGTATAATATACCTTAACGTTAATATGGAATGTTCTGATGCACATTAACATGCAGCAAAAAAATAACTACATTTCAGAAACAGTCCCCTTTGTCCTTAAAATTTAATTTCCTTAATTTATACCCCATGTACATACAAAATACACACACATTGCACTTCCACAAGATAGATATCCTGCAAACTTTGGACACACAAGAGTGTTGACGCACAACAAATGTGCCGGGGTGCGCGGGGAGAAGGGGGTTTGCGTGCATTTTTTTTGGTCTATTCCGTATATTTAGTCTATTCCGTATAGAAGACAGTGACTGTACAGACCTGTGTTAAAAAAAAAACGCACATATTACTCTAGAGTTTTCGTTACAAAGGTCTACTTAGTGATGTGAATTTGAGTTGAAAATTTAAACCGAGTTTAAAGATGAAACACATACCAATCAAAAAGGACAGATGACGAAGCACTATAGGCACAGTAGGCTTTTCATACTTACATTATTTACACTTTTGGAAACCATCTATTTAATAACTTCGGGTAATACCGAGAATAACCACTTAGAATAAAAAGAGCAAAAGTCCTCTGACCAAATCAAAAATGGCATAATGACCCAAGCACAAAGTGTAACCCAGAAGATTATGTGAGGAAATAAATGATAGTAAGTCGCAGAGAGGATGCTCAGTACTGCAAAAAGCTGAACCTGTGATGTCTCTGCTCTTGGATTGAGCGAGCAAACTAACAGTACATTTAGCCGGCCACCTTAACTCCGAAGAGCAGCTAGTCTGGACTGCATCTCTTCAATGTCTTCCTCGGATTCATCCTCTGAGGCTGCGGTGGCTCCGGACGGCATCTCGGGCAGGGCGTCTGTGACTTTGCCGGGCGCTTTACCGAGGGCGCCTAACAGGGAAAAGCTTTAATTCCAATACAATGGCCACAACAAAACAGCTAAATAGTACAAGACGATTCTTTTCACCTGCTGTAATCTCAAAGAGGATCTTGTCGACTTCCTCCGCTGCCGCTTCCTCCATGTCCTCTCCGTCCTCAATGCTGTCAAAAGTGTCTTCCAACATTTCCTCAATGATACCAGCCTGCATAAGGAATGCTAGGATTATTTGGTTTGGTAAACATAATGACAGGATTTTCTTCATACACGTATGCACGTATATAACTAGTTCTCCAGCAAGTTAGTTTAGATGGATAGTTTAGTTGATGGATGGATGGATAGTTTAGTGAATGGATGTTTTAGTTTAGTTTAGTTTAGTTGATGGATGGATGGATGGTTTAGTAGTGGATGGATGGATGGGTGGATGGATAGTTTAGTTTAGTGGATGGATGGATGGATGGATAGTTTAGTGGGTGGATGGATGGATGGATGGATGGATGGATGGATAGTTTAGTGGATGGATGGATGGATAGTTTAGTGGATGGATGGATGGATAGTTTAGTTTAGTGAATGGATGGATGGATGGATGGATGGATAGTTTAGTTTAGTTTAGTGGATGGATGGATGGATAGTTTAGTTTAGTGGATGGATGGATGGATGGATAGTTTAGTTTAGTGGATGGATGGATGGATGGATGGATGGATGGATGGATAGTTTAGTTTAGTGAATGGATGGATGGATGGATGGATAGTTTAGTTTAGTGGATGGATGGATGGATACTTTAGTTTAGTGGATGGATGGATGGATGGATGGATAGTTTAGTTTAGTGGATGGATGGATAGTTTAGTTTAGTGGATGGATGGATGGATGGATGGATAGTTTAGTTTAGTGGATGGATAGTTTAGTTTAGTGGATGGATGGATGGATGGATAGTTTAGTTTAGTGGATGGATGGATGGATGGATGGATACTTTAGTTTAGTGGATGGATGGATGGATGGATGGATGGATAGTTTAGTTTAGTGGATAGATGGATGGATAGTTTAGTGGATGGATGGATAATTTAGTTTAGTGGATGGATGGATGGATAGTTTAGTTTAGTGGATGGATGGATGGATGGATAGTTTAGTTTAGTGGATGGATAGTTTAGTTTAGTTTACTTTAGTTTAGTGGATGGATGGATGGTTTAGTGGATGGATGGATGCTTTAGTGGATGGATGGATGCTTTATTCATCTCCAAGAGAAATTCCCAAGTTTATTCAATAGAGGAAACGCTACTGTGTGTTACTATGGGGATTGACATGTGTAACTCTAACTTTAGCAGCCCCCTCTAAAGTCAGCCTTTTTAGGTCCCTGTTCCCCATTTGCTAATCCACCCTTTGGAAACAACCATATTAGACAAATATATATAATATATATAATATATATAATAGACAAAGTTACTATAGTACTCAAGTTTGTACACAAACATGCCCACATAAACCAAACATAATTGTATTTCTTGGAGGAAATGTGGCTACCGTAAGGGCATTTAATGCACCATGTGCTCATTTTTCCCCAAGGGTGGTGTCAATTTGGGGAGTGGATGATGCACCCGGACACCATTGCTTACCTTCATCATCTCCTTTGATAGTTCTCTCATGGTGGCCTGTATCTCTGGGACTTTAATAAGATTTTGCATGGCTCTCATGACATCTGTGCTCTTCTGCAGGGACCCGGCCACACGCAGTAAAGCTAAAAAGAAAAAGCAGGAAAAGTCACTTTTAAGAGTTTCAATTTGGAGTCCACGTGTCGCTGTGATATAAAACTCACAAAGTTGATTCTTCATGTTGAGCATCACCGAGTTCAGGTGGGCTTTGGAGGAGTAGAGTTTTGTCACGGCACGTTTTGACTGAATCATCTCTTTAGCGAGAATCACACAAACATCCTTCTGGCCCTTTTTGGCTGCATCTTTGATGGATCTCTTCACTTTTTCTTGTTCCCTTTGAATATCTGCAACAAGAAAGACACATGCAATGATGTTCGGACTGTTCTGACCAAAACGCCACATGTACATAAATTTTCTGTTTACCCACTGAGTTATTTCTTGAATTTAATAGTGTCTGTCACCTCAATAACTGGAAAGTGAGCCAAAGAAAGTTGCAAATGCCAGCATTTTGATAAACATCGTGATAAACATTATTGAATAAATACATAACTCTTGACAATGGCTTGAAAATGGTGTCCTTGCTGACACATTGCGTCTTTGGCAAAAGTCACGTCAACAATCATGTCTTCAATGAAAGTAAAAGTAATCCTAAATGTTCATGTATATGCATTTAAAACAGTTTTATGCATCTAAAACCGTTAAATACGTGTTTTGTGTTAACATTAACCATACCTTAATAAAATATTGCAATGGAAACAATTATGCAGGGATCAAATTTGCAAATTTACTGTCGCCTGACATATTTTTCTATACATACTCTATTAAATAGTTATAAACGACAAATAATATGACATTGATACTTTACCTCGAATTTGTCTGTCGATGGTTCTCGATTCCTTACGGATTTTCTGTGTCCACTCATTTACCTGAAACCATACAAAACACAATGTTTCATAACATGGTGGTTACGGTTGTTTCACAACAATGATACAAATAATAAGGTTAAATGTATGTTATTATTACTGATACTGGGACAGATAATCTGCTAGTAATCGGGTTTGTTTACATCGCAGTGATTGACAGCATAGCTTCCATGGTATCTTAGCTAACTAGCGCTACCTATAATCGCGCTATTTTGCAATTTAATCCATTATTCTGAGAGTGTAAACACACGTTAGGAGTGACATATGGATACAACCAGATGAATGTAAGCTATTCGCATGACAATGCGTTTAGAAGGTAGTTAGCATGTTTGGAGTTTGGGAGTTAACGCTAGCACAGCTAGCAAAGTTAGCACTATCGCGTTTCAATTTAACTAAGCCGGAAGTGCCTTAAGGTGGTCGGTGCTGCTTACCAGATCTTTCGGTGGCTTCTCCGGTGTTCTGCCGAATAATCCCATTTTGGCAAAAATACCTTTAATACGAGGGCAGCCTAGTTACTGCAACTAGCGAGCTAGCTTGCCTGCTTACTTGACTTATTTGACTACCACTTCCTGTTTAGGGGCGGTCGACTGTGTGCGAATATAAAGGAGCAGTACTGTGCTTTTGGTCCATGAACAAGGTGATGGGATATAAATATAAAATACATATTATTGTATATATATTGTAGAATTTAATATTACAAAAATGTGGACAATGCAATACAGTAGATGTTAGTGTTTTATGCTTTTACACATTTCGAGGGCTACATTTTACAGTGCCAAAATATGCTATAAACACAGCGAATGTACAAATTTAATGAAGTTAAAATATTTTAAAACACATTGGTATGTTTTTGTGACATTATTGTTACATATACTTATGTAAGTAACCAAACCACACCTGTGGTGCTTACCAGACATTACAAGCAGCACCACCTTTGCTAGTTCCAAAAATAGATAATTCATTGCCGATATGGGCAGTTAAAACATTTATGACGACAACTAACGAAAGAAAGGACACATAAAACGCTGGACATCACAAATACAAATCGTCTCCGTCATCGTAGCACCGCTATGACGTATTCAAAGGTTCCCATTTCCAGCGAGTTCTAGATTGTTCTGTTATCGATTGCCTCACGCACCAATCACGTATGGGCAAGTGAGGATGACGCACCAATCAGTGACGATTGGGGCGGGGTTTAAGAGCGTCAGGCTTTCAGATCCTTTGGTGATGTTTACGGTCGCCTCGGAGTGGGAGAATCCTCTCTGGTCATCGTTGCCCTCAGGATTACGCCGGATGAGTTTGCTATAAACAGCCTGAATTACATAACAGTGGGTAATTTACTCACAGCACCCATAGTTGGCGGACGTGTTCATCTTCAGATCTTTTTTTTTTTTTTGCGGAATAAAATAGCATCGTATTTTTTTTTCCTACAAAGGTGACAAGTGCGGTCACTGCCAGAAGATAAGTTTCCAAGGCGGGTACATAAGAGCGTCCATCATGTCAGTGGTGGGCATTGATGTGGGTTTCCTAAACTGCTACATCGCCGTGGCCAGGAGTGGTGGCATTGAAACCATCGCCAACGAATATAGTGACAGATGCACGCCGTAAGTACAAATAATACAACACAATACATCATAGCTGTGAGTAGTTAATGTTATGCAATGTGCGCGCGTTGAGGTTTTGATGAGGATACAGTGCAGGCTGCAAGGATGATGATGATGGTGGCTGACTCTGGGTGTGAGAGAGGCCTTTAACTTCAGCCTTAGCAGGTTTACCAGAGGTCAAAGTGTCATCAGAATCAATTCAAATGGACTGGCAGAGTAATTGATCTGATAACTGATATGATTCTGCACAAAGTTGGCAGATTGTTAGCCACGGTTGCGTTCTAAACACATGATATAATTGTGCCTGACTATACTGCATAGTAATTTATCCTCAAAAAGTGTATCTGCCTGCCGCATATCTTAGCAGGATTACTTCTCTATACTTCATCTCCTGATTCACTTGTCTCCCCTCATCCTCATCAAGGGCTTGTGTGTCTTTTGCATCCAAAAATCGCATAATTGGGAATGCAGCCAAGAGTCAAGTAAGGGCATTTTGATGCAATCCTATTTATTATTAAATGTAACAAAACATTGACAAAATGTGCTAACTATACAATTCCCAGGTCATAACAAACTTCAAAAATACAGTTCATGGCTTCAAAAGGTTCCATGGCAGAGCATTTGATGACCCGTTTGTGCAAGGAGAAAGAAACAAACTACCTTACAGTTTGCATAAACTGGCCAGCGGTAACACTGGAATTAAGGTAAAGTACTCATAAACTTCCATACTGATAGTTTTTTTCTGATTTTTGCACCCAAAATGTACTTAAATGTATGTGATACTATGTCATAAATCACTTAATCAGGCCATGTTGAATGTTATTGTTAGAATATACCAAAAAAACAATTATTGTGGGCTGCAAATGGCCCCCTGGCTGAACGTTGGACACTGTTATTGTACCTTGTGCTAGTGCATGCTTTTTTTGCTTTTTAGGGTTGTGTTCAAGGACCACCTGAATGGCAAAAAAAACATGTAGTTGAAGAACAAGCAAAGAAAGATGAATATGTTTAAACATTATCCATGTTAAATAATAATAATAGCTGACATGAGTGTAAAGGTGACTATAGGGGTGTTATTGCCAGTGTAGAGGGCTCTAATAATGTTAAAAACTGTATTTAGAAGGTTATAAACAGGCGGAAATTCACATATTACAGCCAGGTCTGGAAGCAATTTATTCATTTTCTACCGCTTATCCTCACAAGGGTGCTGGAGCCTATCCCAGCTGATTTAAAGCGAGAGGCTGGGTATACCCTTGGACTGGTGGCCAGCCAATCACAGGGCACATATAGACAACCATTCACACTCACATTCATACCTATGGACAATTTGGAGTCGCCAATTAACCTAGCATGTTAAACCCATAACTGGGTTACTTCCTGTTTGTGGGCTTCCCAGCATGAGATGCGGGTTCTGAATGGAAATTAAATTCATTAATTTTCTACCGCTTTTCACGTGGGTCGTGGGGTGTGCTGGAGCCTATCCCAGCTGTCTTCGGGCGAGAGGTGGGGTATACCCTTTGAACTGGTGGCCAGCCAATCACAGGGCACATATAGACAAACAACCATTCACACTCACATTCATACCTATGGACAATTTGGAGTCGCTAATTAACCTAGCATGTTTTTGGAATGTGGGAGGAAACCGGAGTACCCGGAGAAAACCCACGCATGCACGGGGAGAACATGCAAACTCCACACGGAGATGACCGAGGGTGGAATTGAACTCTGGTCTCCTAGTTGTGAGGTCTGCGTGCTAATCACTCGACCACCGTGCAGCCCTGCATCATGTATATACAGGATATATATTATTAGCAACATGATATATAAGGGTACAATAATAGGGTAAATGTACTATAATACTATATATTATAATATTAGATTATTCACATTCATAATGTGGGAGGAAATTGAGTACCCGGAGAACATGCAAACTTCACACAGAGATTCCCAAGCGGAGAATCGAACCCCGGTATCTAGATCTCCAGACTGTGGCCTACATGCTAACCACTATGTGCAAGATGCCATTCCCCCACCAGGAGCGTACCCAGCATGTCTTGCAGGTTCCAACTTAGTATAAAATAGTGTAGACTTGCATGTTTGTTTTGATAAAAATGTGTAAATATAAAATATGTAAATTTCTTAGTCATAAGCTATAATATATACTGTTTTTCCAGGTGCGTTATTTGGAGGAGGACAAGGTATTTACAGTAGAGCAGATCACAGGGATGCTGCTCACCAAGCTGAAGGAGACATCAGAGTCCGCCTTGAAGAAGCCAGTGGTGGACTGCGTTGTCTCTGTGAGTGATGGAAACATTCCAGTTCACCACGCCCCCCCTTCCACCCCTCCCAGGGTGCCCCGCCTCACTGTTTGAGAAGCCCCTGCTCTTAACGGTGTTTGTTTCCTTGCCTTTTCTTCAGGTACCAAGCTTTTTTACAGATGCTGAGCGGCGATCAGTGTTGGATGCGACGCAAATAGCCGGGCTCAACTGTTTACGGCTAATAAACGACACCACTGCAGGTCAGGCCTGTTAAAAGACCAGTGAGTGTACAATATTGTGGATAAAGTACAACTTATCTTACCAGGGTTCGATTCCACCCTCGGCCATCTCTGTGTGGAGTTTTGTGTGGGTTTTTGTCCGGGTACTCCGGTTTCCTCCCACATTCCAAAAACATGCTAGGTTAATTAGCGACTCCAAATTGTCCATAGGTATGAATGTGAGTGTGAATGGTTGTTTGTCTATATGTGCCCTGTGATTGGCTGGCCACCAGTCCAGGGTGTACCCCGCCTCTCGCCCGAAGACAGCTGGGATAGGCTCCAGCACCCCCGCGACCCTCGTGAGGAAAAAGCGGTAGAAAATGAATGAATGAATGAATGAATGTCGTTGCCTGGCTCCCATATAATACCAGAGACAAAGAAGGTGGTCGAGTGGTTAGCGCGTAGGCCTCACAGCTAGGAGACCAGGGTTCGATTCCACCCTCATCCATCTCTGTGTGGGTTTTTGTCCGGGTACTCTGGTTTCCTCCCACATTCCAAAACATGCTAGGTTAATTAGCGACTCCAAATTGTCCATAGGTATGAATGTGAGTGTGAATGGTTGTTTGACTTCCCTTATTGTCATTGCACAATAACACAGCAGTGAAATTGCCAACGAAATGTCGTTGCTTGGCTCCCATATAATACCAGAGACATAATAAGGTGGCCGAGTGTTTAGCGCCCAGACCTCACAGCTAGGAGACCAGGGTTCGATTCCACCCTCGTCCATCTCTGTGTGGAATTTTGTGTGAGTTTTTGTCCGGGTACTCCGGTTTCCTCCCACAGTTTCCAAAAACATGCTAGGTTAATTGGTGACTCCAAATTGTCTATAGGTATGAATGTGAGTGTGAATGGTTGTTTGACTTCCTTTATTGTCATTGCACAATAACACAGCAGTGAAATTGTCAACAAAATGTCGTTGCCTGTCTCCCATATTATACCATAGGCATAAGAAGGTGGACTAGTGGTTATCGCGCAGACCTCACAGCTAGGAGACCAGGGTTCGATTCCACCCTCGGCCATCTCTGTGTGGAGTTTTGTGTGGGTTTTCTCCGGTTTCCTCCCACATTCCAAAAACATGCTAGGTTAATTGGTGACTCCAAATTGTCCATAGGTATGAATGTGAGTGTGAATGGTTGTTTGTCTATATGTGCCCTGTGATTGGCTGGCGACCAGTCAGAGAGGCCAGAGAGGAAGACCAAAGAGGAGGTGTATGGATGTAGTGAAGTAGGACATGAGGGTAGTTTGTGTGAGAGAGACAGATGCATCCATCCAAGACAGGGTTGGATGGAGATTAATTTGCTGTGGCGACACCCGAAGGGAAAAGCCGAAAGAAAAGCCTCTTGGGAATCAAACAACTGAGGTTTTTCTTTAGTGTTCATAAACAGGCTCTAGAGACACATTTTACTGTAAGAACATTATTAATCTAAGAATAAATGTTGTAATTGCTTGATAGTGGCGTTAGCCTACGGGATCTACAAGCAGGACCTTCCCACTCCAGAGGAAAGGCCTCGAAATGTTGTGTTTGTGGACATGGGACATTCCTCCTACCAGGTCTCCATCACATCCTTCAACAAAGGCAAACTCAAGGTCAGATTAAGCCAATTTTACTCAATTTTCACACTAGAACCTCATCCTTACCGAGCCGAATCCGCTCTTCTTTTCAGGTCCTTGCGTCGGCGTTCGACCCCTACCTGGGCGGGCGTAACTTTGACGAGGCTTTGGTGAATTACTTCTGCGAGGAGTTCAAAGTCAAGTACAAGCTGCACGTGCGAGAGAACCCGAGAGCCGTGCTGCGTCTACATCAGGAGTGCGAGAAACTCAAGAAGCTGATGAGCGCTAACTCCTCAGACCTGCCACTCAACATCGAATGCTTCATGAATGACATTGATGTCACCAGTAGGATGAACAGGTCCAAAAAAAAAGCTTCTCTCTTTTAGCTATGGTAACATTTGACATGATGTTGACCTTTTCTTTCTAACTCAGAGGCCATTTTGAAGACATGTGTTCCCAGTATCTAATGCGGGTGGAGATGCCGCTGAAGGTCGCACTTGAACACTCAAGTATGTTTGAACAATTATGATTGAAAGGTACGTCAGGTACATCTGTTGATGTTATATAAATAACCATGACGTGTGGCAGACCTAAGCCGGGATGACATCTACGCCGTGGAGATAGTTGGAGGAGCGACGAGAATGCCGGCCATTAAAGAGAGGATCGCAAAATTCTTCGGCAAAGACGTCAGCACCACGCTCAACGCTGACGAGGCTGTCGCTAGAGGCTGTGCCCTTCAGGTGATGACTGTCCTCTGACATTTCAACAAAAAGCTCAGTCTTCGTGCCACGGTTCCTATTTTTCAACCGCTACTGTGCTATTTTTCTGATATCGAAACAGAACTGTCAAATTAAATAATTTAAAAAAAATCAAAAAATTGTTAACTATAATGATGGAAATGGTAATATTATGGTAATAAAATGGTAATAATGATAAAGATTATAACAATAATAATAATAATGATCATGATAATAACAATAATAATATTACAATCGGGGGCACGGCGGGCGAGTGGTTAGCGCGCAGACCTCACAGCTAGGAGACCAGGGTTCAATTCCACCCTTCACCCTTGGCCATCTCTGTGTGGAGTTTGCATGTTCTCCCCATGCATGCGTGGGATTTCTCCGGGTACTCCGGTTTCCTCCCACATTCCAAAAACATGCTAGGTTAATTAGCGACTCCAAATTGTCCATAGGTATGAATGTGAGTGTGAATGGTTGTTTGTCTATATGTGCCCTGTGATTGGCTGGCCACCAGTCCAGGGTGTACCCCGCCTCTCGCCCGAAGACAGCTGAGATAGGCTCCAGCACCCCCGCAACACTCATGAGGAAAAAGCGGTAGAAAATGAATGAATGAATGAATATTACAATGATAATAACAGGGGAAAACAAGACTGACTCCTTTTGTGCTTGTGATCAGATAGCTGAATACAAATGTAAATAATAGAAAGTTATATTTTGATTGATGTAATAAATGCACTGTCAGGTTTCATATATTTGCCCAAAAAAAAAAAAAATTTCGGGCGGCACAGTGGAAGAGTGGTTACCGCGCAGACCTCACAGCTAGGAGGACCAGGGTTCGATTCCACCCTCAGCCATCTCTGTGTGGAGTTTGCATGTTCTCCCCGTGCATGCGTGGGTTTTCTCCGGGTCCAAAAAAACATGGTAGGTTAATTGGCGACTCCAAATTGTCCATAGGTATGAATGTGAGTGTGAATGGTTGTTTGACTTCCTTTATTGTCTTGCACAATAACACAGCAGTGAAATTGCCAACGAAATGTTGTTGTCTGGCTCCCATATAATATCAGACATAAGAAGGTGGTCGAGTGGTTAGCGCGCAGACCTCACAGCTAGGAGACCAGGGTTCGATTCCACCCTCGGCCATCTCTGTGTGGAGTTTTGTGTGGGTTTTCTCCGGGTACTCCGGTTTCCTCCCACATTCCAAAAAACATGCTAGGTTAATTGGCGACTCCAAATTGTCCATTGTCCAATGTGAGTGTGAATGGTTGTTTGACTTCCTTTATTGTCTTGCACAATAACACAGCAGTGAAATTGCCGACGAAATATCATTGCCTGGCTCCCATATAATACCAGAGACATAAGAAGGTGGTCGAGTGGTTAGCGCGCAGACCTCACAGCTAGGAGACCAGGGTTCGATTCCACCCTCGGCCATCTCTGTGTGGAGTTTTGTGTCTCCCACATTCCAAAAACATGCTAGGTTAATTAGCCACTCCAAATTGTCCATAGGTATGAATGTGAGTGTGAATGGTTGTTTGTCTATATGTGCCCTGTGATTGGCGAAGACAGCTGGGATAGGCTCCAGCACCCCCGCGTGAGGAAAAAGCAGTAGAAAATGAATGAATGAACATTTTCGAATTCCAATACAGTCCAGCTATTAATGAAAATGTCGGGAAAATACATAAAATCTTGTGCTAACATTTGTACTTTGTGTTTCGTGTAGTGTGCAATCTTGTCTCCAGCGTTCAAAGTACGGGAGTTCTCCATCACTGATACCGTCCCCTTCCCCATTACACTACGCTGGAAATCACCAACAGAGGACGGACTGGGGTGAGTACAACTTCCCTATAAACTACACACAAGACAATTGACGCTTACATATTGTTGATATTTTTATGGACAGTTTTTAAACTTGAGTTACCTTGGCTCTTGAGTGTTTACGTCTCACACTGCTTTGTCACAGAGACACATTTTGAGACTGATGCAGCTCTTGTTTGCAAAATGGGGCTGTACTTCAAAAGGAATAAACATCACAGCTCTGCAAGACCCGAGTTACAAAAACCTTGTACATGTAGGGATTTGGACAATTTGAACAATGGAGAGCATCTCATGTGAGCATTGAAATTGAAAGCATTGAAATTCCCTGAATTGAATCTAGCTTTTGTATTTTGTGATGCTGTCACAAAGGAAATGGATACACACCTCTTTGTCCTGGCTGCTAAGTATACAGTATGACAAATGCTACAATACAGCCACTCCCATAAAGAAACAGAATGGAATGTGCACCGCAAAGTCAACTTAACCACTGGGTACGCCAGCCAATCACAGGGCACATACAGACAAACAACCATTCACACTCACATTCATACCTATGGACAATTTGGAGTCGCTAATTAACCTAGCATGTTTTTGGAATGTGGGAGGAAACCGGAGTACCCGGAGAAAACCCACGCATGCACGGGGAGAACATGCAAACTCCACACAGAGATGGCCGAGGGTGGAATTGAACCCTGATCTGCTAGCTGTGAGGTCTGCGCGCTAACCACTAGACCGCCGTGCCGCCCGCATTGGATTAATTGACTAAGAAAATAATGAGTAATTGCAGCCCTAATGCCTCCATCATGTTACCTTGGGGTATGTAATTTTTTTTTACTTTAGTTTTATTTAATAATTTTTTAATATCCAATAACAGTAACATTTTTACACATGACACAAGTATGCCTTTGTCACAAACCGAGTATTTATTAAAACAATAAATAAATACTTGACATTTAATAAATAAATACTTGACATTTTTATACTTATGAGACACTAATGTGAGTATTTTTACTCTATTAAATATGACATCAGTAGGCCTCTGTCACATGTTTTCAAAGGGTGAGTCATTTTTTTAATCCATTAAACAGCGCTTAACACATTTTTACACTAATTTGCCTCATGTATCAAACTGAGTATTTTGTTTTATTTGACCTTTTTAGTTTTATTTTATTTTAACTTCATTCAATCAAATGCATGCTTATTATTTTTACAAATTTGATTAAACAGTGTTTAACATATTATTTCACAAATATGCCTCTTGTAGTATGAAACTTTGTATATTTTAGTTTTATTCAATCTAGCATATAACTTATTTTATACTGAATAACAGAGTTTGACCTTTTTAGTTTTATTTTATTTTAACTTCATTCAATCAAATGCATGCTTATTATTTTTACAAATTTGATTAAACAGTGTTTAACATATTATTTCACAAATATGCCTCTTGTGGTATGAAACTTTGTATATTTTAGTTTTATTCAATCTAGCATATAACTTATTTTATACTGAAGAACGGAGTAATGATAGCTATTTCAAAATGATTAAACTGCAACATAACATTAATATATTGTCACATGTTGTCCAAGAGTGATCAGATTATTTTAGTTTTATTTAATATAACAATATCTTTTTATACTTAATGAGACAGTAACATTAAAAAAAATCAAGTTATTTTTTAGTTATGTTCTGTAATTATGTAAAGATAGCCTCCCGGAACAGGTAGCATTGCACTTTAAATGATCCACGATAACTTGATCACTTGTCATACCTAATACATTAAAGTCATTGCGATGTGCTTCTCTGTGGTGTAATTGTTGCTAGTAGCAACAACGGTCTTATAATGAAAGCTCCTTTTTAAAGATACTCGCTGTGATGTTTGACATTTGAGTGTGAAGCCTCCGTTGATTCCTTGATTACTTAATCAATGCACTGCTGCACCGTTAGAATAAAAACAACTCACCGAATACGATAACTCGATACAAGAAGAATTTCTGTCAGGGCTTATACGTTATACTTGATTACTCCATTAATGACCTTAAGTGTCCAGTGTAATTTAAACTTCCAATTCCCTATGTGTGTTTTTCTTTCAGAGAGTGTGAGGTATTCAGTAAGAATCACGCTGCTCCGTTTTCCAAAGTGATCTCCTTCCACAAGAAGGAGCCTTTTGACCTCGAGGCCTTCTACAGCTGCCCTCAAGAGCTTCCATATCCGGACCAGAGAATAGGTAATCAATCATATTTGATGTTGTGAATCCCATAATGGGATCATAACCCAGAGTCTTCTCATTTTTTTCCCCAATCTCTTACCAGGATGCTTCACAGTACAAAATGTGGTACCGCAACCAGACGGAGACAGCTCTAAAGTGAAGGTCAAGGTGCGTTTTAATGTTCATGGCATCTTCAGTGTGTCCAGCGCCTCTCTGATCGAGAAGCAGAAAGGAGAAGGGGAGGACATGCAAATTGATGCAGAGCCGCTCGTGCAGAATGAAGGCAGAGCTGAGGATCAGGTAAACTCATTTTCATGATGAATTAAAAAAAAAATTGGTATTTTCATTCAAATTTTTAAATGTTGTGCCTCAGACCAAAATGCAAGTAGACCAGGACATCCAAAGCCAGGGGGACAACGTAAATGAAGAAGATTCCACCACTAAGGTTGGTAGTATGGACTAAGGTATCGACCGATATATCGGGCCGATTTGCGTTTTTTTCTTTGTGTCGGTATCGGCCGGGTTCGCCGATGTATTTTTCCAAGCTGCCCCGGTGGTAGACGACCCCGCAACACACGTAGTCGCGGTACCCCGCCCCCACTGTTGAATCACAACAAGGGCGCAATTTCAAAAGTAATAGTTAACTTGCTTTTAACACTTTACTAAGCCCATTGCATTTCACTGGGTGATCGCTAGGCATAACAGTTTAAGTCAGGGGTCTCATACTCAATTTACCTGGGCGCCACTGGAGCTAGGGTCTGGGCAAGGCTGGGCCGCATCAAGTTTTCCCAAAAAAAAACGCATTTATTAAAAACAGAAAAATATACAAACTTTTTCAGTGCTTTGGTTCCGATTTTCTACAATAAAAGCTCTGATAAAACATTCCACTGTTCTCAAATATCTTAATTTTTATTTTTCTGCACAAAATAAGATGAAAATAAATAAACAAATCAAGAATAAAGAAAATCAATCAATCAGTAATAAATAAATTTAATAATAATAATAAAACGGCAAATAATAAAAAACTTACGAAACCACATATAGTTGGTGGGTAGACAAATTATTTTTTTCAGATTAAAATGAACAAAGCATTATTAGAAACCCTGCAGACATGACAAAACACGACTATAGTCACATTTATACTCTTTTTATTCACAACATATTGCGCAACTGCAGGGTCTTGAGACACATGCTAACTCGCAAACTAGAGAGCTAGCGACCTAAACGATAGCCTTCAAGTTATTTCCTTTAAACTTAAATAGCCAAAAACTTACCACTTCCACACGGATAGGGAGGATAACTATTAAGTTATTTAACCTTTAACATGAACATTAATCAAACGTAATAATTTTTTCTGGGTACATGATACCATACAGCATCCATATCAAACTTGCGCGGGGCCGCACTAACATTAAACTTTCATATCAAGGCGGGAGCCTTGTCCTGCGGGCCGCGTGTTTGAGACCCCTGGTTTAAGTCATGGTGTGACAACAAGAAAGACCAAGAAAGAGCTGCGGAGGAGCAGTCATCACATCAATGCTAGATAAATTTAAACTACGACCTGTAATATTTATCATGGTCATTTTTTCATGTAAAGTGAGGGATCAAAAGCAGTATCGGCCAAACAAAATCGGCCATCGGCTAAGGGTGATGGAAAAAAATCGGTATCGGCATCGGCCCCAAAAAAAACCCATATCAGTCGATCCCTAGTATGGACCATAACATCTACACCATTGTGTTGTCAGTCAATGTGTTGATAGTTAATGTGGTGCAGGAGGGAAATGATGCAGGGGACATGCAAGATCCAGCAGCAGCAGCAGGAGGTAGCAAGGCCAAAGTGAAGGCAAAGAGCGCCGATCTGCCCATTGTGGCCAGCAACATCCGACAGCTTAACAGTGAAGTACTTTGCAGCTTTGTCCAGTATGAGGTGAGTACCTCTTGAGTATTCATTTAACACCTGCTTAAACTGAGAGCATGAAGTTTGATGCAGTATTTTGTATACAGCGTCAGATGATCGTGCAGGACAAACTAGTGAAAGAGGTGAACGATGCTAAAAATGCTGTGGAAGAATATGTATACGATCTCCGAAACAAACTCTGTGGCATCTATGAAAAGTACATCACAGAGGAAGTAAGTGCTTTTAAAATATATATATATTTAAGTATCGCATTTATGGTATTTCAATGTATCTCTCACCACTAGGACAGTAACAGGTTAACGTTGCTGCTGGAGGACACTGAGAACTGGCTGTATGAAGAAGGAGAGGACCAACCCAAAGATGTCTACGTGCAAAAACTAGACGCACTCAAGGTTTGTTTTCAGACTACCTTTTTTCCTTGACGTAGACGCTTCTATGAGCCGATTGTCTCGTCTTTTGCAGAATTTGGGTCAACCTATTCAAGAACGGCACAGAGAGCACGAGGCCCGGCCGAAGGCTTTGGAAGAGCTTGGCAAGCGGCTTCAGTTCTACATGAAGTTTGTCAACTCTTTTAAACAAAAGGTGATTCTGTTTTTACCGTGTAATTCGCTGCACATGTTGAGTCAAAGCCATTTTAATTGAATGGACCAAAATTATTCGTACCCTGGCTTCTTCTGGATGAAAATGGAAGTGGGGTGCTGGTGCCCATTTTCAAGATGGGTGTGAGTCTATTCCAAAGTGCAAAGAAAAGAGAAGAAAGAAAAGAGTTGTTTTCCATCTCTACACCCTTGCAAGGGTGCTGGAAGCTGCATGGGAGTTTGCGCATGTGCTTTGTGCCATTCAACGGGGACCTGGTTTGAGGATGGATGGATGGATGGATGGATGGATGGATGGATGGATGGATGGATGGGTGGATGGATGGATGGGTGGGTAGATGAATGGATGGATGGGTGGGTAGATGGATGGATGGGTGGGTAGATGGATGGGTGGGTGGGTAGATTGATGGGTGGGTGGGTAGATGGGTGGATGGGTGGATGGATGGATGGGTGGATGGGTGGATGGGTGGATGGGTGGATGGGTGGATGGGTGGATGGGTGGATGGATGGGTAGATGGATGGGTGGATGGATGGGTAGATGGATGGGTGGATGGATGGGTGGTTGGGTAGATGGGTGGGTAGATGGATGGGTGGGTAGATTGATGGGTGGGTAGATTGATGGGTGGGTAGATTGGTAGATAGATGGGTGGGTAGTTGGGTAGATAGATGGGTGGGTCGGTAGATAAGTTGATGGGTAGATGGGTAGGTAGATGGGTGGGTAGATGGGTAGGTAGATGGGTGGGTAGATGGGTAGGTTGATGGGTAGATGGGTAGGTTGATGGGCAGATGGGTAGGTTGATGGTAGATGGGTAGGTTGATGGGTAGACGGATAGGTTGATGGGTAGATTGATGGGTAGATGGGTAGATTGATAGGTAGATTAATAGGTAGATAGGGATCTATATCTAGATATAGAGATCTAGATAGATATAGAGATCTATCTAGAGAGCTATATCTAGATAGATATAGATAGATCTATTAGAGATGGATGGATGGATGGATGGATGGATGGATGGATGGATGGATGGATCTCTAGATATAGATCTCTGGATGGATGGGATGGTTGGGATGGATGGGATGGATGGGATGGATTATTCATCTCCCAAGAGAAATTCACGGATCCAGCAGCTTCAAGAAAATAAGGGAATGGTACTATGTAAAATAGTATAGTGAAATAAAATAAGGTACAAATAGCAAATACAGTAAAGGGCAAAAATATCAAAAATATAATAGCAAAGCAAGCAAAATATAATGCAAAAACATCCATCTGGTGCTGTTGTGCAAAGAGATGTTTGTCATGTTTGTATCATTCTACAATCCTCTCAATGGTCCCCAGGATGAACGTTACCAACACTTGAGTGTAGAAGAGGTGAACACTGTGGAGAAGTGCATGAACGACACGATGATGTGGATGAACAGCAAGATGAATGCACAGAATAAACTGGCCATCACTCAAGACCCCATCGTCAAAGTAGCAGAAATCATGGCAAAGATACAGGTATCTGGTATCTCTCAATCACTGTGATCACGTGATCCGGGCTGACATTATAAGTTCTGATTTACAGGAAATGCAGGATTTGTGCATCCCGGTGATCAACAGGTCCAAGCCCACTGTGGAAGAAGTGCAGGAGGTGAATGAACACAACAGCAAAGCTCACAATAACGGCCCTGCTTCCAAACAAGGCCCAGATGGGACGGGCGACGCCAAGGGAAACCAGCACATAAAATCCACCACAAGAGAGATGGAAATGGACTAAGGTGATCTGGCATTGGCATCCATCTCCACGACGACCCATCAGCAACCATGTAGACAGTAGGGGTAGTGTTACGGTACCTGTGACCGCTTCTCAATCCTCATCAGCCACGTGTGGATTTAGTGGCTTTGTTTTTCAGTTCACACTCTCAATATCTATCCTCATGTGACTGACTATGGTGTGCTTTTGCTTTTCAAAGCTTTTGACAATTAAAAAAGAAACAATACAATAGATCCAGATCTTTCACCTGTCCCTTAAAGGAAGCGTTTGCCTTCTGTGTCCTCTATTATAGCGTCTCAGCAGTAAACCCCACAGGTGAACCAGTGTACACAACAATAGCTGTTACCAAATTCTTAGTTTGTATGCAGTACTACTCATTCTATATATTTGTAATACATTTGAGGCGATGTTAAAGTCCACAAATGTAAAATTCTATTTTAATATTTAAGAAAAGCCACCATTATATTTAAGATTAGGAATTAACAACACATTCCCTATAGTGTCTGTAGGAAGTGATGGGCTGCCTATTTCCTTGTTTTCTTGCAAGTTTCCTTATAGGATTGAAGATGACAATAAACTCAGTAAGAGAAAAATATTTTATTGTGGAATGATTGTATTTTCAGGAACTAAAATGAAAAAGTAAATTTAAATGTTTCCAGGGGTGATGTGTATATAATCCACACACAGAACGATCAACATCATGTCTGTCTGCACTGCACTGTTCATATGATGAGGCGTTCAAGCACAATGTACAACTGACGGCTCGGGGCAGATAGCATTAAGGGGGCAACACATAGAAGCTGAATTTCTGATTATATAAAATTTAACATAAAAGCTACTAAAAGAATAAATATATAATTTCATGGAACAAATACTAGAATTATGTTGTAAAATCCTGTCAACTTGATTCTTACATGTTTATCTAATACTATAAGATGCATTTATGAGTTGTGTATTTATAAACAATAATTGTGTTTGAAACTAAGGGGGCGTGGCTAGTATAGAACGGGGCGTGGTCATGTGTGCCTCTGCGTCCTCAGCGTTTGCTGGGAGTGCTGACGTCACGCTAAGGCCGTCCCAATTAAAAAACGCTCCAAGGGTCCATAAAATGCTACTGAAATGTTGTCTTCTGCCATTAGCTCAGTGCTCATCTTGAAACTAATCTTTAATACTCCTCCATTGCCAGGATTATTTGCTAGCAGCGTTATAGGACCGGCAGTATAGCAAGAAGCTAGCGTATGTGAACACGTGACAACCCGAAAATATGCCGAAAGGGATAATATTTTGCAACTGCTTTGTTTCTCTGGGCGATTAGTTGAAATCATGACAATTAAGTTGGTGGGGATTTAGGTTATTGTCCATTAAATCTACAAACAATGCAATTACTGAAATAAATTGTGTAAACACTTCAATGTTGTTATCCATGTTACCATTGTTCTCCGCTTAGCCACGCCCAGGTCGCTTGATTACCAACATGGCGGACTTTCTGCTCCATTGCATACTTTACTACACACATTTGCGGTGAAGTGCGCAGGCTGAGATCTAGGGTCTTGGACTCTTAAAGGAACCAGTTTTCCTCGACCGCATTGGCTGCTGGTCCCTTTAAGGACACACCCCGAATTTGGATACAACCATTGATGACGTAAGCACGCAGGGTAACGGACGCGCATTTTCAAAATAATGGAGGCAAAACAAAAAATTCAAAATGGAAGCTACGACAAAGTTTTGGAGGGGAACATCACAACAATCCGTATTTGATGCATGACGACTGGCATTGGTGAATATCCATGAACGGATTACGTTAGCACAAGTCTACATGCGAACAAAGGCAAAATGAGTGTTTCAATCGGCGACAGAATTGAGGTGAGTGTTTGCTGCTAGCGCAAGTTAGCATCGACCGGCTAAGCGAGCTAGCGTACCGGTTCAAAACACGTAAAGAAGTTGTATTCTTTTTCTTTATTGCCGAATCAGCTCTGGTTGTTTTAATGTGTGAATAAGGTATCTGCATTTCGCCTGTAAACATTTTCCTCTATGTTGAACACACCCCCAAATTGGTTGTCGGTTGTCCGTAGTAAGGCGATATCCATTTCTGAAAATTATTAGCGTAACTTAGCGTAAGTCTGTTTAAAGTACTTTTTGTGTTACTGCAAGCTAGCAAGGACTGGTTAAGACATAGGTTACGCTACCACATACTTGTGACTTCATTTTAGCCTGAGTTGTTGTTGTTGCTACTTGTTATGCTTACATGTTCAAAACACGTAAATATATATTTCTTGGCGGCTTGAAGGTATAAATAAGGTATCTGAATTTCTCTTGTAAACATATTTGTCTTTGTTGAACACGCCCTCAAATTGGTTGCCACTCATTCATCATAAGGTATTATTGTTCATTAACTTTGGCCATATAAAGCAACTCCTGATGCGACTACTGTATTCTGTGTAAAATGTGCACTTTAATGTGTAAACATTTCGCCTAATTGTATGTGTAACATGACTCGGAATTGTCTTTGTTATCATACAGTAGTCATAATATCAGTATTTATGTTGGCCAAATAAAGTCACCACTAATGCTAATGTTCTGTGCGTAAATATGCTAATTGGAATGACGATGCGATTTTGTTGATTTTCTACCAAAAGCGGCGCTTTTTTCTATTCGTAATACAGTATGATTAGGAGGACCAACAGTGGTACTTTTGTCGCCGCCCCTCTGCTGCTTGGAGACGGCTCAGGTTGGCGTCTCTAGCGGGAAGAACGCCGGGATAATGACGGGTTGTGGTTGGCCATCTGATGGCGTCAGGTGTTCGTGGCTGCTTTAGCCGTTAGCATTTGTTGTGGGCGGATTTTACCATTATAAATCATTGGATGGATCATCCTTTTGCCGTCCAGCATGTCGCAGAGTGGAGGGACCTTTTACCAGCAAGTTCTCAACTCATACTTTCAAAACGGCACAGATGACGAGGATGCATTGTTTTTTAATCAGCAGATCAATATTGAGGTATTGTTTATGTGTGTTATGGGATCAAATTTGGCAAAAATGTATTGGGTTAGTGTACAAATGCACTAATTTTTATATTTTGCCGCACTCATTTGTGTATTTTTGAGAACTGACCATTGGGGGAACAAATAAAAATGCTCAAATTTAAACCTGATTGTAGATGCTCAATCCCCTGAATTAGAATATGTAATATATTCATTTATTATTTATTATGCACGTATCAATGCCCTCTCTCTTTGTTTTAGTGTCAGACTATGTTGTGTAGATTGTTGGAAATGTCTCTCGGGACCTATGTAGTCATAGGACAATGATGAATAAATAATTAATGTCACAATAAATAAAAAATAACATGCGCATCGGTGTCTGTTTTCCTTGTCTTTTGCATTTGTTCAATAGAACAACGGCATGAACAGAGTGAATATTGTCTTTATCTCGGTGGGTTGGGTGCAGGCTCGCTAGCATGCACACAGAGTGCAAAACGAGGGTAACGTAGTAGGAATTATATTAGATATATTTTTTTATATAAATAGCGTTAAAATCTCAGCAAATATCGAGATACTGGTAAGTCATAATCTGCATTATTTTATGTTTCCTTTCCCTGCAGGATTTTAAAGTCCTCACCCTCCTCGGCAAAGGCTCCTTCGCATGTGTCTACCGGGCAAAATCTGTCAAGACTGGTCTGGAGGTTGCCATCAAAACGGTAAGCGTTAGCTCACTCAATGTCGATGATTTTGTTCGTAACGCCACACAGCTGTCACGCCCCTCCTAATAGGTAGGATTTCTTGGCTCCCCGCTAATGTCAGTGTTTCATTGTCTTTGCAGACGACAGGTTGACTGTTCGTCACTTCCTCCTGTTAGGTGGCAGCGGTGTCATTTTCTCCTTTTCTGTCCTTTGCAGATCGACAAGAAATCCATGCACAAAGCCGGGATGGTCCAGCGTGTGACAAATGAGGTGGAGATTCACTGCCGCTTAAAGCATCCCTCCATACTTGAGGTAACATTTCACATGAATGCTAAATAAACGACTCTTTTCTAAAGGAGTCTGCTGGCACGTATTAGCTTTCTGTTATTGTTGCCATGGTTACATCTTCTCTTTACTGTAATCCCATAATTCACTCTTTAACAATGCACGAGATTGACTCCACAAGAGTGAGACAAGACAGGATTTTAACAGTTTTAAGGAACGCGCTGTACATTGAAAAAATATGGCCGTACAAACATTCATTCATTTTCTATCGCTTATCCTCACGAGGGTCGCAGGGGTGCTGGAGCCTATCCCAGCTGTCTTCAGGCGAGAGGCGGGGTACACCCTGGACTGGTCGCCAGCCAATCACAGGGCACATATAGACAAACAACCATTCACACTCACATTCATACCTATGGACAATTTGGAGTCGCCAATTAACCTAGCATGTTTTTGGAATGTGGGAGGAAACCGGAGTACCCGGAGAAAACCCACGCATGCATGCGGAGAACATGCAAACTCCACACAGAGATGGATGAGGGTGGAATTGAACTCAGGTCTCCTAGCTGTGAGGCCTGTGCACTAACCACTTGTCCACCATACAGCCTGTTTCATCCCTTATTATTCATTCATTCATTTTCTATCGCTTATCCTCACTAAGGTTTCGGGCATGCTGGAGCCTATCCCAGCTGTCTTCGGACGAGAGGCAGGGTACACCCTGGACTGGTGGCCAGCCAATCACAGGGCACATATAGACAAACAACCATTCACACTCACATTCATACCTATGGACAATTTGGAGTTGCCAGTTAACCTAGCATGTTTTTGGAATGTGGGAGGAAACTGGAGAACATGCAAACTCCACACAGAGATGGCCGAGGGTGCAATTGAACCCTGGTCTCCTAGCTGTGAGATCTGCGTGCTAACCACAAGACCACCATGCAGCCCGGCTGTTTTTTTTATATTCATCCCAGTCACAAAACAACACATGTGCGTTGTGAAAACTGATGCTCAACATTTTAGAGAACAAATAAACCACTGATATATGTATATTATTATTTTTTTTATTATTACATTTGTTGTATTTGTTTATGATGAAATTGCACTTCTTATGTGTTTTGCAGCTGTACAACTATTTTGAAGACAGTAACTATGTGTACCTGGTGTTAGAGATGTGTCACAATGGAGAGATGGGCCGCTACCTGAAGGAGCGCAAGATGCCTTTTTCCGAGGAGGAAGGTCAGATTTTCCATTTGAAATAATGGTATTTATGTAATGTTTATTTTGTGGCATATTACTATAAAGCAGGGGTCTCAAACTCAATTTACCTGGGGGCCACTGGAGCTAGGGTCTGGGCGAGGCTGGGCTGCATCAGGTTTTCCAAAAAAAAACAAAACGCATTTATTAAAAACAGAAAAATGAATAAACTTTGCTTTGGTTTTGATTTTCTACAAGAAAAGCTCTGATAAAACATTCCACTGTTCTCAAATATCTTAATGTTTATTTTTCTACAAAAAATAAGAAATAGAATAAATAAACAAATCAAGAATAAAGAAAATCAATCAATCAGTAATAAATAAATATAATAATAATAATAAAATGGCAAATAATTAAAAATTAAGAAACCACATATAGTTGGTGGGTAGACAAATTATTTTTTTCAGATTAAAATGAACAAAGCATTATTAGAGCCCTGTAGACATGACAAAACAAGACTATAGTCACATTTATACGTACTCTTTTTATTTACCAATCAACATATTATATATTATCAACATATTGCGCAACTGCAGGGTCTTGAGACACATGCTAACTCGCAAACTAGAGAGCTAGCGACCTAAACGGTAGCCTCCAAGTTATTTCCTTTAAACTTAAATAGCCAAAAACTTACCACTTCCACACGGATAGTGAGGATAACTATTAACAGTTATTTAACCTTTAACATGAACATTAATCAAACGTAATAATTTTTTCTGGGTACATGATACCATACAGCATCCATATCAAACTTGCGCGGGCCGCACTAACATTAAACTTTCATATCAAAGTGGGGGCCTCAAACTAGTGTCCTGCGGGCCACATTTGGCTATTTGGTTATTTACAACATATTGTGCAACTGCAGGGTCTTGAGACACATGCTAACTCGCAAACTAGAGAGCTAGCGACCTAAACGGTAGCCTCCAAGTTTTTTCCTTTAAACTTAAAAAGCCAAAAACTTACCACTTCCACACGGATAGGGAGGATAACTATTAACAGTTATTTAACCTTTAACATGAACATCAATCAAACGTAATAATTTTTTCTGGGTACATGATACCATACAGCATCCATATCAAACTTGCGCGGGCTGCACTAACATTAAACTTTCATATCAAGGCGGGGGCCTCAAACTGTGTGTCCCTGCGGGCCGCGTGTTTGAGACCCCTGCTATCGAGATATGATTTTTCCCCGAAATAAGCTGATGGTTGATTCCCACTAGTTTTCCTCCTTTTTCAGTAGTGTCCTTTATGTGTTTTTTGTCACAGCGAGACACTTCATGCATCAAATAGTGAAAGGGATGCTGTACTTACACACTCACGGCATCTTGCATCGAGACCTGACCTTGTCAAACTTGCTGCTGACCAACAACATGAACATTAAGGTCGCAGACTTCGGCCTGGCCACTCAGCTCAAACTCCCCACCGAGAAGCACTTCACCATGTGCGGGACGCCCAACTACATCTCCCCCGAGGTGGCCACGCGCAGCGCTCACGGCCTCGAGTCTGATGTCTGGTCACTGGGCTGCATGTTCTACGCCTTCCTCATGGGCCGCCCCCCGTTTGACACGGACACAGTCAAGCACACGCTCTCCAAAGTGGTCCTTGGGGAATATGAGATGCCCGGTCATGTTTCTCCGGAGGCTAAGGATCTCATCCATCAGCTTCTGCAGAAGAATCCCGCTCATCGGCCCAGCCTGTCTGCGGTTCTGGACCATCCGTTTATGACTCAGAGCCTGCTGTGCAGGACCAAGGCCAAGGATCTGGGCCTGGTTGATGATTGCTCCATGGATAGCGGCATTGCTACCATCTCCACGGCCTGCACCTCCTCAATGTCAGGCAGCAGCGGAAGCCGCCTTCAGAGGAGAACACGGCACATCATTGGCTCAGCGCTGCCCAACCGCATGACTGCCATCCCGAACCTTCCACTCCAGCCCACCAGGACCTGTTTTGAGGATGGAGATGAGTGGCAGCATCAGCAGCAGCAGCAGCATCCACTGGACATATTTCACAATGAAGGTAGAGGCAGGGTTCTTCATGGCGGAGGAACTAGTCAGCCACACTCCCGCTACCTCCGGAGAGCCCAATCTTCGGATCGCTGCGGCTCCTCAGTACCGCTCCAAGGACCCGGTCCGACCGAGCAGGGCAGATGTCACTCAGAGGAGTCACTAACAGGCAAAGGAAGACCAGTCTTCCCTTTGTCCTCCACGCCTCATCCGTTCTCAGAGCATGGGCAGATACCTTCACCTCCTGTCAAGCAGTCCGCGAAGTAAACACACTCTTTCTCTTCCTACTCCGTCAACCTGACTGTTACTGTATGGATTTACTTCTACTCTTTTATTTTCCAGTTCTGGATACATGTTCTCCACTCAGACGGCACATCCATCAAACCTTCCATATCAGGACATGGAGGGAGTTACTAACTGGCTCAATAACGAAGGTAAACTCTTGATGTCTGTGCGTGTATGAGATACACTACAAAGTTCCGGATTGTGTTGGATGTTGCCAAGTTGTATCTTCTCGCTTATAAGCTCCGGACATGAATGAAAGGATTTAAAACCAGTAAGCGTTAAATAGTCCAAACAGTGAAGAATTAAACTCCAGCTCAAGAAGATCCTGACTAATATTTCCTTTTCTTTCTCAGGCTGCGGCCTGAGGCCCGCCGACAGAAGCACTCACAGCAGCGGTGTTAGTTTCCATGGCGACAGAGGCCACTTAGAGGTCCACGGCTCGTGGACGGATCAGGCGGTAAGCCGGTCCGCCGACCCCCATCACAGCCTGCATCACACCAACCCCTCCAGCCTGGACATGTACCAGAGAGAGAATCAACCCGGAGCTCACTTCCAGCCTCCTCACTGCTCCTCATCATCATCATCATCTCAGCTCCCCTGCGCTAAATCCAGCACGGAGAAGAAGACCTTGAGAGACCTGGTCCCGCCTCTGTGTGCCGCAAGACTGAAGGCCATAAGACAGAAGACTAAAAACGCAGTTGTAAGATGTTCCTACAGGTGTTCTCCGTTGATGATTTAAAGCCAATTAAAGGAGGTATCTCTACGCAGGTCAGCATCCTGGACACAGGCGAGGTATGCATGGAGCTCTTAAAGTGCCAAAATGGACAAGAGAGGGTTAAAGAAGTCCTCAGGATCTCCTCCGACGGCTCCATGGTGAGATCTTCATTTCTCAGACGCGCGCTTTTACTCTTTTTATTTTGTTCATCAACATCTAAGCCGGAATATGCCGTTTCCCGCAGGTGACGATCTACCAGCCCAATGGCGGGAAAGGGTTTCCCGTGCTGGACTGTCCACCTGCCCCCCCAGAAGATATCCTCATTTGCAGCTATGATGACCTTCCAGGTTAGCGTACATGTGAGCGCACACGACCTCGCTCTGATTTGTTGTACTCATCGGTGCTTGTTGCGTCTTTTAGAAAAATACTGGAAGAAGTACCAGTACGCCTCCAGGTTCGTTCAGCTGGTGAAGTCCAAGACCCCCAAGGTGACCCTTTATACCAAGTACGCCAAGGTCATGTTGATGGAGAACTCCCCCAACGCTGACCTGGAGGTCTGCTTCTATGACGGTGAGCTACTTTTAATATTTCAATAGCATGGAACTACAATAGTGGGAATGCTTATAAACTACAATTTCATACCTTTATTTTTAATATACTGTATTACGTAATAAACCATACAACCCATTATTAGTAAAAAAAAAAATGCATTTCAAAGCAAATATTATTATATTTTTTACTAAATTAAGCATAAAAATGAGTTAATGAAGTAAAATACAAATATAAGAAGATGCATTCAAAGACACTGGGAATTACCTGTAGTATTCTACACTGGTCAGTAGGTGTCAGTAATGTTTGATGAGACACACGAGCACGAAACTTTATTGTAGGTTTGATTTATGTCACGACAGGCACAATAATGCCTATTAAAAATACAGACTCTGAACCCCCGATGCCACTTCCTGTCTTCCTGTTGTCATTTAGCACAACACACAATAGCGCAAGTATCTTATTATATCTACAATATTGGCTAATATGAGTGTAAAGGTGACTATAGGGGTGCTATTGTCTGTGTAGAGGGCTCTAATAATGTTAAAAACTGTATTTAGAAGGTTGTAAACAGGCGGAAATTGCTGGAGCCTATCCCAGCTGTCTTCGGGCGAGAGGCGGGGTACACCCCGGACTGGTGGCCAGCCAATCACAGGGCGCATATAGACAAACACCCATTCACACTCACATTCATACCTATGGACAATTTGGAGTCGCTAATTAACCTATCATGTTTTTGGAATGTGGGAGGAAACCGGAGTACCTGGAGAAAACCCACACAAAACTCCACACAGAGATGGTCAAGAGTGGAATTGAACTCGGGGCTCCTAGCTGTGAAGCCTGCATGCTAACCACTTGCACACCATGCAGCCCTTGCCCAAAATTAATATCCGTTTATTCGTTCATTCATTAATTTTCTACCGCTTTTCCTCACAAGAGTTGCGGGGGGTGCTGGAGCCTATCCCAGCTGTCTTTGGGCGAGAGGCGGGGTACACCCTGGACTGGTGGCCAGCCAATCACAGGGCACATATAGACAAACAACCATTCACACTCACATTCATACCTATGGACAATTTGGAGTCGCTAATTAACCTAGCATGTTTTTGGAATGTGGGAGGAAACCGGAGTACCCGGAGAAAACCCACACAAAACTCCACACAGAGATGGCTGAGGGTGGAATTGAACCCTGGTCTCCTAGCTGTGAGGTCTGTGCGCTAACCACTAGATCACCGTGCAGCGCCTGGAACCAATTAACAGTGATAAAAGAGGCATTGTGTTTCATGTTCCTCTATGTGTGGTTCCTCTACCACACAGGAGCGAAGACCCACAAGACGTCGGAGCTGGTGCGAGTGGTGGAAAAGAGCGGGAAGTCGTGCACGGTGAAAGGCGAGGCGGGGCTGAGCGGTCTGAGCCCCGAGGGCCGCGCCTACGTGGAGCAGTCTGACGAGGGACACGGCCTGTGCCTGTCCTTGGAGGCGGCCATCACGCTGGAGGAGGAGCGCAGCACCAAGAAGGTTCCTTTCTTCCCCATCACCATTGGAAGGTACCACAACACGACGAGTCCATCCTCCTCCTCCTCCTCCTCCTCCTCTTCCTCTTCCAGGCTGCATCATTATTCCTGCTTATCTTCTTTAGGAGGCCCGCCAACCCCGACTCAACATCATCACTTCCGTCTCAGCCGACCGCTCCTCCTGATACACTTTCACCTCCTCAACCTCCGAAGATCACCCCTTCGGTGAGTCTCTCAGTGTGCGTAGATCAGGGGTCTCAAACACGCGGCCCGCAAGCCAAATGTGGCCCACAGGACACTAGTTTGAGAAAGGTTAAATAACTGTTAATAGTTATCCTCCCTATCCGTGTGGAAGTGGTAAGTTTTTGAATAAAGAAAATCAAGCTAGCAACCTAAACGGTAGCCTTCAAGTTATTTCCTTTAAACTTAAATAGCCAAAAACTTACCACTTCCACATGGATAGGGAGGATAACTATTAAGAGTTATTTAACCTTTAACATGAACATTAATCAAACATAATTTTTTCTGGGTACATGATACCATACAGCATCCATATCAAACTTGCGCGGGCCGCACTAACATTAAACTTTCATATCAAGGCGGGGGCCTCAAACTAGTGTCCTGCGGGCCACATTTGGCCCGCGGGCCTCGTGTTTGAGACCCCTGCTGTATGGTATCATGTACCCAGAAAAAAATGATTACGTTTGATTAATGTTCATGTTAAAGGTTAAATAACTCTTAATAGTTATCCTCCCTATCTGTGTGGAAGTGGTAAGTTTTTGGCTATTTAAGTTTAAAGGAAATAACTCGGAGGCTACCGTTTAGGTCGCTAGCTCTCTAGTTTGCGAGTTAGCATGTGTCTCAAGACCCTGCAGTTGCGCAATATGTTGTAAATAAAAAGAGTATAAATGTGACTATAGTCGTGTTTTGTCATGTCTACAGGGCTCTAATAATGCTTTGTTCATTTTAATCTGAAAAAAAATAATTTGTCTACCCACCAACTATATGTGGTTTCTTAAGTTTTTATTATTTGGTGTTTTATTATTATTATATTTATTTATCTATTACTGATTGATTGATTTTCTTTATTCTTGATTTTTTTAAATTTATTTTTCATCTTATTTCATGTAGAAAAATAAAAATTAAGATATTTGAGAACAGTGGAATGTTTTATCAGAGCTTTTCTTGTAGAAAATTGAACCAAAGCTAAGTTTTTTTCATTTTTTCTGTTTTTAATAAATGCATTTTTTTTAAATTGTTTTTTTTGGAAAACCAGTCTCACCCAGACCCTAGCTCCAGTGTCCCCCAAGTAAATAGGGTTTGAGACCCCTGGTGTAGATGTTGTCATCCTCAACATTGCTACCATGTGTATGTGTAGATGATCTCCTACGACGGCTCTGACTTCACCTCGGCCAGCCTGAGTAAGAAAAGCTCTCCCACTCGTCAGGACGTCCTGCAGAACACAGGCAAAGTGGTCAAGTCCATTTTTGTGCCCAACGTGGGCTGGGCCTCACAGGTAAGGAGGCTACGTTAGCATCCAGCGCTACAGATGATGCTGTCCTTTTTTATAAAACATGTGGTCGTTATTCTCCTCAGCTCACAAGCGGCGAAGTGTGGGTGCAGTTCAACGACGGCTCTCAGCTGGTGGTTCAGGCCGGGGTATCCTGCATCACCTACACGTCTCCCGAGGGACGCATCACCAGGTGACGATTACCCACTTCATTACACATCTCACCTGTGGATGACACAATGTCACTAGTGGGCCCTAAATGCATCAGTTAGATTCACAGGAAGCAGGCAATAATCGGAGAAAGGTTGTTATGCCGCAAAATTTCTTTGCATTACTAATGATTTGGAGTGCATGAGAAAATATGACATTTTGGTCCTGTTTCTAATATTATTTTGGTGGATTTAGTTTTTTACAGTGAGTAATGGTAATGGTTTTATTTCATTTGAACATGCATCAGATTACAATTGAATGCATCACATAATCAGTTCACAGTTCCACATGTCCAAAAGGAGTAGGAAGAAGCAAAGCTTATTAAATCCTACCCCTCCATCTGGTACTTTTACAATCAGTAACTGTTACATTTGTTCACTTCCTGCTTTCTAATATAATTTAAGTTTTTTTTATTTTTATTTTTTAATATATATATATTTTTTAAATTAAAACGTTTTTTTTTTTAATTAAAAAAAATAATATATTTTTTATATTAAATCCTACCCCTCCATCTGGTACCTTTACAATCAGTAACTGTTACATTTGTTCACTTCCTGCCTTTCTAACATAATTTTGTTTTTTGTTTTTTTAATTAATTAATTAATTAATTTATTTATTTTTTTAATTTTAATTTTTTTATGGTTTTATTTCATTTGAACATGCATCAGATTACAATTGAATGCATCCCATAATCATTTCACAGTTCCACATGTCCAAAAGGAGTAGGAAGAAGCAAAGCTTATTAAATCCTACCCCTCCATCTGTTAGATTTGTTCACTTCCTGCTTTCATAATATAATTTTTAAAAATTATTTATTTATTTATTTGTATTTATTTTATACATTTTTATTTTATTTTACATTTTTTATTTTACATATGTTCACTTCCTGCCTTTCTAATATAGTTTTATTATATTTTTTTAATTCAAAAATTAAAAAAAATTTTTTTGTAGCCTTATGCATTATTTTAGCTGTTTGAAGATGAACTATATCAGCAAGTTGAAGTATTTGTGATTTTAGAAATAAGGAGTTAGTATGTTCTCTGTAGGCGCCATTATGCATTTTCCTTACTGACCTTTTTTTGCAGTACATTTATCCAGTGAAGATTACTTTTATAGTTATTAGCCCATATTTCCACACAATAAATAAGAGCAATAAAGAGTGCAAGGAATGCATGAATTGAATGACTGAATGTTTGCGTATGTCACTTCATGTATATCGACGATTAACGATGTACGTGTTCGTTCCACGCAGGTACAAAGAGAACGAGAAGCTTCCAGAGCACGTCAAGGAGAAGCTGCACTGTCTCTCCACCATTCTCGGACTGTTGGCCAACCCTGGGGCACGTCCCACACGGCAACCCCATTAGCATTTAATAGCCCTCTTTAACCTCTTGTCTGCTCTTCTTGTAAATATCTATGTGTTGTTTTTTTTTTTTTACATGTACAGAAAATTATGAAAATATTTTATTTTTCTGAAGGGATCATTATTATTATTGTATAGCATCTTAGAAATATTTCATGTGATTTTTTTTTTTTTTACTATTATGGAATGTGCCATTCATCAAACTGGGGGCCAATAAATGTCTGTGGAGAATTGCTCACGTGGAAAGAAATCACAAAAAAAAACAAAAACACATTTTCACTCATTTATTTCAGTCTCTGGTCGGTTGACTGTTTGATTTAAAAAAAAAAAAAAAAGCTGTGGATTCCTTTTTTGAATGACAACAATGCATACCAAACAACGGCACTGTACGGTTGTAAGCTTAGGCGTATAATACACGTACTGTACACGACACCCAAGGAGTAAACATTTGGAGGCGTGGAAACAGGCCGGGGTGCACAGATTCACCAATTTATCACGTTATTAACGTGACATTGAACACAACATGGTTGATTCCCCTAAATGATGCTGGTGAGATGGTCCCCACTAATAAATGAAGAAGCAGGCTTTATAATAAGAACCCCCCACCCCCTGACCCCACCCCACTCAAAATAAGATTTGGCAGTTTTGCACACATTTGTCCCTTTTAACACATTTGTTCTCCATATTTTTTTCTTCTAGTAAATATAACTTGTTCACATGCCGACATTTTATATAAAACATTTTTCTCCCCCAATAAAATCTCAGCAAAATAAATCGCTCTTAGTAAAACAAAAAATATATTAAAAAACAAATCAAATTTCCCACATGAGGGGTGACTTTAATTTCTAATTCTAATTCATTAAAGTCGCATCTATTTTTATTTTTTAGTGAGTCGAGTTAAGTCCGTTTCAGCAGCAGACGATTCCATTCAAGTGAGGGTAATGTTTGGAACATCGAGTCGTAAATCATTGGGTATTGTGTAAAAAAAATAATTAAAAAGTGAAATAAATGATCTTATTAACAAAAATAGAGTCGATTGAATCCACAGGAGAGTAGTTAGCTAGCAGAAAACACGAGGACAAAATAAGCGGTGAGAAATCTCATAATGGAATCGTCCGAGTGGCGGAAACAAAAAAAAACAGACGGAATGTGTCTTCCTGTTGGTCACACGGAGTTGTTTTTTTCTTTTCAGCTGTCTAAAGTCAAAATGACGACACTCGCAAACAGCTTGTCTCTTTCAAACTTAACCCCTACGCTTTGTGCAGGAGTCAGTTTGAACACACGCATCCAAACAAAAGGATCGATCATACATTGCACATCTGATCCGGCGGCAATTCTAAGCCATTTGCTCCCTGGGCTGAACTGCAGCAAATACAAATCAGGTTCACATTACAGTTAAAGTCTCATTAGACACAACCAACAATACAAAAAAAGGCCATGAGAGAAAAGAAAGCTTTACACCCAATCACCATCATTTGCAAAACAAAAAACTACAAAGGAAAAGCTTCTGATTAGATATATTACCATGAACATCATAATTATTATGATTATTATTCATTGTTATGTGTTTTTTTTTCTCATGGGGAGTCACTGGGAGGAAGCCTTGGTGGCTATCGTGGACACGCAGTGCTGTTGGAAATTGGGCGACATCGGCGAGTTGCAGCCCAGTCTCTGACGCTGGCCCTTCAGTCCTGCCGCGTCCCCTTCCACGATCCAGGGGCCGCCGCCGCCATTATTGCCGCCGCAGCAACAACACGCCGGTGCTGACGTGGAGGCGGGCCCGGGGGCGCTCAAGTCGTGGGAGCTGTGACTCTGGAGGACGCCGCTGATGTGGTTGAGCAGGTCGTTGAAGAACCCGGGCACGCCCTCGTAACCTGGACAAGCAGGTATGTCACTCAACGGATATATCCTGACGGATATACATCAAGGGGTCTCAAACATGCGGCCCGTGGGCCAAATGTGGCCCGCAGGACACTAGTTTGAGGCCCTAGTTTGAGTTTCAGTGCTTTGGTTTCGATTTTCTACAATAAAAGCTCTGATAAAACGTTCCACTGTTCTCAAATATCTTAACGGTACCACTTCCACACGGATAGGGAGGCTAACTATTAACAGTTATTTAACCTTTAACATGAACATTAATCAAACGTAATAATTTTTTCTGGGTACATGATACCATACAGCATCCATATCAAACTTGCGCGGGCCGCAATAACATTAAACTTTCATATCAAGGCGGGGGCCTCAAACTAGTGTCCTGCGGGCCACATTTGGCCTGGCCCGCGGGCCGCGTGTTTGAGACCCCTGCTGTATGGTATCATGTACCCAGAAAAAAATATTACGTTTGATTAATGTTCATGTTAAAGGTTAAATAACTGTTAATAGTTATCCTCCCTATGCGTGTGGAAGTGGTAAGTTTTTGGCTATTTAAGTTTAAAGGAAATAACTTGAAGGCTACCGTTTAGGTCGCTAGCTCTCTAGTTTGCGAGTTAGCATGTGTCTCAAGACCCTGCAGTTGCGCAATATGTTGTAAATAAAAAGAGTATAAATGTGACTATAGTCGTGTTTTGTCATGTCTACAGGGCTCTAATAATGCTTTGTTCATTTTAATCTGAAAAAAATAATTTGTCTACCCACCAACTATATGTGGTTTCTTAAGTTTTGATTATTTGCCGTTTTATTATTATTATTATTATTATTATTCTGTTTTTAATAAATGTTTTTTTTTTTTTTTTGGAAAACCTGATGCGGCCCAGCCTCGCCCAGACCCTAGCTCCAGTGGCCCCCAGGTAAATTGAGTTTGAGACCCCTGATCTACATACTATATATTACATTGATCTGTAATATTTCATATTTTTCTCCAGATGTGCTCACTAATGTTCTCTGGTTCCCCCTAGTGGACACATCACCCATGACATCATCATTTCCCTAAATGAAATAGTGTATTTTTGTATTGTTCCTGCATGACAGTACTTTATTTATACTGAGCGTGAATTTCCCTGGAGGCCAAGGGATCAATACATTCCCATTTCATCTAACATTCCCGATTTCATTTTCTTTCCTTGTTGTTTCTCCAGCTCCAAAATCTAATCAGCATCTCCAGAGGACGTCTGCTTACCCGGGAAGGCGTTGACGTCAATGACAGCATGTTGGCCCGTTTGGTTATTGATGATGACGTCGATGCCAAACAAGGACACGCCCAGCGCTTGTCGCAAGGACCTGGACAATTCTCGGATGACGTCGTCGCTGGGAGGCTGAGACACGCCCTCTACGTTGTCCCTCTGAAAGGTCAGGAACGTAGTAAACAAGTTGAGTGTCGCTCCGGAGGACTTGAATACATTTCCTTCCCTTTTGTGTGCATTTTAATGAAAGAAAACAAGCTAATATGAGCTAGCTAACAATGCATGTCATTGCGAGGTACCGATTTCGACTACAAAATTGTCAAAAATGTATTCTTTCATATACTGTACATGCTGTGATCATGCACTGATGATGACATATAATGCTAACAATATATTGCTAGCCCATCTAGCTAACGCTACTTCCGTAAAAAAAAAACAGCCACAACGCTTAAATGTCCGCTCTCATCGCGATGGCTGTGTCTTCCAGCACAAAAATAATATAATAAATAATAATAAATATTAATAAATAATAATAAAAAATAATATTAATAATACATAATAAATGATAGTAATAATAAATAGTAATAGTAATAATAATAAATAATAGTAATAATAATAAATAATAAATATATAAATAATAAATAAAAAAATGCTGACATCAAATGAGTAATAATAATAATAAATAATAATAAATAAATAAAAAATAATAATAAATAATAATAATAAATATATACATAATAAATAAAAAAATGCTGACATCAAATGAGTCTTATTGAGTGATGACAACATTAACGGCTAGCGAGGCGTCGTGCTAAAGCTAGGTAACTCCGCCGAATAAAAATAGTTCTTCGTGTTAGCTGCCATAGCTTGGTTAATATTGTTAATACTGTTATTTTGTGTGTGTGTGTGTGTGTGTGTTCGGGCTTTAGCGTCGAAAAGTCGATCCCATGACAGCCATTGTTAGCTAGCTCAAACTAGCTTGTTTTATTTCATTAGAATGCACAGAAAAGGGAAAAAAATGTGCAAAAATTAAGTTAGGTGTGTGTTGTGTTATATTGCAAATGTGTTAAAAATAAATAAAAGATACTACACACCAATACATGCTAACATGCTAACAAAGCATAAGCAACAAATGCATGTATTTCATTATTCTAGGAACGCAAATAAGCAAATAAGCGAAACTTCTCCGCTAGAATGCTCGACCACCTCTCTACAAAGTTTATTATACATTTTGTGCAACTTTTCCAATAAAAAAAGAAATCAGCCATGATTGTCAGCGGTCAAGTCAAGTTAAAGTCATACACACCGAAGTCAAGTCAGAGGATGACTCCGGCTTGGAAACGTTGTGGCTGTTGAAGAAAATGGCTTTCCTGTCTGAAAAGGGAAGAATAAAAAAAAATAAATTGAATGCAATATGTTTTAGTCACACTAGGTGGCGACAAAGCGCCATCATTGAAGAGACTACCCACAGTATAACACTAACTTTACTTAATGTCAGCATCTCAAATTCACTGTGTTTTTTGTAGAACTTACACACTATTATCCCACATGAATACACACACACACACACACACATACACACACACACACATTTGACAATTTAGTAGTGTGGAATTCCTGAAAAAAAAGTTGCTGCATGCTTTGAATGGGAAAAAGTGGCACCATCTGGTGGACAAATATGGAAGCTCGGAGTACAGTGAAGTCACTGACACCGTGACACAGAAGGTCACATGACTGGCAGAAACATAAACCATTTGGTGTCCAGGTGATCTTTAGAATCTGTTAGAAACTAGCATTAGCATTAGCATAGCGTCCAAATAGCAAATGTTCGATTCCGGCATCATATGAGGCGTACTGTACTGCTGCTCCATGTGCTATGAGATCTATCGGACCAAACAGAACATTCCAGACCCGGGGGGCACCAAAGTGTCCTCTCTGCACTGTTTGCATGGAATGGAATGGGGCGGCAGGGGTGGGGGGGTGTGGGGTTGAGGGCGGACGCCATCCACAGTGTTTATATGCCTCTGGGTTACTTTCAACATGTTGAACAAAAGTCAATTGCTCTTACGAGCCTTAAAAAAGGACGAGTAGGTCCAATCCCAGAGACTGTAAAGACGTTTCACGAGCGCTTTTATTGGCATCGTTTGGAGTTGGACCGTCTCGCTTACCTGCAGGTCCGGCGGGGAAGTTCTTGAGGGACGGCCTCTCCACCACCGTGTAGGAGTCACCCACCACAAACACCTTGTAGAGCACAGCGTTGTGGTTGATGAAGCTCTGGATGACACAGGGAGGCTTGACGTCCTTTAGGTCCTCCTCGCTGAAGATAATGGCCATCTGGGGAGGGGGGGGGGGGCAGGAGGTCACAAAGATGCAACTGATTTCCGATAATTATGTGCTATGTATATATATATATATCACTATATTGACACTTACTATGGTACACCTTATGTCATTGGATGGTCATATCACCTCGTATTTCGGTATGTGACAATAAATAAATAAAATATAAATAAACAAATAAATAAATAAAATAAAATTTATAAAATAAAATAAAAAATTATAAAATAAATACAAATAAATAATTAAATAATTAAAAAAATGTATTAGGAAAGCAGGAAGTGAACAAATGTAACAGTTACTGATTGTAAAAGTACCAGATGGAGGGGTAGGATTTAATAAGCTTTGCTTCTTCCTACTCCTTTTGGACATGTGGAACTGTGAACTGATTAAGTGATGCATTCAATTGTTATCTGATGCATGTTCAAATTAAATAAAAACATTAAAAAAATTTAAAAATTTAAAAAATTAAAAACTATTTTTTTTTAAATTAAAAAAAATACAATTAAATACAATTAAATTATATTAGGAAAGCAGGAAGTGAACAAATGTAACAGTTACTGATTGTAAAAGTACCAGATGGAGGGGTAGGATTTAATAAGCTTTGCTTCTTCCTACTCCTTTTGGACATGTGGAACTGTGAACTGATTATGTGATGCATTCAATTGTAATTTGATGCATGTTCAAATGAAATTAAACCATTACCATTACCATTACATGTACAAAATGTATTGAGACTTTCTGTGAAATCAATGGATTCATCAATCGGGGCTTGACTAGGCAGCCCACCTCCATGTCTTTGTCCTGTGCTGATTTTGGCACATTTTGTAGTGGGCCTTTTATTGTAGCCATTGGAAAATATACTGTTAATCTAAGAAGATACGTTGGACTCCGGGGAAGGTTCTGACCAAGTACGGGTCCATAAGGGCGTGCCTGGATGAGTTCGGGGACCAGGACCCCCCCAACACCGGTACTCACACATACACACAAAGTCCCACAAACATACTTCCTGTCAGCCGTGTTGACAAGGCACCTTTGTCCGTACTTCTGATCTTATCTAGTGTGGCTGTTTGCAAAGGAGTTAAGAGACAATCCAGTGTTGGTGCAAACAGGGTGGTGCTCTGTGACCTCCTACCTCGTGGGAGTTGGTTCCGTGAGCCACACGAGTTTTGCAAACTGAGAAAGAAGGCAAGGCGGGGAAATATGTCAAATCATGACAACAACAACGGTACTGGAGTAGTGTGTTTTATTTTGTAAAAAAAAAAAAAAAAAGACTTACTGAATGGGAATGTGAGTCCGTGTTTCCTGATCTGCTCCAGTACATCCGGGCTGCACTCGGAGTTGAGTACCATGAAGGGAGGAGATCGAATCCTCTCATCTACGCCAACGACAAGGAATAAAGCAAAGAAAAACACTGTGAGCTATTAAAAGCATAATGTAAGTGGAGCCTGGTTCTTTACATGGGGTGAGGGGTTAATCAGATTAATCATTAATTAATTAATCTCTTAATATACATTTTCAAAACATTTTATTATGGTACCATCAACAGATATATCAGCACACAATTGACTTATTTTCTATTATATTTTATAAGTCACTTCCACTTCCATGGAGACTGCATGGTGGACGAGTGGTTAGCATGAAGGCCTCACAGCTAAGAGACCCGCGTTCAATTCCACCCTCGGCCATCTCTGCGTGGAGTTTTGTGTGGGTTACTCCGGTTTCCTCCCACATTCCAAAAACATGCTAGGTTAATTAGCGACTCCAAATTGTCCATAGGTATGAATGTGAGTGTGAATGGTTGTTTGTCTATATGTGCCCTGTGATTGGCTGGCCACCAGTCCAGGGTGTACCCCGCCTCTCGCACAAAGACAGCTGGGATAGGCTCCAGCACCCCCGCGACCCTCATGAGGAAAAAGCGGTAGAAAATGAATGAATGAATGAATACTTCCATGGTGACTGCACGGTGGAAGAGTGGTTAGCATGAAGGCCTCACAGCTAGGAGACCCGCGTTCAATTACACCCTCGGCCATCTCTGTGTGGAGTTTTGTGTGGGTTTTCTCCGGGTACTCCGGTTTCCTCCCACATTCCAAAAACATGCTAATGTTAATTAGCGACTCCAAATTGTCCATAGGTATGAATGTGAGTGTGAATGGTTGTTTGACTTCCTTTATTGTCATTGTGCAATAACACAGCAGTGAAATTGCCAACAAAATGTCGTTGCCTGGCTCCCGTGTAATACCAGAGACATAAGAAGGTGGTCGAGTGGTTAGCGTGCAGACCTCACAGCTAGGAGACCAGGGTTCAATTCCACATTCGGCCATCTCTGTGTGGAGTTTTGAGTGGGTTTTCTCCGGGTACTCTGGTTTCCTCCCACATTCCAAAAACATGCTAAGTTAATTAGCGACTCCAAATTGTCCATAGGTATGAATGTGAGTGTGAATGGTTGTTTGTCTACAGTGAAGAAAATAAGTATTTGAACACCCTGCTATTTTGCTATTTCTCCCACTTAGAAATCATGGAGGGGTCTGAAATTTTCATCGTAGGTGCATGTCCACTGTGAGAGAGATAAACTAAAAAGAAAAATCCAGAAATCACAATGCATGATTTTTTAACAATTTATTTGTGTGATACAGCTGCTAATAAGTATTTGAACACCTGAGAAAATGAATGTTAATATTTGGTACAGTAGCCTTTGTTTGCTATTACAGAGGTCAAACGTTTCCTGTAGTTTTTCACCAGGTTTGCACACACTGCAGGAGGGATCTTGGCCCACTCCTCCACACAGATCTTCTCTAGATCAGTCAGGTTTCTGGGCTGTCGCTGAGAAACACGGAGTTTGAGCTCCCTCCAAAGATTTTCGATTGGGTTCAGGTCTGGAGACTGGCTGGGCCATGCTAGAACCTTGATATGCTTCTTACGGAGCCACTCCTTGGTTTTCCTGGCTGTGTGCTTCGGGTCGTTGTCGTGTTGGAAGACCCAGCCACGACCCATCTTCAATGCTCTGACAGAGGGAAGGAGGTTGTTCCCCAAAATCTCACAATACACGGCCCCAGTCATCCTCTCTTTAATGCAGTGCACTCGTCCTGTCCCATGTGCAGAAAAACACCCCCAAAGCATGATGCTACCACCCCCATGCTTCACAGTAGGGATGGTGTTCTTCGGATTGTACTCTTCATTCTTCTTCCTCCAAACACGCTTATTGGAATTATGACCAAAAAGTTCTATTTTGGTCTCATCTGACCATAAAACTTTCTCCCATGACTCCTCTGTATCATCCAAATGGTCATATGCAAACTTAAGACGGGCCTTGACATGTGCTGGTTTAAGCAGGGGAACCTTTCGTGCCATGCATGATTTCACATCATGACGTCTTAGTGTATTACCTACAGTAACCTTGGAAACGGTGGTCCCAGCTCTTTTCAGGTCATTGACCAAGTCCTGTCGTGTAGTTCTGGGCTGATTCCTCACCTTTCTTAGAATCATTGAGACCCCACGAGGTGATATCTTGCATGGGGCTCCACTCCGATTGAGATTGACCGTCATGTTTAGCTTCTTCCATTTTCTAATGATAGCTCCAACAGTGGACCTTTTTTCACCAAGCTGCTTGGTAATTGCTCCGTAGCCCTTTCCAGCCTTGTGGAGGTGTACAATTTTGTCTCTGGTGTCTTTGGACAGCTCTTTGGTCTTCGCCATGTTACAAGTTAAAGTCTTACTGATTGTATGGGGTGGACAGGTGTCTTTATGCAGCTAACAACCTCAAACAGGTGCATCTGATTCAGGATGATACATGGAGTGCAGGTGGACTTCTAATGGGCAGACTAACAGGTCTTTCAGGGTCAGAATTCTAGATGATACACAGGTGTTCAAATACTTATTTGCAGCTGTATCACACAAATAAATTGTTAAAAAATCATGCATTGTGATTTCTGGATTTTTCTTTTTAGTTTATCTCTCTCACAGTGGACATGCACCTACGATGAAAATTTCAGACCCCTCCATGATTTCTAAGTGGGAGAAATAGCAAAATAGCAGGGTGTTCAAATACTTATTTTCTTCACTGTATATGTGCCCTGTGATTGGCTGGCGACCAGTCCAGGGTGTACCACGCCTTTTGCCCAAAGACAGCTGGGATAGGCTCCAGCACCCCCACGACCCTCGTGAGGATAAGCGGAAGAAAATGAATGAATGAATGAATACTTCCATGGTTTGGCTTGTCCTGCTACTTATACTCCGGAGCGATTTATACATGTTTTTTACACTGACAGCCACAAGAGGGCGCTGCAGGCTTGTGTGTCAGTATCTACTCCTCCTATCACTGAAAATGTACAATGTAAACATAAAAGAACGAAAGTAGAGAGGCGTTTATGAGTTGGTGATACATACTGTATATGACGTGACATGTAATAAAGGCGTGTTAGATTCCGTGTTCCTCTGCACGCCCGCCATGACAGCAGATAGATCCATTTATTTGACAATACATGCATATACTGTACTTTTGAATCATCTTCATGCCGTCATTTTAAATTCACATGATTAAGATTACTGGACGGTGATATGCGATCATTCACACACACAGGAAGTTGTGACATAGAGGAAGTAGCAAGCAGGAGTCCGGCGGACACATGACTTAACTCGCCATGTGATGGATGTCTAACAAAGCCGTAACAGGTGTAAACTCTACATGACCTAAATTGTGATGAAACCGAACCCAGACCGCATAAAATATGCAGTCTGTGAGTCACATTTGTACAGTGGCTTCTTTCATTTCCATAGACTGGAACTCACTTCACTCCACCCATCCACATTTTGTTTGTTTAGCACATTTTTTCAGTCAAATTGGACCCAAAATGTATGAAAATACAAAATTAATTGCCATAACATCAACATAAAGTACAGTCAATGCTAAATTTATTTACCTAAACCACAAAAAAACAATCAAATGTGTTCACTGGAAGCTAGAAAAAGCTTGATATTCAAATAAATAATCTAGAGTGCATGAGAAAGTGGAAAAGACCACACCTAATTTTATGAATTAACAAGTATATTACACCACCATAACCAATATTGGAAATAATAGCGGTAAGGTCAATGATTTCTAAATTCAGCATTGCCATCCATCCATCCATCCATTTTCTAAGCCGCTTATCCTCACTAAGGTTTCGGGTATGCTGGAGCCTATCCCAGCTTCCTGTCTTCCTGTTGTCATTTATCACAACACACATGAGCACAAGTCTCTTATTATATCTACAATATTGGCTAATATGAGTGTAAAGGTGACTATAGGGGTGCTATTGTCAGTCTAGAGGGCTCTAATAATGTTAAAAACTGTATTTAGAAGGTTGTAAACAGGCAGTAATTCACATATTACAGCCAGGTCTGGAAGCAATTCATTCATTTTCTACCGCTTATCCTCACGAGGGTCACATGGGGGGGGTGCTGGAGCCTATCCCAGCTTCCTGTCTTCCTGTTGTCATTTATCACAACACACAAGATCACAAGTCTCTTATTATATCTACAATATTGGCTAATATGAGTATAAAGGTGACTATAGGGGTGTTATTGCCGGTCTAGAGGGCTCTAATAATGTTAAAAACTGTATTTAGAAGGTTGTAAACAGGCGGAAATTCACATATTACAGCCAGGTCTGGAAGCAATTCATTCATTTTCTACCGCTTATCTTCACGAGGGTCACATGGGGGGGGTGCTGGAGCCTATCCCAGCTTCCTGTCTTCCTGTTGTCATTTATCACAACACACAAGAGCACAAGTTTCTTATTATATCTACAATATTGGCTAATATGAGTATAAAGGTGACTATAGGGGTGCTATTGCCGGTCTAGAGGGCTCTAATAATGTTAAAAACTGTATTTAGAAGGTTATAAACAGGCGGAAATTCACATATTACAGCCAGGTCTGGAAGCAATTCATTCATTTTTTACCGCTTATCCTCACGAGGGTCACATGGGGGGTGCTGGAGCCTATCCCAGCTTCCTGTTGTCATTTATCACAACACACAAAAGCACAACTCTCTTATTATATCTACAATATTGTCTGATATGAGTGTAAAGGTGACTATAGGGGTGTTATTGCCGGTCTAGAGGGCTCTAATAATGTTAAAAACTTTATTTAGAAGGTTGCAAACAGGCGGGAATTCACATATTACAGCCAGGTCTGGAAGCAATTCATTCATTTTCTACCGCTTATCCTCCCAAGGGTCACATGGGGGGGGGGTGCTGGAGCCTATCCCAGCTTCCTGTCCTCCTGTTGTCATTTATCACAACACACAAGATCGCAAGTCTCTTATTATATCTACAATATTGGCTAATATGAGTATAAAGGTGACTATAGGGGTGTTATTGCCGGTCTAGAGGGCTCTAATAATGTGTGGCCGACATGCTGAAATTCAGAATTTCACTCTCTAAATTTAGATGAAAAATCCTATTGCGTGGGGCGATACGGTCCAATGTGGGCCTCCGCTGCAGTGTCGAGGGGGGAGGGGGTACTCCCCCCCCCCTACTTTTGCTGAGGTCAGGCCAACATCACATCCCAGCGTTGGGTTGTGGCTGAGCCCCACAAAAGTTGGAACAAAGACTAGTTCTCCAAACACTACAGAAGGCCGTAAACAAATCCTTTAGTCCATAAGGCCGAGACGGTTAATACAGTATATGAAATTAAAGCCCACTTCAGTCTCTTCCTGTGTTGCCTCGACAGGCGGGAAGCCTGCAAGGTCACCGATCACTCATCTCACATCCGTCTTGTCATACTTGTGTTATTGTACCAGGATGACGGTAGCCATGTTTTATCTTTTCCTTGCTACACCGCTGAGTTGACTTTCAGTCATGGCAAACAAAAAGCATCCAAAGCAACAATGAAATGATTTTACTCTTTACTTTAGAGAGGAGAAATATCATCTCAGGGAAGAAGTACATTTGAAACACTTCTATGCTAGGACTACGTTATGCTAGCCATAGCATTTCAGTATGTGGAATCAAACTATGGAATGGATTGAGTAAGGACCTCAAACAATGCACAACGATGAGCCAATTCAAGAAACAATACAAGCAGTTGATGTTTGCTAAATACAAGGATGAAGAGTCTTGAACCAGTCATGATGTGCTATATATATATATATATATGTATATATCACTATATTGACACGTACTATGGTACCCATTATGTCATTGGATGGTCATACACCTTGTACTTCGGTATGAGGTGCATTATTAAAAAAAAAAACCAAACCAAAAAAAAAACCTTAAAATGTATTATTGAAAGCAGGAAGTGAACAAATGCAACAGTTACTGATTGTAAAAGTACCAGATGGAGGGGTAGGATTTAATAAGCTTTGCTTCTTGATGCATTCAATTGTAATCTGATGCAAAAAAATTAAAATAATTAAAACAAATTAAAAACAAAAAAAATAAAATAATTCTAAACAATTAAAAACATTTTTTTCAATAAAAAAAAACAAACTTAAATTATATTAGAAAGGCAGGAAGTGAACAAATGTAACAGTTACTGATTGTAAAAGTACCAGATGGAGGGGTAGGATTTAATAAGCTTTGCTTCTTCCTACTCCTTTTGGACATGTGGAACTGTGAACTGATTATGTGATGCATTCAATTGTAATCTGATGCATGTTCAAATGAAATAAAACCATTAAAAAAATTAAAATAATTAAAAAAAATAAAAACTATTTTTTAAAAAATAATTAACCGTTACTGACTGTAAAAGTACCAGATGGAGGGGTAGGATTTAATAAGCTTGATTTAATAAGTCATGATGTGCTATATATATATCACTATATATGTGCATTATATTGTACAAGGTGCATTATTAAAAAAAAAAAACACACCTTAAACTGTATTATGGAAAGCAGGAAGTGAACAAATGTAACAGTTACTGATTGTAAAAGTACCAGATGGAGGGGTAGGATTTAATAAGCTTTGCTTCTTCCTACTCCTTTTGGACATGTGGAACTGTGAACTGATTATGTGATGCATTCAATTGTAATCTGATGCATGTTCAAATGAAATTAAACCATTACCATTACTTTATATTAAATAGTGCTTTCAATTGAAAGATAACACGTTTGTTTTGGAGGACTTTGGAGGTGGAGGGTCAATCTGGTTCTGTCTAAACACAACATGCTGGCGTCAGACCGAGTGGAGCCGAGGGAAAAGGTTTACAGGACTTCATGATGGAATTCTTTGAAAAGGACATTGTTGGCTATTACCATCGCTTTCTTTAAATAAAGTAGTACCTGAACATTCAAAGGCTCTAATCCAAAGTCTAATACGTGACACCTTGAAAGATATCATCAATTCTAGACTAGATTATCTCAAAACATTAGCAGACTCACCTAAAATAGTTTGCATACCGCCAATAGAACACAAAAGAAGAGTCCTAAAGGTCGTGCGAGTACAAGTCTACATTCAAAATATGTGCATTCAACTTAAGACATAGTGTCTTTGAACGCAACCCCTCCGTCCAGGAAGAAGCTGTCATGTTTACTGCAGCCGAGAGCCTTGAATTCGGCCTTGAGGCATCCACCAACAACATGCACTTATCATAGGCACCTCATCTATAAAGCAACATGTTCCATTCTTACTTCCCTTGCAAGCCAGTTTTCTGTCTCTATGCTTGGAAGTGTTGTTGACAAGACGGGCATACAGGACTGACTATGTTACATGGAGCATGGTATTTGTGTGTGCGCTGCTGTTTAGGTGCAACGCCAGGCTCTCCTGTTGCTATTTACAGCTTGTTTCCTAGAAACAACAGCATTCTCCCGTACGGCAGAAGCATTTGCCGTATTTTCAAAGTGAACTCCAAACATGGAAATGCATTGAGATCCACTTTTATTCTGTAATTAGATCCATGAATCATTTTCGGAATATCGGGATTGTTTAAAAGAGGGCATAGACCCCCATAAAGGATTAGGCACAAAGCGGCCATTCCTTCCATTGATATGTGCTCCCTCATTTTAGCTTGGAAAAGACTGTCGGCGTTCCCCGAGTGTTTGTCTTCCTCATGCTGCAACTATGATTAAATATTAATCCCTTGCATAAACAGGACAATTGCAGTGTTGGGTCGTGTGCTGAGGCATGGATTAAACGCAAAATACCTAGGAAGCTTAAATCTTTAGGAAGAAATCCAAGTATTTCATTCCAGGAACTGACATGAAAACAGTGTCTGTTTACGGTAATAACTATCAAAGTGGAGTGCGAATGTTTGCTAACATTTGCCTACTAATTCCTGCGCTTACATGTGGTTTATCTCCACACTGTTTATTGCTCTCTGGTTCTACCACATCTTACTTGGGCTAATAACTATAAAAGCAATCTTCACTCGCTCAATGTACTGCAAAAAAGGACAGTAAGGATAATTCATAATGGCGCCTACAGAGAACATACTAACTCCTTATTTCTAAAATCACAAATACTTCAACTTGCTGATATAGTTCATCTTCAAACAGCTAAAATAATGCATAAGGCTAAAAATAACCAATTACCTAAAAATGTCATCCAATACTTCACTATCACTATATTGACAGTTACTATGGTACCCATTATGTTATGTTATTTTATGGTCATATAACCTCGTACTTCGGTATGAAGTGCATTATTAAAAAAAGAAAAAACACCTTAAACTATATTAAGAAAGCAGGAAGTGAACAAATACCAGATGGAGGGGTGGGATTTAATAAGCTTTGCTTCTTCCTACTCCTTTTGGACATGTGGAACTGTGAACTGATTATGTGATGCATTCAATTGTAATCTGATGCATGTTCAAATGAAATTAAACCATTAAAAAAAATAAAATAATAAAAAAAAAAAAAAAATTTTTTTTAAATAATTAACCGTTACTGATTGTAAAAGTACCAGATGGAGGGGTAGGATTTAATAAGCTTGATTTAATAAGTCATGATGTGCTATATATATATCACTATATATGTGCATTATATTGTACGAGGTGCATTATTAAAAAAAATCAACACCTTAAACTGTATTATGGAAAGCAGGAAGTGAACAAATGTAACAGTTACTGATTGTAAAAAGTACCAGATGGAGGGGTAGGATTTAATAAGCTTTACTTCTTCCTACTCCTTTTGGACATGTGGAACTGTGAACTGATTATGTGATGCATTCAAATGCACTCAATCCATTCCATAGTTTGATTCCACATACTGAAATGCTATGGCTTTTTAACGTAGTCCTAGCATAGAAGTGTTTCAAATGGAGTTCTTCCCTGAGATCATATTTCTCCTCTTGTAGAGAAGTATTGGATGACATTTTTAGCTAATTGGTTATTTTTAGCCTTATGCATTATTTTAGCTGTTTGAAGATGAACTATATCAGCAAGTTGAAGTATTTGTGGTTTTAGAAATAAGGAGTTAGTATGTTCTCTGTAGGCGGCATTATGAATTATCCTTACTGACCTTTTTTGCAGTACTAGCCACGTATCACCAGCCACGTATACAAACACGCAGTATATAAACGTATATAAACACGCGACCCGCGGGCCAAATGTGGCCCGCAGGACACTAGTTTGAGGCCCCCGCCTTGATATGAAAGTTTAATGTTAGTGCGGCCCACGCAAGTTTGATATGGATGCTGTATGGTATCATGTACCCAGAAAAAAATCATTACGTTTGATTAATGTTCATGTTAAAGGTTAAATAACTGTTAATAGTTATCCTCCCTATCCGTGTGGAAGTGGTAAGTTTTTGGCTATTTAAGTTTAAAGGAAATAACTCGAAGGCTACAGTTTAGGTCGCTAGCTCTCTAGTTTGCGAGTTAGCATGTGTCTCAAGACCCTGCAGTTGCGCAATATGTTGTAAATAAAAAGAGTATAAATGTGACTATAGTCGTGTTTTGTCATGTCTACAGGGCTCTAATAATGCTTTGTTATATTTTAATCTGAAAAAAGTAATTTGTCTACCCACCAACTTTATGTGGTTTCTTAAGTTTTTATTATTTGCCGTTTTATTGTTATTATTATATTTATTTATTTATTACGGATTGATTGATTTTCTTTATTCTTGATTTGTTTATTTATTTTTCATCTTATTTGGTGTAGAAAAATAAAAAGTAAGATATTTGAGAACAGTGGAATGTTTTATCAGAGCTTTTTTTGTAGAAAATCGGAATAAAAGCAAAGTTTATTAATTTTTCTGTTTTTAATAAATGCGTTTTTTTTTGTAAACCTGATGCGCCCAGATCCTAGCTCCAGTGGCCCCCAAGTAAATTGAGTTTGAGACCCCTGATCTAAACCCTTCTATACTTTATTCACAAGCCCAGTTTTATTAAAAAAGAAAATATATATATATATATATATATATATATAAAACATGTCCCGAGTTTAATTATAAAATATTAGCAAGATTGAATTTTATCTGGGCTGCACGGCGGTCCAGTGGTTAGCGTGCTGAACTGATAAGTCATATAAAATAAGATATCAATTTTCCATAGAAAGCACCTCAAGTGCTTCCTCCCATTGAATACTATTCTGAGTCATGCAAAATAAAGCACGGCTGACTCTGGACTTTTACACCAGCAATGAGCTGCTTCGGGACTCCGGTGCTGCCTGCTGATAAGAACCAGGAAGTGGTTATAAAAGCAAGGTAACCTTTCCACAGAAAAAAAAAAACTCAATGTGGTTTCAACTTTAACAGAGTTTCATTGGCACAAAAAAAAAATGTTAACAGTGGGAGCGAAACACAGTTTGCCGTCACATGCTGTTTTTTTTTTTTTTTGCGGGTGGTCTGATGCCGTGGTGGCGGATTATATAGTCTTTCACTCTGTGTGTTTGTGTCTAAAAGCAAGCACAGTCGTCAAGGAGTTTGGCATGCAGGACCAGCAACCAATAACACTGATTGAAGCCCAGTGGTGGTTTCAAGGAAAAAAAAAAAAGAGCCATCTTCCTCTTGAAACCAAGTACACACAGCAGGACAGTGATTCAGCTTTGACTTGCTATTACGTAACAGCTATCGTGTGTGTTTGGAGAAAAAGACATCTTCTTCGGGGTTCTATTTTAAGAATGGACTGAAATGTTGAGACATCTGTGATCATCACATCGCAGGCGCCACCCGTACACTCATGGACGCTCACCTTTCTTAAAAAAGGCTTCCTGCCATGTACGGCGCGGCAGGAAATGTGTATGAGTCACAGGTGTGTTTACAGTGGGAGTGGGTTGAGAATGTGCCTGTGTCGTCACTGCCTCCAGTCCAATGCCTACTGATGACTTGATAGGACGCGATAAGAAGAGGAGGAGCGGAGGGTGGGTTGGGGGGGGGGGGGGGGGGCATGTTCTGATCTGCCTGTGACAAACATTCAAGGCCGCCTCAAGCAGTATGAAATAGAAAGACGCATTTGTCGTCCTGTGGAGGACGGGGAGGAGGAGGAGAAGGAGGAGGACAGGAGTTATGATGTGAGCCTGGAGCCCCGCACGCAAGGATTAAACATCTGCTCGGAAACGACCGGGACATAACTTCAAGTAAACAGTGACACTGTGGTCATATGTTAGCTGGGTGTCAATTGTGGCTAGCGAGAGCAAAGACAGGCATCCTGCGGTTACTATCCAACCCCAGCCTCGTCATAGTGCGGATCACAGTGGATCACATCTGCGGATCCATCAATTATTGGTTCAAAAACACATTTTTTTTTTACATTTATACCAAGGAAATAAAGAAAACAGGTCTCATTCAACCTAAATTAGAAATCACTAATAGATACATGGGCTGCACGGTGGACAAGTGGTTAGCGCACAGACCTCACAGCTAGTAGACCCGGGTTCAATTCCACCCTTTGCATGTTCTCCCCGAGCGTGGGTTTCCTTCCACATTCCAAAAACATGCTAGGTTAATTAGTGACTCCAAATTGTCCATAGGTATGAATGTGAGTGTGAATGGTTGTTTGTCTATATGTGCCCTGTGATTGGCTGGCCACCAGTCCAGGGTGAAGACAGCTGGGATAGACTCCAGCAAAACCCCCGCGACCGTTGTGAGGATAAGCGGTACAAAATGAATGAATGTTTTCCTAGAGGGAAAACTGCATGGTGGATGAGGGGTTAGCGCACAGGCCTCACAGCTAAAAGAACCTAGTTCAATTCCACCCTCGGAGATCTCTGTGTGGAGTTTGCATGTTCTCCCCCCGTCATTCCCAGTTTCCACCCATATTCCAAAAACATGCTAGGTTAATTAGCGACTCCAAATTGTCCATAGGTATGAATGTGAGTGTGAATGGTTGTTTGTCTATATGTGCCCTGTGATTGGCTGGCCACCAAGACAAGACAGCTGGGATAGGCTCCAGCACCCCTGCGACCCTCGTGAGGAAAAGCGGTAGAAAATGAATGAATGAATAATAGATATCAAGGCTGCAAGGCGGTCTAGTGGTTAGCACGCAGGCCTCACAGCTCTGAGACCGGAGTTCAATTCCACCCTCGGCCATCTCTGAATGATATTCATGACCAAAATGAAAATTTCCAAAAAAGTGAATTATTACTGCATTCTTATTTATGTATTCGCTTTCTAAATAAAAGCATGTCCAACGACTCGGTTAGAACAGGGGAACCTATAATACTCATTTTTGGCCCTCGTGGACTCCTATAGAGAAGCTACACACAATAACCCGCACAGAAAGCTTTCTAGATCTTCCAGAATCTGCACCTATCACAGTCGTATGTCCTTCGATTTCCTAAAACGGTCTTCTTTAATTGATCCCACCCACAAAACAGTACAACAGAGCAGGAAGTAGGGCAAGTCTACAGCCATATAAGGAACTCTGGCTTACTGTGACATCACAGTGAGCCGGTGTTAGAAAAACCTTCTTTCTGGACTCACTTCCAAAGGCACAAACCTCATTATCTGAAACTTTGGCACAGTTGATGTCAGATATGACGTAACACGCAGCTTGAAATGTTTTTCAGTTTTAAAAATGGAGGCGAGCAATCGGCACTGGACTGCTGGGGCAAGTTTTTGATCCAAACTAAATTTCAAGACTGGACGGAGTTATTCCAACAAGTGAAAGAAAAACTCGGGGAAGTCGGTATCACGTGATGTTGATGTTTACGTTTTACTACGCATGCCCCATTGACTATTCTGTTGGATTATAGCGGCATGTAGACAAGAGATTGGAATATTCCATTCCATGTATACCATTGTTTTCGGAAAAGTCATTCGGAAAGATTCCATTCGGAAAGAGGAAAAACTGAACGTAAACGTGTAAACGTGAAAGTGGACCTTGAGTATGAAACGTGCTCTACTCACCTTGCATACAGCTTTCTATCCTGTGGATGAGCTGGTAAGACTTGCAACGGTCCAGCAGAGTCCTGATAGCCGGAAGGGGGTCCAGGATGATGGTCTCAGGGTGGGCATCGATGTAGTCCTGAAGAACAAACAATATTTGGGGTTAAATTAAGAGGTGGGCGGCAAGGTGGTCTAGGGGTTAGCGCGCAGACCTCACAGCTAGGAGACCAGGGTTCAATTCCACCCTCGGGCATCTCTGTGTGGAGTTTGCATGTTCTCCCCGTGCATACGTGGGTTTTCTCCGGGTACTCCGGTTTCCTCCCACATTCCAAAAAACATGCTAGGTTAATTAGCGACTCCAAATTGTCCATAGGTATGAATATGAGTGTGAATGGTTGTTTGTCTATATGTGCCCTGTGATTGGCTGGCGACCAGTCCAGAGTGTAGCCCGACGTTTGCCCGAAGACAGCTGGGATAGGCTCCAGCACCCTCGTGAGGAAAAGCGGTAGAAAATGAATGAATGAATGAATTAAGAGGTCAAGAGTCATTTGTCTCACATAAACCGCTAATTGAAATGTTGACATTGGGCCGCGACGCCATATTTTCTTCTATTTTCACTTCCTGTATCTTTAATGGCAAAGTGTCTTAACATGTTTAGCTAAGTGTAGAAGCCTTTTATTGGCTGCAGCCTTGTGACAATATAACGTAACTCAAACGTTACCAAACTCAAACGTGCCAACATTCCGTTGAAGGGTCATTCAACAGAGCATGAGATATATGCCAGCAGGTCTGCGCTGATTACATCACCGCGTCCCTGCATGGCCGACAGTCGGGCCGGCGTGAGGTTGACTGTTTTTACATAACAGCGCTCCGTCCCAGAGCCGCCGCCGCCGCTGCCTCCCATTTCGGCTCGGTGGATTTCTACACCAATTTCTTTTCTGACACACAAACGCTGTCAGCTGTGGCTGGCTGGCGTGCGCGTGAAACAAACAGGCTGCCTCTTCACATCACAAGAGCGCAGTACCGCTGTCACATACGCGGTCGCCTGAAATTAAACACACATCGAGCACACGCACGGAAAGAAAAAGCGGTTTGTCATCATGGACAAATGTCTTTGATTCGATGTAAAGAATCCATCTTTGGGATTTACCCAGATCTAACGGGCAAGCCTGATCAAAGCCGGTTATGTAAGTAAAAGACGCTGCTGCCAAAAATAAAACCATACTAATCTTCCAGGAGTTCAGTGAAATACGTTACGGAAAAAGGACAATCTATGGATGATTTTTGTATCCCCGTGAAGAAGAAATATTCATCACTGACAGGAAGGAGTGGGGATATGTGATTTAAAGTAGAGTGGGCGGGCGGCAAACTCTCACAGTGGAGAATTAGTCAGAGGAATAAATCTATGGCTGAGGTCGCTTACATTGACCGCTGAAGGTATTTGCTCAATTTTGCTAGCTAAAGATAAAAAGCTAAAACAAACACAAATACAGACAAAAGATACTTATAAACGCACCCACACAAAAAAAAGGGACTAACGTGACATCTGACAATTAAGGTGGAAACATGGAGTACGCATATGACAACTTGCTTTGCAACAAAGGAAAAGCTGAACGTTCCAGACGCCTTCATGCCCCAGCGAACAAACGAAAGGAGAAACACCATGAAAGCGGTTCAAGCAAGGACAGTGGCGAAAGCTGATTGGTCGATTGGACTCCAGCCTCGAGTGTATAAAAAGCCAGGCAGGGAAAGAAAGAGTGCTTTTTTGCAGTTGCGCTGTAATAAGACCCGCTTACTTGTAGGCATACAGGGACTGCAGATAAGCCCGGACGTCTGTATTAGGTATTGTTGTCAGGAATAAACAATCTAACATTCCAAAAACATGCTAGGTTAATTGGCGACTCCAAATTTTCCATAGGTATGAATTTGAGTGTGAATGGTTGTTTGTCTATATGTGCCCTGTGATTGGCTGGCGACCAGTCCAGAGTGTAGCCCGACGTTTGCCCGAAGACAGCTGGGATAGGCTCCAGCAGCCCCGCGACCCTCGTGAGGATAAGTGGTAGAAAATGAATGAATAATATATATCAAGGCTGCAAGGTAGTCTAGTGGTTAGCACGCAGGCCTCACAGCTAGGAGACCGAAGTTCAATTCCACCCTCGGCCATCTCTGTGTGGAGTTTGCATGTTCTCCCCGTGCATGCGTGGGTTTTCTCCAGGTACTCCGGTTTCCTCCCACATTCCAAAAACATGCTAGGTTAATTAGCAACTCCAAATTGTCCATAGGTATGAATTTGAGTGTGAATGGTTGTTTGTCTATATGTGCCCTGTGATTGGCTGGCGACCAGTCCAGGGTGTACCCCGCCTCTCGCCCGAAGACAGCTGGGATAGGCTCCAGCAGCACCTCCGTGACCCTCGTGAGGATAAGCGGCAGACAATGAATGAATGAATAATAGATATCAAGGCTGCAAGGCGGTCTAGTGGTTAGCACTTAGGCCTCACAGCTAGGAGACCGGAGTTCAATTCCACCCTCGGCCATCTCTGTGTGGAGTTTGCATGTTCTCCCCGTGCATGCTTGGGTTTTCTCCGGGTACTCCGGTTTCCTCCCACATTCCAAAAACATGCTAGGTTAATTAGCGACTCCAAATTGTCCATAGGTATGAATGTGAGTGTGAATGGTTGTTTGTCTATATGTGCCCTGTCATTGGCTGGCAACCAGTCCAGAGTGTACCCCGCCTCTCGCCCGAAGACAACTGGGATAGGCTCCAGCAACCCCCACGACCCTTGTGAGGATAAGCAGTAGAAAATGAATGAATTTAAAAACTGCATTTTGTGTTCAATTGTGTTTCCATTGACTAACAGCCTGACTGTGACCCCAGCCTGTCTGAGCCCTCCATGTCAGGACATCCAGACAAGGAGTTACTTGACTATCAAGCGCTTTTTTTTACAGCGTCTATAATAACAGTGCAAGATAAATAAATAAAAACACATCCAGTTTATTTTTAATGTAACCACAGGACAACACTTAAGAGCTGTGACCTGCTGTTCATGTCAGATGTTTCTCCCTCTGGGGAGGGGGGGGAGCAAAACAAGAATCAGTGACCGTGTTTATGTCATCTCAGCGTTCAAATGAGGCTGCTGATGGTCTCGGTTTTTATTCCGGCAAAGGTGGAATTGACAGTACCTGCACTCTTTGAACCAGCAGCACAGCCTGGGAATCATTCTGGTCAGCCTCCAGGATGAGGTCGGTCAGTTTGTGGATGATGACGTCCAAGGGACCCTGCTCCTCCAGAGGCTGGCTGAGGTCCAACTGCGGAGTAAAGATCATCTCGGGTTAGGGTTCAAGCAGGGCCAAAGGCATTTTCAAATGTTAAGTCATCACAACGCTAAAGTAAACATTAATAAAACAGCATGCAAATTAGTTTCACTTCTGTTGATATTAACAGCAGTTCAAATTATGTATTAATGTTTTTGTAACTACCAGAATTCAAGATGTGTTTGCTTTGGATTTCAACATTAAGATTTATTCCTGATGTTGACGTGCAAACTATCTGTCACTTGAGAAGGAAGCTAAGCACAGCATAGTCAACAGATATTAAATTAGCTTTTGTTGAAAATTTATAGCGGCCAAAAGAGTGTGCAGTGGCCAAGTTCACAAGTAGAAAATCCAGTTCTCAGAGAGAGATAAGAACTTGGGTTTTGAACACAGGCACGCAACTACAGTACTACAGTAAAGCAGGGCTCGACAATAACGATGTACCGATGGCCCGGGGCAAGTTAAAACAAAATTCGAAGAGGTTTTTTAAAAGCGGTTCTTGTTGGGTGTTGGTAAAACACGGACTGCGTAATTCCGGTGATAATTTGCAAACCGATCCTTGCAAATCTTGAAATGGACCAATCAGAATCGTTTATTTAGACCGCGGTTAGTAGTCCACAGTCCGCGTTTTACCCACATCCATTCTTGTTCGCAATCATCCAATCAGCGATGGTTTGACTACGAAAACATCTATCAGGGCTCGACAATAACGATGTACCGATGGCCCGGGGCAAGTTAAAACAAAATTTGGGCAAGTAAATCCAATCAGTGATATTCCCGTCGGGATAGTGCACTTTGGCATTCCATACTGCGAAGAGTTTTTTTTAAAGCGGTTCTTGTTGGGTGTTGGTAAAACACCGACTGCGTAATTCTGGTGGTAATTTGCAAACCAATCCATGCAAATCTTGAAATGGACCAATCAGAATCGTTTATTTAGACCGCGGTTCACAGTCCACAGTCCGCGATTTACCCACATCCATTCTTGTTCGCAATCAACCAATCAGCGATGGTTTGACTATGAAAACATCTATCAGGGCTCGACAATAACGATGTACCGATGGCCCGGGGCAAGTTAAAACAAAATTCAACGCTTTTTTTAAAGCGGTTCTTGTTGGGTGTTGGTAAAACACCGACTGCGTAATTCCGGTGGTAATTTGCAAACCAATCCTTGCAAATCTTGAAATGGACCAATCAGAATCGGTTATTTAGACCGCGGTTCGCAGTCCACAGTCCCGCGTTTTACCCACATCCATTCTTGTTCGCAATCAACCAATCAGCGATGGTTTGACTATGAAAACATCTATCAGGGCTCGACAATAACGATGTACCGATGGCCCGGGGCAAGTTAAATCAAAATTCGGGCAAGTAAATCCAATCAGTGATATTCCCGTCGGGCTAGTGCACTTCGGCATTCCATACTGCCAAGAGTTTTTTTTAAAGCGGTTCTTGTTGGGTTTTGGTAAAACACGGACTGCGTAATTCTGGTGGTAATTTTCAAACCAATCCATGCAAATCTTGAAATGGACCAATCAGAATCGGTTATTTAGACCGCGGTTCGCAGTCCACAGTCCCGCGTTTTACCCACATCCATTCTTGTTCGCAATCAACCAATCAGCGATGGTTTGACTACGAAAACATCTATCAGGGCTCGACAATAACGATGAACCGATGGCCCGGGGCAAGTTAAAACAAAATTTGGGCAAGTAAATCCAATCAGTGATATTCCCGTCGGGCTAGTGCACATCGGCATTCCGTACTGCGAAGAGTTTTTTTTTAAGCGGTTCTTGTTGGGTGTTGGTAAAACACGGACTGCGTAATTCCGGTGGTAATTTGCAAACCAATCCTTGCAAATCTTGAAATGGACCAATCAGAATCGTTTATTTAGACCGCGGTCCGCAGTCCACGTTTTACCCACACCCGTTCTTGTTTGCGATCAACCAATCAGCGATAGTTTGACTATGAAAACATCTATCATGGCGTCCCTGCCAACATGGTCTAATTCTTCAACAACTTCTGAAGGAAAACAGCAAAAAGTGATGAACCAGTGCCTCCTAAACAAGTATTTTATTAGCGGCAGCAAATCAAATGATGGCACAGGTGAGTGAATCACATTGCTGTGACAATTTGAAGTGGTCACAATGAAACACCACCCATTAGATCCAATACCAAGTGCTGATTTTGCACAAACTTACAAAATCTAGCGCTTCCATTTCTCTGTGTATTTTTATCACCTTTTGCTTCACAAATTATTGTTTGACCGTTGAGCATTTTTTTTTCTGGATTAAAAACACTTTACTAGTACACAAATGTGTCTATTCGATAATGTTTCATTGTGGTGCACAACTTCTAAAAGGCAAAGTGCCTAGAAGTCTCTTGACAATCCAGATTTCCATGCAACGTCATGATCTATGTAGGAAAACAACCACAAGAAATGATAATCATTTCATCTTTATTTGAGATTCTCATGTGATGCCACAAAAATTAAATGATATCATTATGGCAGTCTTTTCATTTTACATGGGGCAAGTAGTTCTCACCTTAAGGATTCCCCATGGGCAAGTCATTTTTGTTTTTAATGTAGCGCCCTGTAAACAGCAACTTTACAAGAGATACATTGTAAAGAACTGCGGGCCGACATATACTTTGTTTTGATAAAACAGTATCAAAACAAAGACTTTCTAAAATTGTGTTCGGGTATTGTGGGGGTTCTATATTTTGTCACTGCAAGCTCCAAACCTGGGGTGACAGAGCCTTCTCCATCGCTGCCTCCCACCCTCTGGAACTCTTTGCCCCATTCACTGGCGTGCGTGCCCTGACCTGAAATCTGTTTTTATTTTATTTATATGTCTAACTTTTTATACCCGACTGCTGTGGCCCCGCTTTTACTCTTGTTTTAGCTGTGTATTAACGAATGAATGTTGTATTTTAATGTATCTTTTACTCTTGTTTACTTGCTTTTATTCAACTCCATTCTTCTGTAAAGTGTCTTTGAGTATTTTGAAAAGCGCTATACAAATAAAATGTATTATTATTATTAGTACTATTATTGCAAAATGTAGAATTAAAAGAGGATGTGGATCAGACAGATGGATGAAGTAGTAGCCTTCAACAGTGTAGTTTGACACCAACACATCGTATGAACCCGCAATCCAGATCCAGACCTTGGCTACGTGTTTTATAATATCACCGGCTGATAAAGTGTACTCTGCTCGGGTCAAAGTACCAGATTATTAAAACGCATATGTAACACAAATGTAACAGTTACTGATTGTAAAAGTACCAGATGGAGGGGTAGGATTTAATAAGCTTTGCTTCTTCCTACTCCTTTTGGACATGTGGAACTGTGAACTGATTATGTGATGCATTCAATTGTAATCTGATGCATGTTCAAATGAAATTAAACCATAAAAAAATAAAATAAAATAAAAAACACATATTATGACTCCTTAAATGGATAAAAAAACAAATCCAAGCTTCTACATTCACACAGAGAACAGTCGGGTGGTATGCAAACTAATTAGCCAATAACATGCAAAATAGAACAGAACTGTAATACGCTTGCACAAATAAAGCGTGCTGGGGTCACACCAAGTATGCAAACCTGTGGAAGATACACCTTCCTCACACAGGTGGCGATCAATGTGAGGGCCGTAAAAAAAAACTGTACGTGGTTTTGGTTAGTCGAAGGCGTGCCACGTTCAGAGGAACACTATCTGGTTAATGATTGCGAGAGGTGATAGATGACTCATTATTGTATTCGTGTTCCCGCACCGGGCTGTAAAACATCACTTGATTTCTGTTTTTATTATTCCTTCGCATAAAGTCTGTAGTTGAAATCCCACTAAAACTAAATACAGTAAACCTCGGATATATCGGATTCAATTGTTCCCACTGGTTTTGTCCGATATAAAGTGAAATCCGTTATATGCGTATACCGGAAAATGTCCGTTTTACGCATATATCGGATTTATATCCGGTATATGCGTAAATCTGATTTTATCCGTTATAAAAAGGCACTTCCTTGACTATGTTTCCAATGTACCTGGACGCGCAGACAACGCTGCAAATGACGTCGTATAGCGGCCTGTCACGATTCGGCGAATCGGAGCGCCACGATACGGCCATCCGATATATGCGAGGGAAATTTAATGGAAATGCATTGGAACGGGACTGGAGATTTTGTCCGAAATAGGCGAAATCCGTTATAAAAAATCCGATATATGCAATGAATTTTTATTGGAAATGCATTACAGAAAAATCGGTTCTTTTTTATCTGTCCGTTGTGAGCGAATTTCCGATATATCCGAGCCCGATATATCCGAGGTTTACTGTAATACATTGGCTCCATTAGGAGAAATGACCATTTTTTTGGACGCATTTCACAAAGATGCAATGTAAGTTCGAGAAAAAGTGCCAATAGTTAATTAAAATATCTTCTATAATTTCCATGTTAATGGAATCACAGAATTGGCCCATAAAAACAGAATCTACTGTTGCTATACATATGCATGTGAGTGTGAATGGTTGTTTGTCTATATATGTGCCCTGTGATTGGCTGGCCCAGCAATGAGGTTGCTTCTTAGGGGAGCGCATGGACCAGAGACAAACGCAAAAGATGTTTGTTTGAATCCCTGGAAACAAAATAATCCAGGCATTCATACCCTAAATTGTTACGGCCTATGCCACACCCAGCTACAGAAATATTTGCGCTATACTGGTAACATATAAACATAGGCAATAACAACTACTTTATATCGTGGAGGTAAACATCTATTGATTTAACAAATAACTGGAATGAGAGAATTCCAATAATGGATAATAACATGACAATCAGTTCATTGGGGCTGCATGGTGAACGAGTGGGTAGCACGAATGCCTCACAGTTAGGTGACCCACGTTCAATTCCACCCTCGGCCATCTCTGTGTGGAGTTTGCATGTTCTCCCTGTGCATGCATGGGTTTTATAGTGGTGTGATAAAGTGTCTGCTCCCTTACTGATTTCTTATTTTTTTGTTTGTCAAACTAAAATGTTTCAGATTTTCAAAAAAATTCAAGTAGTAGTCAATAAAAATGTAACTGAACACAAAATGCATTTTTAGTACACAGCAAAATTTGTGGTTCAATTTATCACAGCAAGTCTTTAAGGTCCTGAAGGAAAACAAGCAAAACAGCCCCAGACCATTACACTACTACCACGTAGTTTTACTATTGTATAATATAATAATCTTTTTAATAATAATTCCACCCTCGGCCATCTCTGTGTGGAGTTTGCATGTTCTCCTAGTGTGTGCATGGGTGGGTTTTCTCCGGGTACTCCGGTTTCCTCCCACATTCCAAAAACATGCTAGGTTAATTAGCGACTCCAAATTGTCCATAGGTATGAATGTGAGTGTGAATGGTTGTTTGTCTATATGTGCCCTGTGATTGGCTGGCCACCAGTCCAGGGTGTACCCCGCCTCTCCCCCAAAGGCTCCAGCAACCCCCGCGACCCTCGTGAGGATAAGCGGTAGAAAAAGAATGAATGAATGAATAATGGATATCAAGGCTACACGGCGGACGAGTGGTTAGCACGCTGGCCTCACAGCCAGGAGACCCGAGTTCAATTCCACCCTTGGTCATCTCTGTGTGGATTTTGCATGTTTTCTCCGGGTACTCCGGTTTCCTCCCACATTCCAAAAACATGCTAGGTTAATTAGCGACTCCAAATTGTCCATAGGTATGAATGTGAGTGTGAATGGTTGTTTGTCTATATGTGCCCTGTGATTGCTTCTTAGGGGAGCGCATGTACCAGAGACAAAACGCAAAGATGTTTGTTTGAATCCCTGGAAACAAAATAATCCCGGCGTTCATACCCTAAATTGTTACGGCCTATGCCACACCCAGCTACAGAAATATTTGCGCTACACTAGTAACATATAAACATAGGCAATAACTACTTTATATCGTGGAGGTAAACATCTATTTATTTAACAAATAACTGGAATGAAATCAAATGATATTAAAGCATCAATGTTAAGTGCAGTATGCTTTGTGGATATTTGAGTTTATGGATCGGATAGTGTACGGAATGGACGAGGCGCATGACAGATGTTTTAGACATGTTGGCTCGGTGCCATGTCCTGAATAGATCTGCGATGGCAATAAGTCAACACTCATAAAAGGTATGCCATCACCTGTGGATAAACCCCCACCCGGGAATAGAACATAGAACATGGTAACATGGCCTCATCGGCGATAGATGCAGCAAGTTGTTTTCAGTCAACCTATCACTGTGATGATACCAAGGCCAAATAAAAAAAATGTAGGAATTACGTACTAAATATGAAAAGCGAAGTCACATCGTTCAGTATGAAGCTCATCCTGTGCAAGGACACACAACGAGTCTGCTTTCGAGCTCCCACCAAAAAAAAAAACCCAGCGGTAAAGTCATTGATGTGGCGTTAAAAGCTAAAAGCAGAAATGTCAACTGACGTCTCTGCAGACCCCTCCGGGACCGAAGGCCAGGAGAGAGCTAGGGTAGTGATGGACGGCACAGAAAACAACGCGGGATCCTCGGGGGAAGAGGCCAGGTCAGGGCCAATATATTTGGAGCTTTGATGTAGCTACGCAGCGGAGTCGGGCTACACTCATGGGAAATAAACGATTTTGAACAAACACCGGGGACTAGAAGAAAAGCACACCGAATATATCGCACCAAATAAATCCACAAAAATCATTTTACATTTTTTGGATCAGTCTTTGATATTTTGGAGAACCAGTGGCAAACTTTTCCTGTATTTTTTTGTTTTTTCGATCATTTGTTTGTTGCGTTATGTGCATATATATGACGAAAATGGTCCTAAAAATGGCAAACCTTTCCTGTATTTTTTTAATTATTTTTTTCAATCATTTTTTTGTTGCGTTATGTGCATATATATGCCGAAAATGGTCCTAAAAATGGCAAACCTTTCCTGTATTTTTTAAATTATTTTTTTCGATCATTTTTTGTGGAGTTATGTGCATATAAATGACAAAAATGGTCCTATTTTGCAATGTTAAAATATTCTTTAAAAGATTCCTGGATCCAGACGGTGATCCGGATGACCACTAAAATTTAATCGGTTCTTTCTTATCCAATTTTCAATAATTCCTTTATCCAAATCTATTCAGAACTTGTCAAATTCTTTTGAAGAAAAGCACACCGAATATATCGCACCAAATAAATCCACAAAAATCAGTCTATATTTTTTGGATCAGTCTTTGATATTTTGTAGAACTTGTGAACTTTTCCTGTAATTTTTATTTTTTTTCGATCATTTTTTTGTTGCGTTATGTGCATATATATGCCGAAAATTGTCCTATTTTGCATTGTTAAAAAATCCTTTAAAAGATTCCTGGATCCAGACGGTGATCCGGATCACCACTAAAATTTAATCGGTCGTTCCTTATCCAATTTTCAACAATTCCTTTATCCAAATCTATTCAGAACTTTTCAAATTCTTTTGAAGAAAAGCACACCGAATATATCGCACCAAATAAATCCACAAAAATATTCAAAAAATTTTTTGGATCAGTCTTTGATATTTTGTAGAACCTGTGGCAAACTTTTCCTGTATTTTTTATTATTTTTTTCAATAATTTTTTGTGGAGTCATGTGCATATACATGTCGAAAATGGTCCTATTTTGCAATGTTAAAAAATCCTTTAAAAGATTCCTGGATTCAGACGGTGATCCGAATCACCACTAAAATTGAATCGGTTCTTCCTTATCCAATTTTCAACAATTCCTTTATCCAAATCTATTCAGAACTTTTCAAATTCTTTTGAAGAAAAGCACACCGAATATCTCGCACCAAATAAATCCACAAAAATCATTCTACATTTTTTGGATCAGTCTTTGATATTTTGTAGAACTTATGGCAAACTTTTCCTGTATTTTTTTTTTTTTATCATTTTTTTGTTGCGTTATGTGCATATATATGCCAAAAATTGTCCTATTTTGCATTGTTAAAAAATTCTTTAAAAAATTCCTGGATCCAGACGGTGATCCGGATCACCACTAAAATTTAATCGGTCGTTCCTTATGCAATTTTCAACAATTCCTTCATCCAAATCTATTCAGCACTTTTCAAATTCTTTTGAAGAAAAGCACACCGAATATATCGCACCAAATAAATCCACAAAAATCAGTCTATATTTTTTGGATCAGTCTTTGATATTTTGTAGAACCTGTGGCAAACTTTTCCTGTATTTTTTATTTTTTTCTGATCATTTTTTTGTTGCGTTATGTGCATATATATGCCGAAAATGGTCCTATTTTGCAATGTTAAAAAATCCTTTAAAAGACTCCTGGATCCAGACGGTGATCCAGATCACCACTAAAATTGAATCGGTTCTTCCTTATCCAATTTTCAACAATTCCTTTATCCAAATCTATTCAGAACTTTTCAAATTCTTTTGAAGAAAAGCACACCAAATATATCGCACCAAATAAATCCACAAAAATTATTCTACATTTTTTTTGGATCAGTCTTTGATATTTTGTAGAACCTGTGGCAAACATTTCCTGTATTTTTTATTTTTTTTCGATCATTTTTTGTTGCGTTATGTGCATATATATGCCGAAAATGGTCCTATTTTGCAATGTTAAAAAATCCTTTAAAAGATTCCTGGATCCAGACAGTGATTCGGATCACCACTAAAATTTAATCGGTTCTTCCTTATCCAATTTTCAACAATTCCTTTATCCAAATCTATTCAGAACTTCTCAAATTCTTTTGAAGAAAAGCACACCGAATATATCGCACCAAATAAATCCACAAAAATATTCTAAACTTTTTTTGGATCAGTCTTTGATATTTTGTAGAACCTGTGACAAACTTTTCCTGTATTTTTTATTTTTTTTCGATCATTTTTTGTTGCGTTATGTGCATATATATGCCGAAAATGGTCCTATTTTGCAATGTTAAAAAAATCCTTTAAAAAATTCCTGGATCCAGACGGTGATCCGGATCACCACAAATATTTAATCGGTTCTTCCTTATCCAATTTTCAATAATTCATTTTTCCAAATCTGTTCAGAACTTTTCAAATTCTTTTGAAGAAAAGCACACCGAATATATCGCACCAAATAAATCCACAAAAATATTCTAATTTTTTTTTGGATCAGTCTTTGATATTTTGTAGAACTTGTGACAAACTTTTCCTGTATTTTTTTATTTTTTTTCGATCATTTTTTTGTTGCGTTATGTGCATATATATGCCGAAAATTGTCCTATTTTGCGTTGTTAAAAAATTCTTTAAAAAATTCCTGGATCCAGACGGTGATCCGAATCACCACTAAAATTTAATTGGTTCTTCCTTATCCAATTTTCAACAATTCCTTTATCCAAATCTATTCAGAACTTTTCAAATTCTTTTGAAGAAAAGCACACCGAATATATCGCACCAAATAAATCCACAAAAATTATTCTACATTTTTTTTTGGATCAGTCTTTGATATTTTGTAGAACTTGTGGCAAACTTTTCCTGTATTTTTTATTATTTTTTTCAATAATTTTTTGTGGAGTCATGTGCATATACATGTCGAAAATGGTCCTATTTTGCAATGTTAAAAAATTATTGAAAAAATTCCTGGATCCAGACGGTGATCCGGATCACCACTAAAATTTAATCGGTCGTTCCTTATCCAATTTTCAATAATTCCTTTATCCAAATCTATTCAGAACTTTTCAAGTTCTTTTGAACAGAAACAAACATAAACTACACTGTGCTTGGCTGAGAAATGAAAGTCTAAAAGTTAACTTTTGGTGCTACAATGCCAATGCAATAAAGATAAAGTGTTATTGTTTGGCTCCTGTTGACCAAAACCTGGACAACCATGGCCAAAGGTTTTTATTCATGAATCGTCAAGTGACTGAGATTATTGTTCTTTCTGGTTTTGGATTTGTTCTCTACGAGCAAGCTCACAGGGGCATGAATGATTTATTTTGTATACACTGTTGCACTTGACGTCTTAGCGTGAGAGAACATACTATGTGCCTGAGAGGCTGAACATCAACGTTAAGTTCATCCTGGTACAAATAGGACAGGTTGTACTGATTAGTAGGGTTGTACCGATCCGATATTGATAACAGATATTAGCAAAAACCAACAAAATCGGACTATATCGGCTTGCAAACGCAACAACAGTGTTTGCTAGCATGCTAACAAGGTAGCGTGAGGCAGTAAAAACCCATGCTCTAACTACAAAACTACTATTCGGCGAAAATTCACTTAACATAGTCGGGTCTGGAACTAACTAATCCCAATAAACAGGACAGGGGAACCTATAATACTCATTTTTGGCCCTCGTCGACTCCTATAGAGAAGCTACACACAATAACCCGCACAGAAAGCTTTCTAGATCTTCATGAATCTGCTCCTATCCCAGCTGTATGTCCTTGGATTTCCAAAACGGTCTGCTTTAATTGATTCCACCCACATCCCGAGACAAAATAGTACAACAGCTGGGATAGGCTCCAGCAACTCCCACGACCCTCGTGAGGATAAGCGGTAGAAAATGAATGATATTCATGACCAAAATGAAAATTTCCAAAAAAATGAATTATTACTGCATTCTTATTTATGTATTCGCTTTCTAAATAAAAGCATGTCCAATGACTCGGTTAGGACAGGGGAACCTATAATACTCTATTTCACCCTCATGTACTCCTATAGAGAAGCTACACACAATAACACGCACAGAAACCTTTCTAGATCTTCATGAATCTGCACCTATCCCAGCTGTATGTCCTTGGATGTCCAAAATGGTCTGCTTTAATTGATTCCACCCACATCCCGAGACAAAATAGTACAACAGCTGGGATAGGCTCCAGCAACTCCCACGACCTTCATGAGGATAAGCGGTAGAAAATGAATGAAATGAATGGCCAAAATGAAAATTTCCAAAACAGTGAATTATTGCTGCATTCGCTTTTTAAATAAAAGCATGTCCAACGACTCGGTTAGGACACGGGAACCTATAATACTCTTTTTCGCCCTCATGTACTCCTATAGAGAAGCTACACACAATAACCCACACAGAAAGCTTTCTAGATCTTCATGAATCTGCACCTATCCCAGCTGTATGTCCTTGGATTTCCAAAACCGTCTGCTTTAATTGATTCCACCCACATCCCGAGACAAAATAGTACAACAGCTGGGATAGGCTCCAGCAACTCCCTACGACCCTTGTGACGATAAGCACTATAAACACTATTTTTACTGTATTCCACTTAATGCAATTTTTGTATCAAAACAGGAGTTCAGCTGATCAATATCCTACGTGTCACTATCCCTACCCTCACTTCAAACATTAGCTAAACATTTCAGACGCGTTAGACGCGTTAATCATCAATCACGGCCACCCGGCATCGAATTCCGCAACACGGTGGGGAAAAACAGCCCGCAAATACCCGATAAAAGACAATCACTGGTTTGTCTGCAACCCGCGGGAATCAATATCGAGTTGAGAAACATGCCATAAGTTATCTTTACATTTCTAAACATTTATCATATCATAAAAAAGGTAACTCAGTAACTGTCTTTGGACAGCTCAGTCAAACGATAACAATTTACTGTGATGGTGTCTCATTCAGAGAGTCAATATCGGCGTTCCGGGAGGGGGGTTGGTGCATTAATCGCATCAGATCGGAGCTAATGTACATTGTCCCGAGAGCTGCAGACAAAAGAGGTCAGTATCGATGAGCTTGTGCATAACAGCTTGCAGCCGTGGCGAGTTTCCGAGGCAGCATAATAATGCGATACTGAATGTAAAAATAAAAAGGACTCCCCCGCCAGCCAGCTAGCCAGCGCCTGAAGAAACAATTATGTAAAAAGTACAAATAAAACAGAAGCGGCCTCTGTTTTCGACTGTGACGATTCTCGTTGTGATAAAAGCGAAGGGGTTCCCACACGCAAAACTGGAAAACTCCCTTGGGTGGCTTTATTTAGAAAAGATCCCTTTTCCACAACAGGACGTCACCGCCAAATCTCTGGAGAATCCAACTTATACCACATTAGACATTTTGTGAAGGTTTTACAATAAATTGCCAACTATAATAAAAAGAAGGCTGCACGGTGGTCGAGTGGTTAGCGCGCAGACCTCACAGCTAGGAGACCAGGGTTCAATTCCACCCTCGGCTATCTCTGAGTGGAGTTTGCATGTTCTCCCCTACACTACCACCACATAGTTTTACTATTGGTATAATAATCTTTTTCTGAAATTCCACCAGACCAGGGTTCAATTCCACCCTCGGCTATCTCTGAGTGGAGTTTGCATGTTCTCCCCTACACTACTACCACATAGTTTTACTATTGGTATAATAATCTTTTTCTGAAATTCCACCAGACCAGGGTTCAATTCCACCCTCGGCTATCTCAGAGTGGAGTTTGCATGTTCTCCCCTACACTACCACCACATAGTTTTACTATTGGTATAATAATCTTTTTCTGAAATTCCACCAGACCAGGGTTCAATTCCACCCTCGGCTATCTCTGAGTGGAGTTTGCATGTTCTCCCCTACACTACCACCACATAGTTTTACTATTGGTATAATAATATTTTTCTGAAATTCCACCAGGCCAGGGTTCAATTCCACCCTCGGCTATCTCTGAGTGGAGTTTGCATGTTCTCCCCTACACTACTACCACATAGTTTTACTATTGGTATAATAATCTTTTTCTGAAATTCCACCAGACCAGGGTTCAATTCCACCCTCGGCTATCTCTGAGTGGAGTTTGCATGTTCTCCCCTACACTACTACCACATAGTTTTACTATTGGTATAATAATCTTTTTCTGAAATTCCACCAGACCAGGGTTCAATTCCACCCTCGGCTATCTCTGAGTGGAGTTTGCATGTTCTCCCCTACACTACCACCACATAGTTTTACTATTGGTATAATAATCTTTTTCTGAAATTCCGCGAGACCAGGGTTCAATTCCACCCTCGGCTATCTCTGAGTGGAGTTTGCATGTTCTCCCCTACACTACTACCACATAGTTTTACTATTGGTATAATAATCTTTTTCTGAAATTCCACCAGACCAGGGTTCAATTCCACCCAGGCCATCTCTGTGTGGAGTTTGTATGTTCTCCCTGTGCATGTGTGGGTTTTCTCCGGGTACTCCGGTTTCCTCCCACATTCCAAAAACATGCTAGGTGAATTAGCGACTCCAAATTGTCCATAGGTATGAATGTGAGTGTGAATGGTTGTTTGTCTATATGTGCCCTGTGATTGGCTGGCCACCAGTCTTGGCCAAAATGAAAATTTCCAAAAAAATTATTATTTCTGTATTCACTTTCTAAATAAAAGCATGTCCAACAACTCAGTTAGGACAGGGGAACCTATAATACTCATTTTTGGCCCTTGTGGACTCCTATAGAGAAGCTACACACAATAACCCGCACATAAAGCTTTCTAGATCTTATATAAATTCCTATGTAACTACACAAACGCCTACAGAGTTAATAAGAGGTTTTATAACGGCAATGGTTTGACCCTGGAAGATAGTAATTCAATTTCCATTATTTCCCATGAGAAAAAAAAATGTCATCTAAATTTGAACACAGATTGGAATCCCCCAGGGGGGTTTGGCCTTACGTACCGCGTGTTGTGACTGGAAAGCTCATTGCATGCTGGATGCAGTTGTTATGCATTTGTGAATTATGTAATACACGGCTTGATGATATGTATTCAAAGTGTAGCTATATTGGACTTAATTCAGTACTTTTGAAAAAAAAACAAAAAAAAAACCGGATTAAGCCCGTGTGTAAAATGTTTTCTTTTGTTTTGCCAGAAATAGAATGAATCCATCCTTGGATATATACAAGGCTGACTTGTTATCGCTACAATTTGTTAGTTAGTTGGACCACCGGAGCAAGGTTGGGTAAATAAACTGGTCATTAATTCTACCCGTGTTTTTCTAGAGACCTTTTATTTGTGACGAATTGCACATTTTCATTACTAGCGACTTAATGAATGTCTTCATCTATTTCCACAGTGGACATTTATGATCCTCTCAAAAATGGGGAAGCTATTTTTTTTTTCTATCAGTGTTTCAAACATGCCTTAGAAACTGCAGCATTGACTTAAAAAAAAAAAAAAAAACTGTTGATGGATTGTTGAGTGTGTAATTCACCGAGGGAATAGGAGAAGACAGCTTTGTACACAGACTTGTGTAACAGGGTCGAGGCTTTACAAAGACTGTCATTATTTTTCCCTCGTGATCCGGCCATTATAGTACAGGCGCTGACTGGCATTGGGTGCATCGCAGTGAGTGGAATCACTGGTGTCAGTAGGTATCAGTGGAAGATGAGCTATTTTTTGACAGCACGGCAACAAACATCAAGTTTGTGTGTCCAGTAAATAAATGTAAAATCTAAAGGGCTGTTTAAGTCCCTGGATCTGTGAGGTGCTGTCTGTGCGTCTGAAAAGCTGAAAGCACAGTGGGAGGCAAAGCATGCTTACTTTGGGATTATTCCCACGACTCGGGCTCAAACTGGGTGTTCTGGTATCGACGGCGCAGCAAGAGAGGGAACAAAATAATTGCAAATTAAAGGACAGACAGTCAGGACTACTTTCTCCTTCGTCTTCCAGTAAGCGACTGAATCCACGGTGTGTCATTGCTTTACTCATCTATGGCTAGCATTCACTGGAGACTTATTCGTGTGATTGGGTGTCAGGGTCTCATTATTAGAAGTCAGCTGATTAAAAGTGTGTACATTTGTTTCTGATTGGAAAAAAATGAAAAAAAAATATGACGCCTATCAAGGAAAGGGAGAAACCTGAAAAGCAACTGCATAGTTCAGTGTTTCCCGGAGGACTGCGATCTATATGTGGCTTAGGGTAGGGCGCAACATTGTCATCCATCATCATTGTCATCCAATACTTCTCTACAAGAGAGGAGAAATAAGGAGAATGATCTCAGGGAAGAACTAAATTTGAAACACTTCTATGCTAGGACTACGTTATGCTAGCCATAGCATTTCAGTATGTGGAATCGAACTATGGAATGGATTGAGTAAGGACCTCAAACAATGCGCAACGATGAGCCAATTCAAGAAACAATACAAGCAGTTGATGTTTGCTAAATACAAGGATGAAGAGTCTTGAACCAGTCATGATGTGCTATATATATATATATATAGATATTTATCACTATATTGATGGTTACTATGGTAACCATCATGTCATTGGATGGTCATATCACCTCGTACTTTGGTATGTGATAAAAAAAATAAAAAAAATTAATTAATTAATGAAAAAAAAACTTTAACTATATTAGGAAAGCAGGAAGTGAACAAATGTAACAGTTACTGATTGTAAAAGTACCAGATGGAGGGGTAGGATTTAATAAGCTTTGCTTCTTCCTACTCCTTTTGGACATGTGGAACTGTGAACTGATTATGTGATGCATTCAATTGTAATCTGATGCATTTTCAAATGAAATAAAACCATTAAAAAAATAAACAAAATTAAAAAAATTTTTTTCTGATTTAAAAACAAATTTTTTCTGATGTATTTTTTTTATAAAAAAAATTAAATAACTTTAAATTTAAAAAATACAATTAAATAAAATTAAATTATATTAGGAAAGCAGGAAGTGAACAAATGTAACAGTTACTGATTGTAAAAGTACCAGATGGAGGGGTAGGATTTAATAAGCTTTGCTTCTTCCTACTCCTTTTGGACATGTGGAACTGTGAACTGATTATGTGATGCATTCAATTGTATTCTGATGCATGTTCAAATGAAATAAAACCATTACCATTACCAAATTTGCATAATTATGACACAACAAATAAATTTTTGATGTTCCCGGCCTTCTTGTGTTTTGACAAGACGGACCAGAAGGAGTCTCCAGAAAAAGTCACTTGATTTGCCGCTAGTCACTTTTTTTCCCCCCACTTAAGTCACTAGGCTGGCAACACTGAATTGCCACCTGCTACATCTTCTTATTCTCTGGCAGTCCAAGGGTGTTGTATGAGGTGTGCTAAGAAGCAGAGCTTACGATGTCATAGACTGTACAGAGTTGTCACAACAAGCTACACAAATAGTCCCATTGCAATGTGTTTATGAGTGACGGCTATCACTCGCGGGGGAACACCCCGGACTGGTCACCAGCCAATCACAGGGCACATATAGACAAACAACCATTCACACTCATATTCATACCTATGGATATTTAGCGTCGCCAATGAACATGTATGTTTTTGGAATGTAGTTTCTGTCATGGAAAACTAAACATGGTGTGGTAGCCAAAGACATCGCAAGCATCTGTCAACGTCTTAAAACGCCAATACCTTAAAGAAGCATACGTCAGCTAAGCCTATTGTCACATTGTCTGCAAACAACGGCATATGCACGTGAATAGAATCCACCATAGTTTAGTGCCCACACATCATTTTACACATGTGGCCCCAGGTGTTGAACCCAATTTCCATCACAGCTCAAGAATGCGTCGGCAGATTTTGGCTCAGAGCAAAACAACTAAATCAGACACGTAGGAGGGAGAAAACTTGTAGCGGTGTGAAGAAAGAAATAAAACTGTCCATGAAAACTGTGATTTGGTGCAAAAGCAGGAAAGCTTTGCCGTGATTTAAACTTAAGACTACAAAAAAAAGAAACATTGACTTACCTGAATCACTTCTATCCCTCTTTTCCTGAAAAAAAAAACAAACAAAGAACACATCTGTTAGATCCGATTAAGGAATTTAGTTGGACTTATATGATAGGAACACAGCCAAGTTTGGTCAAAAAAAAGGGAAAAGTCTTCCCTTTTTTTTGACCAAGAAAAGGGAAATTTGCGGTCAGTGCAATATAGTACAGTACATATACAGTACACAATTTCACAGTGTGGATTTGACTCTTGATCTTCTGTGTTGGCACTTTTCCTGTAGTTAATTAGTCATTACAATGGAACCTTGGTTAGCATCTGCCCTGGTTAGCAGGCTTCAAAATTCATGCATTCATTCACTACCGCTTTTCCTCACAAGGGTCGCGGGGGTGCTGGAGCCTATCCCAGCTGAACACAGATTGGGCGAGAGGCAGGGTACACGCTGGACTGGTAGCCAGTCAATCACAGGGCACATATAGACAAACAACCATTCACACTCACATTCATACATATGGACAATTTGGAGTCGCTAATTAACCTAGCATGTTTTTGGAATGTGGGAGGAAACCGGAGTACCCGGAGAAAACCCACGCATGCACGGACGGAGAGAACATGCAAAATCCACACAGAGATAGCAGAGTGTGGAATTGAACTCGGGTCTCCTGGCTGTGAGGCCAGCGTGCTAACCACTCGTCCACCGTGTAGCCTTGATATCTATTATTCATTCATTCATTCATTCTTTTTCTACCGCTTATCTTCACGAGGGTCACGGGGGTTGCTGGAGCCTATCCCAGCTGTCTTCGGGCGAGAGGCGGCGTACGTCTTGGACTGGTGGCCAGCCAATCACAGGGCACATATAGACAAACAACCATTCACACTCACATTCAATTTGGAGTCGCTAATTAACCTAGCATGTTTTTGGAATGTGGGAGGAAACCGGAGTACCCGGAGAAAACCCACGCATGCACGGGGAGAACATGCAAACTCCACACAAGAGTTAACCGAGGGTGGAATTGAACCCTGGTTTCCTAGCTGTGAGGTCTGTGCACTAACCACTCGTCCGCCGTGCAGCCTCGGCTTCAAAATTGACACCATAATTTCTGAGTACATTTTCAGTTTAGTGTACAATATGGCATCCTATTAGCTTCCCACTTCATGGAACCATGAACCGTAAGTCGCCTGACTCTTAAAAATGTGTTTTAAGTTTTACAATAATTGTTTTGAAACGAGTACAACCTGGAAGTCAACCTGTATCAGGCAACAATAAGTGTGAAGGTCACTTATTATGTAAATATATGTCCATAGAGTTTATGTCTATGAGTTAAATTAAGCTAATGCAACTATGTAAACGGTTACATATGCAGAAAGACTGTTTTAAATAAATAAAAACAAAAAAAGCTAACTGTTGTGGTGCAGATCGTAGGATCAGTGCAACTCATCTACAACCTGCGGACATAATTTGGATTAAAAAGTCCTTAAAAATTCAATTCTACGAAACAATACCTCGACATAAAACAAAGGCTCCAACAAACAGAAGACAAATTACCTCAAACAAACCAACAAAGGACGAAAAACTTGCATGGCCAAAAAAACCAGTTAAGTAGCATCAACTCAGCCTTGTCCAGCCTGGTTGTTTTTTGAGGTTACATCCCCATGGCAACAGCAGCCCGGGCTATTCACTGCTACACAACAATGTGGACATTTAATACCGCAGCTGCTGGCTCGTTTCATGCGATGTGAATGGGGTCGTCGATGGTTTCATCCCATCTCAAATATGTAAGATCGCTTCTATAATTGTGACGACGGCACATAGAATGTTAGCAGGCCACAACGCCACAAGAATGTTATTGTCAGAGTCGGTATCACGTATCCATTAAGTCCAAGATGAGCTCGATGCCTGACGGTGTGTGTAGACTAGTCGCAAAGTTTAGTGGGCGTGTCGGTGCGCTTAAGTAACCGGGATAAATTTGGAATACAGATGACACTGTGGTACTTGAACCTAATATGCTCATTTTCCGGCCCTTTGAATTGACTTGTGGACTTATACTATAGAGCAGATACACACAATAACCAGCACAGAAAGCTTTCTACTTCTTCCAGAATCTGCACCTATTCAGCTGTATTTATTTGGATTTCGTGTTTCCTGTGAAAATGGTCCGTTTTAATCTATTCCACCCAGGACCCGCCTCCAGGCACACCCACTCTGCTGTGGTTGGTCACACTCTAGAGTGCAGAAAATTACTTTCGGTGTTTTTTTGTTTTTTTTTAATGAAAACGGATATCAATTTTACAAATATGGGCCAGTTTATTCATTAAATCAAATACAGTTTTGGCATGTTTCATACAAATAACTTTGAAGCTAAAAATTACCATTCAAGATAGCATTTTCAAATGTTAACTTTGACAGCCCTGATTCATAATGAATAAATTTTATTTTTTTAATGTGTAGAGAGCCAATAAAAATGAGGAAAAACAAGGAAATAGGGGACCATTCAACCAGTGTTAAATTAAATTAAATTAAATTAAATTAAATTAAATTAAATTAAATTAAATTAAATTAAATTAAATTAAATTAAATTAAATTAAATTAAATTAAATTAAATTAAATTAAATTGAATTAAATTAAGGCTGGCGACCAGTCCAGGGTGTACCCCGCCTCTCGCCCCAAGACAACTGGGATAGGCTCCAGCACCCCCGTGACCCTCGTGAGGAAAAAGCAGTAGAAAATGAGTGAATAAAATAAAAATAAAAAAATAAAAATAAAAAAAAATAAAAATAAAAATAAAAATAAAAATAAAAATAAAAATAAAAATAAAAATAAAAATAAAAATAAAAATAAAAATAAAAATAAAAATAAAAATAAAAATAAAAATAAAGGCTGGCGACCAGTCCAAGGTGTGGGATAGGCTCCAGCACACCCGTGACCCTCGTAAGGAAAAAGCGGTAGAAAATGAATAAATTAAAATTAAAATTAAAATTAAAATTAAAATTAAAATTAAAATTAAAATTAAAATTAAAATTAAAATTAAAATTAAAATTAAAATTAAAATTAAAATTAAAATTAAAATTAAAATTAAAATTAAAATACATTCACCTGCTTTAACTTGCAAATTTGTTTTTTTTTCATGATCCTACATTGTTCAAGCAGGTTGAGCTTGATGGATTTGGTCATTTACAAAGTAGATATTTATCAAGAGGGAGGTCTTTAAATGGCTCAAGCTCAAGTGTCTGGAAAGCATCACTGAGAGGTGCACCTGACCAGCAGGATTCTCCAGTCCAGCTGCATAAGACAGGCGGGAAGCAGTCGCTCTCTCCAAGTGTCAGCTACGGGCCACACGATGACCCAACAAACCTGATCGACCACAAGTACTATACCGCATTTTTTGTGGAAACCCCTTGAATAGCATAACATTTTTTTTTGTTAACAAGCAAAGACCTTTTGAAGACACAGCAAAAAAAACAGCTGATGTCGACATGCGAGTGTCGACATAGGAGAGTCACCTTACTTCCATCTTTGCCTTCCTCTTCAAAATGACTTTTTATTTCTCATAAAGTGACTAAAGTGACATAAAGCGAATGACACACATGTCACAAGAGAACCAAATTACATCTTTATCACAGTCAACCATGCGCAAAAATAAAACATATCTTTTTTTTACCATTTAAATGTCACGTTTCTTGCTTTGGCACAAAGTCCACATGAGGTGTAAAGTAGGTGGCAATGATCCAGGGAAGGACCTGGTAGTTGCTTGGGAGTTTAAAAGAGATTAAAAATGTTTTGAGGATTACTGTGTGGTAATCTGTGCAGGCGCAATCAGGTCACTTTAGTGAGGCAACAGCCCTCTTGGCTCTGACACTCGCCAGTGAACCCTCCTGATAAACTGTTCCTACAGTAACTCATTCTCATCCAATATAGATAATATGTTAGTGTTTCCTAGGGTCCAATTTGACCGACTTCATGACAACTTACATAACGTTTTAATATGGATTGAGTAAGACCCTTAAACAATGCACAACGATGAGCCAATTCAAGAAACAATACAAGCAGTTGATGTTTGCTAAATACAAGGATGAAGAGTCTTGAACCAGTCATGATGTGCTATATATATATATATATCACTATATTGACACTTACTATAGTACCTATTATGTCATTGGATGGTCATATCACCTCATACTTCGGTACGTGATATTAAAAAAAAAAAAAAATAATAAATTAAAAAAAAACTAAAACTATATTAGGAAAGCAGGAAGTGAACAAATGTAGTGAACAGTTACTATGGTACCCATTAATAATTTTTTTGTAATTTTATGATCATATCACCTCGTACTTCGGTACAGGACTAAAACATTTAAAAATATATAAATTAAAAAAAAACCTTAAACTATATTAGGAAAGCAGGAAGTGAACAAATGTAACAGTTACTGATTGTAAAAGTACCAGATGGAGGGGTAGGATTTAATAAGCTTTGCTTCTTCTTACTCCTTTTGGACATGTGGAACTGTGAACTGATTATGTGATGCATTCAATTGTAATCTGATGCATTTTCAAATGAAATAAAACCATAAAAAAAACAAAATTAAAAAAAAAAAATTCTGATGTATTTTTTAATAAAAAAAAATTAAATAATTTTAAATTAAAAAAGTACAATTAAATAAAATTAAATTATATTAGGAAAGCAGGAAGTGAACAAATGTAACAGTTACTGATTGTAAAAGTACCAGATGGAGGGGTAGGATTTAATAAGCTTTGTTTCTTCCTACTCCTTTTGGACATGTGGAACTGTGAACTGATTATGTGATGCATTCAATTGTAATCTGATGCATGTTCAAATGAAATTAAACCATGAACAAATTTGCATAATTATGACATTATGACACAACAAATACATTTTTGATGTCCGCTGGCCTTCTTGTGTTTTGACAATATCGGTGTTCATGTGGGGGCACAGCAGGACCGGAAGACAAATACCTTCTTTCATGATAGAGTCTCCAGAAAAAGTCACTTTTTCCCCACTTAAGTCACTAGGCTGGCAACACTGAATTGCCACCTGCTACATCTTCTTATTCTCTGGCAGTCCAAGGGTGTTGTATGAGGTGTGCTATGAAGCACACTGTACAGAGTTGTCACAACAAGCTACACAAATAGTCCCATTGCAATGTGTTTATGAGTGACGGCTATCACTTAGCGGAGCCTATCCCAGCTGACTTCAGGTGAGAGGCGGGTCGACACCCTGGATTGGTTACCAGCCAATCACAGGGCACATATAGACAAACAACCATTCACACTCACATTCATACCTATGGATATTTAGCGTCTCTAATGAACATGTATGTTTTTGGAATGTAGTTTCTGCCATTTTCCGCCATTTTGCCTCAATTGCTTCAAAACACCCGCAAAGCCTGTTGCCTATTATATGACTACATTCAGCAAAATAACATCCATGAATACTTTCCACGACGGCACACCTCCGACGCCTTGAACTGCAAATCGCTTGAGCTCGATGAATAAAGTTAAAACAAGTTTTCTACGGCTTGTGACCTGGAAAAACAATTACACACATTCTTTATTTTGCTCCAAGTGCCATGTCTCAACAAGCTCTAACTGGAGTCACAACGGACACATCCTTTGCCAACTAAGGGCTTGACTTTTACTCGGGTAATCCCTCGGGGACATTCATGCCAACAAAACAAAACATAGACAGAGAATAGTAGTAATAGTGAAGATTTGGAATGAAAAGTTACATTCATGTGCAAGGGATCTTCTGTATTTTATATGTACAACATTCAGTCACGGGCGGCACGGTGGTTTAGTGGTTAGCGTGCAGACATCACAGCTAGGAGACCAGGGTTCAATTCCACCCTCGGCCATCTCTGTGTAGAGTTTGCATGTTCTCCCCGTGCATGTGTGGGTTTTCTCCCACATTCCAAAAACATGCTAGGTTAATTAGCGACTCCAAATTGTCCATAGGTATGAATGTGAGTGTGAATGGTTGTTTGTCTATATGTGGATAGGCTCCAGCACCCCCGCGACCCTTGTGAGGATAAGCGATATAAATGAATAATAGATATCAAGGCTGCAAGGCGGATGAGTGGTTAGCATGAAGGCTTCGCAGCTAGGAGACCCGAGTTCAATTCCACCCATCTCTGTGTGGAGTTTGCATGTTCTCCCCCTGGTTTTCTCCGGGTACTCCGGTTTCCTCCCACATTCCAAAAACATGCTAGGTTAATTAGCGACTCCAAATTGTCCATAGGTATGAATGTGAGTGTGAATGGTTGTTTGTCTATATGTGCCCTGTGATTGGCTGGCTGGCGACCAGTCCAGGGTGTACCCCGCCTCTCGCCCAAAGACACCTGGGATATGCTCCAGCACCCCCCGCGACCCTCGTGAGGAAAAAGCGGTAGAAAATGAATGAATGAATGAATGAATGTTCTTACTAGGTGGCACGGTGGTTTAGTGGTTAGCGTGCAGACATCACAGCTAGGAGACCAGGGTTCAATTCCACCCTCGGCCATCTCTGTGTGGAGTTTGCATGTTCTCCCCGTGCATGCGTGGGTTTTCTCCGAGCACTCCGGTTTCCTCCCACATTCCAAAAACATGCTAGGTTAATTGGCGACTCCAAATTGTCCATAGGTATGAATGTGAGTGTGAATGGTTGTTTGTCTATATGTGCCCTGTGATTGGCTGGCCACCAGTCCAGGGTGTACCCCGCCTCTCGCCCGAAGACAGCTGGGATAGGCTCCAGCACACCCCGCGACCCTCGTGAAAAACTGTAGAAAATGAATGAATGAATGAATTTAATTGCCATTTAGAACCCACAAGTCATGCTGGGAAGCTCACAAACAGGAAGTAACCCAGTTATGGGTTTAACATGCTCGGTTAATTAGCGACTCCAAATTGTCCATAGGTATGAATGTGAGTGTGAATGGTTGTTTGTCTATATGTGCTCTGTGATTGGCTGGTTGGCGACCAGTCCAGGGTGTACCCCGCCTCTTGCCCAAACACAGCTGGGATAGGCTCCAGCACCCCCCTCCCGCGACCCTCGTGAGGAAAAAGCGGTAGAAAATGAATGAATGAATGAACATTCAATCACATACCTGCACAAATCTGCAAAAGCATGAAAATTCAGCTTCTTCATCTTCTTTTCACTGAGCCAGTATCCGACTCTCCGGCCTTTTAGGAAAGTCTGCATCTCCACAGAGGTCCTGGATCCCCTCCCTGGCCTGGATGTCAATGATGTGACAGCCTGACTGACTGACTGATTGCTTGCTTGATTGATTGGGCGAGGGATCACACCTAAAAGAACAAAAATATCCACTTGAAGTCTCTCCACTCTTCAAACCTTATGACTCAGCTGCAAACAGACGTCTGTCAAGTATGCAGTCAACACAATATGACATAAGAAAGAAATACAGGTTGTTTGCTTGCAAGCGTGACAGTGAATGTGGAGCATCAGGCAAACTCACACTAGCGCCCCTACAAGCTAACTTCACTTGCTAGCCTGGTTAGCTGGCTAGCCCCGGTAGTCAAAACGATAGCAAGCGACGTGGACGTTAAGAAGCTAAAAGAGAAATATATTCCAAATATTCCGATATCGAATATAAAAAAATGTAAACGCGCTCAAACACATGAAATAAGTAGCCTGACTGTGAATCATAGTCGCGGACCAGGCGCCGTGGCGAGCGAGCTAACTAACCTGGCAGTTTTTGGCAGTCCGCCCCAGTGAATGAAGGTCCTCTTCGGGGAACTAGCTCGGGTAGTTTCCCATTCTCAGCGCGCCCGATGGTGCAATGGGAAGAAGTTTCCAGGCAAGATGACAGTTGACAGGCACAGCTGGACTCACGTTGCGATGTTGCTGGTGTTTTCTCCCCCTGTCTACGGGCTCTACTGCCTGCAACACACCCAGGATTCAGGAGGCTGGTGATGCCTCCACGGGCAGCTCGGAAAATACGCGTTCTTACTTCGTTTGTGGATTTTTAAATTCTAGTCATTACAATTCAACGTCTACTTCTACCTCGTTTTTTATTAAATTACCCTGTTTTTGATGCGACCAAAAAGTCAGTTTTGTCGCAACATAAACCATCCCAATTGATCTGTTTACAACTGAATACTCAAAATTCCCATTTCCAGTAAAGGCAACTGTAAATGTGGTCAGAGAAGTTGAGCCTGTGGTGCTCGTTGTCCAAGCTCATACATAAAACGAAGGACACATACATGTAAAAGGCTGAATATGCAATTTCATTCAGAAATATAGAAATGATTTTAGAAATATCGATTATATAAATATCATTCAATAGTTTCCCCACAAACATACGTAAGCTATTTATGTGACGCCCTTACTTTGGTAAGGATGTGCTGTTATTTTGAAGGCCGTGTTTAGGTAGCTTGTTAGAAATGAGTGAAGATACGAGTGACGAAAAAACACACACACTTCCGGCCTTCAAAATAACAGCACATCCTGTGTGTGGAGGGGTACCAAAGTAAAGGCGTCACATAAATAGCTTACATTAGCTTACACATACAGCAATGTTTAGCCATACGTAACAACTGTAGCAATTGTTGAGACCCACATTAAAGCAATACAGATGATGTCCATTATGGCTAAATTACAACTGAATAATGGTAATAATTCACATGTAAATCACTTGTTTTTACATTAACTGTAACAAAAATACTTTGTATTGTACACAAGACTGTCCTAACCGAGTCTATTTCTACTGCAATGCCAATGTTGACAAGCTAACTAGCAAGTAGCAGTAGCGCCCTCTGTTGGGCTAATTTTGCAACTGATTCCCCGGTCATAAATAATTATTAAAAACCACTGCTATAAAGTAAATTAAAAACAGACATTGTTTAAACTGTACATGCTATTCCTGCCAAATTTAAAACATATTAACGTAAAACAAATATAATTGTTTCGAACACCGATACCGTGATGTCACTTCCGCTGAGTGGTATTGGCTCCAAACTCCCGCCCGGAAATATAACATTGTTTTACGCAAACTACTGTATTGCGGTCGCGTTTAACGTCGGTTTTCATTCCCACTATGGCAGAAACAAACACAATGGAGCCCAAGCTTGATGACTTGCTTGCAAACGAGGAGGATCTTGAGAACATTTTGTGCGTGCTGGCCGGAAGTGACCCAGAAAACTGCTCTTATTCCCGGGTAAGAACATGCCCTTTGTCTCCCAGCCAAGCAAAGGAATGTGCATCCACCAATGTATTGTCCAAGCAAGTCAATCTAAAAAAAAAATAAATATATATATATATCTATACATCTGATAGTGAAACGATACTGTATGTAGTATCAATTAGTTTGATGTGAATGGATCTTGGTGTGTTTATTCCATCTTTGTTGTTGCAGGGCTACGTGAAGAGGCAGGCTGTGTTTGCATGCAACACATGCACCCCCAATGCTGCAGAGCCTGCTGGTGTTTGTCTGGCTTGTGCCAATAAGTGCCATGATGGCCATGATATCTTTGAATTGTATACCAAAAGGTACTATATACTACACATGCACATAGTACATACTGCATATAATAACTACATCAATATATACATGTATATGCTGTACAGCATTTTTTTGCACGAAATGGAGATTTTTGCATTATATTTTGCTTGCTTTGCTATGATATTTTTGCTGTACTGTATTTTCTATTTGTACCTTATTTTATTTTATTTTACTATATATTTTTAAATAGTACCATTCCCTTATTTAAAAAAATATTTTTACTTACTGTTTTATTTACAGTTATTTTGCTTGCTTTGCTATGATAATTTTGCTCTTTACTGTATTTGCTATTTGTACCTTATTCTATTTATTTTATTTTTACTATAATATTTTACATAGTACAATTCCCTTATTTTTTTTAATTATTTTTTATAAATTTATTTTATCCCTTATTTTTTTTAATTTTTTTAAATAAATTTATTTAATTTATTTATTTATCTATTTATCGAGAACTGCTTTGTTAAACCCATCTTCCTGAAATTTTCAATGATATCTTTGAATTGTATACCAAAAGGTACTATATACTACACATGCACATAGTACATACTGCATATAATAACTACATCAATATGTACATGTATATGCTGTACAGCATTTTTTTGCACGAAATGGAGATTTTTGCATTATATTTTGCTTGCTTTGCTATGATATTTTTGCTGTACTGTATTTTCTATTTGTACCTTATTTTATTTTATTTTACTATATATTTTTAAATAGTACCATTCCCTTATTTAAAAAAATATTTTTACTTACTGTTTTATTTACAGTTATTTTGCTTGCTTTGCTATGATATTTTTGCTCTTTACTGTATTTGCTATTTGTACCTTATTCTATTTATTTTATTTTTACTATAATATTTTACATAGTACAATTCCCTTATTTTTTTTAATTATTTTTTATAAATTTATTTTATCCCTTATTTTTTTTAATTTTTTTTTATAAATTTATTTAATTTATTTATTTATCTATTTATCGAGAACTGCTTTGTTAAACCCATCTTCCTGAAATTTTCAATGATATCTTTGAATTGTATACCAAAAGGTACTATATACTACACATGCACATAGTACATACTGCATATAATAACTACATCAATATGTACATGTATATGCTGTACAGCATTTTTTTGCACGAAATGGAGATTTTTGCATTATATTTTGCTTGCTTTGCTATGATATTTTTGCTGTACTGTATTTGCTATTTGTACCTTATTTTATTTTACAATATATTTTTAAATAGTACCATTCCCTTATTTTTAAAATTATTTTTATTTAATTTATTTATTTATCTATCTATTGAGAACTGCTTTGTTGTACTTACTGTTTTATTTACTGTTATTTTGCTTGCTTTGCTATGATATTTTTGATATTTTTGCTCTTTACTGTATTTGCTATTTGTACCTTATTTTATTTTACTATGCTATTTTACATAGTACAATTCCCTTATTTTTTAAATTATTTTTTATAAATCTATTTTATCCCTTATTTTCTAAATTATTTAAAAATATGTATATTTTATCCCTTATTTTTAAATATTTTTTTTATAAATTTATTTAATTTATTTATTTATCTATCTATCGAGAACTGCTTTGTTAAATTCATCTTCCTGCTATTGGCTCTACAGAAATTTTCAATGATATATTTGAATTGTATACCAAAAGGTACTATACTACACATGCACATAGTACATACTGCATATAGTTACTACATCAATATGTACATGTAGTATATGCTGTACAACATCTCTTTGCACAACAGCACAAGATGGAGGTTTTTGCAGTATATTTTGCTTGCTTTGCTATGATATTTTTGCTTTACTGTATTTGCTATTTGTACCTTATTTTATTATACTATTGTACATAGTACCATTCCGTTATTTTTTTAAATTATTTTTGTTAATGTATTTTATCCCTTATTTTTAAGATGGAGGATTTTGCATTATATTTTACTTGATTTGCTATTATATTTTTCATATTTTTGCTCTACTGTATTTGCTATTTGTACCTTATTTTATTTATTTTATTATACTATTTTACAGAGTACCATTCCCTTATTTTTAAATTATTTTTTATACATGTATTTTATCCCTTATTTTTTAATTCATTTTTTAGTAATTTTTCAAATGTTATTTATTTATCTATCTATGGAGAACTGCTTTGTTAAATTCATCTTCCTGCTATTTGCTCCACAGAAATTTTCGTTGTGATTGCGGAAACGGCAAGTTTGGGGATTTCCGATGTCAACTCATTCCGGTGACTTAAAAAAAAATTATCTGCATGCAATGATTATAAATCAAAATAAAATACAATTCATTATAGCTTTTTTTAAAAATTATCTTTGGAAATGCTCCTAATGTTGTATATATCAGCTGATCGTTTTTTATTCTCCCTGCACCGGCAGACCAAAGATAAGGAAAACATCCAAAACCTTTACAGTCACAACTTCTCCGGCTGCTACTGCACATGTGATCGTCCGTATCCCGACACGGATGATCAGGTATTACGTGATTATGTAAATGTAAAGTCACATTTAATATTGTTATTATTTGACATTTGTCACATTAAATCCAAGATGATTTCTCCACAGGTCAACGATGAGATGATTCAATGTGTCGTCTGCGAGGACTGGTTTCACACCAGGGTAAAGGAAATATTATATTTTCGCTAATATGTTTCGCTAATATTTTTTTGTGATAACGTGTGATTTCCACAGCATCTACATTGCACCGTGGAGGAACCGGAGGAGCTGCAGGAGATGGTATGCGAGGCCTGCATGAACAAGGCTCCTTTCTTGTGGACGTATGCCGCCCACTTTGCAGGTACTCCTCCTTTTTCATCGACGTCGAGACCAAAGTATGTTGTGAACTTTTAATATGCTTCTTTTGCAGTTTCACGCCAGAAGGATGAAGACGGTGACGTTAAAGGAGAGGAAACGCGGCAAGACTTGACTAAAATTAGAGATGAGGAACCTTCCACCAGCCTTGAGCACAAAGATCAGGAGGTAAGGTCTATTATTATTTTAATTAACGTCATTTGAACACAATTTCAACTTCTGTGAAGTCCTCAGGAAAGAGAGTACTCTACTTTCCGTAGGAATTCTAAGTGTATTCATTTTTCCTTGACGTTAGCTTAGCAGGTCTTTATTTGTGGTACTTCGTATAAAGTAGACCCGCTTTTCTGACCTGCTACAATATTGTATTCCCGTGTTAAACTGTGCCAAAGTTTCAGATAATGAGGTTTGTGCATTTGGAATTGAGTCCCGAAAGAAGTTTTTTTCTAACACTGGCTCACTGTGATGTCACAGTAAGCCGGAGTTCCTTATATGGGCGTAGATTTGCCCTCCTTCCTGTTCTACTGTACTGTTTTGTCTCAGGATGTGGGTGGTATCAGTTAAAGAAGACAGTTTTGGAAATCTGAGGACATACTGCTGGGATGGGTGTAGATGCTGGAAGATCTAGAAAGCTTTCTGTGCGGGTTATTGTGTGTAGCTTCTCTATAGGAGTCCACAAGGGCCAAAAATGAGTATTGTAGAAAATATTCATCTTGGCCATGAATATCATTCATTCATTCATTCATTCGTGCTGGAGCCTATCCTAGCTGTCTTCGGGCAAGAGAGGCGGGGTACACCCTGGACTGGTGGCCAGCCAATCACAGGGCACATATAGACAAACAACCATTCACACTCACATTCATACCTATGGACAATTTGGAGTCGCTAATTAACCTAGCATGTTTTTGGAATGTGGGAGGAAACCGGAGTACCCGGAGAAAACCCACGCATGCACGGGGAGAACATGCAAACTCCACACAGAGATGGCCGAGGGTGGAATTGAACACGGGTCTCCTTGCTGTGAGTCCTGCGTACTAACCACTCATTCATTAATTTTCTACCGCTTATCCTCACGAGGGTCGTGGGGGGTGCTGGAGCCTATCCCAGCTGTCTTCAGGCAAGAGGGGCGGGGTACACCCTGGACTGGTGGCCAGCCAATCACAGGGCACATATAGACAAACAACCATTCACACTCACATTCATACCTATGGACAATTTGGAGTCGCTAATTAACCTAGCATGTTTTTGGAATGTGGGAGGAAACCGGAGTACCCGGAGAAAACCAGGGGGAGAACATGCAAACTCCACACAGAGATGGGTGGAATTGAACTCGGGTCTCCAAGCTGCGAGGCCTGTGTGCAAACCACTCATCCACCTTGCAGCCTTGATATCTATTATTCATTTATATCGCTTATCCTCACGAGGGTCGCAGGAGGGTGCTGGAGTCTATCCCAGCTGTCTTGGGGGGGGAGGCGGGGTACACCCTGGACTGGTGGCCAGCCACCTAGCATGTTTTTGGAATGTGGGAAGAAAAAAAACCCGGAGAAAACCCACGCATGCACGGGGAGAACATGCAAACTCCACACAGAGATGGCAGAGGGTGGAATTGAACCCTTGTCTCCTAGCTGTGATGTCTGCACGCTAACCACTCGTGCGCCGTGCAGCCCCGCCATAAGTATCTATAAACAAATCTTTTTTTTGTGCTAAAATTAGCAGCATTAGCTCATGGAAAAATGATAAATAACTATATAAAAAATAATAAATAAAAAGCGTTAGAAAATGAATGAATTAATAATAATTGACTTGTTTATAAGAAAGACTTGTTTATGGTGCATTCAAGTGCCAGGAAGTTAATGTATGCCGTGTTTTTGGAGTGTGTTGTTATCGTCTGATGTGGCGGCTGCTTTGCAGTTATCCTTCCTACCACTAGATGGCGCCAGAGAGTAACATCACAAGCCAGAAAGCAAGGCCTTAATCTCCTGTTTCTTTCCCTTCTTTTGGCTAATTAGAGAAGACGTGACCCCCACCAGGTCCTGCTTTGGTTTTGACTTTCACACGACGGATTACTGTAAACTGTTGCTTTTCATCGCCCAGTCATGTCATGCTATGCTATGCTATAACTCGGTGCTGTCCTGTCCTGCGTTTAGGGACAAGAAACCAAAAACTTTCCTTGTAAACGGAGCCATGATGAAATGACAGCTGATCCCGGGAAAAGCAAAACGCCGGCTTGCAAGCTGAAAGATCTCCGGTCTGGGACTATGGAGGGACCTAGACGAGGGGCTGTGTTCTGGCCTTACAGTTGGCGCTCTGAGCTGTGTACCTGTACCAGCTGCAAGGTGAGTCCCCATCATCATCATCATCATCTTCATCATCATCAACGGTTCATTACGTGTGTGCACACAGAGGGCGTACGTCGCCGCACAGGTTCACTTCCTCATGGACGAATCGGATACGGTTCTAGCCTATGAGAACAGAGGCTTGGATGAGCCATTCGGGCAACACCCGCTTATGGCTGTGACGAGTTCAATGACCAGAGTACAACAACTAGAGTTCATTTATGGTGAGTACTAAATAGATATTTTGGAATGGTTCTGCAATAATTAATTGTACTTTTTGTCTTTTTTAGGCTACAAAGAGCTGACAACTGCAATCACAGCATTTTTGCACCAGTGTGCTACTGAAAAAAAGGTATACTTTATATATAAATCTATAAATCTAGTATACTTTGTATACTAGATTTGATTTGTTTACATTTAGCATCAATTTCTCCCCAGTAGACAATGATGGAAATGGAATAAACCAATAAATAAACCAATTTTAACAGGATTGGTTAACAGGGGTGTCACTAAGTTCTGAGGACAGGTAAGTAGGTAGGATGCACAGGATATGAATCAATGTAGTAGACATTCAAAAAAATAATTCAAAATAATAAAAAAAAAATCAAAATATCCCAAAAAAACGGGATATAACTTTCCCACTTTTGTACAGATTTAGTAGAGATACTCAATTGTTTTAGTCCACCATTAAATGTACACACAATCTGCACTGCAAAACCGCTGTTCAATCTCTACAACCATTCATCAATAACATAAAAATCATTATTATTAATTAGCCTATTATTATTACTATCATTATTCTTCTGATTATTACTAGTACTACTAGTAGGCTGCTTTTTGCCCTATTATATGAAATTTGTTAGATTGTTTTTTGTAAAAATAAAATAAATAAAAAATATCAAATAATTTTTTGTAAAAAAAAAAAATCGATAAAAAATATAAAAAAAACCCTAAAAACGCCACTGACCATAGCTACCATAGATATGTCAGCTATAGTGCTAACAACATTCCAGTCATTATTATTACTATCATTATTCTTCTTCTGATTATTACTACTACTATTAGTAGTAGCCTGCTTTTGCCCTGTTATATGAAATTTGTCAGATATTTTTTTTGTAAAAAAAAATAAAAATCAATTAAAAAAATAATAAAAATATCAAATATATTTTTTAACAAAAATAAAAAATGAATTAAATTATTTAGCGGGACTTAAGAACATTTTAGGGGGGCTTCAGCCCCTGATAAAGCATATATGGCCATTCATGCACTGGATTACTTAACATTGTTTTTAATGGAATTTTTTTTTATGGCATATTTTATTTTAGCTCTGCAACCATTGGACAGTGATCAATTATATAATAATCATTATATTATTAATTAGCCTATTATTATTACTATCATCATTATTCTTCTTCTGATTATTAGTACTACTAACAGGCTAAGATTAGCCTGCTTGTTGATTGCTTATTAGCCTGCTTTTGCTCTATTGTATGAAAGTTTTTTTGTAAAAAAAATTAATAAAAAATTACGAAATTATTTATATATATAAATAATATTTTTATTTATTATATATTATTATAAATAATAATAATAAAAATGTAATTTATAATGCTCTTTACATTAAATAAAGGATCTCAAAGTGCACATATAGCAGATTGCATGACACTTTTACAGATATAATAATTCCAGGTGGACTATTAGGTGTAAAATATATAGTCCCCCCCCCCCCCCAAAAAAAATATCCATCACTCTTTCACAGCAATTACAGCAAAGCTGTTGTGTGTGGTTATCTTGTTTTGCTTATTCACATCTGAGAGGCTGAACTCGGAGGATATGTACATAAATATCATAAAATATATAAAGATATCATATGTTCCTTTGCTGACCCATTTATTGCGTCCCTCTCTCAGGTGGTGACCCCTGAAGCTGTACATCAGCTTTTTGAGGAGCTACAAGCTAGAAAAAGACGCAGAATCAACACAGGGTACCAGTAACCAAATGGGTGACACATCGATGCTGCCGCCGCCGTGTGGTGCTTGGACTAAAAGTGTGAATTTGTCACCTTCCTTCCCACCCCCACCCAATAAAAAAGGGGTGTTTATGCTGCAACCAATGAAGTTAGAAGAAATAGTGAAAAGCATCACAATCACATTTGTGGTGTATGTTTCTGTTAAAGATGCCTTATCCTTGAAGATGAATAAAAAAAAAAAACAGTTGTGACTAGTAGCTATTTTATGCATGAGCGTTTGTGACCAAGTTTGTTTGTCTGTTAAGGACTCCTGATGCTGCTTTAATGTTTACATGGAGAGAAAGATACAGTAAAGACTAATGGCAACTATTTCCCTCAGAGACTCTTTATTTGATGTGGCTGATGAACACACAGCGTATTAAATGTACCGTTCTTACATATTGTTTACGTTTATTTATGCAAAAAGTGTGTTTTATACACTGAATTATCTCACCTTCAACAGTACAAGTGGCTTCGAGTTTAGTTTAAGTCATGTAATATTGGTATTTAGATATTTTATTAACGTATTATCCGGACTAAAGTTGCAGTTTTTTTTCATAGGTTGGCCGTTCCTGCGACTTATACTCCAGAGCGACTTATGTATGTTTTTTTTCTACCCAATTATGCATTTTTGGCCTTGTGCGACTTATACTCCGGAGCGACTTATAGTCCAAAAAATTAACTTTTTCTACCTAATTATGCATTTTGGGCTTTGTGCAACTTATACTCCAGTGAGACTTATGTATGTTTTTTTCTACCTAATTATGCATTTTTGTCCTTGTGCGTCTTATACTCCAGTGCGACTTGTGTATGTTTTTTTTCTACCTAATTATGCATTTTTGGCCTTGTGCGACTTATAGTCCAGTGCAACTTGTGTATGTTTTTTTTCTACCTAATTATGCATTTTTGGCCTTGTGCGACTTATAGTCCAGTGCAACTTATGTATGCTTTTTTCTTCCTAATTATGCATTTTTGGCCTTGTGCGACTTATACTCCAGTGCAACTTATGTATGTTTTTTTCTTCCTAATTATGCATTTTTGTCCTTGTGCGACTTATACTCCATTGCGACTTATGTATGTTTTTTTCTACCTAATTATGCATTTTGGCCTTGTGCAATTTATACTCCGGAGCGAGTTTTAAATGAAAAAAGTGTTTGTTACATAAGTCGCATTTTTCCCCCGTGATTCTCGTGAGGATAAGCAGGAGAAAATAAATAAATAAATGAACTAGTACTGCTGCAGTCCAAACAAAAACAAACCCCAAAACGCCGACTTTTTGGAAGAACAGCAGTGACAAGCACCTTCCAGCTCCTACACGCCTGACCCCTTCAGGATGCAGCGGTACTGCATGTGCTTCCGTATGACATTTTGATGTATTTTATTGCCAATTAAGGAAGAATGATAAATGACCCCAATACCGTCATAGTAAGCATCTCTGTAGATTCCATTATGTCAAAGTAAATAATAGAGAAAAATAATACCATAAACATGACTTTACACTCCCTGACAGTGGATATCGACCTCTTTTGGGGGATTTGTTGACTACTAACTAACTAGGTCATTGCGTGAGCGTACGCGCAACAAAACCAAATCACCATCAATTTAATTCATAATATCAAACCAGTTTATTTTTGAGGATGCCAAAGACGACCACTGTTGTGCACCTTTTTTTTTTTTTTTTGAGGCGCCAGTAGAAAAATAGATTCGGTGAAACTAAATGCAACGTATCAGTCTACAAACATTGATTCCTAAGACACCATACAAGTACGACGTACCTGCTAGAATCCAAAACTAAGAAATCAAAACATATCGGATGAGTCTTTTCCAAAAAAAAAAAACAAAGGTGCTAAATAACATCTATGTACACAGAAAAAGGAGCTACAAGTATCAGATGCAGGCTGGTAAGATGGTAGAAAAGAGCTTGCATAGACATCGGAGTCTCCAATAAAAACCCAGCTGCAGGCGGGCGGGGAAGGCACTGTCCTCTCTACGGTGACAAGCGTAGCAACCGCTGTTATTCAACGGAATGCCGCGCTGGGAAAGTTAACTACACAACAGGAACACCAGGAATCAGAATTTTTTTTTTTGTGTTTTTTTTTTCCCCGGTGATACAAGCTACACAAGGGTTGGGAAAATGATCTTTGTTATTCAGATTCCCTTCACATTCCTCTTGTACGATAGAGAAATCGAAACAAAAAATGAAAAATTTACGCCACTAACAATAGCGAGCAAACTGCCTCAAACGCAGCAAATAAAGATTTCATGACAGGACAAAAAAAAGAACACAACCACCATTAAAAAAACGTGATTCCGAAGTTGAAATCGGGACAAAGCTGATCTTCGTTTATGTACATTCTTTCCAAATCAACGCAAAACTGCTTTTCTTCCTTTTTCCCTTTACAATGCGAGAGTCGTGCTATTGGCGTGGAAGCTAGGGGCTGGCGCTAACAGGCTCTCAGTCGTGGTTGGGGGCGGGGTCTTGCATGGTTCTGGAGCTACAACTGAATCAACGCCGACTCCAAACAAACAGTCAATTGAGCAAATCGACGAGGTTTTTTTTTTTTTGCGATAGAAATGACATCATAGAGCAATGAAGCAAAAAAAAGTATCTGAAAATGGAATATTCCGAGTTAAGGCTTTAAGATTTTGAAGAAAAAAAAACAAAAAAAACGACGCTATTGGATGAGGAGAACGGCGTGCTTCCTTTCCGGTGATATGTACAGAGTGAGCACAGTACACTTTTACACGTGTGACGCCCCCCCCCCCCCGACGCCCACAATAACTACTCGGGTTTGATAACAGCACGTTGGTTGCCATGGCGTCCGTGTCAAACTATACAGGAAACGCCAGGTTGTGCTCTGATCGCTTAAACCTGTCAGTTGTCGGACTTGATGGGGGGGAAGAAAATGAGATCCAATCCCGATCCCGATTTCGGATTTCGACTTTTTGTGTGCAAGAGCCACAACTAGTATGGTCGGATGCTACAGGAAACAAAAAAAAAAGGCGGGCATATTTACATATGTCTCTCGTAGATGGCGTGGCCTTTTTGTGAATGGAGATTGTTATCATCAGGCGACACGAAACGCGGTCTTTGTTTGACACGACTCGGCTACATCGAATGTTGCGACCTGCACGGGATCGACACGGCGCTCGCATGGAACCGCGTGACCATTTTTCGGACTGCGTCGATGGGTGATTGGATGGAGTCGTGTGGCAGAGGTAGGAACAAAAAAGGACGCCGCCTATAAATAGCAACCACTGATCACCTTTTCTTACCTTCAGCTTCTCTTCAACGCACACACACACACACACACACACACACAAACACACACTTAGTGCTTGACCATTCAATACAACAGGCAGTCAGTCGTTCCCTTTTTAGAATCTCAGTTGCTGGTCCTCGACTCGGGTTAAAGTGCTGATTTTTTGTAAGGGTAGTCAGGCTTGCTGGGTGACCTCCGGTCTCTGGTGATGTCCTCGTTGACACTGTTCCTGCGGGGCTGGGCTTGAAGCGGACCCGGGCCCGAGGGTGACTCCACACCGATGACCATCTCCTCCGGAGGAGGGTCTCTGGGTGCAGCTAGTCTGTCCTCGTAGGCGTCCATGTTCCCGCTGGGTGAGCGCAGATGTCCTAAGCCGTGAGTCAGGTCCGTTTCGTTTGAACGCCCCCTCGGCATGTGCCCCATGCGAGGCTGGACCCCCGAGGGGTTGACTCCAGAGGTCATACCGAGGACATCCAGTCGTAGCGGGTCCGGCCCAGTTCGAACCTGGGACTGAGAGTCGGTGATATAGGTGGGGGTGAAGGGTGCGGAGGGGGCGCAGCTGTGGCTGTAAATGTCTGGGCCCGCAAATGTGGGCAAAGGATGCGTGGAGGACGGAGATGAAGGACGACAGGAGAAATCGTACAGGTCGGGGAATTCCGCTTGCGCCTCCAGTTTGGGTTCAGGGGCGTGTCTCTTGCAGGAGTGCCCGTGTCCAGGAGCGTGGCCGTGGCTGTGGCGGACGGAGGGGCAGGGCCCGTGGGGCGGGTGACGCCCCGAGGGAGCCATGGGGCTGTGAGGGCTTTCCCTGTCCATCTCGGCCATGTGCTGTTCCCTCAGGGACATGACGGAGACGCCGAGTGCGATGTCGGGCATGAACTCCCTCATGACCGGCTCCATGCCCATCTGAAATAAAGACCAAACGTATGAAAGTGGCCTTCAGGGACCAAACACAAACAACTGAAGAAACGAAAGCTGGGGTTCCCAACCACCGTGCGACTTTAGTTTCAGTTTAGAAATCTAATCAGAAGTCAACATTCCCAAGTCGGAGCGTCCCTGATTTTCTACACTGAATAAGGAACCCCGGCAAGGCGGGACACAAAGTCGGGAATCAGACACACTCACCGCTTGCTGTTCTGAAAGCAAACCCATCGCTTGCGTGTTGGTGCAGTCCGGGGGCTGGGGTCTGGGCACGGAGGCGTAGTCGGCGGCGCCGTGCTTGGCCGCTGCGGGACGCTGACTGAGGGTGCGGTTGCAAGGGTAGGAGAAGGAGCGGGTGGGCGTGGGCATGGGAACGCGGGGTCGCCAGGTGCCTTTGAGGTGCCCAGCGTGGCTGGGTGTAGCCGGGGGGTGGTACGGGGGAGGCGGAGGAGGGAGAGGAGGGTGGAAGCCCGCTACTCCTTCCATCTCTGCGAACATGCTGTCCATGGCCGGGCTGCTGTTTACGCGACATCGACCCACCTGGCGGAGAGCCAGAATTGGACTCTCGTCTCCGAATCGCTCGTCAGGAAAGAACTTATACGGGTTCTGAAGAGATGAGAGACAAAACAGAAACATTTTTTATCTACTGTGGCGTTTTCAACCAACTTGGGAACAAATCAAAATCAAATCAACTTTATTTGTATAGCACTTTTCCTGCAAAGACATGGAGCCGCAGACCGTGCCATCGGGGGACCAGCACCCGGGCCCCCCGACTCCGACAGACGGGCGAACCCCCACATTAAAGGGAGGAACCCCCAGCCGGCCGGGTCGAAGGGACCCACTTTTAACACTGGAGTTAAAAGCTGAAGACTAAGAACAAAAAAAAGATAAAAACAAAACACTGGAGTTAAAAGCCGAAGACCAAGAGCATAAAATAGGACTAAAAAGATAAAAACAAAACACCAGAGTTAAAAGCTGAAGACTGAGAGCATAAAATAGGACTAAAAAGATAAAAACAAAACACCAGAGTTAAAAGCTGAAGACTAAGAGCAAAAAATAGGACTAAAAAGATAAAAACAAAACACCGGAGTTAAAAGCTGAAGACTAAGAGCATAAAATAGGACTAAAAATATAAAAACAAAACACTGGAGTTAAAAGCTGAAGACTAAGAGCATAAAATAGGACTAAAAAGATAAAAACAAAACACTGGAGTTAAAAGCTGAAGACTCAGAGCATAAAATAGGACTAAAAAGATAAAAACATAACACTGGAGTTAAAAGCTGAAGACTGAGAGCATAAAATAGGACTAAAAAGATAAAAACAAAACACCGGAGTTAAAAGCTGAAGACTAAGAGCAAAAAATAGGACTAAAAAGATAAAAACAAAACACCGGAGTTAAAAGCTGAAGACTAAGAGCAAAAAATAGGACTAAAAAGATAAAAACAAAACACCGGAGTTAAAAGCTGAAGACTAAGAGCAAAAAATAGGACTAAAAAGATAAAAACAAAACACCGGAGTTAAAAGCTGAAGACTAAGAGCAAAAAATAGGACTAAAAAGATAAAAACAAAACACCGGAGTTAAAAGCTGAAGACTAAGAGCAAAAAATAGGACTAAAAAGATAAAAACAAAACACTGGAGTTAAAAGCTGAAGACTGAGAGCATAAAATAGGACTAAAAAGATAAAAACAAAACACTGGAGTTAAAAGCTGAAGACTGAGAGCATAAAATAGGACTAAAAAGATAAAAACAAAACACCGGAGTTAAAAGCTGAAGACTAAGAGCATAAAATGGGACTAAAAAGATAAAAACAATACACTGGAGTTAAAAGCTGAAGACTGAGAGCATAAAATAGGACTAAAAAGATAAAAACAAAACACCGGAGTTAAAAGCTGAAGACTAAGAACATAAAATAGGACTAAAAAGATAAAAACATAAGAAAAGTTTCCAGTCCTGCTTTTCTCCGCACCTGTAGTAGCTCCGTGGCTCCGTCTGCCAGACCGAATTCCCGAAGAACTCGCAACTGGAGCTCGTAGCTGACGGTGGCGCCCTCGCCGCAGTTGAGGGCGTACGCTCTCTGCACCTGCTCCGTGTGTCTCAGTTCCTGAAGCCTGCGGATCATCTCCTTCACCACTGAGAGCTGCGGCACTGGAAGACACACACAATAATCATCATAATAATAATAATTCATATGCATAAACATAAAATTAAATCCGACTTGAGAAGGCAGCGGAGGGAATGAAGCCTCACCGCTTGGTTTGACTTCAAAGTGAATATTTACAAACCTGGGATTTCATTGGCCACTACCGATGGGGCGGCGGCCGAGTTCACGGACATTTGCTGGTGGTTGACCATGTGACAGCACTGCGGCACGGCGTTGTTGACCATGTAGAGCGTGTCGGGGACGTTGGACATGCGGACGAGTCGCAGGCGCACCAGATCGGTCTGCTCCACCATCATTTCATCCAGCACCGACTACGGGGCAAACAGGAAGTAGACGGTGAATTAGGTGAGAACTTGTCTCGCACTTGATTGACAACGTGCATGCTTGTGAGTCTTACCTTTGCCTCCTCTACGTAAGGAGAGAAAAGACGAGGTCGCACGTAGATGCCGGCGTTCTTCTGTCTCAACCAAGCGTTGGCTTTCCCGCCCTCGGCTATGGGGAGCATATCTGATGGAGGCGTGCTTATCAAACCTCTCTTGAGCTGTGGACGAGAGAACCGGGCATGGGATCCGTGTTTAATGTGGGAAGAACACCGAGACATGACCATAACCAGGCGGGACAGGGGGGTCTCACTGCGTCAGAGAGGACGTCGCTGTGCGGGGGTAGTATGTGCTCAGTTCGAATGAAGGGCAGGAGCGGGGACAGGATCTCCTTGAGCTCCTCCGGGTCCAGGTCTCTCCTCTTTACTCCTCGCTTGTTAACGCTGTGGGCAGTGCCGCTCAGCAGATTGGGCTCTGTAGCAGCGATATGAAGAGGAAAACGTTATCTTAGTCTAATTAACCGGTTAACACGGTGCTAATGACCATAACATTATCTTAGTCTAACTAACCGGTTAACACAGTGCTAATGACCATAACATTATCTTAGTCTAATTAACCGGTTAACACGGTGCTAATGACCATAACATTATCTTAGTCTAACTAACCGGTTAACACAGTGCTAATGACCATAACATTATCTTAGTCTAATTAACCGGTTAACACAGTGCTAATGACCATAACATTATCTTAGTCTAATTAACCGGTTAACACAGTGCTAATGACCATAACATTATCTTAGTCTAATTAACCGGTTAACATAGTGCTAATGACCATAACATTATCTTAGTCTAATTAACCGGTTAACACATTGCCAATGACCGTAACATTATCTTAGTCTAACTAACCGGTTAACACAGTGCCAATGACCGTAAAGTTGTCTTAATCTAACTAACCGGTTAACACAGTGCTAATGACCATAACATTATCTTAGTCTAACTAACCGGTTAACATAGTGCTAATGACCATAACATTATCTTAGTCTGATTAACCGGTTAACACATTGCCAATGACCGTAACATTATCTTAGTCTAACTAACCGGTTAGCACAGTGCTAATGACCGTAACATTATCTTAGTCTAACTAACCGTTTAACACGGTGCTAATGACCATAACATTATCTTAGTCTAATTAACCGGTTAGCACTGTGCTAATGACCATAACATTATCTTAGTCTAACTAACCGGTTAACACAGTGCTAATGACCATAACATTAATGTAGTCTAATTAACCGGTTAACACAGTGCTAATGACCATAACATTATCTTAGTCTAACTAACCGGTTAACACAGTGCTAATGACCATAACATTATCTTAGTCTAACTAACCGGTTAGCACAGTGCTAATGACAATAACATTATCTTAGTCCAACTAACCGGTTAACACAGTGCTAATGACCATAACATTATCTTAGTCTAACTAACCGGTTAGCACAGTGCTAATGACAATAACATTATCTTAGTCCAACTAACCGGTTAACACAGTGCTAATGACCATAACATTAATGTAGTCTAATTAACCGGTTAACACAGTGCTAATGACCATAACATTATCTTAGTCTAACTAACCGGTTAGCACAGTGCTAATGACAATAACATTATCTTAGTCCAACTAACCGGTTAACACAGTGCTAATGACCGTAACATTATCTAAGTCTAGCTAACCGGTTAACACAGTGCTAATGACCGTAACGTTGTCTTAATCTAACTAACCGGTTAACACAGTGCTAATGACCATAACATTAGCTTCGTATAGCTAACCGGTTTACACAGTGCTAATGACCATAACATTATCTTAGTCTAACTAACCGGTTAACACAGTGCTAATGACCGTAACATTATCTTAGTCTAGCTAACCGGTTAGCACAGTGCTAATGACCATAACATTATCTTAGTCTAACTAACCAGTTAACAGAGTGCTAATAAATAATAAACATTATCGTCCAGTCTCGTCAATGAAAACTCACAACTCGTCACATTTTAGCCATCAAAGAGGCACGTTTAGCTCGTCACAGTCTTATTTTCGTCATGAAAAAAAAAAAGCTTAATCAACAAAATTATCTTGTTATCCTCGCCATTGACGGAAACACTGATTAGAAATGAACTGACTAAAATGTGACAAAAACAAGCATTTTCATCCCAAAGACTAAGAAATACAAATAAAATGGCTACCAAAAACATCACAAGTATGTGATATTTTTTAGAAAAACTGCTGTTTTGGGGGCTGGGGGGATTTTGCCCATCATCAACAATCCTTATATAAGACATGGACACACATCTTTGCTATTCTGTGCTGTGTAAACTAAGGGGACTAAAATGGCAATGGCAGAGGTCTGTTTTTTTCATACAGAATCATTGGCTCTGTTTGATTTACTTTGAAATACATTTTAGAGGCCGTGATAAGTGTGAAATGTCCTCAGAATCATTGGGGGCTGTGCTCAGAGAATAATTATAGTGTATTATCTTACCCCTGTCTGCCATCCTCTTAATAAGCTGCTGCTCGCCCCACTTAACAACATACTTGAGAATGTCCTGCTCGCTGGCCTGCAAATGAGAAAAGAGCAAGGGGAGAGGAGGAAGAGGGGAGTAGAAGGAGAAGGAGAAGGAGGAGGGGGGGCAGGAAGACACAACATAATTATCAGGAGGAGAAGGTCAGCTACTGTCAGGAAAAAAAAAAAAAACAAGCTGTTAAATGAGGATAAGGTGACAATGCAGCATGTTGGGACAGTGTTCCAGCGAAGGTTCAAGTCTGGTTGGCTTGTTTGCGTAGTTGGATTACAACATTTCACCTCAAGAGTCTGGCCGGAGGCCTAAGTAGTTTGGCAGCACCGATGACAGCTCAGCTTCTGGGTTTCAAGCTTTTTTTCCTTTGGGAATGCCGCACTATAAACGGTGTTGGGGAGGAAGAGGCTTCCTGATTGCCGGAGATGCTATTTGAGGACATCAGGGTTTCCGATACAGTCATTCATTTTCTGCCGCTTATCCTCACGATACAGTAAAATAAAATATGCCACACAATATGCCAAATTAGTTTTTTTCCCATTAAAAACAATGTTAAGTAATCCAGTGCTTGAATGGCCATATATGCTTTATCAGGGGCTGAAGCCCCCCTAAAATGTTCTTAAGCCCCCCTAAATAATTTGATATTTTTTATTTTTATTGAAAAAATATTTGTTATTTTTAGTATTTTTTTATTGATTTTTATTTTATTTTTTTTACAAAAAAATCTCTGATAAATTTCATATAACAGGGTAAAAGCAGGCGACGACTAATAGTAGTAGTAATAATCAGAAGAAGAATAATGAGTAATAATAATGACTGGAATGTTGTTAGCACTATAGCTGACATATCTATGGTAGCTATGGTCAGTGGCGTTTTTAGGAGGGCATTATATATATATATATATATATATATATATATTTTTTTTTTTTATGAAAAAAATATTTGTTATTTTCATTATTTTTTATTGATTTTTATTTTTAACAAAAAAAAAATCGCTGATAAATTTCATATAACAGGGCAAAAGCAGACTACTACTAATAATAGTAGTAATAATCAGAAGAAGAATAATGATGATAATAATAATGACTGGAATGTTAGCACTATAGCTGAAATATCTATGGTAGCTATGGTCAGTGGCGTTTGTAGGGGGGCATTTTATATTTTTTATTGATTTTTTAAAAAATTTAGATTTTTTTTACAATTTTTTTTGATATTTTTATTGATTTTATTTTATTTTTACAAAAAAAAAATCTAACAAATTTTATTTAATAGGGCAAAGGCAGTCTAATAAGCAAGCCAATAAGCAGGCTATTACTAGCCTACTACTAGTAATAATCAGAAGAAGAATAATGATAATAGTAATAATAATAATAGGCTAATTAATAATATAATAATGATTATTATGTAATTGATGACTGTCCACTGGACAGAATGGTTGCAGAGATTGAACAGCGGTTTTGCAGTGTAGATTGTGTGTACATTTAATGGTGGCCTAAAACAATTGAGTATCTCTACTAAATCTGTACAAAAGTGGGAAAATTATATCCCGCTTCTTGTTCCTTATTTGGTTTTTGGATTTTTTTAAAATATCTACTACATTCATTCATATCCTGTGCATCTCCAGGGGGCTAAGCCCCCCTCTGTCCTCAGAACCTAGTGACGCCCCTGTACGAAATATATTGATGACCTGTACACTTTGAAACTGTATGTGAAACACTTATCATTAGTATTTGGTATAGTAGTTGCAAAGTTTACCAGTTAGATTTTATAGATGCTATACCGTATGTATCAGTAGCAGTCCGCCCCCTATGCAGCCCACCACCACGGCTTCAAAAAAAAACAAAAACAGATCACCAGCGTTTGCTCACCTGAAGGTAGTCAGACTGGATTGCGTTGAGAAGGTGTTCCTTGCCGAGCTCGTAGAGAACATCTGAGGTGACAACCTGACTGAACTCCTCGCAGAGGAAGTGCATGGCCTGCCTGTGCACCCACTTGGAGCCGTAAGGTTGGGAGCTCCACTTGAGGATGGGCACCAGTGAATCGAGGGACAGGCTTTCCACGATAATGTCCTCGCAGCCTTTTGGGGGAGACGACGACGACGAGAGAAGAGTGAGACAGTGAGATAAATCATTCTATCAGTTTTTCTGCAATCATCTTGAAGCGTTTCAGGTCGTAAACGTTTGAAACCAAGAAGCTATTCACACATTTGTACCCCCCCCCCCTTACATCCACACACAACCAGGGAGTCTCTTTCAACTAACCTCCACATCCTCCTCACGGTGTTTCTGAAATCAGAGCACATACCAGAACAGCGGGCAGGCAGTTTAACTCCGCTACTACCGACCCACGGAAATTCCTTTGATAGCTTCATGTTGTTTTTTTGGGGGGGGCTCATCTTACACGTGATGAATAAACACGGGCGCCTATGCCAAGGTGTACACACAAAAGTGTGCGCAGATTAAAAATTACGAATCAACCAACACCCTCTGAATGTTAATTCTTCATCTTCATCTAATTCTTCCACTTTCGGAAAATTAAGTGTGGAGTGTTTGGGTGGGGGGGGTTTCCAGTGTATTTTCTTCCTTTCAGTTCCCGTTTCTGTTTATGTTGTGTCCACCATATCGTTATTTCGTTATTAGTCATTCTTACTTTCTCACTGATGACATAACCAAGTAGCTTCTATGACTGGCATCCAATCAGAAGAGCGCTGGGGTAACAGTTATGGGATGACGTGGAATTTTCCACCGCCGCTGACACTTGAGGAAATTGGAAACATTGACTTTGGAAAGGGATAAGTTTTGGATCGCGCAGTGATCAATGTGTAGGCAAATAACACATAAGAATGTTGTAATCGTACAAAACCTTAAATGAAAGCTATTTAGCATGACTCCAGGTCTTATTCTTAGGTTTTGCGCAGACGGGAACCAAAGTGGTGTCGAAAAAAACATTCATTCATTTTCTACCGCTTATCCTCACGAGGGTCGCAGGGGGTGCTGGAGCCTATCCCAGCTGTCTTCAGGCGAGAGGCGGGGTACACCCTAGACTGGTCGCCAGCCAATCACAGGGCACATATAGACAAACAACCATTCACAATCACATTCATACCTATGGACAATTTGGAGTCGCTAATTAACCTAGCATGTTTTTTTTGGAATGTGGGAGAAAACCGGAGTACCCGGTGGAAACCCATGCATGCACGGGGAGAACATGCAAACTCCACACAGAGATGGCAGAGAGTGGAATTGAACCCTGGTCTCCTAGCTGTGAGGTCTACGTGCTAGCCACTCGCCCGCCATGCCACCCCTCAAAAGAAACATTCATTCATTCATTTTCTACCGCTTTTCCTCACGAGGGTCGCGGGGGAGCTGGAGCCTATCCCAGCTGTCTTCAGGCGAGAGGTGGGGTACACCCTGGACTGGTCGCCAGCCAATCACAGGGCACATATAGACAAACAATCATTCACACTCACATTCATACCTATGGACAATTTGGACTCGCTAATTAACCTAGCATGTTTTTGGAATGTGGGAGGAAACCGGAGTACCCGGAGAAAACCCACGCATGCACGGGGAGAACATGCAAACTCCACACAGAGATGGCCGAGGGTGGAATTGGACCCTGGTCTCCTAGCTGTGAGGTCTGCGCGCTAACCACTCGTCCGCCGTGCCACCCCTCAAAAGAAACATTCATTCATTTTCTACCGCTTTTTCCTCACGAGGGTCACGGGGGGTGCTGGAGCCTATCCCAGCTGTCTTCAGGCGAGAGGCGGGGTACACCCTGGACTGGTCGCCAGCCAATCACAGGGCACATATAGACAAACAACCATTCACACTCACATTCATACCTATGGACAATTTGGAGTCGCCAATTAACCTAGCATGTTTTTGGAAGAAAAGAAACATATAAAATGTAAATACATGTAAGGATCTTTACTAATACTAAGCTAATTATTGTATATAAAATGAGCTACCCTAATGGTTCTAGCCCATGAATCACACGTATGCTTCACGCTGAGAGATGCTGAGCCAACTGAAGTCAGCCTTCTGCTACATCAAACACTCCAGCACCATTCCAAAGCTGCAATCCCAATACGGAAAAGCCAAATGCAACAAGAAAACTTTCTTACAAAAGAATCTGAGAGAGAACATAGCAAGGTTCTTAAACCTTGAAATAATCCTTTATAAGGTTTGTACATTTACTGATGTTTATACAGTTTGATATATTGTTATTTCCGGTCCATATATATATTTTTACCACTTTGTTTTTAATTATATCATGTTAAATATATACCGTATTTTCTGGACTATAAGTCGCTTTGGAGTATAAGTCGCACAAGGCCAAAAATGCATATATAGTTAGAAAAAAAACATACATAAGTCGCACTGGAGTATAAGTCGCATTTTTTAACCAAAACAGACATTACGTCATCATGGAAGGCAAGTTCTAACAATAATAAAAGAATAGAGAACAGGCTGAATAGGTGTAAGATATGCTAACACAATGGTTATTCAGCTACACAAAAAATAAACATGAACAGAAAAGGTGTCCAGTGTTTATGTAACATAAACACTTTTTTATTTATAAGTCGCTCTGGAGTATAAGTCGCAGGAACAGCCAACCTATGAAAAAAAGTGCGACTTATAGTCAGGAAAATACGGTATATATATATTTTTTGTTTTGTTTTGTTTGAATTGTTTTCATGAGTCACTTTAGCATTTTACCGTCAGCTTTTTATTTCTATGTATTGTCTGTTTATTAATTAAATGAATGAATGAATTAAAAATGAATCTTGCATTATTGTAATATGTACAGTAAACCTCGGATATATCGGATTCAATTGTTCCCACTGGTTTTGTCCGATATAAGCGAAATCCGTTATATGCGTATACCGGAAAATGTCCGTTTTACGCATATATCGGATTTATATCCGGTATATGCGTAAATCGGATTTTATCCGTTATAAAAAGGCACTTCCTTGACTATGTTTCCAATGTGCCTGGACGCGCAGGCAACGCTGCAAACGCTGCAAATGACGTCGTATAGCGGCCTGTCACGATTCGGCGAATCGGAGCGCCACGATGCGGCCATCCGATATATGCGAGGGAAATTTAATGGAAATGCATTGGAACGGGACTGGAGATTTTGTCCGAAATAAACGAAATCCGTTATAAAAAAATCTGATATATGCAATTAATTTTTATTGGAAATGCATTACAGAAAAATTGGTTCTTTTTTATCTGTCCGTTGTGAGCGAATTTCCGATATATCCGAGTCCGATATATCCGAGGTTTACTGTATTTACATGTGCGCTGACCTCTCGGCCAGGTCACCCTTGCAAAAGAGATCTCGATCTCAATGGGTTTTCTACCTGGTTATATAAAATATTTTATTTTTTATTTAGCTTTTATTTATTTTCTATTTTTATAAATTGTTTTTCCAGTGCTGGTTGTGCGCTGCTATTAGAGTTGCTGTTTTGCAATAAATGTCACAGTTTGGAAAAATGTGTGTCGCTTATTAAAAAAAAAGATGTTCAAAATGTAGAAATGTATGCACCTTACTGTATGGTAGGAAATATATATTATGGTCTATTTTATCATCTCATCTGCCTATGTCTCAGGCAGCAAGCGGTGAAGGGTGGTGATGAAACGAGAATCAAGTGGTGTCCCATTTCTTACCGGTCCTAGGTTTTAAAAGGTCGGGGAAGGGGTAAGACAAAAGTGGAAGGGCTGTGGGGTAGAATTGGGATTCGGGCTTAAGAGGAAGCGGGCAACTCAGAATAGTCGAGAAAAAGCAAAGCAAAAAAAAAAAAGAAAAAGCTTTGCCTTTTGAGTTGGGTTATAAAACCAAACCAAATGACTACTCCAGTTTTTTCCCGCCAGCTGTGTCGCAGTGTTTGACAATCTTCTCTGTGCCGTCTGTCTTTCCCCAGCTATGTGCATCATTAGCCTCCGCTTGCTGTAAAGCAGCCACACATGCAGAAAAGTAAACACTTCCAGCCAACGGCTTTGCTCCGCATTAACTCCATTGGCATTCACAGCAGCTTCCCCATCTATAAAACACAGAGCTTTTATTCCGATGATAAGAATCAACATTATATCTAATATGATTTTTTTTTTCCACGGTTGGTAGCCCTCACGCAGAAGCAGTTCAGCGTCTGCCGGACAAAATATTGCCCGTGGATGTAAATCAAAGCGTGAGCAATGCCACTTAAAATGAAGCAGGCCGCAACCACAAGTGCAAAACCGAAGAGCGGTACCACACAGCGCCCGAAAAACCACATTGGCCCTCTCTGCATGGGCACTTGAAAAATTAATAAGGCTTTTAATATTGGTTGATAGCTGGGCGGAATGGCACTCTCGTAAAGGGATCCGTGTCTGGAGGATAAATAAAGACAGATGACGGCCCTCAGCTGCTGCAGAAAACACCTCCATGGGTTTTCAACACATGCGTGACATTGAGTAGCGCGGGATGGTGGTGACAGTGTGACGGATGAGAGGATATTCTCCTTGTCCAGATCCTGAAATAAACCTCTTTGCGGGCGGCTCTTGAAGACACCTGATGACTACTGAAACCTTCAGCTTCTCCAGTCTGGTCCAAGAGCCCAAATTTGATTTTATGTGAACTGGCCGTACTGATATTTGTCATTATGACATCTTTTGGCAGAGGGGGAGAAAAAAAGAAAGGGAAGAAAGGCGAAATCAGCACATCTCCATAGACGCCGTTCCAGCTGTGCTACATTCAAACTTCTATAATATGACAACTTGAATAACAATATACATAGTGGCTTATTTTGGACCAAAAGATGACAACATGTGACAGGTTGAATACACTTTTACTGCTTAGCCCGGATGCCCAAATGCAATAACATAATAAATTCAAGTATCAAATTCAAGTAGACATATTAGATTAGATCAGTGATTTTCAACCTTTTTTGAGTCACGGCACGTTTTTTTATATTGGAAAAATCTTGTGGCACACTACTAACCATAAACGTTACAAAATGTCACCACGAGCTCACACGTGCATCAATAAGTCTATCGGAGGAACAAGGTAGGTGTTGCCACACCTACACCAATATTACATTGCTATGCTAGTCTTTACACCACAGACACTCCACAGTAGCCACGTTTTTACATCACCACTTTTTCTCTTTCCCAATGACCTTTCGGGAAACAATGGTATCCATAGAAAGGAATATTCCAATCTCTTGTCTACATGCGCCGTGTGAAAATCAACCAGAATAGTCAATAGGGCATGCCCAGTAAAACGTAAACATCAACATCACGTGATACCGGCTTCCCCCGAGTTATTCTTTCACTTGTTGGAATAACTCCGTATTGCCAGTTTTTCGTCTGTCCAGTCTTGAAATTTAGTTTGAATCAAAAACCAACTTTGCTTAGTCCAGTGCCGATTGCTGGCCTCCATTTTTAAAAGTGAAGAACGTCTGGATCTGCGTGTTACGTCATATCTGAGCATGCGCTGAAAGAACGCACCCGGGATAAATTTAAACAGGAAAAAAGATCAAATTCAATCTTGCTAATATTTTATAATTAAACTCAGGACATGTTTTATATAGATATATATTTTCTTTTTTAATAAAACTGGACTTGTGAATAAAGTATAGAAGGGTTTAGATTCTGTTCCACAGATGGCGCTAATGCATACGAAAGCTGCTTGCCAACCGCCAATAAACAACAGAAGAAGAAAAACACCACGAAGAAGAACTTTCCGTTTGAGCGGGTACAAGATACCTCAATCGGATTGGTTAAAGGAATATTCCATCCCTGTTCAATTCTTTCCGTTTGAGCAAATAAACCAAATGCAATTGGAATATTTGGGTCCATGTATACTATTGACATAATGGCTATTGACATCATATTTGCAAATGATGATTAATAAATGTTAATTATAAAAAAGTGATATTGGATAATTCCTCACGCCACACCTGACGGTTTCTCAGGGTACACTAGTAGTTGAAAATCACTGGATTAGATGATAGATAGACTAGATATTAGAATAAAACATAGATAAAACAGCTTGGGGGAAGATGTTTGTGTTGCATGCATCTTCATGAGATGATGGTTATTTTGGTTGCTGAGGAAAACACAAATGGCATAATTAGCGACTTCAAAGAAACGCTACAGTAATAAGGGGGAAAACGGCATTATGGGAAAGCACTTCTTAGTCACCAATACTGTTTTACTGCTCCAAGTACACAGATTTGGTTGGGAATGTCACCCACTCTCACTGAAACTATTTTTTTTAAAGTGCCACTTAATCTTGATCTCTTGTTACACTCATAATAATTATGTTGTTTAACATAAACAAATAGTGTTTCCAGGCTAACAGGTACATCCCGAACTATCAATAGCTCGCCATCTTATCAGCTGAGTAGCTCAGCAAAACAAATGTGCTTATCTTCATACTGTAACTCTTCAATTCCGACATGGTGCCTGTATCTAATGAAAACTAAATAAGCACACACACAAAATAAGCATTAAGACAAAGAGCACACTGTTTGAGTAGAGATGTGCTTTGTAAACAAAGCAGGATTTAGATGTTGCCAATCCCATCCATCCATGTTGCTTATCCTCACTAGGCTCGCAGGGTATGCTGGAGCCTATCCAATTTTGTTATTTTTAACTAATTAACTAAATGTGGCCTGCAAGACACTAGTTTGAGGCCCCCGCCTTGATATGAAAGTTTAATGTTAGTGCGGCCCGCGTAAGCTTGATATGGATGCTGTATGGTATCATGTACCCAGAAAAAATTATTACGTTTGATTAATGTTCATGTTAAAGGTTAAATAACTGTTAATAGTTATCCTCCCTTTACGTGTGGAAGTGGTAAGTTTTTGGCTATTTAAGTTTAAAGGAAATAACTTGAAGGCTACCCTTAAGGTCGCTAGCTCTCTAGTTTGCGAGTTAGCATGCGTCTCAGGACCTTGCAGTTGCGTAATATGTTGTAAATAAAAAGGGTATAAATGTGACTATAGTCGTGTTTTGTCATGTCTACAGGGCTCTAATAATGCTTTGTTAATTTTAATCTGAAAAAAATAATTTGTCTACCCACCAACTATATGTGGTTTCTTAAGTTTTTATTATTTGCCGTTTTATTGTTATTAGTATATTTATTTATTTATTACTGATTGATTGATTTTCTTTATTCTTGATTTGTTTATTTATTTTTCATCATATTTTGTGTAGAAAAATAAAAAATAAGATATTTTAGAACGGTGGAATGTTTTATCAGAGCTTTTCTTGTAGAAAATTGAAACCAAAGCAAAGTTTATTCATTTTTCTGTTTTTAATAAATGCGTTTTTGTGTTTTTTTTTTTGGAAAACCTGATGTCCAGTCTCGCCCAGACCCTAGCTCCAGTGCCCCCCAAGTAAATTGAGTTTGAGACCCCTGCTTTATAATATATAAATATATATTGGTGTGGTAACTGAACGTTGTCCAATTGACAAAGTATAAATGGCTCCTGCATGAACCTTATTTACAAGTCAGGGCCCAAGCAAATAGATTGAGGTATGTGTGAGTGCAGGCCAACGGTGGCCCGGTACATGACGGGGGGCATTACTACGCCTAAGTCCGGCACGTTTCGAATGACCTAGCCGAGTGCACTCTAAATCTCCAAGATTCAGCGTGCGGCAATTCAGGAGAAGTCGTGACTAGGAAGAAATGGCAAAAGAAAAAGGTGCGCTGACAATGACATACATTGCCTTTCAAACCAGGCGCGACTAGGAGAAAAATGTGTTCCCATCAACGCTAAGCATGAAAACAGTCGATTCTAGGCTGCTGCTCTGCAATGTTACAATACTCACACTGAATCTAAAGACAACGGCGGTAGCGGCAGTTTGAGGGAAAGTCGGCTGCCACGATTCATTTAGCAGTAAAGCCACAGACGATATCAAAATTTAAATTGACACCCCGCACAGTATGCAGGCCTATAGTGAGAATGTGATTTGAAAAATGGGAATAACAGGAAGCTGCAGTGCAGGCAAGGGTGGGAATTTGGACAGGATGACATCGGGTGAACCTCAACTATCTTGCCACATTCCTCACCGAGGTTTCATGGGAACTGATTAGTGCTGCACAACTCGGCGGGTGAAGGCGGAGAGGGGGATAAAAATACCCTCTCACAGGGGGTTGTTGAATTGAGGGAGTGGGTTGGGGGGGGGGGGGGGGGGTGGCACCATTTGACTGCTCACCAGCTAAGCCGTCAAGAATGACAGCAACAGCTCCCGGGTGTGAGATGGTGTCTGATCAGCTGACCGTGCGTGATTGTTTACATCAGACCAACACGCAGCCCTTTAAGAGTGTTGACGGATTCACAACCTGTCAGTCTGAGTGAGCATATGAACCAACGAGGCTTCCAAAGAATACTTTTTCACAGGCATAATTTTGCTCGTGGAGTCCATTATGCAAGATGCGCTACATTGTCCTTCCAGCTTCCACTTAAAAAGATGCATTTGACTGCCATTCTCAAGATGAAACGGCCCCCGAGTCATGTAGACAATGTGAATCGCTGTACTACCATTGTGATAGCAATTTTCTGCAAATGAATGGAGGATGATGCAAAGGAGTTGGAGACCAATACTGTATTAGGTATTGATTTGCATATATAATAATACTAGATCACTAGAACTATAAAAATATATATACACTTCCCATCTCCAGGATGCTAAATAATCCCCACCATAAAAAATTGGGGGTTTAACAGAAAAAAACAGTATCTAGTGTGACCACCATTTGCCTTATGGTCATATCACCTTGTACTTCGGTACGTGACAAAAATAAAAAAATAAAAACAACAACAACAACAAAAAAAAAAAATACTAAAGCGGTAGAAAATGAATGAATGAAAATATTTTTTAATTTAATTAAAAAAATAAAATAAAAAAAAACTTAAATTACATTAGGAAAGCAGGAAGTGAACAAATATAACAGTCACTGATGGTCTGAAGTACCAGATGGAAGGGTAGGATTTAATAAGCTTTGCTTCTTCCTACTCCTTTTGGACATGTGGAACTGGGAACTGATTATGGGATGCATTCAATTGTAATCTGATGCATGTTCAAATGAAATAAAACCATTAAAAAAATAAAATAATTAAAACAAAATTAAAAACAATTTTTTTTAATAAAAAAAAAACTTAAATTATATTAGGAAAGCAGGAAGTGAACAAATGTAACAGTTACTGATGGTCTGAAGTACCAGATGGAAGGGTAGGATTTAATAAGCTTTGCTTCTTCCTACTCCTTTTGGACATGTGGAACTGTGAACTGATTATGTGATGCACTCAATTGTAATCTGATGCATGTTCAAATGAAATTAAACCATAAAAAATTAAAATAATTAAAACAAAATTAAAAACAATTTTTTTAAAATAAAAAAAAAACTTAAATTATATTAGGAAAGCAGGAAGTGAACAAATGTAACAGTTACTGATGGTCTGAAGTACCAGATGGAGGGGTAGGATTTAATAAGCTTTGCTTCTTCCTACTCCTTTTGGACATGTGGAACTGTGAACTGATTATGTGATGCATTCAATTGTAATCGGATGCATGTTCTAATGAAATTAAACCATTACCATTAAATACAGTAAACACAAATCCTCGTATTTTTCCGACCCCTGCGGATCATCCCAAACACTGCGTATATTTGCAACCCGTATTATTACTCCATTCCAAACAGTATAGCTTTAACACCCTTGACCTCGCAGAGAGCTGTACAGTCTGGGCGGCAGAAGTCATATTTGGAATATTTTGACATATGATTCATCTGCCTTTAAAGGTGGAACATTTACTTAAGAGTGGAAAAACGCCCTCGATGAATGTGTGTTTGGAATAACGACAAAAGCAGGCCAGAGAGGTCAAAACCAAACAGACCTTAAGAGGGCAATGTAGCAATGCAAGCCATATAAACAAATGATTAAAATTCATGAAAGCAGCTAATGACATAATGCATTATTGATTTGTACGCAACTGTGCTGTTAATGTGAGTTATAATCCCTTACCTTGTGCCAGCATGCTGAACTCCAGGAATAAAGCAATATGGTAGAGCTCCATGGCCTCTTCTGTGCGTGTGCTGGCACCCCGACCCCCGGACACCAGGGCTTGCACCTCCCCAAGGCTACCCGCCGAAGGGCTGCCTCGCAGGACCAGGCCCAGCTCGACGACATCTGTGTACATGCAGTGAAGAATCACTTGCACGTACTTGCGCGGTATGATGGACTCATCCAGCACAATGCGGGTCGGTGTCTGCAGCGTACGCTCCGTCATTTCCTCGCCAGTTCGAATGCGCCTTTGTAAAAGGTTCCTGAAGAAAGGGGAGCGCGCAGACAAGATAGCCTTGTGAGCTCGTAGATCCTCATCTGGGGTTCCTGGAGCTGCGCCGCCTCCCGAAACAACAGTGGGAGCTCCGGCCACAGGCACTCGCTCACTGAAACTCTCGACCATCTCAAAGTCTGAGGAGAAACTCAAAAGGGCGTCGTAGTAGCATTCGTAATCAAACAAGCCCTTCATGTCTGCTTCCAGGGAGTTGGGCGTTCCAAACTCCTCGCTGAGTTGCACCAGCACGTCCACATTCTGCAGCCGGGAATCCTCTGCGCTGCTCACTCCAAACTCCCCCGTGTACAAGTAGTGCAGCAGCGCGGAGAACATGGGCACGTCGATGCCTGCTGTGTCGATGTCCATGTGGACCTCGGCTCCGTAGCCGGGCGATGAGGACAGCAGAGTTTTGAAGAACGGGCAGCGAACAGCCAAGATGGCGCGGTGCGCCGGGAAGCAAGTACCATGGAAGATGAGGTCCACATCGGTGCAGTACTTATGCTGATAAAGGGCGGCTAGGTCCCGGGGCAAGCTGGGCGCCTCGGCGCGCGCCAGGCTGGCTTGGAAGCTCAGTTCCTTGAGGGCCGCCGTGCCCTCGTATTCCTCCACCAGGGCATTTGTGTCTCGGACGTCCCAGCCGGAGAGCAACTCGCGCATCTGACGGGCGTGATCTGCCGAGCGGCTGGACTTCCTTCGTTTGATGAAGCGCCTTTTGAGGGTTGCCAGGCCGAGGCTCTTCTTCTTCCTGTCGGCGGGCCGCTCATGGCTATGCTCCAGGCTGTACAGCTTAGACTCCCAGGCGTATCCCTGCTGAGAATAGGACGAGGTCCCTGGAAGGAACACACAAGCAAATGCAAATGGATTTTATCTAAACATAGCTCAGACTCCACATATTATACACACAGTATTGGTTGCTTTCTGTGTAAACAGCACTGACAGGGAAGTGGGGGGGGGGGGGGGGGGGGGGCAAAGTCGTCCCAGAAACAGTCAAATATTCTGCATTATACATTGGTGGTGTATTGTCTGTTTTTATCCATCTATTGGTTGCTGTGTGTGGTTCTTTTGACACCATGAGTAGGAATTGTATGTGACGATTGTCTCACACAGCTACACTATATATATATATATATATATATATATATATATATATTTTTTTTTTTTTTTTTAAGTAAAAATTTATTGAATATCTGTTGATAATTAATAGCACAATTATTATATATTATGTCAATTATGCTAAAAGATACAGAAGTCTAAAAATCTATTTGTCTAACACTAGTCTCTCCAATAGTAGCAGAACTCCACATATTATACACACAGTATTGGTTGCTTTCTGTGTAAACAGCACTGACAGGGAATTGGGGGGTGGGGGGGGGGGGGCAAAGTTGTCCCAGAAACAGTCAAATATTCTGCATTATACGTTGGTGGTGTATTGTCTCACACAGGTACACTATATATATATATTTTTTTTTTCAAGTAAAAATTAATTCAATATCTGTTGATAATTAATAGCACAATTATTACCCATTTTTTTCCTGTATTTAATGAACAAAAAGACAAATGACAGGAAAGGATAAACAGCACTGACAGGGAATTTTGGGGACAAAGTTGTCCCAGAAACAGTCAAATATTCTGCATCATACATTGGTAGTGTATTGTCTGTTTTTATCCATCTATTGGTTGCTGTGTGTGGTTCTTTTGACACCATGAGTAGGAATTGTATGTGACGATTGTCTCACACAGGTACACTAATATATATATAATATATATATATATATATATATATATATATATATATATATATATATATATATATATATATATATATATATATATATATATATATATATATATATATATATATATATATATATATATATATATATATATATATATATATATATATATATATAGTTGTCCCAGAAACAGTCAAATATTCTGCATTATACGTTGGTGGTGTATTGTCTCACACAGGTACACTATATATATATATATATATATATATATATATTTTAAAAGTAAAAATTAATTGAATATCTGTTGATAATTAATAGCACAATTATTACCCATTTTTCCAGTATTTAATGAACAAAAAGACAAATGACAGGAAAGGATGATATACCTTTGTATGTATTAACAGCTCCAAAAGAACTGAATATGTCAATCATGCTTAAAGATACCGAAGTCTAAAAATCTATTTGTCTAACACTAGTCTCTCCAATAGTAGAACATTTGAGTCACACTTTAAACCGCGTTATTACGAGCAATGAGGAGTTGCTTTTAAAGACATCAGGTCATTTACTTTTACAATTAGAGTGTATTTTCCAGCATACTTAAATGTAGCAAACTGTACATCCGGATTAAGAGTTATGAGAATATCCACTTCATGTTTTTCTTTGTCTTCCTATTTATTTACACACACACACACACACACATTATAATGCTGTTTTCATTCGGAGTGTCCCTGAATACATCACAATGAGGAAGTGTTGTTCCCAGGATGAATGTACTAGAGACGTGTGCAAGTTGGAGATACATATAGTATAAGGTGTGGGAATTGTTGATGGTGTAATCAGGTCAGAATGAAGTTACAAAAGAGCGCCAGACTAAAAAATTGCAATGTAATTAATTACATTTTTTTGACAGCTCTATTTGAAAGCAATTGTTGCTGCCCAACAAGTTCTGTATACATCATACCAGACATAACAGCTGCCATTAAGCAAGCATGTAATTACTTGATAGCTGGTTACTGTGTCGCTGTCTGAAGGAACACACAGTTTGCAGTGTTTCACTTTGTTGTGTTTGGTGGGAAAGGCAAAGCCGGATCCTCCGTTACGGTATTGATGTGCAAGAGGCAGTTTGTCTCTGGCACCTCTGTAATGTCACCACACTTTTACCTTAAACCACACCACTCTGCTCCGGCCACCAGAGCCGCATTGGACCACGTTCAACAGAAAAACACCAAATCTCTTTGTAATGTTGCGGAACAAACCAAAAACAAAAAAACAAAACACATTACTGACAGCATTTGTTCGATTTGCACAAATGATCAGTCCATTTGAGCACTAAAGCTGCATCACTTCTACTAATAGCGGTTATCTCTGGCATGAGAAGGGGAGTCATGTGTCTGACGAAGCTCTGCCAAGGAGATCGTCTCCCCTTAACATCCATCAGTGTGACCCAAATAGTAATAATTGGGATGCCGTGAATCATCCGTATCTCCAGCGCTCCGGTGAGCAACCCTATGGAGTAGTAAACAGGGTTTCCTTAGCTGAACCTCAGCAGGGAGGGGGGGGGGGGCTTGGCTGAGCAATGAAAAGGGGATTTGAGCACTGCGTTGTTACAGTGCTGCTACAGGCATTATATTCCTGCGCCGATAAAACCACACCCAATGCATTAGTTATGTTTGTTGTCAGCTAATGATAACACATTTTTTGGCAGAGTTGACTAGCTATCGTTGAATGTATACAGTAGCCCAGGGGTCTCAAACTCAATTTACCTGGGGGCCACTGGAGCTAGGGCCTGGGCCGCATCAGGTTTTCCAAAAAAAAAAACCCCAAAAAACGCATTTATTAAAAACAGAAAAATATACAAACTTTTTCAGTACTTTGGTTCCGATTTTCTACGATAAAAGCTCTGATAAAACATTCCACTGTTCTCAAATATCTTAATTTTTCTGCACAAAATACGATGAAAAATAAATAAACAAATCAAGAACAAAGAAAATCAATCAGTAATAAATAAATATAATAATAATAATAATAAAACTCCAAATAATAAAAACTTAAGAAACCACATATAGTTGGTGGGTAGACAAATTATTTTTTTCAGATTAAAATGAACAAAGCATTATTAGAGCCCTGTAGACGTGACAAAACACGACTATAGTCACATTTATACTCTTTTTATTTACAACATATTGCGCAACTGCAGGGTCTTGAGACACATGCTAACTCGCAAACTAGAGAGCTAGCGACCTAAACGGTAGCCTTCAAGTTATTTCCTTTGAACTTAAATCGCCAAAAACTTACCACTTCCACACGGATAGGGAGGATAACTATTAACAGTTATTTAACCTTTAACATGAACATTAATCAAACCTAATAATTTTTTCTGGGTACATGATACCATACAGCATCCATATCAAACTTGCGCGGGCCGCAAACTTTCATATCAAGGCGGGGGCCTCAAACTAGTGTCCTGCGGGCCAAATGTGGCCCGCGTGTTTGAGACCCCTGCAGTAGTCTGACTCAATGTCTCATCTTAGATCAGTGCTTCTCAAACACTGGCGCGGGGCCTCCTGGGGGGGTGTTTTAAGTCCAAGTTTGAAACAAATTTACAGTGCTGAACTTGTAATACGACTCTCAAATACGTTTGTATGCTCTCCGTTTTTTGCATTTTCCTGCTTTCAGTTTCAGGTTCAGTCTGTATAGTACGGATAAAATGACTAAATATTATTGGTTTCTCTAGTTTTTCAATACGGGTTTGTGTGAAGAAAAAAAATGTTCCTTGGGAGGGCATGACAGAAAATAAGTGAGAAGCAATGTCTTAAGATAGAAGACTAAAATCATCAGCAACAGCAAATTAACACTGAAAAAGTAGAGTAGCTAAAAAAAAAAAATACAAGCTATACAATTAAAAACAGCAACATTATAACTCCCCATAATGCATTATACCCAAATGGCCATTGTCCAATGTTTCTCACTGACTATAATTAGTAATAATTCTTAAGTATAGGAGATGTCAAGAAATTAGAACATGGTCAATAAGTCGCCCCACCGCTGTAGGGGTTCAGCTGCAGTTTTAGCGGCAATTACGGTAACTTTGTCTTTATCCTGGGGTTGAATTTCCAAAATGAAGAAGGTAATAAAAATTCTATACTACTTATAGGTACTAAAGGCCTAAAATTGACTTCTTGCTTGGAAGTTTCAACACCTTAGGGAACCTTTAATAAGGTGTAAAAATACAATGTAACAATGGCCTTTGTCTGAAAGGACGCTCAGGTTACATAGAGCATGTGATTCGAGGCAGAAGGTGCGGTAGTAGCAATCCTGAATTATTTAAAAAGAGACTTTGAGGCGTTGCAAAAGTGAGGTAAACAGTGATTAAATGCAACGTATCACCTGTTAAAACATGTTAAAAATACAGTGGAACGCCCTTAAGTTATACCAACATTTAAAGTCAAAACATTATTGTATGCGACACCGGATGTCGCGGGTCTTCAGGAACTCTGACCTCAAGAGAGAATCTTAAAAACTCCACAAGGTTATTTTGCAAAGAGGAAAAGCACAATTGCGACCGCAGAAGCAGAAATGGAAGTGGTTGCGCCGCAGCCGTTGCATCGTGGCAAAACGGGTGCACGCACCTCTGTCCTGGCTGCTCAGTATAATAGGGCAAAGTCAGCATTGTACAGTATACAAACACATAACATTATAGCGACCTACTGTCCTATTTATTGTGTATAAAACTAAGACAGTAACAACATCAATTTAGAAGTTACAGTATATTAGTCTGGGCAGTGTGGGAGAAAGTCATTGCACGCAAAATGGTGCGTTCAAGGACTGCCGAATAAAGTGGGACAAACAACAAATCCATTCAAAAACTATGGGATTTTAACTGTATATTGTTCTTTTTCAAGTAAAATGATTTACAAGTTGCTGTATGGTATCATGTACCCAGAAAAAATTATTACGTTTGATTAATGTTCATGTCAAAGGTTAAATAACTGTTAATAGTTATCCTCCCTATCCGTGTGGAAGTGGTAAGTTTTTGGCTATTTAAGTTTCAAGGAAATAACTTGAAGGCTACCGTTTAGGTCGCTAGCTCTCTAGTTTGCGAGTTAGCATGCGTCTCAAGACCCTGCAGTTGCGCAATATGTTGTAAATAAAAAAGTATAAATGTCACTATAGTCGTGTTTTGTCATGTCTACAGGGCTCTAATAATGCTTTGTTCATTTTAATCTGAAAAAAATAATTTGTCTACCCACCAACTAAATGTGGTTTCTTAAGTTTTTATTATTTGCCGTTTTATTATTATTATTATTATTATTATTATATTTATTTATTACTGATTGATTGATTTTCTTTATTCTTGATTTGTTTATTTTTCATCTTATTTTGTGTAGAAAAATAAAAAGTAAGATATTTGAGAACGGTGGAATGTTTTATCAGAGCTTTTCTTGTAGAAAATTGGAACCAAAGCGAAGTTTTTAAATTTTTTTTGTTTTTAATAAATGCGTTTTTTTTTTGTTTTTTTTGGAAAACCTGATGTGGCCCAGTCTCACCCAGACCCGAGCTCCAGTGGCCCCCCAAGTAAATCGAGTTTGAGACCCCTGGTCTAGTGCCTGTCTCACCGAACAATTACTGACACCTAGTGGCCAATGTAGAATACAGTACTCCATTCATAATCACAATGATTCTTCTGCCTTGTATTTACGTTTTATTACATTTAGTTAGTTCATTTAGTCTTTTTTATGCTTGAAAATGCTCAACTTATGCCAAGAATAAGTCCAATTTACTTAAATAATGTGTGCATATTTTTTACCAATATTTTTACCTATATTTTTTTTTACCTAATAGGCTGTATTCAACCATGGAATAGTGATCGTTTAATTATTTTTTTTTAAAAAAAAACATTATAGAGGGAGTGAGTGCCTTGATTTGATGAAAAAATAAAATAACATGATGACAAAATATGGGGAATATTATTTGACAGATTTACCACCATTTAAAGACTGATAGAGGTTCAAACGGAGCGTCTATGTAGCTGATTCATCATGCTACGCCGCCATAAACGGGGGTTTTGGACTCCTGAGATTTCGTGTGGGAAAAAATATGCATATGTAATATTTTGACAGCTGTTTTTTGCAATAACTTTGAGTGTGATTTTTTTTTCTTTTACACCAAACACTGTAGAAAAAACAATGCATGAAAATCAATGTTGCTTCTAATCATTGACCCACATCAGGCCCTAATATTATAGATCCCCACACCCCCCCCAAAAAAAATCTAAAAATATGGATATATACAGTAAACCTCGGATATATTGGATTCAATTGTTCCCACTGGTTTTGTCCGATATAAGCGAAATCCGTTATATGCGTATACCGGAAAATGTCCGTTTTACGCATATATCGGATTTATATCCGGTATATGCGTAAATCGGATTTTATCCGTTATAAAAAGGCACTTCCTTGACTATGTTTCCAATGTACCTGGACGCGCAGGCAACGCTGCAAACGCTGCAAATGACGTCGTATAGCGGCCTGTCACGATTCGGCGAATCGGAGCGCCACGATGCGGCCATCCGATATATGCGAGGGAAATTTAATGGAAATGCATTGGAACGGGACTGGAGATTTTGTCCGAAATAGGCGAAATCCGTTATAAAAAATCCGATATATGCAATGAATTTTTATTGGAAATGCATTACAGAAAAATTGGTTCTTTTTTATCTGTCCGTTGTGAGCGAATTTCCGATATATCCGAGTCCGATATATCCGAGGTTTACTGTAGTATGTTATATAACATGTACAATAACTACAAGGTTAAAACAAACAACATGGTAACATAATTAGTTGAACATTTAAAGCTGTATACGACACATGACTACACACAATATGCAAATAAGAAGAGTGATTTCATACGAACCAATAAAGGTCTGCTGCGTCTGTGCATTGGCTCCTATGCGCGGGGAGCACGTGTGTGGATAGCTGGATCCATTGGCACCCATCCTCACGTCTCTTTCACTTGCTACGTGGGGGTCTCCCCTCTTGCTGAGTCATTCTGCTCAGGCGACTGCGCTCCCCTTCACTCATCAGTTGCGTGTCTGCCGCGGATCATCTGAAGTGTTCCCACAGCCCCGGGTCCTGCCTGCCATGCCGGCAACGACGTCTGGGAGAAGGACGATGAGAGAGGCGGCAGTGAATAAGGGAGAGAGAGAGACGCTCGAAACCCATGACAATGATTGAGTTTAAGAAGTTGCAGCGTAACCATTCACAGGGGATAACGCCATAACGAACTGACAGTTTAAACAGATAAGAAAAAGGGCTACAGTCATCAATGGCTGGGAGCTTGAACAAAGGGATGTGTAATATAATCTAGAACGCTCCTTCAGTTCCATTGATTTCTTCTAATGCTAAAAATAACAAAAAAAAATGCTTTTTTTCAAAAAGCATGACAGGCCTCATTGTAAGTGTTGAATCCTCTAGCTACGGGGGTCAACAGCAAAATCAAAAGCAGGCACTTGGCGGGGGTTTCTGAGTCAGGCGTGAAAACACAACACAAATAATGTGGTTAAAACAAACAACCCCGACCCCCCCATCGTTGTTTTTTCTGCATATGTGTCCTTTTCGTTTGTTTGGTGCGACAAATTGAATGAACTAAAGACAACCATTTAACAACAGCAGACATTTAACTATGTACAAGGAGGACAAACATAGCTGGAAGAGACACAATTAGTACTTCTTTCAGTACATTAGGGTTGGATGACAATGGTAATGGTAATGGTTTAATTTCATTTGAACATGCATCAGATTACAGTTGAATGCATCACATAATCAGTTCACAGTTCCACATGTCCAAAAGGAGTAGGAAGAAGCAAAGCTTATTAAATCCTAACCCTCCATCTGGTACTTTTACAATCAGTAACTGTTACATTTGTTAACTTCCTGCTTTCTTAATATAATTTAAGTTAAAAAAAAATTTTTTTTCATGTTTTTAATTTTGTTTTAATTATTTTAATGGTTTAATTTCATTTGAACATGCATCAGATTACAATTGAATGCATCACATAATCAATTCACAGTTCCACATGTCCAAAAGGAGTAGGAAGAAGCAAAGCTTATTAAATCCTACCCCTCCATCTGGTACTTTTACAATCAGTAACTGTTACATGTGTTCACTTCCTGCTTTCCTAATATAATTTAAGTTGTTTTTTTTAATTGTTTTTAATTTTGTTTTAATTATTTTAATTTTAAGTTTTTTATTTTTTTATTTTATTACATTTTTTTGTCACGTACCAAAGTACGAGGTGATATGAGCATCCAATGACATAATGGGTACCATAGTAAGTGTCAATATAGTGATATATATATATATATATATATATATATATATATATATAGCACATCATGACTGGTTCAAGACTCTTCATCCTTGTATTTAGCAAACATCAACTGCTTGTATTGTTTCTTGAATTGGCTCATCGTTGTGCATTGTTTGAGGTCCTTACTCAATCCATTCCATAGTTTGATTCCACATACTGAAATGCTATGGCTAGCATAACGTAGTCCTAGCATAGAAGTGTTTCAAATGTAGTTCTTAGATCCTGAGATCACAATCACTTTTATCCTCATCAATGTTAAATCGTATTGGCATACGTGAAACAGTGCTGTGGCATTTTAGCCAGTTTGCCAGGGCTGTATGTATAAAAGATATGTTTTACGAATACATAAAAATTGCCAGAATTTTTTGTTTGGCACAAATAAAGTACTTTCATTCATTCATTCATTTTCTACCGCTTTTTCCTCACAAGGGTCGCGGGGGTGCTGGAGCCTATCCTAGTTGTCTTCGGGCGAGAGGCGGGGTACACCCTGGACTGGTGGCCAGCCAATCACAGGGCACATATAGACAAACAACCATTCACACTCACATTCATACCTATGGACAATTTGGAGTCGCCAATTAACCTAGCATGTTTTTGGAATGTGGGAGGAAACCGGAGTACCCGGAGAAAACCCACGCATGCACGGGGAGAACATGCAAACTCCACACAGAGATGGCCGAGGGTGGAATTGAACCCTGGTCTCCTAGTTGTGAGGTCTGCGCGCTAACCACTAGACCGCCGTGCCACCCAAATAAAGTACCTAAGGCCTTTAATTTTCTCATAAATCAACGATTTGCATTATAATCCGGTGCGCTTGATGTGTGCACTGTGTCCCAAAATCGGGAAAAAAAAAATGTTTTGCTACTTTGGTAAGCGCATCGCTTCATTGGCGGTTGGATCATTATTGTCTGACACAGCAATCAGAGAACAATACGTAATATGTACAGTACATGTGAAGTGTGAGAGCGATGGATGAAAGACGGCGAACGCCACCATATGTGAATGGATTGCGGGTGCTTGAGCTAAAGTATTTGCATTAACTGTTGTTCGAGCTTTAGCAAAAGCCGGCATCGTTGCTGAACAGCCACCACAGCAGCGGTACGACCAACGGTGGCAGTCTACCTTCCCAGCCCACCACCGCAGCTTCAAAAAAAAAAATAAAAAATCCTATGGGAAACCCTGATTGTATGATCGCCTGTAGTGCATATTCACCACTGGAAGTCTTCAACAAAAACATTGGTTGATCTTTATTTCATTACTCTGCTTTAAATATCTTCACAGGGAATTCATTTGGATAAAATTAGAAACTGGATTTGAATACGGAGGGGAGGGGAGAGGAAGCCCGTGAGATTATTATATATTTATATGCAGTCTTGTTTACCAACGAGGGTGGTAGTGGTGCTCAAAAAAGGTGGATAAAACAAAGCAAGCAAAAAAAAAAAAAAAAGAAAAATATTCAACACTGCCAAGCTTTAAGTCACAGAAACGAGTGAACCAAATTGAATTTCCGCTGCGGTGCACAAGAGATGTTAAGAGCACAGTCGAGCGCGGCCGCTGCTCTTCAGAGGGACTTGGCTCACGCCATTAAACAAAAAGCATCCCCCTGACACTTTCTATTAAACTAAGAATTAAGACACATTTTTTTTTGCATTAAAGCCTGGAACAGTCTTGTTGCTGCGCTGAGCTATGACTGAGAGGTAGACACGAGGAGGGGGGTTTAGAGGCAGAGCCGGACTCCAAGTTCCTAATGAGAGGTGACAGCAGACACTCCCAGCCCCCCCCTCCACACATCTCTTTCTACACACATGGACATATGCAACCTTTCTAGGTGCTCGCCTCTCTGCAGTCATTTGGGTCTTTTCAATAACAATGAGCCATTAGCAGTGTTTTTTTTTTTTTAAAGACCGTTATGCAACAGACCAATTACAAACACAAATACCTAGTACACACAGAGGTGATGTATTAAAATGACAGTCGAGTCACTTTAGCAATAATTTATGTGGATTTTCAGACCGCGCAACAGAAAATGTCTGAGGTGGGTATCGGACTGGATAGGTATCGTACCTTATCACATACAGTAAACCTCGGATATATCGGATTCGATTGTTCCCACTGGTTTTGTCCGATATAAGCGAAATCCGTTATATGCGTATACCGGAAAATGTCCGTTTTACGCATATATCGGATTTATATCCGGTATATGCGTAAATCGGATTTTATCCGTTATAAAAAGGCACTTCCTTGACTATGTTTCCAATGTACCTGGACGCTGCAAATGACGTTGTATAGCGGCCTGTCACGATTCGGCGAATCGGAGCGCCACGATGCGGCCATCCGATATATGCGAGGGAAATTTAATGGAAATGCATTGGAACGGGACTGGAGATTTTGTCCGAAATAGGCGAAATCCGTTATAAAAAATCCAATATATGCAATGAATTTTTATTGGAAATGCATTACAGAAAAATTGGTTCTTTTTTATCTGTCCGTTGTGAGCGAATTTCCGATATATCCGAGTCCGATAAATCCGAGGTTTACTGTACTACAGTATTAATTGGCCCTGTACCCTAGAAACCGCCCATAAATGATACGGGAAAAGGCCGAAATGATACTGAGTCAAAGCCCAGGGCAGTGATACTGATAAAATATAGAGTTTAACCATGTCCAGTATCAGTCCCCGTATCAGCCCACTGCTCTGGTATCGTGCCCGTGAAACAACCAATCAGAGAACAGCGCACGAGCGTGAACACACAGCGTTTGTTTTGCTGCCGTTTGTGTTCTGTCAACATGTCAGCGGTTGACACTCCCGGTGAAAGACAAATAGAGAAAATAGCAAACAGAATATTAGAAATGGAACGTTTTATCACCATTAACGAGGAGGACACTCTTGAAATGATCGGAAAACAACTAAAAATGCAAATACAGTAAACCTCGGATATATCGGAAATTCGCTCACAACGGACAGATAAAAAAGAACCAATTTTTCTGTAATGCATTTCCAATAAAAATTCATTGCATATATCGGATTTTTTATAACAAATTTCGCCTATTTCGGACAAAATCTCCAGTCCCGTTCCAATGCATTTCCATTAAATTTCCCTCGCATATATCGGATGGCCGCATCGTGGCGCTCCGATTCGCGGAATCGTGACAGGCCGCTATACGACGTCATTTGCAGCGTTTGCAGCAATTGACTTCTCCCCAAGCGAGTCTAAGCTTTTCATTGTGTGGTGTCAAACTCATGCCGTGGAGGGCTAAGACATTGCATGGTTTTTTTCCCCGACGGTCACTAAAGCAGGTTATTTTAATGATCAGCACCTCCTTCAATTTGAGGGAAGGAGCTCATTGATGAAGTCACCTGCTGGGGAAACTGATTGGAGAGGAAAAACCTGCGGTGTCTCGGACCTCCGTGATTGGCGATACATTCAATAATTGCTAACATTAGCGGCCAATCTTAGCCAAACTGCTATCATTAGCCCACAACAAATTTAACTAGTGTGTACGTTATGTTGAGTGGAGTTTACATCCTCCATTGCTGTAACTAGCTTGCACTTGGGCGGCGCCATCTTCAAACATCAGATCAAATCCAGTCTATATAGATACGAACAATATGCTTGTTTATTTTTAATATCAGGGTTAAAAGAAATAACAAAACCACTCATTCTGTTGTGCCGGAGACTCCCGAGTGAAATTGTCTGTTTTCAAAAAGTAATACCGAGGTGATTTATTCTTGCAGAGGCAAATGAGTTGCTGCCAAAAGGAACAAATGGATTTATGGATTAGTCCCAATCAGTGGGAGAGCCACAAAATAAAATGTAGCTTAAGAGAGTTAAATGTCAAACATTTAGTGCATCCCTGCTGCAAAAACCGAGTCACACCGTGAATCCTCTTAAAGTCCTCTAAAGACCTAAAAAGTGTGTTTACAGTTTGACGGTCGTTGTCCTCGTCATCGCCGCTACACACCTGTAAAAGTTAATCATTGAAATGCTCACTAAGCTGCAGTCGCTTTGGTTAAAATCCAAATTGGATGGCCTCATTCGTTGCATTTCGCCAAGCATTTGTTTTTCTATTCTTTTAGGACACGGTAGCCGCCACGAAGCCCCTGCAACAGTGTTATAAATAGATAGCAACCAAGCTTATTTTTCAAGAGCTTATAGACCGTTTGACACTTGATACAATCACGGGCACCCTAAAAGAATCATAATAAGCGGCGCAGGAAGCAGTAAGCAGAAACCAACACTCTGTCACCGTGACCTCTATGGTATTGATGTCTAGACACAGATACAAAAGCAAAAAAAAAAAAAAAAAACACTCAAAAAGAAATCCTCCTCTAAGAAATAACAACAATGATGGATTACCAGATCCGCAAAATTCTATGACTATCCAATATTAGTGATATTAGTATCAAAAGGTACCATGGTATTGTAGGCACTATCTATAATTTCCGTGTTAACAAAATGGCTGAATTGGCCAATAAAAACAGATGGTACTGTTAAACACGGGTGAATGCAATGTGTGAATGAAATGCTAATAAATAACAGATGTCATATATCACATTCAACAATGCATTATTTAAAGGCGTGGCGAAGAGGACACAATTGCAACACCGCCATAACTGCGAGCTACAGTGCTAACACTACAGTCACATTTTAACAACATCATGCTAGCTTAGCCTACTCGGCTTCATAAAAACCCAGAACTTCAAAACAAACCGTTTGAGTGCAGCATGGCTTGTGCAGGCGGATTTCAGACAATAGATAAAAGTTTGTTGGTCATAAATAGGCTCTAAAGACACATATTACTGTTAAAACATTATTTTAAAAGTATTTTGCCCCATAATTTAGGACATTAGATAGTATCTTGACATTTATGAAGTAAAATGAAGTACGTTAAAACAAGCAGAGGTGCTGTTGAGTCATTCTCAAGTAATTAGCAATCTAAAGAATAACACACGGCCTTCTAATAAGATAATAATAATAATAATAATAATAATAATAATAATAATAAGCATTAATCTGCTCAACACAACACTGACAGGAGTTTAAGAACAATCAAGGAGAGGTTCTCCCATCCCATTAAAAAAATATATAATCTACCAATTCAACTAAAACCTTCCCTAGCAATGGAACATTGTATGAAATCATATGGTAATGGTTTAACTTCATTTGAACATGCATCAGATTACAATTGAACGCATCACATAATCAGTTCACAGTTCCACATGTCCAAAAGGAGTAGGAAGAAGCAAAGCTTATTAAATCCTACCCCTCCATCTGGTACTTTTACAATCAGTAACTGTTACATTTGTTCACTTCCTGCTTTCTATAATACAGTTTAAGTTTTTTTTTTTTAAATAATGCACCTTGTACCGAAGTACGAGGTGATATGACCATCCAATGACATAATGTGTACCATAGTAAGTGTCAATATAGTGATATATATATATAGCACATCATGACTGGTTCAAGACTCTTCATCCTTGTATTTAGCAAACATCAACTGCTTGTATTGTTTCTTGAATTGGCTCATCGTTGTGCATTCCATAGTTTGATTCCACATACTGAAATGCTATGGCTAGCATAACGTAGTCCTAGCATAGAAGTGTTTCAAATGTACTTGATCATATTTCTCCTCTCTTGTAGAGAAGTATTGGATGACATTTTTAGGTAATTGATTATTTTTTTTTAGCCTTATGCATTATTTTAGCTGTTTGAAGATGAACTATATCAGCAAGTTGAAGTATTTGTGATTTTAGAAATAAGGAGTTAGTATGTTATCGTCGATGGTGACGTTTAATTCATAGCAGAGACATAGCAGATTATGCATCTCTGCCAATCAGGTCAGTTCGGTGTGACAGCAAATTGGGCCATCTGACTGATGGCAGGCTCCGTCGTCATAAGAGCTACAGGAAACGGCAGGAATTAGAACTGGCTAGAATAAACACACAGACAGACAGACACGCACACACACACATACACACACACACACACACAGACAAGCAGAGAGAAACAAATGTGATGTGCCCAGAACGATGACTCATGGTGGTCATGGCAGCCTGTGGATTACACAGGGTCAGGCAACACTATGGCGTGCTACACATGAGGATTGTGTCAGCTTATTTCCGTTTTTTTTTTTTTAAACTCCAGGCCACTAGCACACTAAAAAGGGGCGTACTCAACACAAGCCCATTCGTACCATGCCTGACTTGGAAGTTCTGCGCCAGGGTTGAGCATGTGGCGTGCAATTCTCTGCCAAAAAACGCTCGGTCCGCCGTTCTGCGGTGAGTCATCCGACTGAGCAACCGTGACACTGGTCGACTATTTAGCTCGTTAGCTTCCTTCGCCGCTGTCAACAATGGGGACTAAAGACAGACGGACAGTGTTATTGTAGCTGGAGCTAATAATCCAATTTATTGCAAATGCTGATGCAAAAATCAGAGGCGAAGGTTCTTTGCGGTTCTTTACGGTCATGGCTCATGACCTTACAAACACATCCTGCCAGTTAGCATCTCGCTAATGAATGGCAGCACATTTTGAGTGACTTGTTTATGCATCTTGGTAAACTCGTGTGACTCATGTTTATCTGGTTATTTCCGCCCAAAAAAGAAACATTGAAAGGCATATTTACTGTATTAGACGTGTGCTGGAATACTGAAAGATTGTCGATTAATTGGGCAATCGATTAAGCATCGATTAATTGTTGCAGCTGTAAAACCATCACTTCAGCTCACTCGGATTTCATAGTTAAATAATAGAGAAACTGATAATATTTGTTAATTTATCTGTACTGTACAGACTGAGTGTTTAGCGCGCGGACCTCACAGCCAGGAGACACAAGTTCAATCCCACACTCGGCCATCTCTGTGTGGAGTTTGCATGTTCTCCCTGTGCATGCGTGGTTTTTCTCTGGTTTTCCTACCACATTCCGAAAACATTCATTCATTCATTTTCTACCGCTTACCCTCACGGGGGGTGCTGGAGCCTATCCCAGCTGTCTTCGGGCAAGAGGCAGGGGTACACCCTGGACTGGTGCCCAACCAATCACAGGGCACATATAGACAAACAACCATTCACACTCACATTCATACCTATGGACAATTTGGAGTCGCTAATTAACCTAGCATGTTTTTGGAATGTGGGAAGAAAACCGGAGTACCCGGAGAAAACCCGCAGCAAACTCCACACAGAGATGGCCGAGGGTGGGATTACATTCTGAAAACATGCTAGGTTAATTAGCGACTCCAAATTGTCCATAGGTATGAATGTGAGTGTGAATGGTTGTTTGTCTATATGTGCCCTGTGATTGGCTGGCCACCAGTCCAGGGTGTACCCCGCCTCTCGCTTGAAGACAGCTGGGATAGGCTCCAGCACCCTAGCGACCCTCATGAGGGTGAATGAATGAATGAATGAATGAATGTACAGACTAAAAATGCAACAAAATGGAGATCATACAATCATATTCAAAAGTCAAATTGCATGTTGAGTACTACAAATGTGTACATGTTGGTAGGTCTGCATTGAAATGAAAACCTGACAGTTCCCCCTGAGAGAAGCACTGCTTTTAAATGCAAGTATACGCTTGCAAGCAAACACAAGTCACGGACTTCTGAACATATAATTCCAATAATTACACATCATTACGAGGCTGGAAAACCGCTGACACAAACGCCTCACCTGGCCATACAGAGAACCTTGACGCCGACATGTCATTTTGGGCGCACCCTCACTCAATAACAAGGAAAAAAAACAGCTTGACAGCATACTGAATATTGGGTATTATCACTATGTGTGCACAGATTTTATACACATAACAGCAACAAAACTAACACAAAAATAATTCCCAAATATGGTGAAGTTTCTTCAGCTGTGAAATACACCATCATAAAGCAATAAACTGTTATCAGCAGGTTGAAATATAATATAATCCGACAAGATATATTGTAATTCTGTTAACATAGCAACGCGTATACTGAACCACAAAGTAGCAACGCATATCGTAGTAAGGAATTAAGCACAAAAAAACAAACAAAACAATACATTTAAGTCAGCTAAAATGAATGGTTTGGTTAGCTGTGGCTTTGTTAGCTTAACGTCAAAGCTTGGCTACCGTGAGGAGGAGGAGGAGTAAAAGGGGGGGGGATATATGGCTTCTCAGCGGAATTCTCGCTTAAAAAAAGTGCTTTGGTGGCAAAAAACATTCATAACCAGCTTGGTAAAATGTATAAATATTAAAAGAAAACGTACAAAACGAAAGGGAATCCCATTTACTGCGGCTGTGTAATTAGTAGCATTTTGTCGATGAGGAGGCTAAAGGTAAGCTAGTACCTTGTACTTCACTCAAATGTACCGCAAAGCACGGCGCCGTGTAACCGTTACAATATAAATAGTATATATATATATTTTTTTACCTTTTTACTGCGTGGATGGTCGTCGTCGTGGGTGATATATATCTTTATCTTTATCGCCTCTTACTAAAAGCAGCACTCCGACACAAGTTGTCCGTGGCTGAGGGGGGGAGAGAGAGAGAAAAAAATTGCAGCTCAACACCTTCTTTTTCCAACTCTGCTCGTTACGCACGACTCGACGTCAGCGTCTGCATTTCATCTCCGGTCTTCCACTTGCAACGACTTTTTTTAGTCAAGCGCTGATATTAACCGAGACTAATAAGTCATCCTGGTTGGTTTTGTTCTCATTTTTTTTTTGCATGGCATTTTCTCCGGAGTAGCTCAACGCCTTCTTGGGTGGTTGTTATGGCCCAATCGCTGCCCTTTTTCAAGCAAAACCATAACATCAAGTACAGCTTCCTGGTTTGGGTTTCAAAATAAAAGCACATCTATAGCTATTGTCTGGGAGACGCGAAAACGCGTCTATTATTGAATGGGCTTAAAAATAAAATTAGAGATTGAAGAAAATATGTTTTTTAAAAACGGGGAATAGACAGTTACTCAACACGGTTTCGTTTTATTTTATCTTGTAACTCACTCGACTTCCTGTATTTTGTCCACCTTGACGCATGCATGCACGTAGTCAGTAGGCAGTCAGCACTCACGCAGGTTGCTCAAATATAAAGCAACGCGCGCCCTCTAGCGTATATAGCTCGATAACAATGGTAATTTTACGGTTTAAGTACACATATTTTACTTTGTAATAATACCAAATATATATTTTTTAATTCAGATTAATTGTTAGTGTGAGAGCAAATGTATCTTGTCATTGGAAAAAAATCACAACACTAATACTAATAATATAATTGCATGCAGTTTGATGTATTCAGTTTTAGAATACAGTTTGATATATTCAATTTTAGAATATTTGTGGATTTGATTTGGATTTGTGGAAACAAATTAGCAATATATTTTATTTTTTACAAAACACCTTTTCGTTGTCAAGTCATTTATTGACTGTAGATAGACTTTATAGACTGTAGTTCGTCTGACATCCGGCAGGGTGCGACAAAAACACACAACAAATTATTTTTTCCTTCCAATGCTTTGACGTTGAATATCCAAAATACTTCAACAGTTGGTATTACTCTCTGTATTGGTTCTTCCAATGAGTGCCATCAAACAAATCCGAAACAATCACTATGTATTAAAAGATTTAAGTGAATATAAGTATATATTTTAGACTGTATGTACGGTTAGAGAAAATCCACAATAAATGTGAATTATTACTAAAACAAAAGCTTGACTGCAATAATTACAAGTTGTTACATCCATGTAGATATTTACTGCATACTTTTTTTGTAAATAAAGATTTTTCAACCTTATTGTTTATTTATTCTCAACATGTTACATCCTGCCTCCTCTTCTTGTCTTGATGAGAAATTACCCAGAATATTTATTTACACATGGCTGTGGAACTGGCTCCTCCCAGGAAGAGACTTTTGGGAATTACATAGAAATGTCTCACGGGAAGTGAGAAGGAATGTCAAGAGCAACACTTTGTCCCAGTAGAGGAGAGTGACCTGAGTCTTGCAGAAGGATGTTCTCCATCCTAAAAGCACGTTCACTGAGCAGCTCCACGCTGATGAAAGCGTTCCAGCAAGATTTCAGGCCTATCATTCAGAGTAAACCACCTAAAGACAAGATCGGGACCGTGGTAGGAATCTTTGTTGTTGTTGGAGTAGATTCTATGCAAGTCTCATAACGTTGTGGCCTTATGTGCTATACATGCTTTTAGTGTCGCCTGTATCTTTAATGCTAATGAGCTGTATATCGTTTACATATACACTTTATCTCTGTACTTGTCTAACATAATAGCTGCCATATTTGACGTACTTATAAGCAGTACCTGCTTATTGGCTTGCTTATTAGACTGCTTTTGCACTATTATATAAAATTTGTTAGATTTTCTTTTGTAAAAATAAAATAAAATCAATAAAAAAATATCAAATATTTTTTTTGTAAAAAAAAAACAAATCAATAATTTTTTTAAAAAAAATCAATAAAAAATAAACCATATAAAATGCCCCCCTAAAAACGCCACTGACCATAGCTACTATAGATATGTCAGCTGTAGTGCTAACAATATTCCAGTCATTATTATTACTATTATCATTATTCTTCTTCTGATTATTACTAGTAGTAGGCTAGTATTAGCCTGCTTATTGGCTTGCTTATTAGACTGCTTTTGCCCTATTATATAAAATTTGTTAGATCTTTTTTTGTAAAAATAAAATACAATCAATAAAAAATATAAATAAAAAAATATTTTTTTGGAAAAAAAAATCAATACAAATTTTTTAAAAATTACTAAAAAATATAAAATGTCCCCCTAAAAACGCCACTGACCATAGCTACCATAGATATGTCAGCTACAGTGCTAACAACATCCCGGTCACATTTTAACAGCAATATCATGCTAGGTTAGCCTATTTGCGGAATAATTTGCTACAACAAATGGATGATTTTTTTGTAAAAATAAAATAAAATCAATAAAAAATATCAAAAAAAAATTTGTAAAAAAAACAAATCAATAAAATTTTTCAAAAATCAATAAAAAATAAAACATATGAAATGCCCCCCTAAAAACACCAGACCATAGCTACTATAGATATGTCAGCTATAGTGCTAACAACATTCCAGTCATTATTATTACTATCATCATTATTCTTCTTCTGATTATTACTTGTAGCAGGCTAGTATTAGCCTGGTTATTGGCTTGCTTATTAGACTGCTTTTGCCCTATTATATAAAATTTGTTAGATTTTCTTTGTAAAAATAAAATAAAATCAATAAAAAATATCAAATAATTTTTTGTAAAAAAATCAATAAATTTTTTGTAAAGAATCTATAAAAAATATAAAATTATTTAGGGGGGCTAAAAACGCCACTGACCTTAGTTACCATAGATATGTCAGCTATAGTGCTAACAACATTCCAGTCATTATTATTACTATCATCATTCTTCTTCTTCTGATTATTACTAGTAGTAGGCTAGTATTAGCCTGCTTATTGGCTTGCTTATTAGACTGCTTTTGCCCTATTTAAAAATAAAATTTGTTAGATTTTTTTTGGTAAAAATAAAATAAAATCAATAAAAAATATCAAATACTTTTTTGTAAAAAAATATTTTTTTTAAAAATAAAAATCAATAAAAAATATAAAATTATTTAGGGGGGGCTAAAAACGCCACTGACCTTAGCTACCATAGATATGTCAGCTACAATGCTAACAACATTCCGGTCACATTTTAATAGCAATATCATGCTAGGTTAGCCTATTCACTGATGGAAAACAAATGGATGAACCTAAAAAAAATAAAAAATATAAAAAATAGTTGTCAGAGCTTCAGGCTTAATTTTAAGATGTGTAGTGAAGCCTGCTCAGAGGCAGTATCAGGTCCATCCTTGACGTCATGAGAACCAGCAGAGCAACCAAATGAGGAACATGCTTGATTTTTCTCAGTTTTGCAGTCAAAAAGCTTTTTATAACATAATTAATTTTCATAACAGGGGACCTTGAACTCGGAGGCAAACAAACACAAACAAAAGTCAGTCAGTGCACTTTATGGTCCCTGGTGGAAGGAAGTCGAGCGAAATGCGCTCCCTAGCTATCTCACAGAGTGTGTGAGTGGGGGGGGGGGTATGTTTTATTCATCTATTATCCATAAGTCAGTTCGAGGCGAAGGGATCCTGTGATGGAAGTGAAACCTAACGGCCACTTGTTTACGCCGCAATAAATGCGCTAATTTGTCCTCAGGGACCTGCACTAGTCTAGGCCGTGTCAGCGATACAGTACATCCCCGCTTTTTGCACGAGGGTTCCATTCCGGGACCACCAGCCAATGGCAAAAATCCAAAAACTCCTGCTATCTCGATTTTGACATGCTCCTTCGATTTTGGATCAACATTTACAATAAGAGGGACTGTTGAAATGATTGTTTTTCAAATTATTGTTCAATTATTATTATCGTCACAAATTAATGATAATGATGATTGATCACGGGTGGTTAGCGCGCAGACCTCACAGCTAGGAGACCAGGGTTCAATTCCACCCTTGGCCATCTCTGTGTGGAGTTTTGTGTGGTTTTTCTCCGGGTACTCCGGTTTCCTCCCACATTCTAAAAAAACATGCTAGGTTAATTAGCGACTTCAAATTGTCCATAGGTATGAATGTGAGTGTGAATGGTTGTTTGTCTATATGTGCCCTGTGATTGGCTGGCCACCAGTCCAGGGTGTACCCCAACTCTCGCCCCGAAGACAGCTGGGATAGGCTCCAGCACCCCTGCGAAACTCGTGAGGAAAAATGGAAGAAAATGAATGAATGAATAATAAGGGATGAAACAGGCTGTACGGCGGATGAGTGGTTAGTGCACAGGCCTCACAGCTAGGAGACCTGAGTTCAACTCCACCCTCATCCATCTCTGTGTGGAGTTTGCATGTTCTCCCCGTGCATGCGTGGGTTTTCTCCGGGTACTCCGGGTTCCTCCCACATTCCAAAAAAACATGCTAGGTTAATTAGCGACTCCAAATTGTCCATAGGTATGAATGTGAGTGTGAATGGTTGTTTGTCTATATGTGCCCTGTGATTGGCTGGCCACCAGTCCAGGGTGTACCCCGCCTCTTGCCCAAAAGACAGCTGGGATAGACTCCAGCACCCCCGGACCCTCGGTAGAAAATGAATGAATGATCGATCACTCGGAAAACGTTCTCCATCTTCCAGAATCTGCACTTATTCCAGTTGTATTTCCTTGGATTTCTGCTTCCCGGTCTGTTTTAATTGATTCCACGCACGGCCCGCCTCCAGGCACGGCCAATCCACTGTGATTGGTCACTCCAAAAACTACTTCAGTGAGCACTGTGGTTGATTCCATCTCCGTGGACGAACAGCGTATGTAACGTTCATGCACCTGGCGGATATTTCACGTTCATGTTTACAAAACCAGGGCTTGGGGGAGGGCATATCACGCCTACAGCCACGCCCATAAGGAAACCCGCTCCTCTGTGACATCACAGAAGATCAGTTTTGCAACGACATCTGAAACTGAGCGATTTGAACCACCCCAAACGTTCAACACGAGAACATAACATATTAACTCAATTTATAGGTCAGAAACATTGAAAAAAGCATAATAGATCCCCTTTAGATGGAAATATGTATAAACATGAAGACGTCATTATCTGGTATTACATTTCCTATAAATGAAGAATTAATATTGGCTTCTTTTTCCATAGCAATCTGTCTTCGCCATGTGTGTGTTTGCTGTGACGCTCTTGGCCCCAGCCGGATGGATCTTACACCATATTCCACACTACCGCCAAAGACCACCTGCACAACGCTGACTGCTGACCCCCCTTTGGGTCAGGTGGTCTACAAGCATTTTAACAATGACAGTGTATTTTGTCATGTTGCCTTCTTAAACCACCGCAATGGAATTGAAATAAAACAGTCAAGATGTGATTGAAGTGTAGACAATCATCTTTCATTAAAAAGGTTTGGAAGGAATATGACTTTTAGAGGGCTGCACGGTGGATGAGTGGTTAGGACACAAAACCACAGTCCAGTACACAGTGATCAATTATATAATAATCATTATTATATTATTAATTAGCCTATTATTATTACTACCATCATTATTACTCTTCTGATTATTACTACTACTACTACTAGTAGTAGTAGTAGTAATAATCACTACTACTACTACTACTAGTAGTAGTAGTAGTAATAATCACTACTACTACTACTACTAGTAGTAGTAGTAGTAATAATCAGAAGAGTAATAATAAGAGTAGTAGGATAGTAACTTGGTTATTAGCCTGATTTTGCCCTATTATATGAAATTTGTAAGATTTTTTTGGTAAAAATAAATAAATAATGTCAATAAAAAATGTAAAAAAATCAATTAATTCAATCAATTAATTTTAATTAAATATATTAATATAATATATAATATATAAATAATATATAATTAATATACTATTAATAAAATATAATAATCATTATTATATTATTCATTATATTATAATTATATTAATATATTATTAATTAGCCTATTAATTAGCCTATTATTATTACTATCATCATTATTATTCTTCTGATTATTACTACTACTACTACAACTACGAGTAGTAGTAGGCTAGTATTAGCCTGCTTATTGACTTGCTTATTAGCCTGATTTTGCCCTATTATATGAAATTTTTAATATTTTTTTTGTAAAAATTAAATAAATAACATCAATAAAAATGATAAATAAAAAAATATATTATTTCAATCAATTAATTTTAATTAAATATATTAATATATAATATAATATATAATATCTTAATAATATATATTATTATTAATAATATATATTATTCATAATATATATGTATAATATAATATAATTAGTATACTATTAATAAAATATAATAATCATTATTATATTATTAATTAGCCTATTATTATTACTATCATCATTATTATTCTTCTGATTACTACTACTACTACTACTACTAGTAGTAGTAGTAGTAGTAGTAATAATCATTACTACTCTATTCTACTACTACTACTACTAGTAGTAGTAGTTGTAATAACCATTACTACTCTATTCTACTACTACTAGTAGTAGTAGTAGGCTAGTATTAGCCTGCTTATTGACTTGCTTATTAGTAAAATAAATAAATAATATCAATAAAAATGTAAAAAAATCAATTAATTCAATCAATTAATTTTAATGAAATATATATATATATATATATATATATATATATATATATATATATATATATATATATATATATATATATATATATATATATATATATATATATATATATATATATATAATATATAATATATAATGAATATACTATTAATAAAATAGGCCTAATGACGCCACTGCAGGCTACATACATCCAACCAAGTGATTCCAAAGTATTTATTATGCTTATACAACAACCATCTGTTGAACGTTTGACTATGTACATACAGTACTTACCGTACCCGGCAATGTACATACAGTACTACTATACCTACACATGGAATGAATAAAAATCAATTGAGTCCAAAACCTGACAGTATTCCAACTCTATTGAATGATTCCAACCATGTTTTTAAAAAGGGTTGGATATTGGATTTGAATGACAATGTGTCAACGCAGGATGAGTCCATTTGGAAAAAAAGGTGTGTTTGCGGGAGCCGCACAACACGCTTTTCTCTCTCCTTTTTTTCACTCCCCCGCAAAAAGCAATCACATTATTATAATCGAAATTATGATTTTAACGAGAGCGGTGTTTTTTTTTTTTAATATGGCTAAAAGCAGGCGGGAAAAGCGACCAAAAATAGTGCACAAATCCACGGTGCGCAATGGTACAATCAAGCCAAGAGAGAGAGAGAGAGAGGGAAAGAGAGAGAGAGAGTGTTCACTTTTCCACCACTGAGGGACACACACACACACAACGAGGGAGGGGGGTAAAAAATTGCCAAAACAATTTGACAGCGTGGCTTTTATGTCTCCACAAGTGTCTCCGCAATGTCCACCAAGGCAGAGCAATGTAAGTATTTGCTTATTTTTAAAAAAAATTATTTATCATTTTCTTCGGGGGGGGGGGACTGAAAGCAATAGAGCGAATGAGAGGGGGGGGGGCTGTCCTTGGTGATGATGAGAGGATCTCGGTTGCCAAGGCACCTTGCAACACGTCCTCACACTGCAGAGAAAGGCTGGAGGACTCGGTGTGTGTGTGTGTTTCCTTTTCCTTATTTCCTTCCTTCCTTCCTTCCTTACGCCTCCTCCGCATTTCTTTGCGTCTTACAATAACCCCGTCGATCATTTTTATGTTTTTTTTTTTTTAATTGATTGCTAAATATAAATTTAACACACACGCAAATCCGAAATGCTGCATGCTTGTCAAGGTCGACCAGTGGATTCTTCCCCTCAGCAATATGGTGGCATTAAGATTGGTCATTAATATGCCTGAATATCCTGAAGCCTTTTTTATTTTTTTTGCATTTGAACACGTGGGAAACTACTGTATTTATGCATAATAGCATATATTGCTATACATTTAATTGAGCTCCAACTTGATGTTCATTCATTCATTCATTTTCTACCACTTTTCCTCACGAGGGTCGCGGGGGGTGCTGGAGCCTATCCCAGCTGTCTTCAGGGCGAGAGGCGGGGTACACCCTGGACTGGTCGCCGGCCAATCACAGGGCACATATAGACAAACAACCATTCACACTCACATTCATACCTATGGACAATTTGGAGTCGCTAATTAACCTAGCATGTTTTTGGAATGTGGGAGGAAACCGGAGTACCCGGAGAAAACCCACGCAAGCACGGGGAGAACATGCAAACTCCACACAGAGATGGCCCAGGGTTGGGAAAGACAAAATAAGAAGCCAAAAAGTTACCACTTCCACACAAAATAGGAGGAGAACTCATTCATTCATTCATTTTCTACCGCTAGGGTTGTGGGGGGTGCTGGAGCCTATCCCAGCTGTCTTCGGGCGAGAGGCGGGGTACACCCTGGACTGGTGGCCAGCCAATCACAGGGCACATATAGACAAACAACCATTCACACTCACATTCATACCTATGGACAATTTGGAGTCGCTAATTAACCTAGCATGTTTTTGGAATGTGGGAGGAAACGAAGAATGATGAGGAGAACATTTAAACTCCACATAGAGATGACCGAGGGTGGAATTGAACTCGGGTCTTTTAGCTGTGAGGCCTGTGTGTTAACCACTCGTTCACTATGCAGCCCCTCTAGGAAAACATTAACTCATTCATTCATTCATTTTCTACCGCTTATCCTCACAAGGGTCGTGGGGAGTGCTGGAGCCTATCCCAGCTGTCTTCAGGCGAGAGGCGGGGTACACCCTGGACTGGTGGCCAGCCAATCACAGGGCACATATAGACAAACAACCATTCACACTCACATTCATACCTATGGACAATTTGGAGTCGCTAATTAACCTAGCATGTTTTTGGAATGTGGCTGCACGGTGGACGAGACCTCACAGCTAGGAGACCCAAGTTCAATTCCATCCTCGACCATCTCTGTGTGGAGTTTTGTGTAGGTTTTCTCCGGGTACTCCGGTTTCCTCCCATATTCCAAAAACATGCTAGGTTAATTAGCGACTCCAAATTGTCCATAGGTATGAATGTGAGTGTGAATGGTTGTTTGTCTATATGTGCCCTGTGATTGGCTGGCCAGGTTGTACCCCGCCTCTCGCTTTAAGTCAGCTGGGATAGGCTCCAGCATACCGCCTGCCACCCTCGTGAGGATAAGCAATTTTGGAATGTGGGAGGAAACCGGAACTCCACACAGAAATTGGCAAGGGCGGGATTGAACTTGGGTCTCCTAGTTGTCCTAACCACTTATCCACTGTGCAGCCATATGCTATCCAGTGTTATGGTAAAAAAGTATTGAAAATGACAACAAAAACAGTTGAACCAGAAAGGTGGTGTTGTGAATACTTACTTCATTCAAAGATAAATGGAGTGGAAACCTATAATGACTTACTATTTACTAGAGGAGACTTGGGTTCGAATCCCTGCTTGGGGATCTATGTGTGAAGTTTGCGTACATGGGTTTCTAAATTGTCCATATAGGTATGAATGTGAGTGTGAATGGTTGTTTGTCTATATGTGCCCTGTGATTGGCTGGCGACCACTCCAAGGGTATACTCCGCCTCTCGCTTTAAGTCAGCTGGGATAGGCTCCAGCATACCCCTGCGACCTTAATGAGGATAAAAAATGTATGTATGAGTGTATAAATACATCATAATAATACAACACAACATTAGTATATGAATACTTGATGCTCAGCATTACCACAATGATAATGTGGTAATATTGTACCTCAATATTAAGCATAAATACAGCTGGATTTCTTATTTTAGTCAGAGTACGGTGACCATACTCACTAAATCTCTCAAATATTTAATGCCATGCAGTAATGGAATGAAATCCTAATTAAAGTCCTATTTAGTGTATAATGAAGTATATGAATCTAAAGCACAGTACATTGAAAAACAATTCAAAGACTGAATAGGCAACTAGCGCTTCATTTTGTTTACTGCTGTAAGCGTCAGGCTAGCACCTCCCCTACGGCTTCCTGTAACCTCGTAGAAAGAGCAAGAAAGGTCACATGAAGATGAAAACACAGCCTCTCTTTTTTTTTTTTTTTGAATTAGGGCAAATATATGAAAACATTACAGTGTATTTCTTACATCAATGAAAATATAACTTTTATTATTTACATTTGTATTCAGCTATCTGATCACTTTCCCCTGTTATTATTATTATTCATTCATTCATTCATTCATTCATTCATTTTCTACCGCTTTTCCTCACAAGGGTCGCGAAGGGTGCTGGAGCCTATCCCAGCTGTCTTCGGGCGTGAGGCGGGGTACACCCTGGACTGGGCTGGACAGCCAATCACAGGGCACATATAGACAAACAACCATTCACACTCACATTCATACCTATGGACAATTTGGAGTTGCTAATTAACCTAGCATGTTTTTGGAATGTGGGAGGAAACCGGAGTACCCGGAGAAAACCCACGCAGAGATGGATTAGGGTGGAATTGAACTCAGGTCTTTCTAGCTGCGAGGCCTGTGCACTAACCACTCCTCTACCGTACAGCCTGTTTCATCACTTATTATTCATTCATTCATTTTCTATCGCTTATCCTCACTAAGGTTTTGGGTATGATGGAGCCTATCCCAGCTGTCTTCGGGGCGAGAGGCGGGGTACACCCTGGACTGGTGGCCAGCCAATCACAGGGCACATATAGACAAACAACCATTCACACTCACATTCATACCTACTATGGACAATTTGGAGTTGCTAATTAACCTAGCATGTTTTTGGAATGTGGGAGAGGGTGGAATTGAACCCTGGTCTCCTAGCTGTGAGGCCTGAGCATTAACCACTAGTCCACCGTGCGGCCCGTTATTATTCATTCATTCATTCATTTTCTACTGCTTATCCTCACGAGGGTCGCAGGGGTGCTGGAGCCTATCCCAGATGTCGAGAGGCGGGGTACACCCTGGACTGGTGGCCAGCCAATCACAGGGCACATATAGACAAACAACCATTCACACTCACATTCATACCTATGGACAATTTGGAGTCGCTAATCATTATTGTTATAATCTTTATCATTATTACCATTATTATTGTTATTATTATCACCATTATTATATTATTATTAATATTACCATTTTCATCATTATAGTTTAGATTTTTTTTTCTAATTATTTATTTTTACAGACTTCATTGCTTCTTGTAGAGTGCTGTATCATTCCATGTGTTGTTTTCTGAAATCGGCAGTATTTATGGTTTTATTGTCAATTTATTAGCCCACTTTTTCCCCCCCTAAGTGTAACGTTTACATATCATTTTCTGGATTGCATGTGTCTAATCTTGTGCATTAAAAAAAACAAGGTCTTCTTTTTTTAATGCTAGATCTTGTGCTCAAACCCATTTCAAAACATTGTTCATACAGTAAACCTCGGATATATCGGAAATTCGCTCACAACGGACAGATAAAAAAGAACCGATTTTTCTGTAATGCATTTCCAATAAAAATTCATTGCATATATCAGATTTTTTATAACGGATTTCGCCTATTTCGGACAAAATCTCCAGTCCCGTTCCAATGCATTTCCATTAAATTTCCCTCGCATATATCGGATGGCCGCATCATGGCGCTCCGATTCGCCGAATCGTGACAGGCCGCTATACGACGTCATTTGCAGCGTTTGCAGCGTTGCCTGTGCGTCCAGGTACATTGGAAACATAGTCAAGGAAGTGCCTTTTTATAACGGATAAAATCCGATTTACGCATATACCGGATATAAATCCGATATATGCGTAAAACGGACATTTTCCGGTATACGCATATAACGGATTTCGCTTATATCGGACAAAACCAGTGGGAACAATTGAATCCGATATATCCGAGGTTTACTGTATAACATTAAAAAATGCGATAATATGTCTGGATTGTTAACCGGTTTGTTATTCTGCTCTTTATTTTGTCCCTAGTTGCTTCTAAGATACGATACTTGCAAGAGTATCACAACCGTGTACAACACAATATTTACCCAGTACCCAGTGGAACTGACATTGCAAATACACTGAAATACTTTTCCCAAACCCTGCTCAGGTAAGTACAATGTTCTGGAGACAACAGGTAACATATTTTAAAATGTTTGATATCTTTTAGTCTCCTATATGGTCAGATATATATATATAATTTTTTTAGGGGTTAAAAATGACACAGTTAACTTTAATGTGAATTTAGATGGAAAAGAAGTAGTTAAAATAAGAGTGCCGGTATATTGATTCAGTGGTCAGCTGCTGGTTGAACGCTTTTGTAGTGTGGCCCGATGTGCTCCTCACTGAGGGGCTGACGGAGGGCGGCTCCATGGTTGCCGGGGGGGGGTCAGCCTGCTCTCCCACGGGTGCGGTGAAGGCTTATTTTCCTCTCCACATCAGAGCTGTCATTCCTTATGGAATGATAGCATATTTCTGAATTTTATGGAGAAATTATCTTTGCTTATTTTGTAAAAAAATAGAGGGATTATTGCAGGCTCATACATTATTATTATTAATTTGGGATTATTTTAGAGGAATGAGTGATGCTGCAACCATGACAATACAATGTCGGTTGTTGCATATTCATATTCTACTTTCCTCAGAAGCATATTAAACAATATTTCTATTTTTTTAAAAATACTCATCTGACCAATATATTAGCAAAATGTGCTTAGAAATAACAGCTTAGGGCTGGACAGTGAATGTCACGTGTGTGTATCAGTGCATTTCTACATGTGTTTTATGTGTATATGTTTGTATCTTTTTCGTGTGTGTGTGTGTGTGTGTGTGTGTGTGTGTGTGTGTCTCTGCGTGCACAAGTCCAGTGTATGCGTGCGAGTGCGTCTGCGTGTTGTTCACGGTTCAAATCAATGATCAATGAATGTATTTTAGATGAGAAATGGGCAGTGAAAAAGTCAAGAGGTACAATGCAATCTGTGTATTGTCTTGATTATGTAACAGAGACTTACAGTGGTTGTAGAAAGTCAATGCACTGCTTTTCGATTATTAATATTATTATTATTATGATGGGGAGGGGTTGGGGAGACCACAATTAATTATTTCTAAACATTTTTCTATGGACGTTGCATGTTCAGTCTGTGTTTATGCGCATTTTCCTTATGTACATTGAATTCATTGGAGATTCTAAATTGTCCATAAGTATGAATATGAGGGTGTTGCTGGAGCCTATCCCAGCTGTCTTGAGGAAAAAGACTGGTGGCCAGCAAATCACAGGGCACATATAGACAAACAACCATTCACACTCACATTCATACCTATGGACAATTTGGAGTCGCTAATAAACCTAGCATGTTTTTTGGAATGTGGCTGCAGACCTCACAGCTAGGAGACTCAAGTTCAATTCCACCCTCGGCTATCTCTGTGTGGAGTTTGCATGTTCTCCCCGTGCATGTGTGGGTTTTTTTCCGGTTTCCTCCCACATTATTCCCAAAACATGCTAGGTTAATTAGCGACTCAAAATTGTCCATTGTCCAGTTCACAGTAACACATGTCCAAAAGGAGTAGGAAGAAGCAAAGCTTATTAAATCCTACCCCTCCATCTGGTACTTTTACAATCAGTAACTGTTACATTTGTTCACTTCCTGCTTTCCTAATATAATTTAAGTTTTTTTTATTTTATTTTTTTATTTAATTAAACAAATATTTTCATTCATTTTCTACCGCTTCTTTTGTTTTTAATTTTTATGATTAACTTTTTTTTTTTAATAGTTTTATTTCATTGGAACATGCACCAGATTGCAATTGAATGCATCACATAATCAGTTCACAGTTCCACATGTCCAAAAGGAGTAGGAAGAAGCAAAGCTTATTAAATCCTACCCCTCCATCTGGTACTTTTACAATCAGTAACTGTTACATTTGTTCACTTCCTGCTTTCTAATTTAAGTTTATTTAATTTTTTTAATTTAATGATTTTTTTTGTTTTAAATTTTTTTAATGGTTTTATTTCATTTGAAAATGCATCAGATTACAATTGAACGCATCCTATAATCAGTTCATAGTTCCACATGTCCGAAAGGAGTAGGAAGAAGCAAAGCTTATTAAATCCTACCCTTCCATCTGGTACTTTTACAATCAGTAACTGTTACATTTGTTCACTTCCTGCTTTCCTAAGTTTGATTCCACATACTGATGTTGATGAATTACGAGTTAACCATGGACAAAACTGTGATTAATTGCGATTAAACATGTTCATGAATTGACAGCCAGTATATGTGTACGTCACAGAAAAGTTTGGAAATGATTTCAAGTGGTCTCATCTTTCACAAACGACACCGATGTGATATTTTGCGTTGACTTTCTGTATCCACCGTATGTATACAGTACAACTCTAAGGGGCTAAGTCTTACAAATGTTGCATTTTGCTGCTAAACCCAAACATTTCATGTGAAAAAAAATTATATTTGAACCCCCCCGCACCCCCCCTGAATCTGACTTGCCAACGCTTTTACCGAGAAAGTGACCTTTTACCAAAAAGATGCATCAGCCTTTTTTTTAAAAAAAAATGTATATAGGCCCAGTTATTGTAGCTCCAGTCATTGAATAATTTGTTGCAGTAAAAGAGCAATGCTCTCTGGCCCTCTCTCCCCCCCCTCCCACCCCCCCACACTCAACCCGACTAGCTTTTCCTTTTGTTTTTTTTGTTTTTTTTCCCTTAAAACGCAATATGTCCACCACCTTCCCCATGGGGACAACAAACACAATTGTCCATCCCGCATTAGCTCACAAACATAACGTTACCAGTCACCCCCCCCCCACACTTTCGATACAACATATTCCTTTGTCATTCTACAGTAAACCTCGGATATATCGGATTCAATTGTTCCCACTGGTTTTGTCCGATATAAGCGAAATCCGTTATATGCGTATACCGGAAAATGTCCGTTTTACGCATATATCGGATTTATATCCGGTATATGCGTAAATGGGATTTTATGCGTTATAAAAAGGCACTTCCTTGACTATGTTTCCAATGTACCTGGACTGGGCAATGAAAAGAGACGTAAGGTAATGAGAATTGAACTTTATTGGACTCTGAGCATAACAAATTGTTAATTAAGCTAGGCCCTGTTACGCCCGTCAGGCCTACGTTATTTCCAATAGTGAGGTTAAGATCTCATTCACTGCTGTGCTAGTATTATTGACGTCACTCACTTTTATATTGACACAAAAAGTGTGACACAAAAGTGCCGTTGAGTGGTTAGCACGCTGACCTCACAGCTAGGAGACCAGGGTTCAATTCCACCCTCAGCCATCTCGCTCAAAATTAATGAATGATTGTTCATATTTTTTTTTCTATGAAAAAGTGAATGCACGATGACCGAGTGGTCAGTGTATAGGCCACACAGCTAGGAGACCCAAGTTCGATTCCACCCTGTACACACCCTCTATGTACAGTTTGCATGTTCTCCACCTGGTTTTCTCCGGGGACTCCAGTTTTTCCTCCCACATTCCAAAAACATGCTAGGTTAATTAGCGACTCCAAATTGTCCATAGGTATGAATGTGAGTGTGAATGGTTGTTTGTCTATATGTGCCCTGTGATTGGCTGGCCACCAGTCCAGGGTGTACCCCGCCTCTCGGCCTGAAGACAGCTGGGATAGGCTCCAGCACCCCCCGTGAAAAAAGGTAGAAAATGAATGAATGAATTTAATTGCCATTTAGAACCCGCAAGTCATGCTGGGAAGCCCACAAACAGGAAGTAACCCAGTCATGAGTTTAACATGCTAGGCTAATTGTCGACTCCAAATTGTCCATAGGTATGAATGTGAGTGTGAATGGTTGTTTGTCTATATGTGCCCTGTGATTGGCTGGCCACCAGTCCAGGGTGTACCCCGCCTCTCGCCCGAAGACAACTAGGATAGGCTCCAGGACCCCCGCGACGCTCGTGAGGAAAAGCGGTAGAAAATTAATGAATGTTTTTAAAAAAAAATTCTGTTTTGGGCTGCATGGTGGAAGAGTGGTTAGCACGCTGGCTTCATAGCTAGGAGACCCGAGTTCAATTCCACCCTCGGCCATCTCTGTGTGGAGTTTTGAGTGGGTTTTTTCCGGGTACTCCAGTTTTTCCTCCCACATTCCAAAAACATGCTAGGTTAATTAGCGACTCCAAATTGTCTGGCCACCATTCCAGGGTGTACCCCGCCTCTTGCCCGAAGACAGTTGGGATAGGCTCCAGCACCCTGTGAGGATAAGCGGTAGAAAATGAATGAATGAATGAATAAATGGATATTAATTTTGGGCAAGGGCTGCACGGTGAACGAGTGGTTAGCGCAGAGGCCTCAAAGCTAGGAGACCTGAGTTCAATTCCACTCGTGACCATCTCTGTGTGGAGTTTTGTGTGGGTTTTCTCTGGGTACTCCCACATTCCAAAAACATGCTAGGTATTATTGACGTCAGTCACTTTTATATTTGTCCTAAATCTGGAGCCAGGAGAAAGACAATAGCCAGTGACATCAACAAGATTAGCATAACGATGCGACCATACGATCGATATATGCGAGGGAAATTTAATGGAAATGCATTGGAGATTTTTGTCAGAAATAGGCAAAATCCGTTATAAAAAAATCCGATATATGCAATGAATTTTTATTGGAAATGCATTACAGAAAAATCGCTTCTTTTTTTTATCTATTTCCGATATATCCGAGGTTTACTGTAGTTTCTCCTTTACCGTAGATTAGCGACATTTATTTTAAGAAACCCTGAATCCATATGCCTGTTGGATCTCATTATTTCTCCCGATGATACTGACTCAAGTATCATATTGTATGCATAAGGACATTATTTTTCTGGTGCAATAAACATGTGCTGTGACCCATCGGAGCTTTTGATCTCGAACCTCACACACATGTTTATTACTGGCTGAAGCATGTTTCAAAAGTGTCACCTCTGTATTTTATCCGAAAAAAAAAAAAAAAAAAAACGATTTGGTGTCACTCCCATCCTTGACAACCCCCCACCACCACCACCCCCCCACTAAAAGACAAGGAAATTTCACTTTTTTTTTTTACCTTAAATTCCACTCCTGCATATATTGGCGTTCTTTGCATGGCAGTCGGCGATTTCGTCGATTTGGGAAAAAAAAAAAAAAAGGGCAGCCATTGAGGGGGCAGACACTTTTGTTGCGTTACCCTCTTTGTAATTTTTGGAGAAGTATGGGGTTGCCACTGAAAAACATGCCATTTTTTTATATTTTTGCTCCTTGTCACCAGATACGCATGAGATGCAGTGATCATCGCAGTTTATGCTCATGTTTGTTACTTTTTTATTATTATTATTTTTTTTGTACAAAATCCGGACTAATTGAATTAAAAGTGACAGTGAACGCACCAAGTAGGGGAACATAGAGTTAAAATAGTGAGACACTGCATCCTATGTGGGGTTTATCTGGGTTTGTTTTTTTCTATTTACGCTGTCTCTGTAGTGCCATTTCAATGTAATGTGCTGTTTTTTTGTGTCTTTGTTGTCTCTTTTTTTCCCTTGTTCCCCACTTCCCTTCCCCTCCCCCGTCCTTTCCCCCCCCTCCCACCCACCCCGGAGCAGCATTCTGTCCCGCACAGGCAGGAAGGAGAACCAGGAAGCTTCCAATTTGGCCGTGCCCATGACCATGTGTCTTTTTCCTGTGCCATTCCCACTCACCCCATCTCTAAGACCACAAGTCAGTTCCATCAACCCTACAGTTACTCGCTCCCTCCTTTACAGCGTTCTGCGCGATGCCCCGTCAGACCGCGGGGGGCAGGGGCAGCAGAGTCGGGACGCTCAGCTCTCAGAGTACCCCTCTCTGGACTATCAGGGCCTCTATGTGACCCTCGTGACCCTGCTTGACCTGGTGCCCCTGCTGCAGCACGGTCAGCATGGTGAGTCAAGGCCCCAGTGCAACACTGTTTGTCATCATCATCCTCCTCCTCCTCCTCCTCCCTCCACGAGCCCGTTTGGCCTGCATGAAGCCACTTCCTGCTTTTTTGGCCTTTTTTTGTAACGGGATGGAGATGAAGTCCCGCTGAGGATCTTGTGGGATGCATGGGGTGATTGGGAAGCACGCTGGATCCTGTCAACCTTATCGTTCATAAGCCATTGGATACGCCAGCCTCTTCTTCTGCATCATATCCGACCGCATGTTTGTTATGTGCAGTGGGAGAATATGGTTATGATAAGTTGGAAAAAAACATACGCATACTGTAAGGCAGTGATTTTCAACCACTGTGCCGCGGCACACTAGTGTACTTTGAGAAACCGTCAGGTGTGCCGTGAGGAATTATCCAATATCACTTTTTATAATTAACATTTAACGAAATTTTGTTATATCAATGCGGCCCGCGAGTCAAAAAGTTTGCCCACCCCTGCATTAGCGCCATCTGTGGAACAGAATCTAAACCCTTCTATACTTTATTCACAAGTCCAGTTTTATTAAAAAAAGAAAATATATATCTATATAAAACATGTCCTGAGTTTAATTATAAAATATTAGCAAGATTGAATTTGATCTTTTTTCCTGTTTAAATTTATCCCGGGTACGTTCTTTCAGCGCATGCTCAGATATGACGTAACACGCAGATCCAGACGTTCTTCACTTTTAAAAATGGAGGCCAGCAATCGGCACTGGACTAAGCAAAGTTGGTTTTTGATTCAAACTAAATTTCAAGACTGGACAGACGAAAAACTGGCAATACGGAGTTATTCCAACAAGTGAAAGAATAACTCGGGGGAAGCCGGTATCACGTGATGTTGATGTTTACGTTTTACTGGGCATGCCCTATTATACTATTCTAGTTGATTTTCACACGGCGCATGTAGACAAGAGATTGGAATATTCCTTTCTATGGATACCATTGTTTCCCGAAAGGTCATTGGGAAAGAGAAAAAGTGGTGATGTAAAAACGTGGCTACTGTGGAGTGTCTGTGGTGTAAAGACTAGCATAGCAATGTAATATTGGTCCGTGTGGCAACACCTACCTTGTTCCTCCGATAGACTTATTGATGCACGTGTGAGGTCGTGGTGACATTTTGGAATATTTTTGGTTAGTGGTGTGCCGCAAGATTTTTCCAATGTAAAAAATGTGCTGTGGCTCAAAAAAGGTTGAAAAACACTGCTGTAAGGCAAAGTTCGACTTTGTTACCACACCAGGGAATGATTTCCACTGTTTTTTTTTTGTTTTTTTTTTGTCTTATTTCTCATGAATATTTGACCACTTGTTAAAGATAACCGGAAAGCATGAAATCTCATCATTTTGACTAGAATGCAAACTTTAACTTTAGAAGTTTTTCAAGAAAAGCTCGCATTTTAATTGTTTTTTTTTTCATTGCTGTACTGATAACTAATGTATTTTTTTAGCTTTGCGGCTGCTTTACAGTATGTGAGTACTGTACGGACAGCTGATTGAATGAGTTGTCTGTGTATCTCTCTTGTCTCTTTTTTTTTTTTTTTTTTTTTGCCTCTCTCTCTCTCCCCCTCTCCCCTTTCTCACCAGATCTGGGCCAGTCCATATTTTACACAACAACTTGCCTTCTGCCATTTCTCAGTGACGACATTCTCAGCACTTTGCCCTATACTATGATCTCCACTTTAGCCACATTTCCCCCCTTCCTCCACAAAGACATCATTGAGTACCTGAGCACATCTTTCCTGCCTATGGCTATATGTAAGTATCACCCGTTTAAGGTACCTCATTAATATGTCCACTGTAAGTGTAACCTAAGAAGGGCATCCGGTGTAAAAATGAAACCCAAACCATTAATGATACCGACTCCGAAAGCCGAAAGTACTTAACAAAATGTTCAGTATAAGGTTGGTACCGGGCGGCACGGTGGTTGAGTGGTTATCGCGCAGACCTCACAGCTCGGAAACCAGGGTTCAATTCCACCCTCGGCCATCTCTCTCAAAATTAATGAATGAATGTTCATATTTTTTTTCTATGACAAAGCCTGGCTGCACGGTGAACGAGTGGTCAGTGTATAGGCCACACAGCTAGGAGACCCTAGTTCGATTCCACCCTCGGCCATCTCTGTGTACAGTTTGCATGTTCTCCACCTGGTTTTCCCCGGGTACTCCAGTTTTTCCTCCCACATTCCAAAAACATGCTAGGTTAATTTGCGACTCCAAATTGTCCATAGGTATGAATGTGAGTGTGAATGGTTGTTTGTCTATATGTGCCCTGTGATTGGCTGGCCACCAGTCCAGGGTGTACCCCGCCTCTCACCCAAAGACAACTGGGATAGGCTCCAGCACCCCCGCGACCCTCGTGAGGAAAAGCGGTAGAAAATGAATGAATGTTTTTAAAAAAAATTCTGTTTTGGGCTGCATGGTGGAAGAGTGGTTAGTGCGCTGGCTTCACAGCTAGGAGACCCGAGTTCAATTCCACTCTTGACCATCTCTGTGTGAAGTTTTGTGTGGGTTTTCTCCAGGTACTCCGGTTTCCTCCCACATTCCAAAAACATGCTAGGTTAATTGGCGACTCCAAATTGTCCATAGGTATGAATGTGAGTGTGAATGGTTGTTTGTCTATATGTGCCCTGTGATTGGCTGGCCACCAGTCCAGGGTGTACCCCGCCTTTTGCCCGAAGACAGCTAGGATAGGCTCCAGCACCCCCGCAACCCTTGTGAGGATAAGCGGTAGAAAATAACATTTGTACCCAAATGGCGCAAGACTGTTTTTGTTTTTTTTTGGTGGTTAGCATACAGTCAGGAGTTCGGGTTCGATTCTCCGCTATGCATCCCAGTGTGTGCGTGGGTTTTCTCCAGGTACTCCGGTTTCCTTCCACATTACCAAAACATGCATACCGCCAATCACAGGGCACATATAGACAAACAACCATTCACACTCACATTCATACCTATGGACAATTTGGAGTCGCTAATTAACCTAGCATGTTTTTTTTGGAATGTGGGAGGAAACCGGAATACCCGGAGAAAACCCACGCATGCACGGGGGGAGAACATGCAAACTCCACACAGAGATGGCCGAGGTTGGAATTGAACCCTGGTCTCCTAGCTGCGAGGTAGTATGTTAAAGATTTAGTTGCCAAAATAGCAATAATAAAACCAAATGCACCATTAGTCATATATACCACAAAGCTGATATGGAGGCTGTTTTTCCTGTATTTTTATTTCATATCTTGGATCGATATTAGCATGTTTAATGAATGAAAATGTGAAGAATATTAAAATGACCCCCGCTCTCTTATATTTTTCTATAGGCGGTCCTGAATGGAAAAAGTTTGGATGCAGGGCTGCTCAGTACAATAATCCTTAAGCAGCAAATTGACATCAATAATAGAAAAATATAAGTCAGTTTGTATGAAATTGTAAAAAGCGCCATAGATGAAGTCGACCCAGCGATGCTCTCCCTCCATGATTGTATTGAGTGTTGTCATGCAGTACCTGTGAACCCTGTGATTGACTGGCCACCAGTCCGAATCCAACCCAAAGTCATCATCTGGCATTGATCGCGGACAGGAAAAGCAGTAGAACCTGAATGAAAAAAAAAAATGAGTAAAGTAGATGACAAACGTCGGATAAAACTTACGTTCCTGTACAAAAATGACTTGTCTATGAAGTCTTCATCTGTTTCAACTGCAGTGGGGTCCACTCGCAGGGAGGGGGGCGTCCCGGCCTATGTTAATCTGTCTGCTTCGTCTATGCTCATGATTGCAATGCAGTACACATCAAATCCAGGTAAACGTACACATTTAATGCCCTTAATATGTTATTGTAAAATTGTTATTGTTGGTACACCTGGACTAAGATTTTAAAAAGGCGGAGCTAAGGTTTACTAATCAATTCATAGATGTGTCCCAATATTTTTGTCCATGTACTGCATTTAACTCATTGGTGCCTTTTCTTTTTCTAGTGTATCACTGTCAATTGCTGGAGTGTTTGATGAAGCATAAACAGGAAGTGTGGAAGGTATTATTTAGAATTATAAAACAGTATAACATTTGTTTTTGTTTTAAAAGAGTTTTGTTTAACGACAAATGCATTAATGAAACCACTACCATGTAGCTGTGCTAATTAAGTTAGCTACAGTATTGCTAACAACAGCGAGAACCCCCCCAGAAAAACAACAAAAAAACTAGAAAACAACTGCTATGCTAAATTAGTCCTAATGCTAGCATCAAAGTTAGCACAGAAGCTAATACCGTACCTTTAGTACCGTGTAGATTTTTATCAAAATAACACCGCTTTTTAGAAAAATACATTTGAATTAGTTGAGTAGGATCCTCATTTATTGACTTTTTAATTACGTTGTTTTTGAAATTGTATCACTGTCAATTGCTGGAGTGTCTGATGAAGCATAAACAGGAAGTGTGGAAGGTATTATTTAAAATTATTAAACAGTATAATATTCGTTTTTCTTAAAAGAGTTTAACAACAAATGCATTAATGAAACCACTACCATGTAGCTGTGCTAATTAAGTAGCTACAGTATCGCTAACATTAGCGTCACAGCGAGAACCCCCCCCCCCAAAAAAACAACTAAGAAACTAGAAAACAACTGCTATGCTAAATGAGTCCTAATGCTAATCCTAATCAAAGTTAGCACAGAAGCTAATACCGTAGCTTTAGCAACGTGTGGATTTTATTTTATTATTTTATCAAAAATAACACCGCTTTTTAGAAAAATACAGTTGAATTAGTTGAGTAGGATCCTCATTTATTGACTTTTTAATTATGTTGTTTTTGAAATTGTATCGTTGTCAATTGCTGGAGTGTCTGATGAAGCATAAACAGGAAGTGTGGAAGGTATTATTTTGAATTATAAGACAGTATAACATTCATTTTTGTCTTAAAAGAGTTTAACGACAACTGCATTAATGAACCACTACCATGTAGCTGTGCTAATTAAGTAGCTACAGTATTGCTAACACAGCGAGAAACTAAAAAACTAGAAAACAACTGTGATGCTAAATGCTAAATTCCTCACCATATTTGGTGTCTATTCTATCTATTTATTCTCCACATTATTATTACTATTATTATTTATTATTACTTATCTTCTTTTGTGTCTGTTATTATATGGGAACCAGGCAACGGCATTTCGTTGGCAATTTCACTACTGTGTTTTTGTGCAATGACAATAAAGGGAGTCTATATATCTAATGCTAGCATCAAAGTTAGCACAGAAGCTAATACCGTAGCTTTAGTACCGTGTGGATTTTTATCAAAATAACACCGCTTTTTAGAAAAATACAGTTGAATTAGTTGAGTAGGATCATCATTTCTTGACTTTTTAATTATGTAGTGTTTTTTAATTTTTGGGTTTTAATGATGTCATCGTCGAACAATGCCCTGACGTAGCCTAGCTAAAACCGCATGTACCTTTAAACACGTTAAACTTCAGAGGACAATTTTGAAAAACAAAAAAAAGGCCTTAAATGTCTACATGTAAAAAAAAAAATAAAGCATAGCAAGCGTAGCTAAGCTAACAGGAGCTTTAAATGTAGTCATTCTGCAAATGTAGCATGACACAGCTAAAATGTGGAATGCTAGCACTGTTGCTCACATACTGTAACTATGCTAGTTTGTTATTATTAGGTTATGCAAGTGTAGCATTGTCATGTTTGCTGTGTGTAGGACCTTCTCTACGTCATATCCTACGGACCGTCCCAAGTCAAACCTCCGGCGGTGCAGATGCTTTTTCATTACTGGCCCAACCTGAAGCCACCAGGAGCCATCAGCGAATACAGAGGGCTGCAGTACACCGGTGAGATATTCAGTCAATCAGTTCAGTCAATCTATCTTCTGTATGTGTCCTTGAACTAACCAAAGCTCTCCATTTTTCAACCCCCACCCTGTGGAAAATTTATTCCTAACAGCCTGGAACCCCATTCACTGTCAACATATTGAGTGCCACAATGCCATCAATAAACCGGCTGTCAAGGTGACCTAAGACAAGATGTTCTGTATTTCTATTTTTATTTCTATTAGGAGTATGTTTTTTTTTTTTTTAATGGTTTTAGCCTAGCTTTGTTTTGTTGTTTACAAGCATGAAGTTCACAGGGACTGCATGTTGCATGCTGCAGATTGTTCCAGCTTCACACATCACCGTGTTTGCTTTTGTGAGCCCCACGCTAAATAAATCAGTGCACATCCAGGCAGCTGTAATGATATCAACATCTCTACTAGTTCACACACACAAACAAACACCAGCTCTTTTTTTTATTTGCACGGCCTGCCTCCATGCAACCGTGTGTGCATGTAGGAGTACGGACAGGGGGAAGGATTTCAATTACTAGAGGCTGTTGACGTTGGTGGTGGTGGTGGTTGTGCTTAGTCGGAAGTAGTGACCCCACGCAGCCCTCAGGGACGGCGATACGGGGAACAGTAATTCATGCTGCACTATGCCAAGCACAGGTTGCAAGGGAGCAGAGTGCAGCATATGTACAGTGGGGCAAAAAAGTATTTAGTCAGCCACCAATTGTGCAAGTTCTCCCACTTAAAAAGATGAGAGAGGCCTGTAATTTTCATCATAGGTACGCTTCAACTATGAGAGACAAAATGAGAAAAAAAAATCCAGATAATCATATTGTTTGATTTTTAAAGAATTTATTTGCAAATCATGGTGGAAAATAAGTATTTGGTCAAAAACAAAAGTTCATCTCAATACTTTGTGATATACCCTTTGTTGGCAATGACAGAGATCAAACGTTTTCTGTAACTCTTCACAAGATTTTCACACACTGTTGTAGGTATTTTGGCCCATTCCTCCATGCAGATCGCCTCTAGAGCAGTGATGTTTAGGGGCTGTCGCTGGGCAACACGGATTTTCAACTCCCTCCAAAGATTTTCTATGGGGTTGAGATCTGGAGACTGGCTAGGCCACTCCAGGACCTTGAAATGCTTCTTATGAAGCCACTCCTTCGTTGCCCGGGCGGTGTGTTTGGGATCGTTGTCATGCTGAAAGACCCAGCCACGTTTCATCTTCAGTGCCCTTGCTGATGGAAGAAGGTTTTCATTCAGAATCTCACGATACATGGCCCCATTCATTCTCCCATTTACACGGATCAGTTGTCCTGGTCCCTTTGCAGAAAAACAGCCCCAGAGCATGATGTTTCCACCCCCATGCTTCACAGTAGGTGTGGTGTTGTTTGGATGCAACTCAGCATTCTTTCTCCTCCAAACACGACGAGTTGAGTTGATACCAAAAAGTTCTATTTTGGTTTCATCTGACCATATTACATTCTCCCAATCCTCTTCTGGATCATCCAAATGCTCTCTAGCAAACTTCAGACGGGCTTGGACATGTACTGGCTTCAGCAGGGGGACACGTCTGGCACTGCAGGATTTGAGTCCCTGGCGGCGGAGTGTGTTACTTATGGTAGCCTTCGTTAATATGGTCCCAGCTCTCTGCAGGTCTTTCACTAGGTCCCCCCGTGTGGTTCTGGGATTTTTGCTCACCGTTCTTGTTATCATTTTGACCCCACGGGGTGAGATCTTGCGTGGAGCCCCAGATCGAGGGAGATTATCGGTGGTCTTGTAGGTCTTCCATTTTCTCACAATTGCTCCCACAGTTGATTTCTTCACACCAAGCTGCTTAACTATTGCAGATTCAGTCTTCCCAGCCTGGTGCAGGTCTACAATTTTGTTTCTGATGTCCTTTGACAGCTCTTTGGTCTTGGCCATAGTGGAGTTTGGAGTGTGACTGTCTGAGGTTGTGGACAGGTGTCTTTTATACTGATAACCAGTTCAAACAGGTGCCATCAATACAGGTAACGAGTGGAGGACAGAGGAGCTTCTTAAAGAAGAACTTACAGGTCTGTGAGAGCCACAAATCTTGCTTGTTTGTAGGTGACCAAATACTTATTTTCCACCATGATTTGCAAATAAATTCTTTAAAAATCAAACAATGTGATTATCTGGATTTTTTTTTCTCATTTTGTCTCTCATAGTTGAAGCGTACCTATGATGAAAATTACAGGCCTCTCTCATCTTTTTAAGTGGGAGAACTTGCACAATTGGTGGCTGACTAAATACTTTTTTGCCCCACTGTAAGTAGTCATTCACATCAATACATTTAGAGACTGCTTTTTAATGTTATAGAACAGTGATTTTCAACCACTGTGCCGCGGGCACACTAGTGTACCTTGAGAAACCGTCCGGTGTGCCGTGAGGAATTATCCAATATCACTTTTTTATAATTAACATTTATTAATTATCATTTGCAAATATGATGTCAATAGCCATTATGTCAATAGTATACATGGACCCAAATATTCCAATTGCATTTGGTTTATTTGCTAAAAAACAGAAAGAATTGAACAGGGATGGAATATTCCTTTAACCAATCCGATTGAGGTATCTTGTACCCGCTCAAACGGAAAGTTCTTCTTCATGGTGTTTTTCTTCTTCTGTTGTTTATTGGCGGTTGGCAAGCAGCTTTCGTATGCATTAGCGGGCCGCATTGATATAACAAAATTTCCGGGGGGGGGGGGGGGGGGGGGGGGGGGGCAGACTATATATTTTACACGTAACAGTCCACCTGGTAATATTGTATCTGTAAAATTGGCATGCAATCTGCTATTATTATTTATTATTTTATATTTATATTTAAATATTTTAAAAATTATAAAATATTATAATAATTAAAATACAATTAAAATAATGATTATTATATTATTATTATGTAAAATATGCAAATATGACCATATTATTATATATAATTAATATAATAATTAGCATTAATATAATAATCATAATAGTTATAATAATAATATAATAATTATTATTTTAATTTTTATTATTATTATGTGCTTGTGTCTCCTTTTTCAGGAGCACTTTGTAAACAACAGACCATGTCAAACAACGACATTGATACAACCATCAAAAGGTTGGCTCAGGCCATGATGCCAGGTTGTATGTTGAGTTTAAATGAAATACTTTGGAAAGATTGGGCGGGCCGTATGCAAACACTTGGCGGGCCGGATGTGGCCCCCGGGCCGTAGTTTGCCCACCCCTGATCTAAACCCTTCTATACTTTATTCACAAGTGCAGTTTTATTAAAATATATATATATATATCTATATAAAACATGTCCTGAGTTTAATTATAAAATATTAGCAAGATTGAATTTGATCTTTTAGTGTTTAAATTGATCCCGGGTGCGTTCTTTCAGCGCATGCTCAGATATGACGTAACACGCAGATCCAGACGTTCTTCACTTTTAAAAATGGAGGCCAGCAATCAGCACTGGACTAAGCAAAGTTGGTTTTTGATTCAAACTAAATTTCAAGACTGGACAGACGAAAAACTGGCAATACGGAGTTATTCCAACAAGTGAAAGAATAACTCGGGGGAAGTCGTTATCACGTGATGTTGATGTTTACGTTTTACTGGGCATGCCCTATTGACTATTCTGGTTGATTTTCACACGGCGCATGTAGACAAGAGATTGGAATATTCCTTTCTATGGATACCATTGTTTCCCGAAAGGTCATTCGGAAAGAGAAAAAGTGGTGATGTAAAAACGTGGCTACTGTGGAGTGTCTGTGGTGTAAAGACTAGCATAGCAATGTAATATTGGTCCGTGTGGCAACACCTACCTTGTTCCTCCGATAGACTTATTGATGCACGTGTGAGGTCGTGGTGACATTTTGGAACATTTTTGGTTAGTGGCGTGCCACAAGATTTTTCCAATGTGGCTCAAAAAAGGTTGAAAAACCTGGTCTTACTTCCTGGTTCAGTGTGAAAATGATACTGTTGTTGCATTTGGATGCAAATTAATGACATTTTTTTCTTCTCGCAGATGTGTATAGACCCCACTCTTTCTGTTGCCCTGGGAGACAAGCCACCTCCTCTTTACATATGCGAGGAGTGCAGCCAGCGTATAGCCGGGTACGCAACGCAAATCCTGACCTCTGCTTCATTAATCACATTCCTAACACGTCTTTCATTATTCCTGTATTTAACGAAAGGAAAAAAAAATCACTTACATAATTCCCTCGCCATCCGATGTCATTCATCTTATTTGAGTGCGTGGGTGATGAGTGTTGCCAGGATGTAAAGCGTTGTTTACACATCTCTTTTTTTTTTTTTTTAGAGACCACGCCGAATGGCTTGTTGATGTGCTCTTGCCTCAAGGTGAGTATTCACAAACAAAACAGGGTTTCACATATATATTTGTTTATTGTAATACCTGGTAAAACTAAAGGTATATTTTTTTATACTCGTATTATCCGAACAATGCTATTTTTTGCAGGACTGTATATATTGTTCATTATGCTGTCTGTGATACTCCTACATAAAGAACCTTGGTGTATATGGAAAAGGCTATCATATAAAATGCATAGAATGTATTATATGTCCTTAGGGATGTCCGATAATTATCGGCCCGATATCAGCATAAAATCAGATTTTTTTTCCTGGATCACGAAAAAAAATTTTTTAAAATGTGGTTAGCGCGCAGGCCTCACAGCTAGGATACCCGAGTTCAATTCCATCCTCGGCCATCTCTGTGTGGCGTTTGCATGTTCCCCCCACGGGCATGCATGGGTTTTCTCCGGGTACTCCGGTTTCCCCCCACATTCCAAAAACATGCTAGGTTAATTAGCGACTCCAAATTGTCCATAGGTATGAATGTGAGTGTGAATGGTTGTTTGTCTATATGTGCCCTGTGATTGGCTGGTCTATCCCGCCTCTTGCCCAAATAAATGAATGAATGAATACAACACATATGAGTTCATTCCTTTCCGGTATCGAAAAATGAGAGTTGGATAATCGGTTTTCGACAAAAAAGCCAATATCGGACATCCCTAATTGTTCTTATTTATGGTGATATATAATCGTTTTCTTAATTTGCCTTGCAGCTGAAATATCAGCCATCTGTCAAAAGAAGGTAAGGATTTGAATTACCCGTTACTCTCAAATTACTCTGGCCAAATATTGTTTAAAGGTCAGTTTGCAATAGTTTTTGCTAAGCCCTACTGGGAATGTGGCATTTTGTTTTTAGCTTTAATGCTAATGAATGTGTCTTCAATGTAGCACTTTTGGTTTGGTTCCTATTTTTCATGAGCTGAACTAACAATCTAGGTATACAAAACGCTTCATCAAAGGCCCAAATAGTGTTCAGAAATCTGAGGTGGCCACAATAAAAGGCCACTCCAAAACATGCAGTATTTGGTGATGTCAAGAGATCTGGGTTGGACTTTCTGTGAGTTGGTCATGTCTGTAGCTGACTTGACGGATAGGATTTATTTTAAGATGTGTAGCAAAGCCTATGCTTTGAAGTGGTGTGCACGTACTGTACACAGGACAGGCTCATCAAGGAGGGAGGTTTGTCCTTCAAGGCGTCATCCAAAGGTCACCATTTGAGCTCCTCTTCTCTCAAAAGTGGAAGAAAAAAGAGAAAGAATAAAAATATTTAGTGTTGACACATTCATGTTATAGAATTATTTTAAAAAGCTATTTTGCATAATAAGGGAGTATTGAAAGGACAAAAAGTCCAAAATAATAATTGATAATTATTCACATTTCCATTTTATCATGGAGTCATCCCTGAGGGTCTGATGCAGTAATGCGATACCTGGAATTTGATTGCAATTGATCTGCAATTGATCCGTGCAATTGATCTTCAAGGCGTCATCCAAAGGTCACCATTTGAACTCCTCTTCTCTCAAAAGTGGAAGAAAAAAAAGAGAAAGAAAAAAAAAGAGACTGACTGGAATTTGATTGCAATTGATCTGCAATTGATCTGTGCAATTGATCTTCAAGGCGTCATCCAAAGGTCACCATTTGACCTCCTCTTCTCTCAAAAGTGGAAGAAAAAAAAGAGAAAGAAAAAAAAAGAGACTGACTGGAATTTGATTGCAATTGATCTGCAATTGATCTGTGCAATTGATCTTCAAGGCGTCATCCAAAGGTCACCATTTGAGCTCCTCTTCTCTCAAAAGTGGAAGAAAAAAAAGAGAAAGAAAAAAAAACAGATTGACTGGAATTTGATTGCAATTGATCTGCAATTGATCTGTGCAATTGATCTTCAAGGCGTCATCCAAAGGTCACCATTTGAGCTCCTCTTCTCTCAAAAGTGGAAGAAAAAAAAGAGAAAGAAAAAAAACACAGATTGACTGGAATTTGATTGCAATTGATCTGCAATTGATCTGTGCAATTGATCTTCAAGGCGTCATCCAAAGGTCACCATTTGAGCTCCTCTTCTCTCAAAAGTGGAAGAAAAAAAAGAGAAAGAAAAAAAAGAGATTGACTGGAATTTGATTGCACTTGATCTGCAATTGATCTGTGCAATTGATCTTCAAGGCGTCATCCAAAGGTCACCATTTGAGCTCATCTTCTCTCAAAAGTGGAAGAAAAAAAAGAGAAAGAAAAAAAAGAGATTGACTGGAATTTGATTGCAATTGATCTGCAATTGATCTTCAAGGCGTCATCCAAAGGTCACCATTTGAGCTCCTCTTCTCTCAAAAGTGGAAGAAAAAAAAGAGAAAGAAAAAAAAACAGATTGACTGGAATTTGATTGCAATTGATCTGCAATTGATCTGTGCAATTGATCTTCAAGGCGTCATCCAAAGGTCACCATTTGAGCTCCTCTTCTCTCAAAAGTGGAAGAAAAAAAAGAGAAAGACAAAAAAAGAGATTGACTGGAATTTGATTGCAATTGATCTACAATTGATCTGTGCAATTGATCTTCAAGGCGTCATCCAAAGGTCACCATTTGAGCTCCTCTTCTCTCAAAAGTGGAAGAAAAAAAAGAGATTGACTGGAATTTGATTGCAATTGATCTGCAATTAATCTTTGCGTTGTCAGGGGAAACGGGCAAAAACCCCATCCGGATTTGTCCTGCGGATTTATTCCACATCCTCTCCCACATTTTTCCAGCAGGTTTTGCACCACTCATCCCTGAAAGTCCTTTCAACTCCCACCAGGATTTACACCGGAGCTTTCATTATTAATTGAGGCATCTTTTCTTCCGCTGTGAAGTCATCGCGTGTCACGCCGGCCACCCTGAACGCACCGTCTGCTTTAAAAAAAAAATACAGTGAACATTTAGAAATGTAACATCATGCTTGGATTGGAGCAGCAGCTTTCTGAAAGATGGATGATTGAAGCAAAAGACGTCAGCATCCGAGAACAAATATGTTAATTTGATCGGGAAAACTGCATCTCTCTAATGGCACAAGATTAGAGCCTGATCAGATTAGGATGCCCCCCCCCCCCCCCCCCCCCCCCGACCCCGTGCCATGCCTTTTTATTTTTAGAAACATGAGACACTGCAGGGGACTCAAAAAGATCTATTTTTTAAATCCAACAAGCTGCATATGAAAAAAAGATTTATGATCTATAAGACTTTGGAAGATTCTCGTCGTGAGGTCTTTGAATGTAACATGACTGACAGGCAATAGAAATGTGCAGCGACTGTGTCCTTCCTCCACTCACTTGGCCCCCCTGTGTCGTCTCAGAACTGTAGCTCTCACGTCAGAAGGGCTGTGGTCACCTGCTTCTCGGCCGGTTGCTGCGGGCGCCATGGTAACCGGCCTGTCCGCTACTGCAAGCGTTGCCATGTCAACCACCACAGCAGCGAGGTGGGGGCTGCGGCGGAGACCCATCTGTACCAGACTTCTCCTCCTCCGATCAACACCCGGGAGTGCGGGGCAGAGGAGCTCGTTTGCACCGTGGAAGCTGTTATAAGGTGCATTCACATCTCATGTCATAGTGTTAATTGGGAATGGGAATGGTTTGATTTCATGTCAACGTGCATCACATAAGCAGTTCGCAGTTCCACATGTCCGAAAGGACTAGGAAGAAGCAAAGCTTATTAAATCCTACCCCTCCATCTGGTACTTTTACAATCACTAACTGTTACATTTGTTCACTTCCTGCCTTTTTTTATATAATTAACGTTTTTTTTAATGTTTTTTTTTAAATTTAATTATTATTATTTTTTTACATATTTTTTAATGGTTTTATTTCATTTGAACATGCATCAGATTACAATTGAATGCATCACATAATCAGTTCACAGTTCCACATGTCCGAAAGGAGTAGGAAGAAGTAAAGCTTATTAAATCCTACCCCTCCATCTGGTACTTTTACAATCAGTAACTGTTACATTTGTTCACTTCCTGCCTTTTTAATAAAATTAAAGTTTTTTAATTTTATTTTTTTAATTTAATGAAATTTTTTTTTTAATTTTTTTACATTTTTTCATGGTTTTATTTCATTAGAACATGCATCAGATTACAATTGAATGCATCACATAATCAGTTCACAGTTCCACATGTCCAAAAGGAGTAGGAAGAAGCAAAGCTTATTAAATCCTACCCCTCCATCTGGTACTTTTACAATCAGTAACTGTTACATTTGTTCACTTCCTGCTTTCCTAATATAATTTAACTTTATTTAATTGTATTTTTTTCATTAAAAAAAATTAGTTTTTAATTTTTTACATTTTTTAAATGGTTTTTAGCCAGTGAAGATTGCTTTGTTGAATATTGAAATATTTCTGGCCACTTTATGTTTATAATATGAGGTTTCCAGCTCATATTTTCAATTATTGTGAATTTATTTTCCTTCACCCTAATTAGGTTTTATTTTAAGCAGTATCAGATATACCTGTGCTGGGGTGCACCTGCATTACATTATATTACATTACAACCCTTAATAGTATTTTTTAGTTGTAGATTACAGTGTTATAGCGTTGTAAAGCTACATTTCTTATTATAATGTGTATTTTGGTCAGATTATTATTATTATATGTAAATGACAAAATATTTCAAACAGCTCCAGTATGGTTTGGTTCTTTTTTTTTTTTTTACACTACTGCAATCTCCGACCACAATAGCAAACACATGCTAAATTGGATCTCATTAGATTGTTTACCCAATGTCCCTAATGGTGTGTGTAATGTGTTCAGGGAGTATATCTTTTATTACCCCGCTTCTCTCCAGCCTGCTCAAGGAGGCCGAAATCCATGCTGAGCAACGCGAGTTTGAGCTCAACAGACGTCGTCAGATGGGCTTGTCCTCCTCCCATCACTCTCTGGACAACATCGAGTTTGATAACAAGGAGGACGACCAGCACGACCAGCGTCTCCTCAGTCAGTTTGGCATCTGGTTTCTGGTGTGTACCCAAGCCCTGCTGCCGTGTCTGTCAATAGCATGAGATAAGGATATGCACATATATGTCACATGACCGCCTTATCAGGTGCTACATGGCTTACCGTTCTCTCGCTTCTCTGAACTTGACTTAGGTGAGTCTGTGTACCCCCAATGAGAACACGCCCACCGAGAGTCTGGCCCGGCTGGTCAGTATGGTCTTCCAGTGGTTTCACTCCACAGCCTACATGATGGATGATGAAGTCGGGAGTCTGGTGGAGAAGCTGAAGCCGCAGTTTGTCACCAAGTGGTTGAAGACAGTGTGCGAAGTGCGATTTGACGTCATGGTCATGTGTCTCCTGCCCAAACCTGTGGAGTTTGCCAGGGTAAAGTCACGCAATGGGAAAAGTATTAAAAAAAAATACCTCCATTAAGTTATGTAATTATTTAAAACTATATATGTTCATATTATAACACAAATGGGAAATAATTATTCGGGCCCAATAGATGTAGTAGAATGCTGAGTTTGTATTATTTATAAGGCTGTCAAATGATTCAAAGGTTTAATCAGATTAATCGGGATTTCAAAATTAATTAATCATAATTAATCACCATTAATTCACATATTATAAATGACAGGATTGCATATATTTGTATGTATTAAGAGCTCCAAATGGGCGGCACGGCGGTCGAGTGGTAAGCGCGCAGACCTCACAGCTAAGACACCAGGGTTCAATTCCAATCTCTGCCATCTCTGTGTGGAGTTTGCATGTTCTCCCCGTGCATGCGTGGGTTTTCTCCGGGTACTCCGGTTTCCTCCCACATTCCAAAAACATGCTAGGTTAATTAGCGACTCCAAATTGTCCATAGGTATGAATGTGAGTGTGAATGGTTGTTTGTCTATATGTGCCCTGTGATTGGCTGGCCACCAGTCCAGGGTGTACCCCGCCTCTCGCCCAAAGACAGCTGGGATAGGCTCCAGCAACCCCGCGACCCTCGTGAGGAAAAGCGGTAGAAAATGAATGAATGAATGGGAAACAATTATTCGGGCCCAATAGATGTAGTAGAATGCTGAGTTTGTATTATTTATAAGGCTGTCAAATGATTTAAAGGTTTAATCAGATTAATCAAGATTTCAAAATTAATTAATCATAATTAATCAACATTAATTCACATATTATAAATGACGGGATTGCATATATTTGTATGTATTAAGAGCTCCAAATGGGCGGCAAGTGGTAAGCGCGCAGACCTCACAGCTAAGACACCAGGGTTCAATTCCAATCTCGGCCATCTCTGTGTGGAGTTTGCATGTTCTCCCCGTGCATGCGTGGGTTTTTTTCCGGGTACTCCGGTTTCCTCCCACATTCCAAAAACATGCTAGGTTAATTAGCAACTCCAAATTGTCCATAGGTATGAATGTGAGTGTGAATGGTTGTTTGTCTATATGTGCCCTGTGATTGGCTGGCAACCAGTCCCGCCTCTCGCCCAAAGACAGCTGGGATAGGCTCCAGCAACCCCGTGAGGAAAAGCGGTAGAAAATGAATGAATGAATGGGAAACAATTAATCGGGCCCAATAGATGTAGTAGAATGCTGAGTTTGTATTATTTATAAGGCTGTCAAATGATTTAAAGGTTTAATCAGATTAATCAAGATTTCAAAATTAATTAATCATAATTAATCACCATTAATTCACATATTATAAATGACGGGATTGCATATATTTGTATGTATTAAGAGCTCCAAATGGGCGGCACGGCGGTCAAGTGGTTAGCGCGAAGACGTCACAGCTAAGAGACCAGGGTTCAATTCCACCCTCGGCCCACCCTCATTCATTTTCTACCGCTTCTCCTTAGGAGGGTCGCGGGGGGGGGGGGGGGGGGGGTGCTGGAGCCTATCCCAGCTGTCTTCAGGCGAGAGGCGGGGTACACCCTGGACTGGTGGCCAGCCAATCACAGGGCACATATAGACAAACAACCATTCACACTCACATTCATACCTAATTAACCTAGCATGTTTTTGGAATGTGGGAGGATAACCGGAGTACCCGGAAAAAACCCACGCATGCACGGGGAGAACATGCAAACTCCACACAGAGGGTGGAATCGAACCCTGGTCTCCTAGCTGTGAGGTTTGCGCGCTAACCACTCAACCACCGTGCTGCCGAAAATGTAACATAATTAATGAAATAAATGAGTTATCGCTGTTATTTTTGACAGCGCTAATAATTTAGCAATTTTCTGATGACAGAAAGGTCTAAAAATATATGACATATATTAAAAATATGACATACCTGTACAAATATGATATATACTTTTGAGTAGCAGTCCAGTGATACTGGACAAGTAGAATGTTTGGCACTAATGAAGTCTTTGCACATATTTCTTCAGGTTGGAGGCTATTGGGACAAATCCTGTAGCACCGTGACCCAGCTGAAGGAGGGTCTGAACCGTATTCTGTGTCTGATCCCCTACAACGTCATCAGCCAACCACTGTGGGAGTGCTTCATGCCCGAGTGGCTGGAAGCCATCCGTACGGAGGTGCCCGACCACCAACTCAAGGAGTTCCGGGAAGTCCTCAGGTACACATTCAAGCACTATTCAAGTACCCGAGTACATATTTTTAGTAGGCTGTCATCCTTTGAATCCATGACAATATTGTCCTAGTTTTGTTAAAGTGGGGCAGTCCATAAATAAACTTGCCAAGAAACACAATATGGTCGGAATGTGAGACATCTTGCAACTGATAACTCTATATGTGTTTTGAGGTCTAATCTATGGTCTAATCCAGGGGTCTCAAACACGCGGCCCGCGGGCCAAATGTGGCCCCCCCGCCTTGATATGAAAGTTTAATGTTAGTGCGGCCCGCGCAAGTTTGATATGGATGCTGTATGGTATCATGTACCCAGAAAAAATTATTACGTTTGATTAATGTTCATGTTAAAGGTTAAATAACTGTTAATAGTTATCCTCCCTATCCGTGTGGAAGTGGTAAGTTTTTGGCTATTTAAGTTTAAAGGAAATAACTTGAAGACTTTTATCGATGTTTTATCAGAGCTTTTCTTGTAGAAAATTGGAACCAAAGCAAAGTTTTTTAAATTTTTTTTAATAAATGCGTTTTTTTGGGGGGGTTTGAAAACCTGATGCGGCCCAGTCTCACCCAGACCCTAGCTCCAGTGGCCCCCAAGTAAATTGAGTTTGAGACCCCTGGTCTAATCTATGGTCTAATCTATGCTCATCCATGGAGCCAGATCTTATGTTTGAATGGAGGCTTTCATTCATTCATTCATTCATTCATTCATTCATTCATTCATTCATTCATTCATTTGTTCATTTTCTATCGCTTATCCTCAAGAGGGTCGCCGGTATGCTGGAACCTATCCCAGCAACACCTATGGACAATTTGGAGTCGGCAATTAACCTAGCATGTTTTTGGAATGTGAGAGGAAACCAGAGTACCCGGAGAAAACCCACACAAAACTCCACACAGAGATGGTCAAGAGTGGAATTGAACTCAGGTCTCCGAGCTGTGAGGCCTAAGCGCTAACCACTCAAGCACCGTGCAGCCCTTGCCCAAAATTAATATCCATTTATTCATTGATTTTCTACCGCTTATCCTCACAAGGGTTGCAGGGGGGTGCTGGAGCCTATCCTAGTTGTCGAGAGGAGGCACATATAGACAAACAACCATTCACACTCACATATGGAGAAAACCCACGCATGCAAGGAGAACACACAGAAATGGCTGAGAGTGGAATTGAACTCGAGTCTCCTAGCTGTGAGGTCTGCACTCTAACCACTCGACCGCCGCGCAGCCTCTTTCTAACATTCATCAATTAATTTCCCTTTCAAATTTAATGCTACTTCATGCAATCAAGTATTTGATGGTTGATGGAAGTATTGCATAATTAACATCAATTCTCCTCTGGCTTGTTCACGCAGCAAGATGTTCGACATCGAGCTGTGTCCGCTTCCCTTCTCCATGGAAGAAATGTTTGGCTTCATCAGTTGCAGATTCTCCGGCTACCCGGCATCGGTGCAAGAACAGGCTCTACTGTGGTTGCATGTAAGCATACACACACAAGACACACACACACACACACACGACACACACACTCACTTCCTTCCCCTTGACCATCCTGTGGTTCTGTCCACAGTGCGTGTGAATTGAACAGGTTGTCATAGCGTGTCAAGTCTGGGCAGGAGCCTGCTGAATATGGATCTGGGTCACAGAATGAGACTGACACAGAGAGGAGAGATTTTGGCTTTCATCCCATATGCACTCAGAGCTTGCTGCCGTGGATCGTTTTCAAGTTTTCTGACAGAACTGCGTCGGAGAGATTTTCATTCATTTAGCTTTGGTAAATAGGTCACATTGAGATCACGCGTCTGTGTTTATATCATAATATCATATATCATATATTACGCTGTATCCGAATCATTAAGAGCCGTACAGTAATATTTTACTCAATTTCTCTGTATTTTATTGCCCGATTATCAACAATAGTGAAAAGTCCTGGTGGGGGCTGAAGATGCACAGGATTTGAATGAATGTAGTAGACATTCAAAAATATCCAAAAATCCAAAAAAACTAATAAGGAACAAGAAGCGGGATATAACTTTTGCACTTTTGTACAGATTTAATAGAGATACTCAATTGTTTTAGTCCACCATTAAATGTACACAAGTACACACAATCTACATTGTGTTATTAATTACATAATAATCATTATTATAGTAGACGTAATGATAATAATCATTATTATAGTAGACATTATTATAGTAGACATTATTATAGTAGAAATTATTATAGTATTCAAAAATACCCAAAATATACCCAAAATATACCAAAATATACCCAAAATATACCAAAATATACCCAAAATATATCCAAAATATCCAAAAAACAAATAAAGAACAAGAAGCGGGATATAACTTTTGCACTTTTGTACAGATTTAGCAGAGATACTCAATTGTTGTAGGCCACCATTAAATGTACACAAGTACACACAATCTACATTGTGTTATTAATTACATAATAATCATTATTATAGTAGACATTATTATAGTAGACATTATTATAGTAGAAATTATTATAGTATTCAAAAATATCCAAAATATACTCAAAATATACCCAAAATATACCCAAAATATATCCAAAATATCCAAAAAACAAATAAAGAACAAGAACCGGGATATAACTTTCCCACTTTTGTACAGATTTAGTAGAGATACTCAATTGTTTTAGTCCACCATTAAATGTACACAAGTACACACAATCTATACTGCAAAACCGCTGTTCAATCTCTGCAACCATTCTGTCCATTGGACAGTCATCAATTAAATAATAATCATTATTATAGTAGACATAATGATAATAATCATTATTATAGTAGACATTATTATAGTAGACATTATTATAGTAGACATTATTATAGTAGACATTATTATAGTATTCAAAAATATCCAAAATATACCCAAAATATACCCAAAATATACCCAAAATATACCCAAAATATATCCAAAATATATCCAAAATATCCAAAAAACAAATAAAGAACAAGAACCGGGATATAACTTTCCCACTTTTGTACAGATTTAGTAGAGATACTCAATTGTTTTAGTCCACCATTAAATGTACACAAGTACACACAATCTACATTGTGTTATTAATTACATAATAATCATTATTATAGTAGACGTAATGATAATAATCATTATTATAGTAGACATTATTATAGTAGACATTATTATAGTAGACATTATTATAGTAGAAATTATTATAGTATTCAAAAATACCCAAAATATACCCAAAATATACCCAAAATATATCCAAAAAACAAATAAAGAACAAGAACCGGGATATAACTTTCCCACTTTTGTACAGATTTAGTAGAGATACTCAATTGTTTTAGTCCACCATTAAATGTACACAAGTACACACAATCTACACTGAAAAAAACGCTGTTCAATCTCTGCAACCATTCTGTCCATTGGACAGTCATCAATTACATAATAATCATTATTATAGTAGACATAATGATAATAATCATTATTATAGTAGACATTATTATAGTAGACATTATTATAGTATTCAAAAATATCCAAAATATACCCAAAATATACCCAAAATATACCCAAAATATTCCCAAAATATTCCCAAAATATACCCAAAATATATCCAAAATATCCAAAAAACAAATAAAGAACAAGAACCGGGATATAACTTTCCCATTTTTGTACAGATTTAGTAGAGATACTCAATTGTTTTAGGCCACCATTAAATGTACACAAGTACACACAGTCTATACTGCAAAACCGCTGTTCAATCTCTGCAACCATTCTGTCCATTGGACAGTCATCAATTACATAATAATCATAATTATATCATTAATTTTCAATTATTATTATTATTATTGCTATTCTTATTGCTATTCTTCTGATTATTACTACTACTAATAGGCTAGTATTAGCCTGCTTTTGTCCTACTATATTAAATTTGTCAGCGATAAAAAAAAATAATTTAAAAAACTCAACAAAAAATTTATAAAAATCTATAAAAAATATCAAATTATTTAGGGGGACTTAAGAAATATTTTATGGGGGAACTCAGACGGTAGGCTGGGCTTGCTCAACCTACGTTTCTGTCCAGTATTTAAGCAGGAAATGTGCAAATTCAGCAATTTGAACTTTAAATACAGTTCAATATTGATATTTTATGTCATATTTTTTCCCCCCCATTATCTCACCTCACCTGCCTCCCCCTGACTGCACGTAATTGACCAGGAGTGTTTAAAATGTTTCCCAAAGATAGACATTTTTATTAACATTTGACACACCTACAGTATATGATAATTTGGGTGATGCCATGTATTATACATAATGTTATAATGTTATGATATGTATGGTTTGGTCCTAGGTGCTATCAGAGCTGGATATCGTTGTGCCACTCCAGCTGCTCATTGGGATGTTCTCAGATGGTGTGAACTCTTTGAAGGAGCTAGCCAATCAGAGGAAAGCACGTGCCTCCGATCTGACTGGCAACACCGGAGCTCGTCGGGTGAGGAAGACATATTCATGTTACTTTGTCATATACAGCACATGTGTATGATATTATTTGACCTAAACGGTAGCCTTCAAGTTATTTCCTTTAAACTTAAATAGCCAAAAACTTACCACTTCCACACGGATAGTGAGGATAACTATTAACAGTTATTTAACCTTTAACATGAACATTAATCAAACGTAATAATTTTTTCTGGGTACATGATACCATACAGCATCCATATCAAACTTGCACGGGCCCGCACTAACATTAAACTTTCATATCAAGGCGGGGGCCTCAAACTAGTGTCCTGCGGGCCACATTTGGCCCGCGGGCCGCGTGTTTGAGACCCCTGCTCTAGGGTGATCCTGGAAGCTTATTAAATGGACAGTTTGATTTTGTAACACCTTGTCGGTTCATCATGATGTGCTGGGTGTTGCCATGGTAACTGCCAATGTCTAAATATAGATCCTTTAAAGGGCTTAATTTAACTCAACTGAGATGCACCGTATGTAACACTCCCTTTAATAATGTTTTGTAAATGGACATTTCAGGGTCGAGGCTTAGCACTTTCATGTCCAGCTTGTTGCATCATGGTAGTTATTTCAGGGATCTCTCTGACGCTGAAACAGCTATACACTGTATAGCAGTAGCGTTCATGTGTTGGGGAATTGGAATGGGGTAGCAGCGACCCAAACATGGGGAGGCCGTTGTGCATTTGTAAAATGTATAAATGTTAAGATATATAGTATATGATAACATATACATATATACCTCACAAGGGTCGCTGGAGCCTATCCCAGCTGTCTTCGGGCAAGAGGCGGGGTACACCCTGGACTGGTGGCCAGCCAATCACAGGGCACATATAGACAAACAACCATTCACACTCACATTCATACCTATGGACAATTTGGAGTCGCTAATTAACCTAGCATGTTTTTGGAATGTGGGAGGAAACCGGAGTACCCGGAGAAAACCCACACAAAACTCCACACAGACATGGCCGAGGGTGGAATTGAACGCGGGTCTCCTAGCTGTGAGGCCTACATGCTAAACACCCTTCCACCGTGCAGTCACCATGGAAGTATGACTTCATTCATTCATTCATTCATGCATGGGGAGAACATGCAAACTCCACACAGAGATGGCAGAGGGTGGAATCGAACCCTGGTCTCCTAGCTGTGAGGTCTGCGTGCTAACCACTTGATCACCATGCCGCCCATAACATATACATGTTAAGATAAAATACATTTTTCAGTGAACGTTCAACAACAAAGGCTGCACAGTGACGAGTGGTTAGCACGCAGGCCTCACAGCTAAGAGTCCAGGGTTCGATTCCACCCTCGGCCATCTCTGTGTGGAGTTACTCCGGTTTCCTCCCACATTCCAAAAACATGCTAGGTTAATTAGCGACTCCAAATTGTCCATAGGTATGAATGTGAGTGTGAATGGTTGTTTGTCTATATGTGCCCTGTGATTGGCTGGCCACCAGTCCAGGGTGTACCCCGCCTCTCGCCTCGAAGACAGCTGGGATAGGCTCCAGCACCCCCTGCAACCCTCGTGAGAATAAGTGGTAGAAAATGAATGAATAATAGATAGAACTGCATGGTGAACTAGTGGTTAGCACACAGGCCTCACAGCTAAGAGACCCGAGTTCAATTCCACACTCGGCCATCTCTGTGTGGAGTTTGCATGTTCTCACCCGTGCATGCGTGGGTTTTCTCCGGGTACTCCGGTTTCCTCCCACATTCCAAAAACATGCTAGGTTAATTAGCGACTCCAAATTGTCCATAGGTATGAATGTGAGTGTGAATGGTTGTTTGTCTATATGTGCCCTGTGATTGGCTGGCCACGAGTCCAGGGTGTACCCTGCCTCTCGCCTCGAAGACAGCTGGGATAGGCTCCAGCACCCCCGCGACCCTTGTGAGGATAAGCAGTAAAAAATGAATGAGTTCAATAACAAGCTTGCTAGGACTTGCGAATGATAAGGTTTGCCTCTTGCAAAGCGAGTCTTTTGTTGACTTTTGCTCTGGGTGACGCAGTGTCACGTCCCCTACAAAAGAGGCGCCCGTCAGGGCACAGAATTTGGCGCCATGCCCCAGCTGTATCGTCAACATTAAGAAAAGATGACATATAATTCAACTCCCATCGGCGTCGACCAATATCAGAACACTAAGACATGTACAATACTTGACTGCATGCTTCTGTCTATGCAGGTGAGTGTGGTGTCAGATCCAGGGCGTCGTGGGCAACACAACACCCTCAGCCCGTTCCCTAGCCCGTTCAGGAGCCCGTTTCGCAGTCCGCTACGCTGCAGTCCGTTTAAAAACCTGGGCCACGCCACCGGCCACTGTGCCTTAGATTTAGACTGCGAGGATGACGACATGAACCTCGGCTGCTTCATCCTCATGTTCGACCTCATCCTAAAACAGGTAACGCGCCATATATACAGTAAACCTCGGATATATCGGACTCGAATATATCGGAAATTCGCTCACAACGGACAGATAAAAAAGAACCCATTTTTCTGTAATGCATTTCCAATAAAAATTCATTGCATATATCGGATTTTTTATAACGGATTTCGCCTATTTCGGACAAAATCTCCAGTCCCGTTCCAATGCATTTCCATTAAATTTCCCTCGCATATATCGGATATATCGCCGCATCGTGGCGCTCCGATTCGCCGAATCGTGACAGGCCGCTATACGACGTCATTTGCAGCGTTTGCAGCGTTTGCAGCGTTGCCTGCGCGTCCAGGTACATTGGAAACATAGTCAAGGAAGTGCCTTTTTATAACGGATAAAATCCGATTTACGCATATACCGGATATAAATCCGATATATGCGTAAAACGGACATTTTCCGGTATACGCATATAACGGATTTCGCTTATATCGGACAAAACCAGTGGGAACAATTGAATCCGATATATCCGAGGTACTGTAGTTTTTTCACAAAAGCAACAAAAGAATAACAATTAAATCAACTTCCTGTCTTTTTTAACGGTCATCCTCTTACCCGTTGTCCAAGATGGAGCTTCAGGATGATGGCGTCATGCTCGGCCTGGACACCAGCCTCGGGAAAGATATCGTGGGGATCATCAACAATGTCTTCCAGGCCCCGTGGGGGGGCTCACACACCTGCCGGAAGGATGAAAAGGCCCTGGAGTGCAGCCTCTGCCAATCCAGCATCCTGTGTTACCAGCTGGGCTGCGAGCTCTTGGAGAGACTGACCCCTCGGGAGGAGATTCGCCTGGTGGTGAGAGACGCAGCATGATGCGTTTTTATACCACGGAATGTTAATGAATCCTGGGATCCGGGCCAGGAAAAGCTTGAAATAGCATAACTATATCCCAATGCTCATTGTCGCTAGTATTACAAACATGCGACGGGGATATTTTATTTGATTTTCTCTGCAGGAACCGACAGATAGTTTAGAGGAAACCTTGCTAGTGCCTCAGACAGATTTTTCCCTGGGGGCGGAGAACGGAAGCGAGGAAGAAGACAACCCGAGTATAGCGCACACTGACAACCCCAGCAACCATTCTCCCGATGATGCACGTAAGTTCCATACAGCATGTTTTTTTTTTTTGTGGCACGGAGGTACAAACTATTCACAAAAAATAACATCACGTGCGGCTAAATAAACAATAGCTGAAGTCTCCGTGGCCCTGAAGTGCTGACAGGTGTACGCGTGGATTGTGCATTGTGTTTTGTTTATTGATGGAATATTTAATGCATGAGTGCTGACAGGCGAGCAACAGCACAATTATGCCGTTGTCCCATCAGAAGACTTTGTATGCTGGTTTAAAAAAAATAGAGGATAGCAGTCAAACAAAGTAAAAAAAAATGTTGTTCAGGATGCGTCAATTTTTACATTTAACAGCTCAAACGCTCTGGAAAAGTTCAACAATGAGATCATGAAGAGCAGGGGTCTCAAACTCAATTTACTTGGGGGTCACTGGAGCTCGGGTCTGGGTGAGACTGGGCCGCATCAGGTTTAAAAAAAAAAAATGCATTTATTAAAAACAAAAAAATTTAAAAAACTTCGCTTTGGTTCCAATTTTCTACAATAAAAGCTCTGATAAAAATATCTTACTTTTTATTTTTCTACACAAAATAAGATGAAAAATAAATAAACAAATCAAGAATAAAGAAAATCAATCAGTAATAAATAAATAAATATAATAATAATAATAAAACGGCAAATAATAAAAACTTAAGAAACCACATATAGTTGGTGGGTAGACAAATTATTTTTTTCAGATTAAAATGAACAAAGCATTATTAGAGCCCTGTAGACATGACAAAACACGACTATAGTCACATTTATACTCTTTTTATTTACAACATATTGCGCAACTGCAGGGTCTTGAGACACATGCTAACTCGCAAACTAGAGAGCTAGCGACCTAAACGGTAGCCTTCCAAGTTATTTCCTTTAAACTTAAATAGCCCAAAACTTACCACTTCCACACGGATAGGGAGGATAACTATTAACAGTTATTTAACCTTTAACATGAACATTAATCAAACGTAATAATTTTTTTCTGGGTACATGATACCATACAGCATCCATATCAAACTTGCGCGGGACGCACTAACATTAAACTTTCATATCAAGGCGGGGGCCTCAAACTAGTGGCCTGCGGGTCACATTTGGCCCGCGGGCCACGTGTTTGAGACCCCTGATGAAGAGAAATCCTCATAGCTTCTATGGGGGGGGCATCTTTCAAGATACAGCATTCTCAACCCCCCCATATTCACAGATGTCTCTGTTTTAAATAGTAAAAAATAAATAAAATGGCATTAAATAATTTCTACTAATTTTTACTCCACATACAAATAAAGTAGACAGTTTTTTTTTTAAATTTCTAATGTTTTTATATGGGCAGCACGCCGGTCTAGTGGTTAGCGCGCAGGCCTCACAGCTAGGAAACCAAAGTTCAATCCCACCCTCGGCCATCTCTGTGTGGAGTTTGCATGTTCTCCCCGTGCATGCGTGGGTTTTCTCCGGGTATTCCGGTTTCCTCCCACATTCCAAAAACATGCTAGGTTAATTAGCGACTCCAAATTGTTCATAGGTATGAATGTGAGTGTGAATGGTTGTTTGTCTAGATGTGCCCTGTGATTGGCTGGCCACCAGTCCGGGGTGTAACCCCGCCTCTCGCTCGAAGACAGCTGGGATAGGCTCCAGCATACCAGAAACCTTAGTGAGGATAAGCGATAGAAAATGAATAAATGAATAATAAGGGATAACAGCGGAGGAGTGGTTAGTGCGCAGGCCTCACAGCTAGGAGACCTGAGTTCAATTCCGCCCTCATTCTTAGAAATAGCAGCACACTACACTATCACTTTCCAGTATTTTTATATGCAGCGTATGAGAAAATATCCAATTGTACTAATTTCATTTTTATCTGAACTACAAATGATCAAAATATCTCAAATTTTGAACTTCTTGTTCCCGCCAGCTATGAAGAATAACTCAGACAAGAGATTCTCCTACCAGCAGCTTCCCGTGTCTTTGAAACTGATATACACCATCCTGCAGGTAAAAAGACAACATAAAATCATTTGAACGCTTCTGTGGTTCACTTTTGTTGCTTTTTTTTAAAATCCAGGAAATGTCCAAATTTGAAGAGCCTGACATTTTGTTCAACATGTTGAACTGCTTGAGGATCTTATGTCTGCACGGGGAGTGTTTGTACCTGGCACGCAAGGATTACCCTCAGTTTCTGGCTTACATCCAGGAGAAGATGCTCATCCCGAGGTGTGTGGAAATATGGAAATATGGAAATAAATATACGACCAAAGGGACGAGTTGACTCTGTTTTCTGTTTCAGTCTTTGGTCCATGTTGAAGTCAGAGTTTTGTCAGCTGGCCTCTCTAGCGGTGCCCCAGCTCCTCCACGCCCTCTCTCTGTCGCATGGAGCAGACATCTTCTGGAACCTTATCAACACCAACTTTAACAGCAAAGACTGGAAAATACGCTTTGAAGCAGGTGATTTTAAAAAAAAAACACATCTTGAGTCTCATTGCAATTGTACCTAATGTTGTGGCCGGTAAATCCATTCACATACACTGTAGTCAGTCTCAAAACCATTAGAAAAAGCCCCCCCCTTCCCCCTTATATAACATACATCCTACAACACTGCCTACATCTCCTCCCTTGTTGTCATGGTTACAGTACAACCCGAACACAGAGCAAATAAGAATAGACAGATTTATATGATTATGACTTTTTTTTTTATTTAACCACCATATAATTGGCTGTCAGATGACCTTGGGAGAGTCAAGGACATATTCTCTGATGGACACATCAAAACAAACCTTGTCCTTGTAACCGTATAAACAAATCAGGCTAGAGTGTTTAATATATACTTAAATATATAAAGTTATAATTATTATCATGGTTTCCATATCACAAAGTAACCTACTTATTTTAAAAAAATGCTTAGTATTGGTAATGTTTTTTTTTTACTCAGAATTGTGACCTACAGGCCACACAAATATTTAAGCGTCAACACTGACACCCAATGGTCATTCTTATGTACTGCAACAGCAAAGTCACTATAAACTTGCATACTTCGAAGCATTCATTCATTCATTTTCTACCGCTTTATCCTCACGAGGGTCGCAGGGGGTGCTGGAGTCTATCCCAGCTGTCTTCAGGGTGAGAGGCCGGGGTACACCCTGGACTGGTGGCCAGCCAATCACAGGGCACATATAGACAAACAACCATTCACACTCACATTCATACCTATGGACAATTTGGAGTCGCTAATTAACCTAGCATGTTTTTGGAATGTGGGAGGAAACCGGAGTACCCGGAGAAAACCCACACAAAACTCACAGAGATGGCCAAGGGTGGAATTGAACACGGGTCTCCTAGCTGTGAGGCCCACATATTAACCACTCATCCACCGTGCAGTCACTATGGAAGTATGACTTCATTCATTCATTCATTTTCCACCGCTTTTTCCTCACGAGGGTCGCGGGGGTGCTGGAGCCTATCCCAGCTGTCTTGGGGCGAGAGGCGGGGTACACCCTGGACTGGTGGCCAGCCAATCACAAGGCACATATAGACAAACAACCATTCACACTCACATTCATACCTATGGACAATTTGGAGTCGCTAATTAACCTAGCATGTTTTTGGAATGTGGGAGGAAACCGGAGTACCTGGAGAAAACCCACCCAAAACGCCACACAGAGATAGCCGAGGGTGGAATTGAACACGGGTCTCCTAGCTGTGAGGCCTACATCCTAACCACTCTTCCACTGTGCAGTACCATGGAGTATGACTTCATTCATTCATCAATTTTATACCACTTTTTGCTGTAGCCTATGCCAGCTGTCTTGAGGCGAGAGGCGGGGTACACCCTGGACTGGTGGCCAGCCAATCACAGGACACATATAGACAAACAACCATTCACACTCACATTCATACCTATGGACAATTTGGAGTCGCTAATTAACCTAGCATGTTTTTGGAATGTGGGAGGAAACTGGAGTACCCGGAGAAAACCCACACAAAACTCCACACAGAGATGGCCGAGGGTGGAATTGAACACGGGTCTCCGAGCTGTGAGGTCAAAAGTGACCTGATTGTGTATCTTTTAACAGTATAATTGTAATAATATTTGCAACTGTCTGTGTTTGTGTTACGTTTATGTTTATTTAATTACAATGTGATTAAATCCCACAGTGGAGAAAGTGGCAGTGTTGTGTCGCTTCTTGGATATTGGTGCGGTGACCAAAAACCACCTGCTGAAGTACTCCCTGGCGCACGCTTTCTGCTGTTTCCTGGCTTCGGTGGAGGACGTCAACCCGGCCGTGGCAACGCGAGCTAGACTTCTCCTGGACACCATCAAGAGGCCAGCCCTGCAGGTGAACATCTCTCATAGCTGTTTAAAACATGCAATGCAATGCATAATTTCATTTTTTTTTGGGTTCTACCCAGGGTTTGTGCCTCTGCCTGGATTTCCAGTTCGATACGGTTGTGAGGGATCGTCCTGTCATCCTCAGCAAACTCCTGCTTCTTCACTTCCTGAAGAAAGACGTGCCGGCTCTCAGTTGGGAGTTTTTCGTGAATCGCTTTGAAACATTATCACTGGAGGCTCAGCTGCACTTGGACTGCAACAAGGAGTTCCCTTTTCCGACTAGTATGTATCTTTAACACACACACACACACACACACCACTTGCACACAGGAGCAATTAATTAATCAATTTTAATTTTTAATCAAATTTTAAATTTTAATCAATTTTTAAAAGTAAAATCCGATATTAATCAATTAATTAAAGGGGACCTATTGTGTTCATTTGTGGCGATTTGTATTGAGTTCCGGACTCCTATAGAGCAGCTACACACAATAACAGGCGCGGGAAAGCTTTCTAGATCTTCCAGATTCTGTACCCAGTATTTCCGCAAACCTCATTATCTTCATCAGAAGCATCAGAAAAAGTTTGAAGTCCTAAATTTTTCACATGACAGCCATCACAGCAGTGCGAACCAACGTGGCGAACCTGAGTGATGCGGCAATGTGGAAAATACGACGGGCGCGCTTTGCCAGGAACCGGCAGAAGAGCGTGAGGTCGCTACGTGATAGCGTGAAAGGTGGGCCGCCAGAATCCAAGCGGGCCTTCTCGCTCCCCGAGTCGCTGAGCAACCGTCTATGTGAGTAGTTTGGATCAAATCGCTCAGTACAGTACACTCATATGTATATTGTGGCATTATTATTATTATTATTATTATTCATTATGAATTGACCCAAAAGCTAATCTAGAACTATGCGATTACTTTCTGGTGAAATTTTGTATTTGTAAATGCGATGTGGCCTATGGTACCTGTTGGAGAATTCTTGCTAGTATTGTTAATGGTAATGGTAATGGTTTAATTTCATTTGAACATGCATCAGATTACAATTGAATGCATCACATAATCAGTTCACAGTTCCACATGTCCAAAAGGAGTAGGAAGAAGCAAAGCTTATTAAATCCTACCCCTTCGTGAGGTACTTTTACAATCAGTAACTGTTACATTTGTTCACTTACTGCTTTCCTAATATAATTTAAGTTTATTTTATTTATTTTTTTTTATTAAAAAATTTTTTTTTTTTTTTTTTTTATGGTTTAATTTCATTTGAACATGCATTAGATTACAATTGAACGCATCATATAATCAACTCACAGTTCCACAATAAGCAAAGCTTATTAAATCCTACCCCTCCATCTGGTACTTTTACAATCAGTAACTGTTACATTTGTTCACTTCCTGCTTTCCTAATATAATTTAAGTTTATTTTATTTTATTTTTTTTATTTAAATTTTTTTTTAAATTTTTTTAAAATTATTTTAATTTTTTTATGTTTTAATTTCATTTGAACATGCATTAGATTACAATTGAACGCATCATATAATCATAATTTACAGTTCCACATGTCCAAAAGGAGTAGGAAGAAGCAAAGCTTATTAAATCCTACCCCTTCATCTGGTACTTTTACAATCCGTAACTGTTTTATTTGTTCACTTCCTGCCTTTCTGATATAATTTTATTTTTTTGTCACATACCAAAGTACGAGATGATATGAACATATAATAACATAATGGGTACCATAGTAACTGTCAATATAGTGATATACACTACCGCTCGAAAGTTTGGGATCACTTGGAAATTTCTTTTCCAAAGAAAAACAAATTTTCATATATTTCACAAACATTTTTTTTCCTTTTCACAAACAATTAAAATGGCGGCACGGCGGTCGAGTGGTTAGGAGACCCGCGTTCAATTCCACCCTCAGCCATCTTCTGTGTGGAGTTTTGTGTGGGTTTTCTCCGGGTACTCCGGTTTCCTCCCACATTCCAAAAACATGCTAGGTTAATTCCCGACTCCAAATTGTCCATAGGTATGAATGTGAGTGTGAATGGTTGTTTGTCTATATGTGCCCTGTGATTGGCTGGCCACCAGTCCAGGGTGTACCACGCCTCTCGCCCGAAGACAGCTGGGATAGTCTCCAGCACCCCCCGCGACCCTCGTGAGGAAAAGCGGTAGAAAATGAATGAATGAATGAAACATTTAAAATGAATCAAATGATTTTCAAAGAATTATGTACATTTTTGCATAGACTCCTACTATCAACAACTGTCAGTTCCTCTGCATCAATCTCTCGGTATGGTTGCTAATCCAAATTCATCATTTTATACGGCTAATAGATTATTAGAAAAGCCATCTAAAAATCAAACCTCTTACCATGCTGTTAACTACTCCCTTCAGAGAGCAGCACAAAGTGAGTCTAACAAGGATACAAAAACGATGCGTATATCTGAGAGTGTGTAGTTTTAAGACAAAGACACCTCACAGGTCGTCACTAAATAGTACCCGTCAAAACACCAGTGTTAGTATCAACAGTGAAGCGGCGACTTCGGGATGCTGGACTTCTGAAAAAAATGTCCGAGTGATCCCAAACGTGACGTCCGAGTGATCCCAAACATTTGAGTGGTAGTGTATTTAGCTTGTGTGTTAACTTAAATTTGATTTGTAGCTTTAAGGCTAACCAGACAGGAACACTCCGCCCCATCGCTTGGAGATATGATAGAGAAAGTCCTACCAGGTAAATTAATTATTGTTATTAAAATTATTTGTGGGCGGCACGGTGGTCTAGGGGTTAGCGCACAGACCTCACAGCTAGGAGACCAGGGTTCAATTCCACCCTCGGGCATCTCTGTGTGGAGTTTGCATGTTCTCCCCGTGCATGCGTGGGTTTTCTCCGGGTACTCCGGTTTCCTCCTACATTCCAAAAACATGCTAGGTTAATTAGCGACTCCAAATTGTCCATAGGTATGAATGTGAGTGTGAATGGTTGTTTGTCTATATGTGCCCTGTGATTGGCTGGCGACCAGTCCAGGGTGTACCCCGCCTTACACCCGATGACAGCTGGGATAGGCTCCAGCACCCCCCGCGACCCTCGTGAGGAAAAGCGGTAGAAAATGAATGAATGAATGAATGAATGACAATTATTTGTGCAATATTTTTAAGTTTTGTTCCATAACATTATGCATACGTATGCATTATACCTGTCCTAAGTCCCTTGTGTCATCATGCCTAATATTCCGCCCCCCGATGCTTCAGGCTCTCTCGCTGGCCAGACGCCATCCCCCGAAGATGACACCATCATCCGAGACCTTCTCCCCGAGGACGCCGGCATCGACCACCAAACTGTGCACCAGCTCATCATGGTGCTTATGAAATTCATGGCCAAAGACAAGAGCAGCGCCGAGGCCGATATAGGCAGCGCCAAAGCCTTCAACACCGTGAAGCGTCACCTGTATGTGCTGCTGGGTTACGACCAGCAGGAGGGCTGCTTTATGATTGCGCCGCAAAAGATGCGCACCTCCACGTGCTTCAACGCTTTCATCGCTGGCATCGCGCAGGTACTCTGACATCTTACCCGTACCCCAGAGTCGATAAAAAGTGATGTTTATGTTATAATACGGTGCCATTTTTCTCAGGTCATGGACTATAACATCGGTTTAGGGAAGCAACTCCTTCCCCTGGTGGTCCAAGTCCTGAAGTACTGCACGTGTCCTCAGCTGAGACACTATTTCCAGCAGCCACCTCGATGCTCTCTTTGGGCGCTGAGGCCTCACATCAGGCAGATGTGGCTCAAAGCCCTGTTGGTCATCCTCTATAAGGTAGTATTTGCATATTAGCTTCTCATATTATGTTATTATACCGAGCACATTGTAATTAATAATTACCAGCATATTTACAATAACCATACATAACAGGCTGGATTTTTAATGCAGAACATGGAATTAGGGACTGCACGGTAGTCGAGTGGTTAGCACGCAGGTCTCACAGCTAGGAGACCCGAGTTCAATTCCACCCTCGGCCATCTCTGTGTGGAGTTTGCATGTTCTCCCCGTTCAGGTACTGCTAGGTTAATTGGCGACTCCATATTGTCAATAGGTATGAATGTGAGTGTGAATGGTTGTTTGTCTATATGTGCCCTGTGATTGGCTGGCGACCAGTCCAGGGTGTATCCCGCCTCTCGCCCCGAAGACAGCTGGGATAGGCTCCAGCAACCCCCGCGGTAGAAAATGAATGAATGAATATAATTTTGTAATTAGGGGCCTGCACGGGTGGTGAGCACGTAGGCCTCATAGCTAGGAGATCCAAGTTCGATTCCACCCTCGGCCATGTCTGTGTGGAGTTTGCATATTCTCCCTGTTCTTCCCGTGGGTTTTCTCCGGGTACTCCAGTTTCTTCCCACATTCCAAAAACATGCTAGGTTAATTAGCGACTCCAAATTGTCCATAGGTATGAATGTGAGTGTGAATGGTTGTTTGTCTATATGTGCCCTGTGATTGGCTGGCCACCAGTCCAGGGTGTACCCCGCCTCTCGCCCGAAGACAGCTGGGATAGGCTCCAGCACCCCCGCGACCCTCGTGAGGATAAGCGGTAGAAAATGAACGAATGAATGAATGAATGTAATTAGGGGCTGCACGGGTGGTGAGCACGTAGGCCTCACAGCTAGGAGATCCAAGTTTGATTCCACCCTCGGCCATGTCTGTGTGGAGTTTGCATATTCTCCCCGTTCTTCCCGTGGGTTTTCTCCGGGTACTCCGGTTTCCTCCCACATTCCAAAAACATGCTAGGTTAATTAGCGACTCCAAATTGTCCATAGGTATGAATGTGAGTGTGAATGGTTGTTTGTCTATATGTGCCCTGTGATTGGCTGGCCACCAGTCTCGCCCGAAGACCGCTGGAGTAGGCTCCAGCAACCCCCGCCACCCTCATGAGGATAAGCGGTAGAAAATGAATGAATGAATGAATGTAATTAGGGGCTGCACGGGTGGTGAGCATGCAGGCCTCACAGCTAGGAAACCCGAGTTCAATTCCACCATCGGCCATCTAGTGTGGAGTTTGCATGTTCGGGTACTCCGGTTTCCTCCCACATTCCAAAAACATGCTAGGTTAATTAGCGACTCCAAATTGTCCATAGGTATGAATGTGAGTGTGAATGGTTGTTTGTCTATATGTGCCCTGTGATTGGCTGGCTACCAGTCCAGAGTGTACCCCGCCTCTCGCCCAAAGACAGCTGGGATAGACTCCAGCAACCCCCGCGACCCTCGTGAGGATAAACGGTAGAAAATGAAATTATCCTCCTGCACCAACTGAAATGTCCTCTTTGTGTGCTTCAGTACCCTTACAGAGAAATGGACGGAAGTAAAGTTGTCCTCCACCTGATCCACATTACCATTAACACCCTGAATGCCCAGTATCACAGCTGCCGTCCACACGCCACAGCCGGCCCCCTCTACAGCGACAACTCCAACATGAGCCGCTACAGTGAAAAGGAAAAAGGTGAAAATGCTCAGCTCGAGCGCAGACATCAATCGCAACCGTTGGCAGAATGTCCTAAAAATTAAATGGAGTCGTATGCATTTTTCATGATATCCTAAGATTAAGAGCGTGCCGTCCTGCTTCAGGCTCTGACATTTGTCATTGGTGAAATCAATGAGAGAGGAGCTACATAGGGAATATTAATAGCTAACAGAGACAAAGCTCCAATCCACATGCAGAATTACTTACAGTAATGGTAATGGTTTGATTTCATTTGAACGTGCATCAGATTACAATTGAATGCATCATATAATCAGTTCACAGTTCCACATGTCCAAAAGGAGTAGGAAGAAGCAAAGCTTATTAAATCCTACCCCTCCATCTGGTACTTTTACAATCAGTAACTGTTACATTTGTTCACTTCCTGCTTTCCGAATATAATTTTATTTTATTGTATTTTTTTAATTATTTTTTTAATGGTTTTATTTCATTTGAACATGCATCAGATTACAATTGAATGCATCACATAATCAGTTCACAGTTCCACATGTCCAAAAGGAGTAGGAAGAAGCAAAGCTTATTGAATCCTACCCCTCCATCTGGTACTTTTACAATCAGTAACTGTTACATTTGTTCACTTCCTGCTTTCTGAATATAATAAAATTTTATTTAATAGTATTTTTTTATTTAAAACAATTTTTTTAATGGTTTAATTTCATTTGAACGTGCATCAGATTACAATTGAATGCATCACATAATCAGTTCACAGTTCCACATGTCCAAAAGGAGTAGGAAGAAGCAAAGCTTATTAAATCCTACCCCTCCATCTGGTACTTTTACAATCAGTAACTATTACATTTGTTCACTTCCTGCTTTCCATAATATAATTTAAGTATTTTTTTTTATTAATTTTTTTTTTAATAATGCACCTCGTACCGAAGTAAGTAAATAAACAAATCAAAAATGAAGAAAATCAATCAATCAGTAATAAATAAATAAATATAATAATAATAATAATAAAACAGCAAATAATAAAAACTTAAGAAACCACATATAGTTGGTGGGTAGACAAAAATCCGATATATGCAATGAATTTTTATTGGAAATGCATTACAGAAAAATCGGTTCTTTTTTATCTGTCCGTTGTGAGCGAATTTCCGATATATCCGAGGTTTACTGTATAACCCAGGGGTCGGGAACCTTTTTGGCTTCGAGAGCCATGAACGCCAGATATTTTAAAATGTGTATCTGTGAGAGCCTCTAATTATGTAGACCAGGCACACTACCCCACGCCAATGGGGTGTGGCCAGCACACTTTCGTGAGCAGCGCAGTGTCCAATAATAAATCAAATACTTGCTGCCATTAATGCAACTTCTGCTGCTGCATGGTTTTGCACCGTACTCAGTATATTTCATTCTTTTGGCCATCTTTGCCAGAAGGCTTGGTTCTGCAGCTTTAGCTAGGTGACTATTTGACTAAAGGAGGAAAGTTTACATTTACATCTTAATGACCGAGGTACACTACCGCATTACCCAGTAATAATCGAGTTTTGGTGTTTGACCTGGAAAATATCAGGAAAGATAGATATGGTCAGCCGTATTGCAGTAGAAAATGGATGGACGGATTAAAATGCATAAGAAAGTTGTTGATTTTTAATATTTTTAACAGTGATTTATGTGATGTTTACTTTAAAATGTTAGCAAACATACATTGTTATTGTGGTAAATGCTTGAGAGCCAGATACAGTCATCAAAAGAGCCCTACCTGGCTCCCGAGCCATAGGTTCCCTACCTCTGGTATAACCCATAGTGAATGTCGCAAATGTCATGTTTTGCGCTCTCTTCCAACTCCGGATAAAATAGCAACAATTTGACTTCTCGGTTTCTTCCCTGTGTTTTAGAGGAGGACAGCGTATTTGATGAGTCCGATGTTCACGACACACCCACGGGCGCCGCTAACAAGGAGTCGCAGACCTTCTTCGCCCGCCTGAAGAGAATCGGCGGCAGCAAGTCGGTGAAGTACCAACCCGTGGAGCTCAATGCAAAGAAAAGTAAGAACCGAGAAGAAATTAGCTTCATTCGATTTGTCCGATTTTTCGCCGCGTCTTATTTTCGTATGCTTTTTCTGCTGTAGGTGAAATCGAGCTGTCCGAGTACCGGGAAGCCAGCGCCCTTCAGGACAGCATCCTGCACTGTGTGAGAGAGGAGAGCACCAGGAAGAAGCGTCTTCAGGCTATGAACAAGCAGAAATCTCTTGACATCTCCAACACCGACTCCATACTCTTCAATTTGGACGAACATCGACGCAAATCCTGCATTGACCGCTGCGACTTGCAGGCACCCCCTGTGGTGCTGCCCCCATCCGCCGCCGCGCACGGCAGACGTCACGCTAAAGGATCCTCTGATGGTTCTTCGGTTCGAGTGGAGGGAAGCGATTCCGTAACTCGACGTGGTTCCCGAGGAGCACATTCTGACACGTCTAAACCCGTCATACCAGAAGTCCGTCTCAGCTGCATGGAGACCTTTGAGGACCGTCTGGATCAGGGTTCAGTCGGGGGGTCAGCTGCTGGGAAGGAGGACACGGACCTTATCGACCTCTCCTCTGACTGCACCTCCATTCCGGAAAAACACTCGCTTCTCTCCATGTCTGACACAGACTCTTTAGTGTTTGAATCCTTACCTCCGCTTCGCATCGTCGAGAGCGATGAAGACTTTGACCTCAACACCTTAATCGGCACAAAGTTCAACGGGAGTCCGAAGGTTCTTGCCTCCCCTGCGAGTAGCAACACTTTACGGTTGTCTCCGGTAGTGCAGGTCAGCGTGGAGGACTGTTCCAGCGACAAAAAAATTCCAGACCTTCTGACCGGAGAACAAGACTCAGAGGAACTGCTTTTGGAGAAGAAGCTGACACCATCCAGCTCCTTTGAGTTGCCCGAGCGACTGGAAAACATCTCCCACGAGAGCCCCATCATGACTCTGAAGCAGAAAAGAGACCTACTAAGGAAGACTCCACATGTCCCTGACACGTCACTGGACGACACTTTTGGGATGTCCGAGGAGATGAAAGCTTCAAGTCCTTCAAGCAGGACCATTTTTTTGGACATTCCGGAAGATAGCTTCGAACCTCTATCCTCACCAGAGAAAACCAATGATGATGAAGAGGATGGTGACGATGAGGAGGATGACGACATGGGCGACGAAGCAGACAGCGATCCCAAAGCTCACGACGGCGATGACAACGACGAGGCGGAGTTCAAGATCCAGATTGTTCCTCGACAACGGAAGCAGAGGAAGATAGCTGTGAGCGCCATCCAGAGGGAATACTTGGACATCTCGTTCAACACGTTCGATAAACTCGGCACGGAGCAGGTCGCAGATCCCGGTGAGTCGCAGAGAAACCACGACTATGCTAGCATTCCTGTTGAAATCCCCCCAAAAAACGACGTTCCGATTAAAGAAACAGGATATTCTGTATAGTTTGATGTAGTCAGCAAGGATAGGCTCCAGCATTCCAGAAGATCCAGAAGATATATGAATTTGTCTTGAACCGTCTGACCGATGATTCACCTTCCAGATAACAAAGCTTTGTCTACTTTGGAAAAGCCGCGGGAATCTTCCTCGGCTCCGACGCTCGAAGCGGCGATGCCTGAAACAAGCCACCGTTCTTCAGTTTCTGGTAGTAAGCTGAAACGTGATTGGGAAAACAAAAAAACGGAGTAACTTTATCGGTTTTCCGGTGGCTCCCTGAGATGATACGTGGCTGCTTTAACGGGAATGATTTTTGTCCTTGTGTGACCTTCACAGTTCAGTACCGTCAAGTGAAGCGAGGCTCTCTGGGAGCGTTGACCATGAGCCAGCTGATGAAGAGGCAGCTGGAGCATCAATCCAGCGCACCGCACAACATCAGCACCTGGGACACAGGTCAGTCAGTCGGTCGGTCGGTCGGTCTTTCGGTCGGACGTTGCTACAGCACCAATCATGGAATTTACTTTCGAAATGAGTTGAAAAGTTCAATTGGAATTCCTAATCCTAACCCCATCTTTCTATTATAACTTCTACTACCCTCCTCATTGGGCGTTAGTTCTAATACATTTTTTGTATGTCCTTTGACTAGACCAGGGGTCAGCAACCCGCGGCTCCAGAGTCGCATGTGGCTCTTTAGCCTCTTTGTTGTGGCTCCCTTTGCATTCATTCATTCATTTATTTTCTACCGCTTATCCTCATGAGGGTCGCGAGGGGGTGCTGGAGCCTATCCCAGGTGTCAGATACACCCTGGACTGGTGGCCAGCCAATCACAGGGCACATATAGACAAACAACCATTCACACTCACATTCATACCTATGGACAATTTGGAGTTGCTAATTAACCTAGCATGTTTTTGGAATGTGGGAGGAAACCGGAGTACCCGAACATGCAAACTCCACACAGAGATGGCCGATGGTGGAATTGAACTCGGGTTTCCTAGCTGTGAGGCCTGCGTGCTCACCACCGGTGCAGCCCCTAATTACATTCATTCATTCATTCATTAGTTCATTTTCTACCGCTTATCCTCACAAGGGTCGCGGGGGTGCTGGAGCCTTTCCCAGCTGTCTTCGGGCGAGAGGCGGGGTACACCCTGGACTGGTGGCCAGCCAATCACAGGGCACATATAGACAAACAAGCATTCACACTCACATTCATACCTATGGACAATTTGGAGTCGCTAATTAACCTAGCATGTTTTTGGAATGTGGGAGAAAACCCACGCATGCACGGGGAGAACATGCAAACTCCACACAGAGATGCCCGAGGGTGGAATCGAACCCCGGTCTCCTAGCTGTGAGGTCTGCGCGCTAACCACTTGAATATTTATGAACACCCGAGCGGGGAAAATTAATGTCTTTGTAATGAGTTTTAAAAAACCCAACTTTGTGTGAGACCATGAATGCATCTTGACTGAGTTCTGACTGTTGATTCTTCCTACTCCTTTTGGACATGTGGAACTGTGAACTGATTATGTGATGCATTCAATTGTAATCTGATGCATGTTCAACTGAAATTAAACCATTAAAAAAATTAAAATAATAAAAAAAAAAAACATTTTTTTAAATTAAAAAAAAAAAATGAAATTATATTAGAAAGGCAGGAAGTGAACAAATGTAACAGTTACTGATTGTAAAAGTACCAGATGGAGGGGTAGGATTTAATAAGCTTTGCTTCTTCCTACTCCTTTTGGACATGTGGAACTGTGAACTGATTATGTGATGCATTCAATTGTAATCTGATGCATGTTCAAATGAAATTAAACCATTACCATTACCATTGTTTTATTATCTAAACTACTTTAATACCCCCAAATTCCGTCCAATGTTGTTTTAAACATATTTTGTTTTGGCTATTTTTCATAGTAAAGGTTGTGTTTATGTGCTCAAGACAGGAAGTGATATCCAAGTGATGTATTGTGACATCTTTCTGAGAAGATTAGTATGTACGTTGACTCAGACTGCTGAGAAAACCATTTTCCTGTAACAGGTCTTTCTCTGTACTGTAGGACCAACAAAGACCAGTCTACTCTCTGCACCCAGCACAGTCAGCATGTTTGTCCCTGCGCCTGAGGAGTTCATTGATGAGCAGCCAACGTTGATGTCCGACAGGTGAAAGAAACTGGAATCAGTTGAATTTATGGCATGGCACTGAGGAAAATATGGGCCGAGATCAGGGGTGGGCAAACTACGGCCCGGGGGCCACATCCGGCCCGCCAAGTGTTTGAATACGGCCCGCACAATCTTTCAAAAGTATTTCATTTAAAGTCAACATACAACCTGGCATCATGGCCTGAGCCAACCTTTTGATGGTTGTATCAATTTCTTTGTCTGACATGGTCTGTTGTTTACAAAGTGCTCCTGAAAAAAGAGACACAAGCACATAATAATAATAATAATTAAAATAATAATTATTATATTGGGCGGCACAGCGGTCTAGTGGTTAGTGCGCAGACCTCACAGCTAGGAGGACCAGGGTTCAATTCCACCCTCGGCCATCTCTGTGTGGAGTTTGCATGTTCTCCCCGTGCACGCGTGGGTTTTCTCCGGGTACTCCGGTTTCCTCCCACATTCCAAAAACATGCTAGGTTAATTAGCGACTCCAAATTGTCCATAGGTATGAATGTGAGTGTGAATGGTTGTTTGTCTATATGTGCCCTGTGATTGGCTGGCGATCAGTCCAGGGTGTACCCCGCCTCTCGCCCGAAGACAGCTGGGATAGGCTCCAGCACCCCCCGCGACCCTTGTGAGGAAAAGCGGTAGAAAATGAATGGATGAATTATTATATTATTATTATGATTATTATATCTATTATATTAATGCTAATTATTATATTAATTATATATAATATTTTTATATTTGCATATTTTACATAATAATAATAATAATATAATAATTATTATTTTAATTTTATTTTAATTATTATAATATTTTATTATTTTTAAAATATTTAAATATAAATATAAAATAATAAATAATAATAGCAGATTGCATGACAATTTTACAGATACAATAATACCAGGTGGACTGTTACGTGTAAAATATATAGTCTTCCCCCTCTCCCCCCCCGGAAATTTTGTTATATCAATGCGGCCTGCGAGTCTTATTATGTTATTATATGTTATTATATGTTATTATATGTTATTATATTACTGTTTATGTCGCGCTCCAGGTGTCGCGACTGTACGGCCGTCCTGGAGGAATACGATGAAGAGACCCTTGGCCTCGCTGTGGTGGTCCTATCCATGTTCATCCACCTCAGCCCTGATTTGGCTGCTCCTATGCTTCTAGACATCATGCAATCTGTGGGCAGGTACATCGAGCTAGCCCCCCCCCCCCCCATTCCCTGCAACCTACATCCACACAGCACTTCAATGCAGTTTCATAACTAACCCCCACAACTCATGCATGATTCAATCCCGGAATCTAATCCACTTGGCTTCTCTCAGGTTGGCTTCCAGTGCTAATTTTTCCGGACAAGCAGAAAGGTAGTACACTACGGTGTAAAGTTATACACTTTTTATTATAAAATGATGACTTGAATAATTCATACGCTTGTCTCCTTATGATGTTTTGCAGTATGTTGATTCCAGGGAATGTTGCAGGTGTAGCTAAGCAATTCCTCCGCTGCATGTTCCACCAGCTGGCACCTAATGGCATCTTGCCGCAGCTTTTCCAAAGCAACATTAAAGGTCCGCCGGTAGTCGTCAATATTAAAATCTGAGTGCATAAAAAATCGAAAACTATCCCGTTTTTTTTGTATTATGCAGATGGAAGTTTCTTACGTACGCTTGCCTCGTCGCTGATAGATTTCAATGAGTTGAGTTCTGTTGCTGCACTCAACATGCTGCTTGAGGTGAGTTTTTATTTATCTTCTAACCAGCAGGGGGAGCTCTTGTCAAAGAGTACTGATGCTGTGGTTTCCAGCTAAGACAGTATTTTTCAACCTTTTTTTTTTTTTACATTGGAAAAAATCTTGTAGCACACCACTAACCAAAAATGTTCCAAAATGTCACCACGACCTCACACGTGCATCAATAAGTCTATCGGAGGAACAAGGTAGGTGTTGCCACACGGACCAATATTACATTGCTATGCTAGTCTTTACACCACAGACACTCCACAGTAGCCACGTTTTTACATCACCACTTTTTCTCTTTCCGAATGACCTTTCGGGAAACAATGGTATCCATAGAAAGGAATATTCCAATCTCTTGTCTACATGCGCCGTGTGAAAATCAACCAGAATAGTCAATAGGGCATGCCCAGTAAAACGTAAACATCAACATCACGTGATACCGGCTTCCCCGAGTTATTCTTTCACTTGTTGGAATAACTCCGTATTGCCAGTTTTTCGTCTGTCCAGTCTTGAAATTTAGTTTGAATCAAAAACCAACTTTGCTTAGTCCAGTGCCGATTGCTGGCCTCCATTTTTAAAAGTGAAGAACGTCTGGATCTGCGTGTTACGTCATATCTGAGCATGCGCTGAAAGAACGCACCCGGGATAAATTTAAACAGGAAAAGATCAAATTCAATCTTGCTAATATTTTATAATTAAACTCGGGACATGTTTTATATAGATATATATTTTCTTTTTTAATAAAATTGCACTTATGAATAAAGTATAGAAGGGTTTAGATTCTGTTCCACAGATGGCGCTAATGCATACGAAAGCTGCTTGCCAACCGCCAATAAACAACAGAAGAAGAAAAACACCACGAAGAAGAAGAACGCAGTCTGACAACTTTTCCGTTTGAGCGGGTACAAGATACCTCAATCGGATTGGTTAAAGCAGTGATTTTCAACCACTGTACCGCGGGCACACTAGTGTACCTTGAGAAACCGTCAGGTGTGCCGTGAGGAATTATCCAATATCACTTTTTATAATTAACATTTATTAATCATCATTTGCAAATATGATGTCAATAGCCATGAATATATGGACCCAAATATTCCAATTGCATTTGGTTTATTTGCTAAAAAACGGAAAGAATTGAACAGGGATGGAATATTCCTTTAACCAATCCGATTGAGGTATCTTGTACCCGCTCAAACGGAAAGTTGTCAGACTGCGTTCTTCTTCGTGGTGTTTTTCTTCTTCTGTTGTTTATTGGCGGTTGGCAAGCAGCTTTCGTATGCATTAGCGCCATCTGTGAAACAGAATCTAAACCCTTCTATACTTTATTCATAAGTCCAGTTTTATTAAAAAAGAAAATATATATCTATATAAAACATGTCCTGAGTTTAATTATAAAATATTAGCAAGATTGAATTTGATCTTTTCCTGTTTAAATTTATCCCGGGTACGTTCTTTCAGCGCATGCTCAGATATGACGTAACACGCAGATCCAGACGTTCTTCACTTTTAAAAATGGAGGCCAGCAATCGGCACTGGACTAAGCAAAGTTGGTTTTGATTCAAACTAAATTTCAAGACTGGACAGACGAAAAACTGGCAATACGGAGTTATTCCAACAAGTGAAAGAATAACTCGGGGGAAGCCGGTATCACGTGATGTTGATGTTTACGTTTTACTGGGCATGCCCTATTGACTATTCTGGTTGATTTTCACACGGCGCATGTAGACAAGAGATTGGAATATTCCTTTCTATGGATACCATTGTTTCCCGAAAGGTGATTCGGAAAGAGAAAAAGTGGTGATGTAAAAACGTGGCTACTGTGGAGTGTCTGTGGTGTAAAGACTAGCATAGCAATGTAATATTGGTGTAGGTGTGGCAACACCTACCTTGTTCCTCCGATAGACTTATTGATGCACGTGTGAGGTCGTGGTGACATTTTGGAATATTTTTGGTTAGTGGTGTGCCACAAGATTTTTTCCAATGTAAAAAAAAACGTGCCGTGGCTCAAAAAAGGTTGAAAAACACTGAGCTAAGCAGCATAAGCCCATTTAAAAAAAAAATCCTGAGGGCATCTAAGAGAACCTGCCTTATTACCCAATACAACCTCACCAGTTGATTGTTATTGTTCGACTCCAGAAATGAGCAGCGAGGCGAATGCCCACGCAAGCAATAATCTCTACTTCGGTGTCCTAAATCCGCCGGCCTTGTTATTATTATTATTATTATTATGAACAATCATGATTGATCAGTACTGAGTGATCACTTAAACGGAAATATCGCCTCGCTTATAGAACGGCCGTTATATAACCCCAGCTACGCTTCATGTACACTCCCCGCTCCAGGGCTTGAACAACAAAAAGAGTCTCCCGGCCGGCGGCACCATGCTGCACTGCCTGGACAACATCGCCACCTTCATGGAGGCTCTCCCCATGGATTCTCCCAGCAACCTGTGGGCCACCATCTGCAACCAGTTCCAGACCTTTCTCGCTAAACTGCCGTCTGTGCTTCCTCTGAAGGTAGCTATTGACGCCGACGCTCGCTTAAGACTTTCGCCTGATATGCTTTGATGTGATTACGGCTCAGGGAGAAAGCATCGAGCTGTGCCCTTGTCAGGTTCAATAGCACTGAATCTTGACATTTGTAATTGATTTGACTCCGATTTGACGCTTTTTGACCTTGGAGGTCTTTTGTGAAAGGAATGCCTCATATTCTCAGAACTCACAAACTAGAGAGCTATAGCGACCTAAACGGTAGCCTCCAAGTTATTTCCTTTAAACTTAAATAGCCAAAAACTTACCACTTCCACACGGATAGGGAGGATAGCTATTAACAGTTATTTAACCATTAACATGAACATTAATCAAACGTGATAATTTTTTCTGGGTACATGATACCATACAGCAGGGGTCACAAACACGCGGCCCGCGGGCCAAATGTGGCCCGCAGGATACTAGTTTGAGGCCCCCCGCCTTGATATGAAAGTTTAATGTTAGTGCGGCCCGCGCAAGTTTGATATGGATGCTGTATGGTATCATGTACCCAGAAAAAATTATTACGTTTGATTAATGTTCATGTTAAAGGTTAAATAACTGTTAATAGTTATCCTCCCTATCCGTGTGGAAGTGGTAAGTTTTTGGCTTTTTAAGTTTAAAGGAAATAACTTGGAGGCTACCGTTTAGGTCGCTAGCTCTCTAGTTTGCGAGTTAGCATGTGTCTTCATTTTTCTCAAAATGGTGTTTTGGTCTCCAAATGACGCACACAAGCCACTATATGAACAAACATTTATATGATGTGCTCAGTGTAAAACACTGTGATTACATCATATTCATCATGACTCGGGCCTTTTTGTGTAAATATTTTAGAATTGTTTTTTGGGGTTTTTTTGTATTTTTTTGACTCAGAACACAAAATTACACAGAATTTTTTTTTTATATTTTTCACAGAAAAACTATGTACAAAGTGTTCATCACAGCCAACACAAAGTTCCACATGCAGTGGTCTGCATCTAAATGTATACAGCTTCAGTTCAAGAAATAATACCGTTTTTCTCGATTGTTTAAACACATTTTTTCTGAAAGGATGCCTCATATTCTCAGAACTCTACACACAAATCCAAAAAAAATCACTCACACATTTCTGAAAAACCCCTAAATTCTCCTGCAAAATGAAACTTTACATCCAAAAACAATCTTCATTCTTCTCAAAATGGTGTTTTGTCTCCAAATCTGCATTCTGAGTGTAAAGGTTAAATAACTGTTAATAGCTATCCTCCCTATCCGTGTGGAAGTGGTAAGTTTTTGGCTTTTTAAGTTTAAAGGAAATAACTTGGAGGCTACTGTTTAGGTCGCTAGCTCTCTAGTTTGCGAGTTAGCATGTGTCTTCATTCTTCTCAAAATGGTGTTTTGGTGAAAACCTGATGCGGCCCAGCCTTGCCCAGACCCTAGCTCCAGTGGCCCCCCAGGTAAATTGAGTTTGAGACCCCTGCTGTATGGTATCATGTACCCAGAAAAAATTAGTACGTTTGATTAATGTTCATGTTAAAGGTTAAATAACTGTTAATAGCTATCCTCCCTATCCGTGTGGAAGTGGTACGTTTTTGGCTTTTTAAGTTTAAAGGAAATAACTTGGAGGCTACCGTTTAGGTCGCTAGCTCTCTAGTTTGCGAGTTAGCATGTGTCTCAAGACCCTGCAGTTGCGCAATATGTTGTAAATAAAAAAAAGTGTATTGTAGATCTGCATTCTGAGTGTAAAGCAGGAATTGTGCTTATAGTTTAGTAGACTTGGTTCATGGAGTTGGTGCGTTGGTTATATGTTGTAGTCATTGTGTGTCAGATATCACAAATTGTGTGTAAACAATCGAGAAAAACTGTAATAGTACTTTGTGAAATAGTATGCAAAAAACTTTTGTACTTAGAAAAAGTCTTTTGGTTAAAGCTTTTTTGCAATCTGTCTGTCCCTCAGTGCCCCATGGATTCCAGTCTGAGGATTATCATTTGCCTACTGAAAATTCCAACCACAAATGCAACTCGGGTAAGTAAAGCCCAGAGAAGATTTTAGTGGAAGCTAATTTATACAAATCCTGGCCTTTAACATCTAACCTCATGTGTCCTACAGAGCCTCCTGGAGCCGTTCTCCAAGCTGCTGAGCTTTGTCATCCAGTATGGAATCTTCAGCCTCTCCTACTTAGTGGAGCTGTGTGGACTGTGTTACAAAGCTTTCAACAAGGTATTCGAACGTTTACGGTACAGCGGAACATTATATCACGTATGCAGCGGTTGCTGTTTTTCAGTTTACATCAAAAATATACCCACAAATATTGCCTTAAGGCAGGGGTCTCAAACCACTGGAGCTAGGGTCTGGGCGAGGCTGGGCCGCATCAAGTTTTCCAAAAAAAAAAAAAAACGCATTTATTAAAAACAGAAAAATAAATAAACTTTGCTTTGGTTCCGATTTTCTACAATAAAAGCTCTGATAAAACATTCCACTGTTCTCAAATATCTTATTTTTTATTTTTCTACACAAAATAAGATGAAAAATAAATAAACAAATCAAGAATAAAGAAAATCAATCAATCAGTAATAAATAAATAAATATAATAATAATAATAAAACACCAAATAATAAAAACTTAAGAAACCACATATAGTTGGTGGGTAGACAAATTATTTTTTTCAGATTAAAATGAACAAAGCATTATTAGAGCCCTGTAGACATGACAAAACACGACTATAGTCACATTTATACTCCTTTTATTTACAACATATTGCGCAACTGCAGGGTCTTGAGACACATGCTAACTCGCAAACTAGAGAGCTAGCGACCTAAACGGTAGCCTCCAAGTTATTTCCTTTAAACTTAAATAGCCAAAAACTTACCACTTCCACACGGATAGGGAGGATAACTATTAACAGTTATTTAACCTTTAACATGAACATTAATCAAACTTAATAATTTTTTCTGGGTACATGATACCATACGGCGGGGGTCTCAAACACACGGCCCGCGGGCCAAATGTGGCCCCCCGCCTTGATATGAAAGTTTAATGTTAGTGCGGCCCGCGCAAGTTTGATATGGATGCTGTATGGTATCATGTACCCAGAAAAAATTATTACGTTTGATTAATGTTCATGTTAAAGGTTAAATAACTGTTAATAGTTATCCTCCCTATCCGTGTGGAAGTGGTACGTTTTTGGCTATTTAAGTTTAAAGGAAATAACTTTTTTCTTGTAGAAAATTGGAACCAAAGTGAAGTTTTTTAAATTTTTTTGTTTTTAATAAATGCGTTTTTTTTTTGGAAAACTTGATGCGGCCCAGTCTCACCCAGACCCGAGCTCTAGTGGCCCCCAAGTAAATTGAGTTTGAGACCCCGATCTAGAGCAACATTATCTGCACCAATGGCTGTACAGGATTAAAAAAAAAAAACCTATAATAAAAAATATTCGTAGCGACCTAAACGGTAGCCTTCAAGTTATTTCCTTTAAACTTTAATAGCCAAAAACTTACCACTTCCACACGGATAGGGAGGATAACTATTAACAGTTATTTAACCTTTAACATGAACATTAATCAAACATAATAATTTTTTCTGGGTACATGATGCCATACAGCGGGGGTCTCAAACACGCGGCCCGCGGGCCAAATGTGGCCCGCAGGACACTAGTTTGAGGCCCCTGCCTGTTAATAGTTATCCTCCCTATCCGTGTGGAAGTGGTAGGTTTTTGGCTATTTACGGTTTAAGGAAATAACTTGAAGGCTACCGTTTAGGTCGCTATAATAATAATTTATAATTTTTCTGCGTACATGATACCAAAGGTCCTCAATCAAGGTTAAAGTTGCGATTTTTTACGCTGACCTCTCCAGGAAGTGGACCCCATTTGCTTGATAGAATGATCTTCTCGTTGATTAGCTGTGCACAATCTCGGTTATTAGCATCACTGAGTACATTCCAGCCTGAGGGCGCAGCAAAATAACCGCTGCCATTTGTGTTTGTGTTTCTGCCGCGGTTCTGTAACAGGATAGGCTCATTTATCTTGGATTGATTTATTATGTTGGCTCTTCGTCTAAAAGAGTTTAAACCTTTTAAACAAATTAGCCGTGATAAAAATGTTGAGTTGCGTTGTTTTGCAGGCATTTTTAGGTCATTATTCTTTTTGGTGCCGCAACTACATCAGCTAGAAATGTAGCCATGTGTCCCACATGATTAAATAGGCAATCAGCCAGTATCGATGAACATGATTGGTTGGTGTGCAGCAGGGCCTCTGGTCTGTGGTGTGTTTCTGAGGTGCTGTCTCGTCTGCGCCATTTGGGCCCCATGGATGCTCAACCCCCCCCCCCCCCCCCCCCCCCCCCCCAACCCGCTGTCAACAACGCATGCTTTATGTCTCCTGCAGTATTGATTTTTCTACACCCGCTTCAATTCCTTTGCTCGACAATATTCGCTTTTTTCAAAACCAGGAGCCGCCGCCGTGGACAATTACTCACGGAAACCTGTCCTGTGCAGTTTCTTTGATTTGGTCATTTCCGAAGAAGCATTCAGGATTTAAAGTCGACATTTTTTTTCCAGTTGACGCCATTGCAACTGCTAGCCATTAAAATTGAATTTATAGTTGGAGTTTTGGGTGGAGCTGAACACAAGCCACACATGAAGCGGCCATTCCTGTTAAAAAAAAATAAAAAATGATATGTATAAAATAATATAATATAAAATGTAAAAAAATAAATATACATTAAAATTAAATTAAATCTAATTATTAAAATCATTAAATAATTAATTATTAATTAATATAATTAATTATTGAAATAATTATGTGATTTTAACTTTAATTAATTAAATTTAGTTAATTTAATTGAATTTATTTAAAAATACAAATACAACCCAATGGACAATATTAATATTTACTTTATTTTGTTATTTGTTTTTTTTTTTATCCTGTCCAGCCATTGGTGCAGATTGTGTGCACCAATGATTGGTGACACATTGTTGCTCTAGATCAGGGGTCTCAAACTCAATTTACTTGGGGGCAACTGGAGCTGGGGTCTGGGTGAGACTGGGCCGCATCAGGTTTTCCAAAAAAAAAAACAACATTTATTAAAAAAAAAAAAATTTAAAAAAAACTTCACTTTGGTTCCAATTTTCTACAAGAAAAAAGTTATTTCCTTTAAACTTAAAATAGCCAAAAACTTACCACTTCCACACGAATAGGGAGGATATTTATTAACAGTTATTTAATCTTTAACATGAACATTAATCAAACGTGATAATTTTTTCTGGGTACATGATACCATACAGCATCCATATCAAACTTGCGCGGGCCGCGCTAACATTAAACTTTCATATCAAGGTGGGGGCCTCAAACTAGTGTCCTGCGGGCCACATTTGGCCCGCGGGCCGCGTGTTTGAGACCCCTGCTGTATGGTATCATGTACCCAGAAAACATTATTACGTTTGATTAATGTTCATGTTAAAGGTTAAATAACTGTTAATAGCTATCCTCCCTATCCGTGTGGAAGTGGTAAGTTTTTGGCTATTTAAGTTGAAAGGAAATAACTTGGAGGCTACCGTTTAGGTCGCTAGCTCTCTAGTTTGCGAGTTAGCATGTGTCTCAAGACCCTGCAGTTGCGCAATATTTTGTAAATAAAAAAAAGTATCACCACACTAATATTGTAGTTCTTCAGCTTAATAATGTTAATAACAGTAATAATAATATTAATAATGTCACTGTAGCTTGGATAATATGCAAGTCACATTATGTAAAGTAGAGCATTGTTGGCGGGTTTTTTTTTAAGTTTTTTTCAGAAGGCATCCTATTATGTGCATTCTTAGTTGTCTCTTTTTATCTGTTTTTATATCTTTTGAATTCATATAAGAGGATTGATGGGCAAAAAAAAGTGTAGTATTCCTTTAAGAGACTGGATGTCGTCTACAAAATATTACCTTTCAGGTGAGCAGATATATGCAAACACCTGCAGGGTCTTGAGACACATGCTAACTCGCAAACTAGAGAGCTATAGCGACCTAAACGGTAGCCTTCAAGTTATTTCCTTTAAACTTAAATAGCCAGAAAATTACCACTTCCACACGGATAGGGAGGATAACTATTAACAGTTATTTAACCTTTAACATGAACATTAATCAAACGTAATAATTTTTTCTGGGTACATGATACCATACAGCATCCATATCAAACTTGCGCGGGCCGCACTAACATTAAACTTTCATATCAAGGCGGGGGCCTCAAACTAGTGTCCTGCGGGACACATTTGGCCCGCGGGCAGCATGTTTGAGACCCCTGCTAAACAGATTTTTTTGTTTTTGTATTTTTCATCCCCTGACAGTGAGGTATCACCACACTAATATTGTAGTTCTTCAGCTTAATAATGTTAATAACAATAATAATAATAATAATAACAATGTCACTGTAGCTTGGATAATATGCAGGTCACATTATGTAAATGAGCATTGTTGGCGGGTTTTTTTCAAGTTTTTTTCAGAAGGCATCTCATTATGCGCATTCTTAGTTGTCTCTTTTTATCTGTTTGTATATCTTTTGAATTCATATAAGAGGATTGATGGGCAAAAAAGTGTAGTATTCCTTTAAGAGACTGGGTGTCGTCTACAAAGTATTACCTTTCAGGTACCTTATTTTGAATTTTCCACTTCACTTCCTGTTATAGGTCATATTCTTTTTAGTTTTCCAAATGATTTCTCATCAGGAAAACAGGAATAGCTTTTGCATTCCTCGGGAGCATGTGGCCGGCATAAGCAAACATGAGAGCACACAGAAAAGGAGGCGAAAGCGAAAGCCAGAAGATGACAGTGTGGTTTGTAAACAGGCAGCTGGGCTTTTTGTGTGAACGGGATGAACAAAGAGAGCAGCCTGTCCTCAGGGGGAAGGGGAGAAGGCAGCCTGACAGCCTCATCTGAGCTGCCTGGGACTCGGGGAGGAGAGATCTGGACTGGCCTAAATCTACTCCTCAGCTTCACTATTGTCTATCTATTCTCTAGCTCCCTCCCATCCCTCTCTTTCAGCCTGTCCCCCCCCCCTCGTTCTTCTATTCAGCCTCGTGAGTTGATGCTCTCCTCGCTGCATGAGTAAGGGCGAGCGATAATAGAAAAAGGCAGTCTTGCTGCATCGGTACATTTACTCCGTCGTTGTCTTATCTCTCCTCGCATCCAGGAGAGAGATAAGTTCTACATGTCGCGCATTGTGGTGCTGGAGCTTCTTCAGGCTCTCAAGTTCAAATCCCCGCTCCCTGACACTAACTTGTTACTTCTGGTGCAGGTAAAAAAAAACAAAACTCATATACAGTAAACCTCGGATATATCGGATTCAATTGTTCCCACTGGTTTTGTCCGATATAAGCGAAATCCGTTATATGCGTATACCGGAAAATGTCCGTTTTACGCATATATCGGATTTATATCCGGTATATGCGTAAATCGGATTTTATCCGTTATAAAAAGGCACTTCCTTGACTATGTTTCCAATGTACCTGGACGCGCAGGCAACGCTGCAAATGCTGCAAATGACGTCGTATAGCGGCCTGTCACGATTCGGCGAATCGGAGCGCCACGATGCGGCCATCCGATATATGCGAGGGAAATTTAATGGAAATGCATTGGAACGGGACTGGAGATTTTGTCCGAAATAGGCGAAATCCGTTATAAAAAATCCGATATATGCAATGAATGGGCGGCACGGCGGTCTAGTGGTAAGCACGCAGACCTCACAGCTAGGAGACCAGGGTTCAATTCCCACCCTCGGGCATCTCTGTGTGGAGTTTGCATGTTCTCCTCGTGCATGCGTGGGTTTTCTCCGGGTACTCCGGTTTCCTCCCACATTCCAAAAACATGCTAGGTTAATTAGCGACTCCAAATTGTCCATAGGTATGAATGTGAGTGTGAATGGTTGTTTGTCTATATGTGCCCTGTGATTGGCTGGCCACCAGTCCAGGGTGTACCCCGCCTCTCGCCTGAAGACAGCTGGGATAGGCTCCAGCACCCCCCGCGACCCTCGTGAGGAAAAGCGGTAGAAAATGAATGAATGAATGAATGAATGAATATGCAATGAATTTTTATTGGAAATGCATTACAGAAAAATCGGTTCTTTTTTATCTGTCCGTTGTGAGCGAATTTCCGATATATCCGAGGTTTACTGTATTTTTGAAATTTTTTTATTTATTTATTTATATTTTTGAAAATGCCAATTTCGATCACCACTCATGCGCTGTGCTATTTTAGTTTATTTGTGCAGATATTGGCACAAGGCTGGCAGAATCCACCATCATCCAAAAGCACATGATCTCAACATTGCCGGGGGTAAGATTTAGCTAAGAACCTTATTTAAAAAAAAAAAAAACAAAAAAACAAAAAAAGATGGAGTAAAGACAGCACCTAAAAATAAAACGTGTGTTTTTTCCAACAGTGCACAACGGCAGCGATGGAATGTATGAGACAATACATAAGTGAGCTCCTGGACTTCATTGCAGACATGCACACCCTGACCAAGCTCAAGGTGGGTCTTCTTCAGCATCAAGGACTACTAACTAAAGATACTTGATTGGTTGAAACTTACCAAAGATATATGATTTTTTAGCATATAAATGCGTGTTGAGTACCAAACGTTTGGTGCATTAATAAATTGGTTCCAGACCCAATAATTATAAGCCATTTTCGTAAAAACTGTTTACAATCATCTAAACACAGTTTTTAACATTATTAGAGCTCTCTACACATGAAATAACACCCCTACACTCACCTTTACGCTCATGGTACCCAATAGAGTAGACATAATAAAAGAAAATAAAACCTATAAGGGTGCTGCATGGCGGTCAAGTGGTTAGCGCGCAGACCTCACAGCTAGGAAACCCGAGTTCAATCCCATGCTCGGCCATCTCTGTGCGGAGTTCAGTGTGGGTTTTCTCCGGGTACTCCGGTTTCCTCCCACATTCCAAAAACATGCTAGGTTAATTAGCGACTCCAAATTGTCCATAGGTATGAATGTGAGTGTGAATGGTTGTTTGTCTATACGTATGTGCCCTGTGATTGGCTGGCCACCAGTCCAGGGTGTACCCCGCCTCTCACCTGAAGACTGCTGGGATAGGCTCCAGCACCCCCGCGACCCTTGTGAAGAAAAGCGGGAGAAAATGAATGAATGAATGAATGAATGAATGAATGAATTAAAACCTATAAAGGGGGCTGCATGGTGGACGAGTGGTTAGCGCGCAGGCCTCACGGCTAGGAGACCCGAGTTCAATCCCATGCTCGGCCATCTCTGTGCAGAGTTCTGTGTGGGTTTTCTCTGAGGTACTCCGGTTTCCTCCCACATTCCAAAAACATGCTAGGTTAATTGGCGACTCCGAATTGTCCATAGGTATGAATGTGAGTGTGAATGGTTGTTTGTCTATATGTGCCCTGTGATTGGCACTCGCCCGAAGACAGCTGGGATAGGCTCCAGCACCCCCGTGTCACTTGTGAGGATAAGCGGTCGATAATGAATGAATGAATGAATGAATTAAAACCTATAAGGCATAATATAGACGTTAGCATTGTCACGTTAGCATTGCTAGAGTTCTTGTTTTTTTTAACTTCTGTTTTTATTTTTACAGTTTATATTTTTATGTTTAATTTAGGCAAAAGAATTGGGGCTGTCAAATGTTTCTTTAAAAAAACTAATCAGATTAATCACATGTTTTTAGATTAATTAATCATGATTAATCACCATGTCAAAAAGACATAAAATCAGCTTAAATGTGCATATTTTTTTATATAATGTACAATATGACCATATTCACCCACAAAATAGCGGGGTTTTATGAATCATTAATATGTTTTTGAAAAACTAAATGCAAGGGATTACTGTGGATAATATTTTTTTTCTATTTTTTCTACAAAAGAGGCATATTTTAAATGTATTGAAATGATTCGGCATCACGTTTACAGCCGAGTATCCTGGTTTTCCGGTCATCCCATCCCATTATTGTGCCATTATTATTATATGTTTTTTACTCAGAGCCATATGAAGGCTTGCTGCCAGCCACTACACGAGGATACTTTTGGGGGGAACCTTAAAGTGGGCTTGGCGCAAGTGGCCGCCATGGAGATCAGCAAAGGCAATCACCGAGACAACAAAGCTGTGGTTCGATATCTTCCTTGGCTTTACCATCCTCCGTCCACCATGCAACAAGGGTGAGACTCACCAGAAACCCCGATGATGTAACAAATGAGACCCAGATCTATGGTATTCATTAAGGGGGGGGTGAAGTATTGAAGATGTTGCGTTTAATGTCATGTTTTTTTATGCAGACCAAAGGAATTCATCGAGTGTGTTTCGCACGTGCGTCAGCTCTCTTGGCTCCTTCTGGGCTCCCTCACACACTGCGCCCTGCATCAGGGTTCCACTTCCTGTATGCCCATCCCTCTCGATGCTGGCTCCCACATCGCCGATCATCTTATTGTGATTCTTATTGGCTTCCCCGAGCAGTCCAAGGTCTGGCCGGGAATCATCGCATCCATTCCCGTGAATGTTTAGTTCCGGTGTGGATCTTATGGTCTTTTTTTGTGTGTTTCTTCTCAGACGTCGGTGCTGCACATGTGCTCTCTATTCCACGCCTTCATGTTTGCCCAGTTGTGGACCATCTACTGTGAGCAGGCAGCTGCCGCGCCATCTTTACAGAACCAAAACCAGACCGAGTTCTCTTCCGGTGCCATTCTCACAGGCCTGGAGTTCTGGAGTCGTGTGACGCCTAGCATCCTCCAGCTCATGGCGCACAATAAGGTGGTGAGTGCGTTCCCCTCCTCTTTATACATCGATGTGGTCTTAAAATGGCGTGTAACACTAACGAAGACTTTTTTGTTTTTCAATGCTGTGCTTATTTCAGATGGTGGAGATGGTTTGCCTTCATGTTATTAGTCTGATGGAAGCCCTGCAGGAGTGCAACTCAACCATCTTTGTCAAGGTTGGCGCTCTAGTATAAACAGTACATCAATTATGATGCATTATTTACTGTCAAATGGTTATTTTAGTATGGGGGACATATTTAAGGAGTGCACAGGAGGCGGGAAAAGCAAGGTTATTGATACATAAAGTTAAAAAAAGAAAAGAAATGTAAACCTCCTTCCAGTTCCAATTCCAGTTGCTTAATTTGGGAACAAAACTAAATAAATAAATAAAATTAATCTGATTAATCACATGTTTTAGATTAATTAATCATGATTAGTCACCATGTCACAGAGACATAAAATCTGCTTAAATGTGCATATTTTTATATAATGTTTTATATAATATAATATGACCTAGTCCATGTAGCCATTTTTATGCTTACAGTTGCTTAATTTAGGAACAAAACAAAAAACAAACAAAATAAATAAACTTAAAAAATTTAATCCGATTAATCATGTTTTAGATTAATTAATCATGATTAATCACCATGTCACAAAGACATAAAATCTGCTTAAATGTGCATATTGTTTATATAATGTACAATATGACCTAGTCCATGTAGCCATTTTTATGCTTACAGTTACTTAATTTAGGAACAAAACAAAAAACAAAACAAAATAAATAAATAAACAAATAAAATTTTTTAGAAAAATTAATCCGATTAATCACAGGTTTTAGATTAATTAATCATGATTAACCACCATGTCACAGAGACATAAAATCTGCTTAAATGTGCATATTTTTTATATAATGTACAATATGACCTAGTCCATGTAGCCATTATTATGCTTACAGTTGCTTAATTTAGGAACAAAACAAAAAACAAACAAAATAAATAAATGAACTTAAACAATTTAATCTGATTAATCACGTTTTAGATGAATTAATCATGATTAATCACCATGTCACAGAGACATAAAATCTGCTTAAATGTGCATATTTTTTTTATATAATGTACAATATGACCTAGTCCATGTAGCCATTTTTATGCTTACAGTTGCTTAATTTAGGAACAAAACAAAAAACAAACAAAATAAATAAACAAATAAAAAAATTTTAAAAAAATAATCCGATTAATCACGTTTTGGATTAATTAATCATGATTAATCACCATGTCACAGAGACATAAAATCTGCTTAAATGTGCATATTTTTTTATATAATGTACAATATGACCGTATTCACCCACAAAATAGCGGGGGTTTATTAATCATTAATATGTTTTTGAAAAACTAAATGCAAGGGATTACTGTGGATAATATTTAAAAAAAGAAGTATAAGACCACAATTAATTTCCACCTCTTTGTTCTTTCCCGTAGCTTATTCCGATGTGGCTACCCATGATTCAATCCAATCTTAAGGTAAACCATTAAATCTCTCCGCTATTGCTAAAGCGAGCGATAAAGTGTCATGACTATTAATCGTCCCCTTCCTCCATCATCCTCCATCAGCACCTGTCGGCCGGGCTCCAGCTGCGTCTCCAGGCCATCCAGAACCGTGTGAACCACCAGTGTCTGCAAGGTCAAACACCCGGAGCGCCGCCGTTCGCGCTTCGCAAATGGTTGCAGTGTACTCAGTTCAAAATGGCTCAGGTGGAGATCCAGTCATCTGAGGCCGCTTCGCAGTTCTACCCCATGTGACCTCCCTTCCCCAAAAAGGACTCTCACCTTTAGTATAATATGTACAGTAGATCTATACTATTTTAAAGTACTGCTTTAATTGTGTTGTGGTTTAAAAGCATTTACTCATTGTATGACTTTTTAAAAGGCTTCAACCGGATAATAAAAGTTTAGTTATTTTTAATACGCCGTGCTATTTATTATTCAAATGTGACATTTATTCAAAATGTCCACTTTACCATAAATGCGAATGGCAGAGCGAGTAAATCAACCCCCCCCCCCCCCTCCTCTCAGGGAGGATGACATAGCGTGCGTTTACCCTGCTCCCATCTCTGATCCTTGTCAGAGCATCCGTCACGCCGCCTCTCTGTCACGACTCGGATCCATCAGCAGCCGGTGTTGAGTTCCTAACCGGATAAGACGGAGCCAGACCTTGGGAGTTGAACAAGACTATTTTGGTTGTGCTCCCACCTCTGTGGCCTCCGAGCAAACACAATTACCTTTGGCTTAATGTGGTTTGGGAGCATGAAGCATTGTTGGGACGTTTAACTGCATTAGCGTCAGACATACACGTTCATTTTTCTTTTCAAAATTAATTTATCAAGCTTTAACATTAATCAAATTTAAATATTACACATTAAAAGAGGGAGGGAGCAATAGTTTTTTTTTTTTTTTTTTTGCATGCATAAGTAGACCCGTGATGAGAGGTGTGAGCCAAATGAGTCACACAACGTGACTAATGAACACACACACACATGCGCACACACATGCGCACTCACGCACTCCACCCGGGTGACCCATGAGGCTGGCTGAATCAGCCTCGCAGTGCCCCCCCCCCATCACCACCACCTTGTCATCAACCTCCAGTCTTGGCTCATCAGAGCTCCCCTGCTGTGGGAGGACGGACAAAAACGATGCAGGCTACATGCTATGTTTACGTGTGTGTGTGTGTGTGTGTTTATGTGTGTGTACAGGTGTGTAATCAAGTGCCCTTGCGGCGGGGGTTGCATCTGTCAGCCGCTGCCACTCTTGTGATGGTTTTTGCCCTTCCCCCCCCCCAAAAGAAGCAGCTCTCATTAGCAGCGGCTTATGTAATCAGTGTCCCACAGGTATGCGGTTCTGACCTGCCTGCCCGCCTCCTGGAGGACATACGGGGGGGGGGGGGTAATGGTAATTAACGAAAAGGCCTCTCAGGTGGAGAGGGTCCTCCTCAAAGATTGTGAAGGTCAGAAATCTTCCACATACAGTAAATCATGCGCCCTCGCCACAAATAAAAAAAATGGACAGGCCGGATAAAGCATGAATGATTAAATTGCTCATAGTGTCCGTAGTCACTGGCAATTCATATTAGAATTCATAAAGTACACCCAGGTGCAAAAGATTAGCTTTCAAAAGTTTTGGCGGCACAATGTAGTAATAAAGTAAGACAAAAAAAACACAGCCTTTCCTTTAAATATATTATTCCTAAATTGTATGATCTCCAGACCAGCATAGACCAGCTACCAGCATGAAAACATACATTTAGGAAAAGTAGACCAGCATAGACCAGCATATGTTGTGTTTTCGTGGTGGTAGCTGGTCTATGCTAGTTTTTGCGCATACCCGCACAAAAACACAATGCATGCTGGTCATTCCGGTAGCTGGTCTCCAGACCAGCATAGACCAGCTACCAGTAAATGTTGTGTTTTCGTGCTGGTAGCTGGTCTATGCTGGTCTGGAGACATACCCGCACAAAAACACAATGTATGCCGGTCATTCTGGCAGCCTGTCTCCAGACCACCATAGACCAGCTACCAGCAAATGTTGTGTTTTTGTGCTGGTAGCTGGTCTACGCTGGTTTTCATACATACCCGCACAAAAGCACAACGTATGCTGGTCATTCTGGTAACCAGCATAGACCAGCTACCAGCATACGTTTTGTTTTCGTGCTGATAGCTGGTCTATGTTGGTTTTCATACATACCTGCACAAAAACAAAACGTATGCTGGTCATTCTGGTAGCTGGTCTCCAGACCAGCATGACCAGCATACGTTTTGTTTTCATGCTGGTAGCTGGTCTATGCTAGTTTTTGTACATACCCGCACAAAAACACAATGTATGCTGGTCATTCTGGTAGCTGGTCTCCAGACCAGCATAGACCAGCATGACCAGCAAATGTTGTGTTTTCGTGCCGGTAGCTGGTCTACGTTGGTTTTCGTACACACCCGCACAATAACAAAATGTATGCTGGTCATTCTGGTAGCTGGTCTATGCTGGTCTGGAGATGTATGCTTTACCAGCAAACATTTTGTTTTCATGCTGGTAGCTGGTCTATGCTAGTTTTTGTGCATACCCACACAAAAACACAACATTTGCTGGTCATACTGGTAGCTGGTCTATGCTGGTCTGGAGACCAGCTACCAGAATGACCAGCATACGTTGTGTTTTCGTGCTGGTAGCTTGTCTACACTGGTTTTCGTACATACCCGCACAAAAACAAAACGTATGCTGGTCATTCTGGTAGCTGGTCTCCAGACCAGCATAGACCAGCTACCAGTACGAAAACACAATGTATGCTGGTAGCTGGTCTATGCTAGTTTTTGTACATACCCGCACAAAAACACAATGTATGCTGGTCATTCTGGTAGCTGGTCTCCAGACCAGCATAGACCAGCATATGTTGTGTGTTCATGATGGTAGCTGGTCTATGCTAGTTTTTGTGCATATCCGCACAAAAACAAAACGTATGCTGGTCATTCTGGTAGCTGGTCTCCAGACCAGCATAGACCAGCTACCAGCTTTACCAGCATACATTTTGTTTTCATGCTGGTAGCTGGTCTATGCTAGTTTTTGTGCATACCCGCACAAAAACAACATTTGCTGGTCATTCCGGTAGCTGGTCTCCAGACCAGCCACCAGCATGACCAGCATACATTGTGTTTTTGTGCTGGTAGCTGGTCTACGCTGGTCTGGAGACAGCTACCAGCATGACCAGCAAATGTTGTGTTTTCGTGCCGGTAGCTGGTCTATGCCGGTTTTTGTACATACCCGCGCAAAAACACAACGTATGCTGGTCATTTTGGTAGCTGGTCTCCAGACCAGCTTACCAGCATGACCAGCAAATGTTGTGTTTTCATGCTGCTAGCTGGTCTACGTTGGTTTTCGTACATACCCACACGAAAACACAACATACGCTGGTCATTCTGGTAGCTGGTCTGCAGACCAGCATAATGTAGTTGATGCCATATGGTAGCTGGTCTATGCTGGGTTTTTTTTTTTTCAGCAGAGAAGCCTGTTATTCTGGTGGTCAAATCTGGTGTTGGGTGTGCCAGCAACATTAGTGACACCTCCTGACCAGTGTACAAAACTACATATAATTCACAGCGTCTTTGAATGCATCTTCTGAATGCCATATATTTCTATTTTATTGCATTTGGCCATTTTTACGCTTGAAAATGCTCAATATAGATATATATTTGACTTATGATAGGCCGGCGTGGTTCATAATTTCATGTACGGTATTTTTTAAAAGCTGCAAAATTTGAACCAGGAATCAGCGAGGGACTAGATCTTGGACAACAGACTCCAATACACTGTAGCGGGACCCCTGATACTGATTTAAACGCGTGTCAACGACTAAAATACGGGACCTTTAAATGTGAAAAGAGTTTTTCGTTATCCTTATCATTAATTTGTCACCTCTGAGGTTGCTCGCCGGAAAAAGGTCTGCTGATGGTGGCTCATTAAAGATGCAGCATGCGAGACAGACTTTGCCCTCCACTCCACTCCGCTCCACTCCACTCCCCAGGGGAGGGGCCCGGCTCCAGACCTGCACCATACAGAGCAGACAGGATGGGCACGAGCTAAATATATCACCTTCCTTATTAACACCTCCAAAACATGCAGCGACACAATCAACTGTAGCGGTCCTTGTTATGTACACGTTTATTTACAAAAACACATGTGGTGTAATGCATAAATTGTGTGTCGGTAGTACTCATTGCCATATATACATTAATGGCTTGTTCCATCAACATGACAACACGAACTCTTAATGGTCAGTTTTCATTTGACTATAAACATGATGTTCTTGTGCATGAATTAACAGTCCAGAAGGCAGATATTTTATATAGCGATATTTACATTCATGCATCCATCAGTCCGTATACACTTTATAGGGCTTTGTTGGTACATTAGCAGCTTCTACCTGTGCGTTTTTTCTTTTCTTTTTTTTTTTTATAGATGGAAGCATTTGTTTTCTTCTGACAAATTCAAACAGGTTAGCTGATATTTATACTCACTCTGCACACGTACAGATTTGATGTGGGAAAAAGGAGAGCAGAGTCAAGTGATGCTCCAATCCAGCTCAGTTTTGTTCCTCCAGAAATGTGGAGGATACTTATGACACACACACACACACACACACACACACACACACACACACACACACACACACACACACACACACACACACACACACAAGTGCAACCTGATCTCTGACAATGGTCCAAGTGTCCAGTCTCTCCTCACTCACAAGGTCACCCCCCCACCTCCTCCGGTTTCTATGGTGATCGAGCAAACCTTCAGTGGAACCTCTTAAGTTGAATGAAGTCTTTAAAACTTGGAATTTCCTGGCTGTTATGTGCGGTGTTAAAAGAGTTTTGCCGTTTCCGGATGTCTTTGAACGCGGCATGTGGCACAGTTTTAGTTAGCTAATGCTCAGTGTTGGGCACGTTACTTTAAGAAAGTAAGTTAGTAAAAGTAGTTATAGTTAATAGTTACTTCTCAAAAAAGTAACTGAGTTACTCCAGCTACCAGTAAAAGTAACTATTGCCCCCCACCCCCCACAGAAAAGGCGGTACCATTACAGAGGTTTGTATTTATCGCAGTCTACAGGTGTTTCTGTGGATTTTAGCTGCTCACACAAGACGTTTTTTCAGACAAGACAAGTTTTTTTTCGGAGATAGAATGTACATTTTACCTTTGACGTCAACGAGGTTAAAGTAGTCTCCGTACTTCCATTTGGCAAACGTTGTCTTGTCACTAGTGTCCTCCTCTCTCATCTCTCGCTATGCTAGATCGCACTTTTGGACTTGCTCGAAACACCCGCCCACCCAAGTTCTCTGATTGGCTGAAAACGCAATTTTACTAAACCTTACTCAATCCTCATTGCTTATGTGTTCTAAACACCCGCCCACTTAAGTTCTGTGATTGGCCGAAGACGCAATTTTACTAAATTTTAGCTAATCGTCATTGCTTATGAGCTCTAAACACCCACCCACTTAAGTTCTGTGATTGGCTGAAGACGCACTTTTACGAAACTTTAGCTAATCGTCATTGCTTATGAGCTCAAAACACCCGCCCACTCAAGTTCTCTGATTGGCTGAAGACGCAATTTTAGTAAAATCTGAGCCAATCCTCTTTGCTTATGTGGTTTTCGCACTTCCTGCCTTGTCACTCTGCAAGACTCTTAGTTATGAAGTCGGTGATATATTTTGAGGCGGCTTCAGTAACGTGCAGTAACGGGGTGTCGAAAAACGGTAACGGCGTTATGTTGACAGTAAAAGTAATTAGTTAGATTACCCGTTACTGAAAAAAGTAACGGCGTTAGTAAAATTAGTTATTTTAAACGCCTTTATTCCCATCACTGCTGATGGTTGTTTTGGCATGATCCACAGGAGCCTCCTTTGTTTTTGCAAATTAAATTAATAAAAAACATGCTGAAAATAGCTGTCCCTGGACTATACAGTTAATACAGATTTATGATAGCACAGAGTTTCCCCCTAGGAAATAATAATAATAAAGTGAATGAATCAGTTCCAGGGTCAAACTATCGCCATCATAAATCTTTATCAACAACAAAGCGTTCAACTTTTAGAGCTTCCACTGTGCTTGTAAGGGAGAACTTGGACTGAGATGACTTTTGAGCGTGTGCTGCAGTACGGAAATAACTCACATTCACCTCAGCACGCCACAGAGACCCTGACATTTAACAAAACATAAAATCATATCAAACACACACACACACAGACAACTTGATGCCAAAACTCTTTGCTGAGCAAGCACATTTTCTGCATCAGTGTCTCGACTAGACGCACAGCAAAGTAATTATGTCGCTTATAAATAATTCACTTGGGAAAAAAAAAAAAAAACATCAACAAATCAAACTTGAGGACTGTACACGATCCTTTTTGAAGTATAAAAATAAATAGAGAAAATAAATAGACGAATGACTGGAGTATGACACAATGAAAACTTGTTTGAAGTCGTCACCTCTTTTTGTCTTTTTCGTTTTGTGGAAAATATCGATTTCTTTAAATTGCATAGTCATATGAATGCACACCTCAGAGCCAGGAGTGACAGTCACGTCATGCCCCTGCAAGTCTCCAAAATGCAGTAACAAAAATGGAAGATATTAAAAAAAAAAAAAATTGCATTCTCTGTAAAAAAGTGCATGCACGTTGTTTATTGTGTGTGGTAAAATGGGAATGTTTTGGGGGGGCGGGGGGGGGGGGTGCTCTGCTGTGATGAGAGCATGAGGTCTGGATGGCGTGGCCTCCGGTCGCAGCCTGTCAGCAACACTTGTTCACCCTGCTGGGACGCTTTTTTTTTTCAACACCGCACACACGGATATGGGCGCAGTTCTTCTTCGCCTTTGTGGCGTTTGCTTCCATCTTGTCTTCAGCGCTTTCACAGCCTGTGTTGCATTGTGGGTGAGAAGAGGTTTGCTCGTTGACGGAAGGAAAGAAGGGTGAAAAATGATGACCGCTGTCACTTCCTGCTCCGAGCTGGAGTCTTTAAAAGTTTATACCACAGTGTTGTTTGTTCCCATGGTCTTCTTGGTGCGGATGCTCATGGCGTATTCCCCGCGACTTGTCCCGTTCTGTTCTTTACGCAGTGGTTTCCTAGCAAAAAAAAAAAAAACACACACATGCAGAGTGGTTAGTGCGCAGGCCTCACAGCTAGGAGACCGGAGTTCGATTCCACCCTCGGCCATCTCTGTTTTTAAATGAATTAATCATGATTAAACACCATTAGCATGGGTATGACTCCAAATTGTCCATAGGTATGAATGTGAGTGTGAATGGTTGTTTGTCTATATGTGCCCTGTGATTGGCTGGCCACCAGTCCAGGGTTACCCTGGAGGATAAGCAGTAGAAAATGAATGAATTAATAAATGAATAAATATTTGAAACTTGTAATTTTTATTTTTATTTTTGTACACCACAAGCAGAAGAAACTATTATAAGTTTCAAATTTATTTTTATTTTTATTTTTATTTTTATTTTTATTTTTATTTTTATTTTTATTTTTATTTTTATTTTTATTTTTATTTTTATTTTTATTTTTATTTTTATTTTTATTTTTATTTTTATTTTTATTTTTATTTTTATTTTTATTTTACAAATAAAAATACAAATAAAAATAAATAAACGCCTTCCATTTGCAAGTCACAAATTCATAAAAATTCCGGAAAAATGTCCAATTCTGGACTCATGTTACGCTGTTACGAACCACAATTTGAATACCACGCAAATCAAACAATTCATATCCGAAGACATGAAAACCAACTCATGGCTTCACATTCCACGGTGCGTCCCACCGTCAGCTAAAGGCCATGCCATTATAAAACGACTTTGGAGATGAGTTATCCTGGACGTTGATTTGATTTCCCGGTCTCCTCGATCCTTTCTAATAAGACCAATGTTCAAAGGTCACATTTGCAGGAAGGGAAAGATGCATTGCAACCTAGCCGATAAGGCAATTACCTTCTGGGACTGCTAGATGCAATCTTCTCTCTGCTTAGTAATGACTATGTGTGTGTGGCTTGTCAAAACAAGCTGGGAATAACATCCATCCTTTACGTGAAAGTCTCTTACCGTCTGTCGGTCTAAAAAAAAAAATAGAAAAAAAATAGAGATGTTTCTCCTTGCCGCTATTGGCCTGGAAGAGTAGTATCATTCAATAAAAGCCCTTTCATGCACTCCCCTGTGCCTTTTGTGCTTATTATATTTGTCCAGTGTACTGTGCCTTGTGCGGCGACCCCTTTATGTAACTTAGAGACACATGTGAATACAGTTAGTACAGTCATTGTCCCACTCAGATGCGTACAGTGGACTCTCCAACACACAGGAGCCTTGAGCGACATCTTGTCTCCTCTCCTTTCAAAGCCACGACGGGTTCCTCCGACTCTGACTTACCAGGAAGTAGCATGCTAACGAACATGAGGACCGAGTATGACATGAACAAACACTAATTCGATTGTCCTTTTTTGTTGTTTCACGTTCATTTATGTTGATCTTTCACAATGGAAGTATCCGTGCCCAACAGACAGTCTAAAAATGGTCTGGTCCCATTATGCTACATAACCCTCCATGAACCAGGAAGTAGCCTCCTAGCTAACATGAGCTAATAATAACATAAACAGACAATGTAGTTTTTTTCTTCTTTGTTTGATGAATTCATATTTTCTTTTCACAATCTTAGTCACAGTGGAACCACCCAAGCATCATAAAATGGTACAGTGGTCCCATTGTTTTAAGTTCACAAACCAGGAAGTAGCTTCCTAGCTAACATGAGGTTAATAATAACATAAACAGACACTTTGTTTGATAAATTCATGTTTTCTTTTCACAGTCTTAGTCACAGTGGAACCACCCAAGCATCATAAAATGGTACAGTGGTCCCATCGTTTTAAGTCCACAAACCAGGAAGTAGCCTGCTAGCTAACATGAGGCTAATAATAACATAAACAGACACTGTAGTTTTTTTTTCTTATATGTTTGATGAATTCATGTTTTCTTTTCACAGTCTTAGTCACAGTTGAACCACCTAAGCATCATAAAATGGTACAGTGGTCCCATTGTTTTAAGTTCACAAACCAGGAAGTAGCCTGCTAGCTAACATGAGGCTAATAATAATATAAACCCTGTAGTTTTTTTCTTCTTCTTTGTTTGATTAATTCATGTTTTCTTTTCACAGTCTTAGTCAGAGTGGAACCACCCAAGCATCATAAAATGGTCCCATCATTTTAAGTCCACAAACCAGGAAGTAGCCTGCTAGCTAACATGAGGCTAATAATAATATAAACAGACACTGTAGTTTTTTTTCTTCTTTGTTTGATGAATTAATGTTATCTTTTCACAGTCTTAGTCACAGTGGAACCACCCAAGAATACAAAAACACTATGGAATAACATCTTCTACCATAAATACAAGATGTAGCCTATTAGCTATCATAAGGCTAAGTGTAACAAAAAGAAACAAGCACAAATATGAACTGTTATGCTTTCTCTTTGGTTTCTTTTCACAGTCAGAGTCACAGTGGTACCACCCAAACATCATAAAATGGTACACAAACCAGGAAGTACCATGCTAACTAACATGAGACTATAAGTATAACACAGGCAGACATAAATATTAGTCTCTGTAATTTTTTCTCCTTTGTTAAGATTTTTTTTTCACATTTTGGGTCATAGTTGAACCAATTCCTATCCACAAAAGAATCCAAAATGTTATGTTCACATGGTGTTTGGTCATCCTCCATGAACCAGGAAGTAGCCTGCTAGCTTACATGAAGCTAAGTATAACATACAGTATAAACTAAGACTTTATGTAGTTTTTTCACTTTTGTTTGTCTATATAAAAATGAAAATATTTACATAATTGATGATTGTGAGTTCAGGAGAAACAGGAAATTACTACATGATCATTTAATATTATTGTAATTCATCGCTCGGGCAGCTTTGATGAATTCATGGTAAACTACAGTTCGGTACTTTATCGTTTATCGCAATTTACTGGTTCCAGATCCGACTGAGGTAAGTGAATTTCCACCAAGTAGCATTTGTCATTTATAATTGAAATATTTTTGTATTTAAAGCATACAAAAACCTATTTACGACCTTCTAAATACAGTTTTTAACATTACTCTATAATATCACGTATTTGAATGCATCATCCGAATGCTTTATATTTGTAATTTAGTTAATTTAGCCATTTTTTAGCCATCAAAATGTCCCTTCATTTAGGCAAAATATGTAAAAAAGCTAACAATACACGCTACTAAACCAAAAAAAATAAAATCTAGAGAAATAATCTACTATATTCTACTAATAGTCCCTCTCTTGTGTGCCAGGACTTCTCTGCACGCGCTCACTCTGTTTGAACGCTCTCCCGCTGTCAACCCAATTCGTCAGGCCTCGTTTTAAGTTGCCCCCGTCCTCAAATGTGAATGTGATTTTGTCACACCTGTTAAACCATTATGTCACTCGGTGCTGTCTGGGCTGTCATGGCGTCCTCCTCGTTGGAGCCTCTCGTGCATGACATAACTCCTCAGGATTCCTGCTCAGCTATATATTCTACTATATATATATTTTTTTTAAGTTTGAGAATTTCATGTTTCCACAAAGCCTCAAATATGTCATGATGGGAATATTACATATAAATACTGTTTAGTTGCAAAATTGTGAAGAGGAACAATCCAATTCTGCAATGACTGGTGGCCAGCCAATCACAGGGCACATATAGACAAACAACCATTCACACTCACATTCATACCTATGGACAATTTGGAGTCGCTAATTAACCTAGCATGTCGTTGGAATGTGGGAGGAAACGGGGAATGACGGGGAGAACATGCAAACTCCACACAGAGATGCCCGAGTGTGGAATTGAACTAGGGTCTTTTAGCTGTGAGGCCTGTGCGGTAACCACTTGGTCACCATGCAGCCCCTCTAGGAAAACATTCATTCATTTTCTACTGCTTATCCTCACGAGGGTCGCGGGGGTTGCTGGAGCCTATCCCAGCTGTCTTCACCCTGGACTGGTGGCCAGCCAATCACAGGGCACATATAGACAAACAACCATTCACACTCACATTCATACCTATGGACAATTTGGAGTCGCTAATTAACCTAGCATGTTTTTGGAATGTGGGAGGAAACCGGAATACCTGGAGAAAACCCACGCATACACGGGGACAACATGCAAACTCCACACAGAGATGCCCGAGTGTGGAATCAATCTTGGGTCTCCTAGCTGTGTGGCCTGTGCGCTAACCACTCGACCACCGTGCAGCCCGACTTAAAACTTTAATACATTCATTCATTTTCTACCGCTTTTCCTCACGAGGGTTGTGGGGGTGCTGGAGCCTATCCCAGCTGTCTTCGGGCGAGAGGTGGGGTACACCCTGGACTGGTGGCCAGCCAATCACAGAGCACATATAGACAAACAACCATTCACACTCACATTCATACCTATGGACAATTTGGAGTCGCTAATTAACCTAGCATGTTTTTGGAATGTGGGAGGAAACCAGAATACCCGGAGAAAAACCACGCATACATGCAAACTCCACACAGAGATGCCCGAGATTGGAATCGAACTTGGGTCTCCTAGCTGTGTGGCCTGCGTGCTAACCACTCGGTCGCCATGGGGCCATTCAAGGCTTTGTTGTAAACAAAGTGTGAGTCATGATGACTTCCTTGGGGACAAATGATTCCCACTGTGCCCCAGTGGGACCCCCCCTGGAAAAGCCTGAGAGATAAACTAGTCCAGCTCTGAGGCTGATTGGTGCATGTGACTGCAGCTTTGGGAGCTGGGATATACCAACACTTTTCTCAAGGGGACCATCATGCTGTTTGGGGATTCTCCTACTTTGAAAACATATTCATGTATGTAACGTTCCTTTATTTCCCCACAGTGTAACGTCCACTCCCACTGATGAGGCCGGAATGTTTTTTTTGGTCTTCTACTCAGGTTTTCAATAATGGATGCCAAGCTGTTGACACGTGGCAGGTGGCAACACAACACTTCACAGGTTAGATGAATATTTTATATCAAAGCTGTGCAATCACAGCCCTGTTTGAAGTTTGGGCTACGGGATCATCGGGAAAAATTAGGACATGTGACATGTGCTGTTTACGATTACGTTCACCATCTGGAAAAAAAATGATAGTCACGGATGATGTAGTTTAACAAATGATGTAGTTGAAGGCATCGAACACATAACGTTTAACAAGTTTCTTTCCATCGGACGGGAGCAGCTGCGGCGTATTATCCACTTTTAGACAAGACTCCCACAGCGTTAAGTGATTAGGAATAGCATCTCGCTCCATTAGCATGTCAGTTTCAGCTTTGTTTATTTTGGCTTTTTGGGTTGGAAGACAGCCAACCGCGGGGGGTGGGGGGGGTGGGGTGGGGGGGTGAGTGTAGTTTCATGTCTTTTTGCTTAGGATGCCACAGCAACACTCAGAGGCAGAATGTGTCTGATCCTTTACTTTCTGCTAGCAACACACCAGCCCCCCTGCTGTGGCTTTGCGCTCTCAATAGAATAGTAGGGAAGTTGTTTTTTTTTTTTTTGTTTTTTTTTTGCTGGTGACAGATGAGTGGCAGACATGATAAAAAATAAGAAAAAGGCCAGAAGGGCTGGAGCCGACACAGCCAACTCGTCGACTGTCTAAAGCACTCTGGCCCTCAGCCAGATGTTTTCTTCGGAAACGCCTGGAGCAATAAGGGACTGGATTGACTCTGTAGAAACTGGATGTGTTTATTTTTTCACTCGCAAACTCTCAGTTTTTATTAGTGTGGACCAGGGCCAGTTTCCTTGACATTTTTTTAATGATTTTTATATGAAAATATTTGAAACTCAAACCTCACAGCTTGGAGACCGAGGTTCAATTCCACCCTTGGCTATCTCTGTGTGGAGTTTGCATGCATGGGTTTTCTCCGGGTACTCCGGTTACATATTTTGGCTGCACGGTGGTCAAGTGGTTAGCGCACAGGTCCTACGACTAGGAGACCCGAGTTCAATTCCACCCTCGGCCATCTCTGTGTGGAGTTTGCATGTTCTCCCCGTGCATGCGTGGGTTTTCTCCGGGTACTCCGGTTACATATTTTGGCTACACGGTGATCTAGTGGTTAGCACACAGGCCCCACGGCTAGGAGACCCGAGTTCAATTCCACCCTCAGCCATCTCTGTGTGGAGTTTGCATGTTCTCCCCGTGCATGCGTGGGTTTACTCCGGGTACTCCGGTTTCCTCCCACATTCCAAAAACATGCTAGGTTAATTAGCGACTCCAAATTGTCCATAGGTATGAATGTGAGTGTGAATGGTTGTTTGTCTATATGTGCCCTGTGATTGGCTGGCCACCAGTCCAGGGTGTACCCCGCCTCTCGCCCAAAGACAGCTGGGATAGGCTCCAGCTAGGTTAATTAGTGACTCCAAATTGTCCATAGGTATGAATGTGAGTGTGAATGGTTGTTTGACTATATGTGCCCTGTGATTGGCTGGCCACCAGTCCAGGGTGTACCCCGATCCTGATATCAACATCGGATCGGGACTACGAAACGTGATTTGTGGGTTAGCGAGGTCTGGTGAATCTAAAGCCAAGCTTGCCTGTCCAGAGTTTCAACTTAAAATCATCCATAAAAATGCCACTGTTTCAATGTGTAGCTCATTCCAAGATGGCGTCACCATTTATTGAGAATCCGGTGGACCTGACAGCAAGAATAATTCTTTCAGCACAACAATGGGAACAGCTTCTCCAAGAATGACGACATTCTTGATAAGAGACAGGTTTGCAGCCGAGGGAATAGGCTACATTTGCTCACTTTCTGAGCAGAGTGTCAGGAATAAAATGCAATATGAAATATTAATCAGGCCGAGGTGTATGTTGCAATGTTACAATATTTGATGGAGGAATAAGCACTCAGAGGCATCAATCAACTGGAACAAAATATTTCCTTATTCGAACAAAATGAAAAAAAAAAGTCACAAAGAAAAAAAAAATTCAACTATGGTCCGTTCAAGGACCACCGGACAAAGTGCGAAATCTTAACGCTTCATGAAAAAAGCTCATAAATTGAGACATTCATTCATTCATTTTCTACCGCTTTTCCTCACGAGGGTCGCGGTGGGTGCTGGAGCCTATCCCAGCTGTCTTGGGGCGAGAGGTCCAGAGTACACCCTGGACTGGTGGCCACCCAATCACAGGGCACATATAGACAAACAACCATTCACACTCACATTCATACCTATGGACAATTTGGAGTCGCTAATTAACCTAGCATGTTTTTGGAATGTGGGAGGAAACCGGAGTACCCGGAGAAAACCCACTCAAACTCCACACAGAGATGGCCGAGGGTGGAATTGAACTCGGGTCTCTTAGCTGTGAGGCCTGCGCGCTAACCACTTTTTACACTGTGTATCCATGAATCAATCATTCATTCATTTTCTACCGCTTATCCTCACGAGGGTCGCGGGGGATGCTGGAGCCTATCCCAGCTGTCTTGGGACGAGAGGCGGGGTACACCCTGGACTGGTGGCCAGCCAATCACAGGGCACATATAGACAAACAACCATTCACACTCACATTCATACCTATGGACAATTTGGAGTCGCTAATTAACCTAGCATGTTTTTGGAATGTGGGAGGAAACCGGAGTACCCGGAGAAAACCCACGCATGCACGGGGAGAACATGCAAACTCCACACAGAGACGGCCGAGGGTGGAATTGAACTCGGGTCTCCTAGCTGTGAGGCCTGAACGCTAAATTTGAATTTGACACCTGGGCTTTTTTCTCTTTCCTGTCATTTGCCATTAATACAGACTGTCTTGACCCCAAAGGGTCACAACGAGGTCAGATGCTAAATCACCGAATCGGGTATAAATGTCACCACAGACTACAGTAGCGATACTGTTGATTTTCATTTGCATAAGCGAGACTCGCAACGGCGGGCCGAATACGGGAAAAGCAAAAGGAGTCCCACGAGGCTGCTGGTGCGATGGCAAACGCCCCCCCTCCCACCACCCCCCCATTTGGCGTATTAGAGGAAAGCCTGCGTGAGGTTTTGGCCTGCAGCGAAAGCCAGACCCATTTTTCCTGTGTGACATTCAGGCAGCAGAGTGTCACACATGCACTCTGAATTACACGTTAATGTCGGCAGACATTTAATGAAGACACACACACACACACACACAAGTAGAGCATCCATCCGTAAACAGCTTGACATATTTATTTACACACCCGTGTGAGAATAACTCCACATGCGTGTGCAAAATCACGCCTATGTTTTATTTGTGCGTGATGAAACCAGCTTGTTATATATTATATTTATTGAACTATATTAAGCCTCCCTCAGCAGAACTCCATCCCTCCTTCCTACAAACAACAAATAGGCAAAGTCAGGCAGCGGAAGTAATGGGTTGTTGGCTCAGGAATTCATTACGGCAATTCTCCAGCCCCCCCCACCCCACGTGCATAGCCAAGGGGCACTTTTTTTTTTTTTTTTTTTTTTTTAATGCAGCCGCGGCAGGAAAGAAGTGTTGTTGCATTACAGGCTCCATCCCCAAACCAGAGTCATTATTTATGAATTAATTTGCGCAGTCATTCAGTTGCAGGCCACATCTTTTATACATGCGAGCGGGTCGTGTCCTGAAGCTCCGTGGGCACCAGACGGCATGATGCAGACTTCAGTGGCGTTCTGCTTTAAAAAACCAAGTCCAGTCAGACCTCATTAGACATTCGTCATCGACAAGCAATCCAAGAATAAATGGGCTTCCTTAGCATTTGGCACGCCTGCTATAATCGTTTCATACTTTACAGAGAGGGGGGTAGATAACATGTTGTACCGCGAAGACAGCTGAGACAGTCTAAGCCAGGGGTCTCAAACACGCGGCCCGCGGGCTAAATGTGGCCCGCAGGACACTAGTTTGAGGCCCCCGCCTTGATATGAAAGTTTAATGTTAGTGCGGCCCGCGCAAGTTTGATATGGATGCTGTATGGTATCATGTACCGAGAAACCCACGAACATTAAACTTTCATATCAAGGCGGGGGCCTCAAACTAGTGTGCTGCGGGCCAAATGTGTTTGAGACCCCTGCTGTATGGTATCATGTACCCAGAAAAAAAATATTACGTTTGATTAATGTTCATGTTAAAGGTTAAATAACTGTTAATAGTTATCCTCCCTATCCGTGTGGAAGTGGTAAGTTTTTGGCTATTTAAGTCCCGAGTGTACCCCGCCTCTCGCCCAAAGACAGCTGGGATAGGCTCCAGCACCCCCGCGACCCTTGTGAGAAAAAGCGGTACAAAATGAATGAATTAATGGCCCACCTCCGGCTGCACGGTGTACGAGTGGTTAGCCTGTAGGCCTCACAGCTAGAAGATACAAGTTTAAATTCCACCCTCGGCTGTCTCTGTGTGGAGTTGGCATGTTCTCCCCGTGCATGCGTGGGTTTTCTCCGGGTACTCCGGGTTTCCTCCCACATTCCAAAAACTTTTCTTAACGTTTATGTCATATGCTATTGGCTGACCAGGTACTAGGCATGAGCTCTGGCTTTGGTGCCGGAGTTTTTAAGTTTTTTTTTAAGTTTTTGTTGGTAACATTCCCGCCCATTACTCGTGTCAGAACCTCGAATTACTCCGGTGAGTCTTAATTCAGGATAAGAGAAGTCTGAACTCACCATATCAACAAACTGTAAGGAGTCGACAGCCGTTACAAGGCTAGCTAGCAAGTTGGTGGCTAGCTAGCTGGTGGCAGCTTTTAGCTTCCATAACCTCCATAACATCTCGGGAACCTTCGTGGGGACATTCCGGGCTGTAACATCGAGTGGTCAGAGACTATATTCGCTATACCAACGAACAGTAGATATCGAAGACAGTCGTAAAAGCCAGCTAACAGGCTAACGACGGTCGGTGTTGACAAGGCGTTGCTTAGCAACCGAAACTATGCGGCGATCCAAGGGGAAGGGTTGTCATGTCAATTTGTCATGTACCATGTTATGATTTGTGTTTTTGAGTTAGTCTTGTCCTTTATGTTGACTTGATAAGGTCATATTTTGCAAGATGAATCAGAATCAAATATATTTTTGGGCTATCCATCATCCCTTTATTGTCATAATTGACTTTTACGCTCAAAAATACGGTCAGACAATGAAAGAAATACACATTTTCTCACTTGCTCCCCAACAAACAAACATGGCCGCATATTTAGTAAAGACGAAATAACAACCAACCTCTTGATGGCCTTGTAGCAGATGATGATAGCTGAGAGTAGGAAAACGGCTGAGGCACAGCCTACTGTTCCCAGCACTATAAAGTCCATGTCCGTCCACCAGGGTCTCACTAAGGGCACCATGGGTTCTGCCACTGGGGGAGAAGAACAGTAAGATTCCATCAAAACATTATCATGAAAAAACCTAGAAGTCACTTGAACATTCAATAATATCACTATCGACACAACCGTAAATCATTTAAGTTCTCTTACGGAGGCACTCTAACACCACAACAATTACTGGTCCATTTCCACATTAGACCTAAATGCAGGAAGACCCACTCTGTTGGATAAACATTGTGTGAATCAGCAACTTCAAGTGTGTAGTGCAGGGGTCTCAAACTCAATTTACTTGGGGGCCACTGGAGCTAGGGTCTGGGTGAGACTGGGCCGCATCAGGTTTTCCAAAAAAAACAAAAAACGCATTTATTAAAAAACGAAGAAATTAAAAAAACTTCGCTTTGGTTCCAATTTTCTACAAGAAAAGCTCTGATAAAACATTCCACTGTTCTCAAATATCTTAATTTTTATTTTTCTACACAAAATAAGATGAAAAATAAATAAACAAATCAAGAATAAAGAAAATCAATCAATCAGTAATAAATAAATAAATATAATAATAATAATAAAACACCAAATAATAAAAACTTAAGAAACCACATATAGTTGGTGGGTAGACAAATTATTTTTTTCAGATTAAAATGAACAAAGCATTATTAGAGCCCTGTAGACATGACAAAACACGACTATAGTCACATTTATACTCTTTTTATTTACAACATATTGCACAACTGCAGGGTCTTGAGACACATGCTAACTCGCAAACTAGACAGCTAGCGACCTAAACGGTAGCCTTCAAGTTATTTCCTTTAAACTTAAATAGCCAAAAACTTACCACTTCCACACGGATAGGGAGGATAACTATTAACAGTTATTTAACCTTTAACATGAACATTAATCAAACGTAATAATTTTTTCTGGGTACATGATACCATACAGCATCCATATCAAACTTGCGTAGGCCGCACTAACATTAAACTTTCATATCAAGGCGGGGGCCTCAAACTAGTGTCCTGCGGGCCACATTTGGCCCTGCGTGTTTGAGACCCCTGGTGTAGTGCATCAATCATCTATATCTATCTTTGCATCGTTCTACAATCTGAATTGCTTGTTTTGTAAATAAATAATACCATACAGTTAGATAGGCGGTCGAATGGTTAGCGCGCAGACCTCACAGGTAGGAGACCAGGGTTCAATTCCACCCTCGACCATCTTTGTATGGAGTTTGCATGTTCTACCCGTACATGCATGTTTTTTTTTCCGGGTACTCCAGTTTTCTCCAACATTCCAAAAACATGCTAGGTTAATTAGCGACTCCAAATTGTCCATAGGTATGAATGTGAGTGTGAATGGTTGTTTGTCTATATGTGCCCTGTGATTGGCTGGCGACCAGTCCAAAGACAGCTGGGATCGGCTCCAGCACCCCTGCGACCCTCGTGAAGAAAAGCGGTAGAAAATGAATGAATGAGTTAGATATGGTTACTATTTTTGGTTTACTAATATTGTCTATGAAACTTGGACTTGTGCTTATTACATACTCAAAATCTAAACACCTTCTTCTACTTGTTAATGCTGCTTTTTGTTACCGCCATGGGGTTGTTTCCATTTTGAGGTAAGAACCAATTCCTTTGAAGGGGAAGATTTTTTTAGGGGGGAGGAGGATAGATACGGTCCCAGCCAGTCATTGTCCCAGATTCCTTCCCCATTTTCCACACATACATATTCATTGCCTTCTAAAGACTACACTCTGGAGCAAAACTTTGCGCCGGAGATGAAAGAATAGGCTGGTAATTATGCAGTTATAGGAATTAAAGTTCGACTCCGTTAATGAATCATTCATGGTGTCTCCACCTTTTTGTAAACAGTCTCATAAAGGAGTTAAAATCTACTAAATGGGTATGCTTGTCATATTTAATCACAACACAGTCTATTCTTGTCGAGGCTTTAAGGCCGCATACTAAAACATCAAAGGAGGCGTGGGTCCATTTTCATTTTGTTCCGATTATCTGCATTGCAGGGGCAGAACCCTCGGGACGGAAGTCCAGACTTCCGTATCTCTAGACGCCAGTTCCATCGGGAAGACACCAAGGCATTCCCAGGTCATTTTCAACCACTGTACCGCGGCACACTAGTGTACCTTGAGAAACCGTCAGGTGTGCCGTGAGGAATTATCCAATATCACTTTTTATAATTAACATTTATTTATCATAATTTGCAAATATGATGTCAATAGCCATTATGTCAATAGTATACATGGACCCAAATATTCCAATTGCATTTGGTTTATTTGCTCAAAAACGGAAAGAATTGAACAGGGATGGAATATTCCTTTAACCAATCCGATTGAGGTATCTTGTACCCGCTCAAACGGAAATTTGTCAGGGTGTGTTCTTCTTCGTGATGGGATTTTTGGCTCTTTGAGGGGAGCCGGATCTTGGTGAGCCGTTCCTTTCAAAGAACCGTTCAAAAAACTGGCTTATTTGGGTCATTTTTATATTTATTAAGTTTGAAGTCGGGCTGCACGGTGTCGAGTGGTTAGCGCACAGACCTCACAGCAAGGAGACCCGGGTTTGATTCCACCCTCGGCCATCCCTGTGTGGAGTTTGCATGTTCTCCCCGTGCATGCATGGGTTTTGTCTGGGTACTCCGGTTTCCTCCCACATTCCGAAAACATGCTAGGTTAATTAGCGACTCCAAATTGTCCATAGGTATGAATGTGAGTGTGAATGGTTGTTTGTCTATATGTGCCCTGTGATTGGCTGGCCACCAGTCCAGGGTGTACCCCGCCTCTCGCCCCAAGACAGCTGGGATAGGCTCCAGCACCTCTGCGACCCTCGTGAGGAAAAGCGGTAGAAAATGAATGAATGAATCAATGAATGTCTCAATTTATTAACTTTTTTCATAAAGCGTTTTGTCCGGTGGTCCCTGAACGCACCATAGTTGAAATTTTTATATATTTTTTTCTTTGTGACAGTTTTTTTTTCATTTTGTTTGAATAAGGAAATATTTTGTTCCAGTTGATTGATGCCTCTGAGTGCTTATTCCGCCAGCAAATATTGTCTTGCCCAAAGACAGCTGGGATAGGCTCCAGCACCCCCCGCGATCCTCGTGAGGAAAAAGTGGTAGAAAATGAATGAATGAATGAATATCTATATAAAACATGTCCTAAGTTTAATTATAAATATTAGCAATATTGAATTTGATCTTTTCCTGTTTAAATTGATCCCGGGTGCGTTCTTTCAGTGCATGCTCAGATCTTTAGGTTTAAAAATGCAGGCGAACAATCGGTACTGGACTGCTGGGGAAAGTTTTTGATCCAAACTAAATTTCAAGACTGGACGAACAAAAAACTGGCGATACGGAGTTATTCCAAAAAGTGAAAGAAAAACGGTATCACGTGATGTTGATGTTTACGTTTTACTACGCATGCCCTATTGACTATTCTGGTTGATTATAGTGACATGTAGACAAGAGATTGGAATATTCCTTTCCATGTGTACCATTGTTTTTGGAAAGGTCATTCGCAAATGGGAAAAACTCCTCATGTAAACGTGGTGATTGTGGCTTATTTTCCAGCCGTAATAAAAAAAAACAAAGACACAGAACACTCCGAAGTATGCAGGCGCTTAAGCACAAACACAGTTATTCGTCATTCTGTGTTTGTTTCAAAAGCATCACTAGTCAAAGTGGTCATAGTTTTTTTTTGACAGTGTCAGCTGACTCATTCCCCCTGCCCTACCTGTCTAAGAGTCCCTGTCAATCATGGCAGATGTCAGCAATGAGGTCTTCCGGGTCTGAACCACCGTCATTTTCCGCCTTCTCAGACTGACGTGTTTATTGTGTTTGTGAATATAAATGGACAAAAGTGATGCTACAAACGTGATGTGCCTATTTTGACATGAATACGATTGGGCATCGATTCTTGAGTATGGATGGGAATCAGTACTAATAATCAAATTCTTCCGGGATTGTTCACATTTTTTTAATTTCTATTCCAAAGTGGCAGTAGCATTTGGAGTCAGTCAACTGGCATTCGGAGTCAGCACGCCCGTTCCAAAAGAATACACGTTTATGAGTTGTTGTTTTGTCCGAAAGTTATTTTAGATGCCTTACACCGCGGATGCGACGCTATCGAAATGTCGGACTTCGCTTGATGACGAGGAGAACTCGAGCTATTGAGTTTGCCTTGAGACAAAAGACGCAGATGAATGAATAATAAGGGATGAAACAGGCTGCACGGTGACCGAGTGGTTAGCGCACAGGCCTCACAGCTAGAAGACCCGAGTTCAACACCCTCAGCCATCTCTGTGTAGCGTTTGCATGTTCTCCCCGTGCATGCGTGGATATTCTCCCACGTTCTAAAAACATGCTAGGTTAATTAGCAACTCCAAATTGTCCATAGGTATGAATGTGAGTGTGAATGGTTGTTTGTCTATATGTGCCCTGTGATTGGCTGGCCACCAGTCCAGGGTGTACCCCGCCTCTCGCCCCAAGACAGCTGGGATAGGCTCCAGCACCCCCCGTGACGCTCGTGAGGATAAGCGGTAGAAAATGAATGAATAATAAGGGATGAAACAGGCTGCACGGTGGTCGAGTGGTAGAAGACCCGAGTTCAACACCCTCAGCCATCTCTGTGTGGCGTTTGCATGTTCTCCCCATGCATGCGTGGATTTCCTCCCACATTCCAAAAACATGCTAGGTTAGTTAGCGACTCCAAATTGTCCATAGGTATGAATGTGAGTGTGAATGGTTGTTTGTCTATATGTGCCCTGTGATTGGCTGGCCACCAGTCCAGGGTGTACCCCGCTTCTCGCCCAGAAGACAGCTGGGATAGGCTCCAGCACCCCTGCGACCCTCGTGAGGATAAGCGGTAGAAAATGAATGAATAATAAGGCATGAAACAGGCTGCACGGTGGTCGAGTGGTAGAAGACCCGAGTTCAACACCCTCAGCCATCTCTGTGTGGCGTTTGCATGTTCTCCCCGTGCATGCGTGGGTTTTCTCCGGGTACTCCGGTTTCCTCCCACATTCCAAAAACATGCTAGGTTAATTAGCGACTCCAAATTGTCCATAGGTATGAATGTGAGTGTGAATGGTTGTTTGTCTATATGTGCCCTGTGATTGGCTGGCCACCAGTCCAGGGTGTACCCCGCTTCTCGCCCAGAAGACAGCTGGGATAGGCTCCAGCACCCCCCGCGACCCTTGTGTGGAAAAAGCGGTAGAAAATGAATGAATGAATTAATGAAGTTTGAGTGCAACCTCAACTTTAAATTTGGAGTCCCTTGACAGGTTTTTAGTCAGCAGGTTGAGAGAACATGTCCTATACACGCAACAACACTCTTCATGAGATGATTTGAGCCGGCTGTTCATCAATTTTGCACAAGTGCACTGAAGGGAAATTGGGACTGTCACAGCCAATCCGAAAAATTCAACCACAGATTCAACCGATCGCAAATTACTCCGCTTTATTTGTTTCTTCTTTTATTACTGAATAAGCTATATTTTTTATAATTTTTTAGTACATATTCTTTATCCAAGACATCATGTACAACCCCACCCACCCACTCCATTGGACAATAGACTCTAACAGACTCCTGCAGTTCCGTTCACACAGTAAACGCTACAGGACTTAATTCATTCTTATACCTCACCTGTCTGTAAAAGGTAATCCATCTATTTGTTTTCTATACCGCTTATCCTCACGAGGGTCATGGGCATGCTGGAGCCTATCCCAGCTGTCTTCGTGCGAGAAGCGGGCCAGCCAATCACAGAGCACATATAGACAAACAACCATTCACACTCACATTCATACCTATGGACAATTTGGAGTCGTAGGTATGAATGTGAGTGTGAATGGTTGTTTGTCTATATGTGCCCTGTGATTGGCTGGCCAATCAGTCCAGCGTGTACCCTGCCTCTCGCCCGAAGACAGCTGGGATAGGCTCCAGCACCCCTTGCGACCCTCGTGAAGAAAAAGCAGTAGAAAATGAATGAATGAATGAATGATCTGGAAAAAAAATCTGATACCGATATCAACTGATATCACATTTTTCCGGCACTTTCTAAATACATGTTTTAACAGTATTAGAGCCCTCCAGACATAAACTAACACCCCTATAGTCACCTTTGCTATCATATTACCCAATGTAGTTGACATAATAAGAGATGAGTCACCGTGCATGAGTCACGTGATGCTATTTGCATATCTAATAAGCACCGCGCCCCTGGGGTGCGCTCCTCCCCATATAACCGGGAGGGGGGGGGGGGTGAACGGTTCCCAGCTGCAACTTGGTTCCCATCGTTCATGTTAATGAGCCGTTCCAAAAGAACCAGTCTGTTTTTGAACGTCACAACACTAGATTAAATAAGCTTTGCTTCTTCCTGAGGCGGCACGGCGGTCTAGTGGTTAGTGCGCAGGAGACCAGGGTTCAATTCCCACCCTCGGCCATCCCTGTGTGGAGTTTGCATGTTCTCCCCGTGCATGCGTGGGTTTTCTCCGGGTACTCCGGTTTCCTCCCACATTCCAAAAACATGCTAGGTTAATTAGCGACTCCAAATTGTCCATAGGTATGAATGTGAGTGTGAATGGTTGTTTGTCTGTATGTGCCCTGTGATTGGCTGGCGACCAGTCCAGGGTGTACCCCGCCTCTCGCCCGAAGACAGCTGGGATAGGCTCCAGCACCCCCTGCGATGCTCGTGCGGTAGAAAATGAATGGAAAAAAAAATCTGATACCGATATCAACTGATATCACATTTTTAGGCTGATATCCGGCACTTTCTAAATACATGTTTTAACAGTATTAGAGCCCTCCAGACATAAACTAACATCCCTATAGTCACCTTTAGCCCTCATATTACCCAATGTAGTCGACATAATAAGAGTTACTAAATCACAAGTTGAGTCACCGTGTATGAGTCACGTGATGCTATTTGCATATCTAATCAGCACCGCGCCCCTGGGGTGCGCTCCTCCCCATATAACCGGGGGGGGGGGGGGGGGGGACTTGGTTCCCATCGTTCATGTTAATGAGCCGTTCCAAAAGAACCAGTTTGTTTTTGAACGTCACAACACTAAATTAAATAAGCTTTGCTTCTTCCTGCTCCTTTTCGGATGTTCAGTTGTGCAAAGTGTAAACATGCGACATCACCGTTAAGCATGTTTGAACTGTAATTCCTTGATTCCCTTGTACAACATGCTATATAACATGCTATTTAGCACAGTTTATTTTCTAATGTTGTTTCCTAAATTGAGCATTCATAGCATCACTTGAGTCAGATGCTCCTGGCAGCGTTTGTGCAGTGACCTTGACAACAGTCACGAGGGGAGGGGGGGTGGTCCATGACTCCTCATTCAATGGGAGCCCACTGTTGTGTCAGAGGAAAAAAAAAAAAAAAAGTGGTCCACTAAAAAAAAAAAAAAAAAAAAAATCATTGTAGCAGATTGATGAAAACCTTTCCAGCGCTCCCTGCTGATGATGAAGTACTCGTCCCTCCTCGTATATAAAAAGGCCGAGGGTGAGTGATTCTAAAGAGTCACGGTAATAGCTCACAAATGGCTGCATCATCAGCAACGCCTGTCGTCCGTATCTCATCGCCGTGTTCATTAAAGGGTCTCGAGACCACGTACAAATCATATCCACTTTCAGGTGAAACATGTCGGCCCGTATGTGGACTTCAGGGAGGCTGCAACTTATCGCCGCCGGCGCCAAACTTCAAAACAAAAAAAGTGTGCTGCTTCATTAGCGTCTTATGTTGCAATTATAGCTAATTTAATGAAGTCATCTGTGTTTTAATCATAAGGGGGGGGGGGGGGCGTCCTCCGGGGGAAACCCTAGCAATGAGCTTGGCGGCCCAGCAGGCTTGGATCTCACAGGCAGCTGGGTACTCCCCAAGGTCAGCCCCCCCCCCCCCCCCCCCCCCCCGCATAAATTAACTCTGCTGTCAACATCCTGCCGCCTCTCATCGCGTGTAAAACTCAAGAGTACGAATGGCACATTTTGCACGAATCACATGGAATTCTGGGAGTGACGTAGTTTTGCTGGGGTTCTTACCTGTGGCGCCCAGTAGCCGCGGGGGAGGTGGCGGAGGTGGCGGCGGGGGCAGGGGAGGGTATCTTCGACAGTGGCACGCCAGCTGGCACTGTTGGCTAACTTTCTCTGCCGCGGTCTGCGAGCATGACCTCTGGAGTTCTCCCTTTTTTTTTTTTTTGTGGAATGAAGGAAGCACATGAAAAAAAAAAAAAAAAAAAACGACTTTAGAGGCTGTCCTCGTGCACAGCACATCACTTCTCCACCGGCGTTGCGACTGCAGCACATCTCCAGCTGCATATCCCCCATGTAAGAAGCCACCCACCCACCAACCGACAGAGTGGGCAGCAGGGCCCGCCGGAGGAGTGTGCGAGTGGGTGGACTTGCAAACTCAAGCGGATCACATTACACGTGAACCCTGCTATAACGCTGCGTGTGTGCGTGAGCAACAGCTCATCTGTAGGCAGCAGCGTGGGGGGGGCACAGGTTACGCTACTCAGCGCTAGCATATGCCTGCTGCGTGGATCCTGCTGGGATAACCCAATCGTGTTGGGAAAACAAGCAGTGCGTGTCTAGTTTTGTCTCTATTTATGTACATGAATGTGTGCCACAAGCACCGTGCTAACGCTAACGTGCAGCCTACACTGTATAACAACAACCAATGCCAATGCAGCTTTTGTACTGTGAATGTATGCATTTAACAATATGCATATTACTGTCTTTTTTTAACAATATATTTATTTTAGTGCTTGCAGTGGCGTTTAACTGTATTGAATCATACAGAAAAAGGGGGGGGTGTCTTCCTCATTTTGCAAGCACTGCAGCTGAAGCGTTGAAAAAATATAATAATGCTTACTTTTGGAAAAAAATGATATGATCATACTAATATAATATAACAGGATTGGAATCAGTTCCTATTATTTTAGCTACACAAAGAGACTCAATACTGGAGTTGTTGATTTTAGAACTGAATAAAAATGCTGTGTTTTGACAGTTTATTATTATTATGGTACAACCCTATTGATTGTACTGTACTGGTATAGTAGTATACAGCTTATTCTGTATACTTTGTATTTTTCATTCTTTTTTTTAATAGATGTGTCTGCACCTACTATACCAAAACAAGTTCCTAGTATGTGTTTGATCATACCTGGCAATAAACCTTTTCTGATTCTGATTCTGATTCTGATTCGGTATACCTAATATTTTGGCAACCCTGATTTAAGGTGATTAAGGGTGTGATATGTTTAAGTGTAATGAGGCTGTACACAGTTTTGGAAATAATGGTATGATCATACTATTTTAAAACTAAATAAAAATGCTGTGTTTTGACAGTTTATTATGATGGTACAACCCTACTGATTGTACTGTACTGGTGTACCTAATGTTTTGGCTACCCTGATTTGCTATAGGAGCGACAACAAGATAGAAAAATGCTCCATTTGGGCCATTCTGGAGAGATATTAAGAAGGTGATATGTTTAAGTGTAGTGAGGCTGCACACATTTTTGGAAATATTGATATGATCATACTAATATAATATATCAGGATTGGGTTCATATTCAGTTCCTATTATTTTAGCTACCCAAAGAGACTCAATACTGGAGCTGTTGATTTTAGAATTAAATAAAAATGCTGTGTTTTGACAGTTTATTATTATGGTACAACCCTATTGATTGTACTGTACTGGTGTACCTAATGTTTTGGCTACTCTGATTTGCTATAGGAGAGACAACAAGATAGAAAAATGCTCCATTTGGGCCATTCTGGGGCGATATTAAGAAGGTAATATTTTGGCAACCCTGATTCAAGGTGATTAAGGGTGTGATATGTTTAAGTGTAGTGAGGCTGTACACAGTTTTGGAAATAATGATAAGATCATACTAATATAATATAACAGGATTGGGTTCATATTCAGTTCCTATTATTTTAGCTACCCAAAGATACTCAACACTGGAGCTGTTGATTTTAGTAATAAATACAAATGCTGTGTTTTGACCCTACAACCCTACTGAGTGTACTGTACTGGTGTACCTAATATTTTGGCTCCCCTGATTTGCTATAGTAGAGACAAGGCTGTACACAGTTTTGGAAATATTGATATGATCATACTAATATAATATAACAGGATTGGGGTGTGTACTGAATCAGTTCCTATTATTTTAGCTAGAGACTCAATACTGGAGCTGTTGGTTTTTTAACAAAATGTTGTGTTTTGACAGTTTATTATTATGGTAGAATCCTACTGATTGTACTGTACTGGTGTACCTAATATTTTGGCTACCCTGATTTGCTATATTGGCTCCATTTGGGCCATTCTGGAGAGATATTAAGAAGGTGATATGTTTAAGTGTAGTAAGGCTGTACACAGTTTTGGAAATATTGATATGTAGTTGTGATAGCAGTGACAATTAGGAAGTAGTAAGACTAAGTAAGTGTGATTATTTAATTTGAGGTATTTTGAAGAATATTTTTCTTTTTTTCTCTCACATACTTTTATTTTTCCATCTGACTGAAAGAACAGTATAACAGTGGTGTTTTTATATCCATGTTAGCTTGTGATGACTGGTGTGGTGACTGTTTAGTTGAAGTGGTTTCTTTCTTTTTTTTGTACTGGACTATATACGTACGATATGATGACTGGTTGCTCTTGGCACGGAGTTGGGTGCCTCAAGCTGGGTGAGGGTGGTTTTTATTCTGTGTAGACAAGGAATAATATATTTTTTGCTGGGATTAGGTTGGAATCTAGGCGGTTTGGGGGGGTGGGACTATATATAAGTCTTGACTTCTTCCCACTCCCTTTCGAACATGCATATGTTTATATATACATAAGTATTTTTATTTGTATTGATTTTTGTAGGTTTGTTGTGCTTTGGGTGTTTTTTCATGTTGGAAATAAAGAAGAAAAAATATATAATACATAAATAAATGTCAAAACTGTCAAAGTTTTTGATATGTACATGCTTATTATTGGGTTTAGGTGTTCCTAATGTTTTGTCAAAATATGCTTGCATTGCATTAGAAGCCACAATAATAAAGCTGGTGGTTATTATTATACTATTACTATTACATTAAACGTGATGTGCATTTTTTTAAAGTGCTTCCGCTGTAGTTGCCCCGAGTAAATAAAGAACCAAAAAGTAAGCTTAATCTTACCTGGCATGAGAGTAAAAAGAGCGAGAGAAGGCAATGAGCGAAGAGAAAAGGCCACCAACTTAAAGTGAATGGCATCAGATCTTGGAGCAGCATTCCCATTCGCGCTCTTCTCGGTGATCCAAGCTGGCTGCGTGTCCGACAAATGGATGTAGCATTCATACAGGCGTCAAAAAGGCTTTCCGGGGGAGACACACAAGCTTCCTCCACCGCTGGGGGCTCCAATTCCACAATTCGGCGGGCGGATGGAATAGTTTACGCCACAATAAGCATTCCTTCTTGTATCGTTGTCGATCGCATAGGACGACAAGGCGAGCCGGTGGGATGAGCGGGCCAATTCCCAAAATAAAGCCACATCTCTAAAGTTGCTCTCTCTCTCTTTTTTTTCTTCTTCTTCTTTCTTTTCGGATCGTGTTTTTTTTAATGCCTTACATGATCCCTCTTCGGCTGCCTTTGCAGGACTGCAAATGGGCCACTCAAGCCATGGAAGTTGAAGAGAGCGGATAGAGCGAGGGAGAGAGGGAGAGGAAAAAGAGAGGGAGATGCTGCAGGATTCCTCCTAGAACTTATCAAGCGCGTACAGGGGCAGATCTTCTTCTTCGTCCTCCTTTAAAAGACATCATCTCAATCCTGGTGTGAGATGCCCTCCACCAAAAGTCACCAACCAATCAAGAGGGAGCTTGTTATCTTGTTTGTTTTTTTTTCCAGTCCATAAGGATGACGAAAGCCAATTAAAGTCAAGTAGAGAGAGAGAGAGAGAGAGAGCCTGATGCTGATGCTGCTTACAACACTCCAATGTCCCAAAGCATGCTGGGATAAACAGCACTGATGTAACCTGGCATTCAGCTGAAAGACACTTATAAGATATTTATAAGAGATTTATTTTTCAAAAGCCCCCGCAGCTTATTTTCGGACAGAAGGCGGAGGATAATGCTGTTGCATGGGTTCGAAAAGCATGTGGACAAAAGTCTTTGGACAGGACTTAGGTCGCGTTAGGTGACTAACTCGGACATTTTGAGCTTCTAATTTAATAATTTAATAATTACATTTGGTAATTATTAAATGTTGATATGGTATGGGTTGTTTGTTTCTGACGAAGAAGCTGCGTTCAAGAACATCACGTTTATATTTGTCACTGTTCAACTTGTACGAGTAGAACTTATTTAAAGGGAAAGTGCACTTTGGGGGATTTTCATTTTCATGTGAGACATGAACACGTTTCTATGTTTTTTAAAGATACAAAAACGGAAAAAAGTTGTCTTAAAAGTATCCAAAAAGCGTCATTATTAGTATTATTATATTGTTACATTACACACTAGCTAGCTAGCTACTAGCCGGCTAGCAACTAGCTTCACCACAGACTCGCCCTAGCATAACGGCGTCGAGCTCACAACGCCTCAGACACCACCAAAAGGTAAGAACACGTATTCGAGATGCTGTGTTTTTATGTTTATTGTTTTTATTTCTGACTTTGGAAAACGTAGTTATGTGAAATCAACGTGTATAGCATGGAAGCTAACTGTTGAGAAACCAGTATATGTGTATCCCATTACGTGCTACTAGCGAGGTGTCGCTTTTGAACTGTTTTTATCTTTGAAAAGCACAGAAAAGAAAAACTTCATGATGGCAAAATTCCCCCTAAAATGCAATTTTCCTTAATCCTTCTGAGATTTTGACATTACTTTTAAGAAAAGTATAATGAAAAAATATGAAAAACCTACAAACATAGCAGCTTATTTTCGGACAGAAGACGAGGATATGCTGTTGCATGGGTCGAAGTATGTGGACAAAAGTCTTGAGGATTAGGTGACTAACTCTGACATTTTGGACAATTCTGTGCTTCTAATTTAATAATTTAATAATTACATTTGGTGTGGAACTGATTGACATGGTATGGGTTATGGGTTTCTGACGAAGAAGCTGCATTCAAGAACATCACGGTTTAACTTGTACGAGTAGAACTTATTTAAAGGGAAAGTGCACTTTTGGGGGATTTACATTTTCATGCGAGACATGAACACGTTTCTATGTTTTTTTAAAGATATAAAACCAAAAAAAGTTGTCTGAAAAAGTATCAAAAGAGTAGTATTATTGTATTGTTACATTACTGACGTATTGACACTTAGCCAGAACACACCTGCTAGCTAGCTACTAGCCAACTAGCAACTAGCTTCACCACAGACTCGCCCTAGCATAACGGCGTCGAGCTCACAACGCCTCGGACACCACCAAAAGGTAAGAAAACGTATTCGAGATGCTAAGTTTTTATGTTTATTGTTTTTATTTCTGACGTTGGAAAACGTTGTTATGAGAAATCAACGTGTATAGCATGGAAGCTAGCTGTTTAGAATGGCTGAAAAACGAAAACGACATGTCATCAATGTACCTGTCACTACATGGTCACAGCGTGTATATTAAACCATAAATTATGTTTTAATAGGCAGTATATGTGTATCCCATTACGTGCACTAGCACTATATTGAGTTAATTTTCCTTTATTGTGTGATTAATTAATTAATTTATTATTGTGCTCACTGCATAGTTTTTTTCTGAACAAGAAATCTTGCAAGATCTTGTGACACCCCAACTAATTAAACTAATGCAATAATACCTTTTTTTTTTTTTTTTTACTTTTTTGGCTCCTGGAACACCAGTATCCTCACAGAAGACGGTTTATTTGAGGGCATCTAACAGAGCTGGGAACCTCATTTCGCTGCACGGTACACTGAAGTGAGGCACTTCTTCCTGTCAATATGAGGTATCCCAATACTTTTTCCATCCTTGGATTCATCGGGGCTTATTGCATAATCAGGCCGGTGGTCTTCCCAAGGCGCAGTTATGAAATGATCCCACAGCCCACAGCCATGTAGTGTACGTGACATTCACAGTTAACTGGCAGTGAGAATCAAACCTTGGTGCTGGAGCTATTGTAGCGCTGTCACTAGAACACAAGAGCTGCTGTGTTCCCCCTTGCTACATTTGTTTCTTCAGTCCGTTGCTTTTTATTGCACAGTATATTGAATTTAATTGTTAAAGGGGACATATTATGCTAATTTCCATCCCTTTGTATTGAGTTTTGGACTCCTATAGAGCAGGGTAACCCGCGTAGAAAGCTTTCTAGATCTTCCAGAATCTGCAACTATTCCAGTTGTATTTCCTTGGATTTCCAGGCACGCCCGCTCTACTGTGATTGGTCCCACTCAGCCTGTACAGCTAACAGCTTGAACCCAGGCACGCCCATATAAGTAAGTGACCGGCTCCATCCAGCCTGTGACTTGTCACAAAGCTCACTGTGATGTCACAGAGAGCCATTGTAAGAAAAAACTCTCTTAATCCGAGAGTTCCCAAACGTCTTTCAGGGATTGCTTCAAAATGCGCAAACTTTCGGCATGATTTAACAGGAGAATAGAACATTCTAACAAGATTTATAGGTCATAAAAGTGGAAAAATATAACAGGTCCCTTTGGAATGTACTTTTAACATTCATACAGAAGAACAGCAGTGGGCTGTTGTGGTTCAATTGACCAGGGTTCAATTCCACCCTCTGCCATCTCTGTGTGGAGTTTGCATGTTCTCCCCGTGCATGCGTGGCTTTTCTCCGGGTACTCCGGTTTCCTCCCACATTCCAAAAACATGCTAGGTTAATTAGCGACTCCAAATAGGTATGGGTCCATAGTCCATAGGTAGTAATAGGTCCATAGGTATGAATGTGAGTGTGAATGGTTGTTTGTCTATATGTGCCCTGTGATTGGCTGGCCACCAGTCCAGGGTGTGCGCCGCCTCTCACCCAAAGACAGCTAGGATAGGCTCCAGCACTTCCGCGACCCTCGTGAGGAAAAAGCGGTAGAAAATGAATGAATGAATGAATGTTAGTTAGCTGGGCTGCACGGCGGTCAAGTGGTTAGCCTCAGACCTTCAGACCTCACAGCTAGGAGACCAGGGTTCAATTACACCCTCGGCCATCTCTGTGTGGAGTTTGTATGTTCTCCCCGTGCACACGTGGGTTTTCTCTGGGTATTCCGGTTTCCTCCCACATTCCAAAAACATGCTAGGTTAATTAGCGACTCCAAATTGTCCATAGGTATGAATGTGAGTGTGAATGGTTGTTTGTCTATATGTGCCCTGTGATTGGCCGGCGACCAGTCCAGGGTGTACCCCGCCTCTCGCCCGAAGACAGCTGGGATAGGCTCCAGCACCCGCCGCGACCCTCGTGAGGAAAAAGCGGTAGAAAATGAATGAATGTTAGTTAGCTGGGCTGCACGGCGACCGAGTGGTTAGCCTCAGACCTTCAGACCTCACAGCTAGGAGACCAGGGTTCAATTCCACCCTCGGCCATCTCTGTGTGAAGTTTGCATGTTCTCCCCGTGCATACGTGGGTTTTCTCCAGGTATTCCGGTTTCCTCCCACATTCCAAAAACATGCTAGGTTAATTAACGACTCCAAATTGTCCATAGGTATGAATGTGAGTGTGAATGGTTGTTTGTCTATATGTGCCCTGTGTGCCCAACTAGTCCAGGGTGTACCCCGCCTCAGCTGGGATAGGCTCCAGCATACCCCCCCAACCCCCGCCACTGTGTTTGAACAGTAAAGATGTTCTTTTTGCTGCATTTTCTCCATCTATTCCTACTTAATCTTAAAATATCTTGAGGTTCTGAACCTGACCTGCCCAAAAAAAAGGAGCCAGCTTTAAAGAAATTGAGGTTGGATTATTCCCTACTTATGTCACTTTTAATAAAGCAAGTAGATAATTGCAAGGTGCAGGCTCCTCTCAATGGGGAAGTGCAGTAAACGTTAAGAAAACAGTGAACAGATTGCACGGGTTCATTTGCGGCTATTGCTTGTGGCATCAATAAAAGGAGGCCGGCTCTGCGACTTGCTTTGTTAAGCAATAAAGATGCAAGTCTGATAAGTTTACATATTAAACCCGTACACACGAGCAATCTGTTACCAGACTTTCTGAAGTACAGAATTGGATATGTGCAAACCGTCGACCCAGCGGTTCCACTCGTCCATCCTCTCCTTCAGTCTGTCCTAATATCGATTATCTGACAAGAAGAAAAGCACTCCATCCTTCCTGTTCCTTCCTCCCCTCTAATCTAACAAGCAGCCTCAGCATATACATCACTGGCCTTTTTAAAAGTCACATGAGGAAACCCGCCTTATTAAATTGCTTTGGTATGCACTGTTGCAGGTTCGACCTCCCATCGTCTTGCACGCACCTATGCCAAAAAGATCATTTGAAACTCAGCCAATCAATAAATGTCAGTGTTAAAGAGCAAAATAAGGGGTGGTTCTTAGAGGTGAGAGTGGAAGAAGAGTGCCATCTAGTGTCACAAAGGGCACATGACTCCTAAATCCTGCAGAATTGGGTTTGATGCCTACCTTACAGTTATCCCAGCTGTCTTCGGGCGACAGGCGGGGTACACCCTGGACTGGTGGCCAGCCAATCACAGGGCACATATAGACAAACAACCATTCACACTCACATTCATACCTATGGACAATTTGGAGTCGCTAATTAACCTAGCATGTTTTTGGAATGTGGGAGGAAACCGGAGTACCCGGAAAAAAAACCCACGCATGCACAGGGGGAACATGCAAACTCCACACAGACATGGCCGAGGGTGGGATTGAACCCTGGTCTCCTAGCTGTGAGGTCTGAAGGTCTGAGGCTAACCACTCGACCACCGTGCAGCCCGGCTAACTAACATTCATTAATTCATTCATTTTCTACCGCTTTTTCCTCACGAGGGTCGCGGGGGTGCTGGAGCCTATCCCAGCTGTCCCAGCTTTGGGCAAGAGGTGGATTAACACCCTGGACTGGTCTGCAGCCAATCACAGGGCACATATAGACAAACAACCATTCACACTCACATTCATACCTATGGACAATTTGGAGTCGCTAATTAACCTAGCATGTTTTTTTTTGGCATGTGGGTGGAAACCGGAGTGCCCGGAGAAAACCCACTCATGCACGGGGAGAACATGCAAACTCCACACAGAGTTGGCCGAGGGTGGAAGTGAACCCTGGTCTCCTAGCTGTGAGGTCTAACCACTCGACCACCGTGCAGCCCGGCTAACTAACATTCATTCATTCATTTTCTACAGCTTTTCCACATGAGGGTCGCGGGGGGGGCTGGAGCCTATCCCAGCTGTCTTGGGGCCAGCCAATCACAGGGCACATATAGAAAAACAACCATTCACACTCACATTCATACCTATGGACAATTTGGAGTCGCTAATTAACCTAGCATGTTTTTTTTTTTTGGAATGTGGGAGGAAACCGGAGTACCGGGAGAAAACCCACGCAGAGATGGCCGAGGGTGGGATTGAACTCGGGTCTCCTAGCTGTGAAGTCTGCACGCTAACCACTCGTCCGCCATGCAGCCCCAAAACTTAAGTGAAATACAAAAAAGTACAAAAATGTTTCAAACTGAAAATATGTGCTCTTGTTTAATATAATTGTTTCCCAGTCATCCTATCTCTAATATGTCTAATTTGATGGAATTTTCCCAAAAGATAAAGCTGTTCTCCTTATCAGTCCCTAGCCTTAATGTCCCCAAAGAAGCTCATATCATGTAATGTTTTACCAATTTCCCTTTTCTCTGTTTTTACCGCTATCTGGGCTACTTACTTCTTGTGCTGCAAAACACATGATTTGCTCCCAGGGGAATCAATAAAGTGTATTTTTAGGCAAAGAAGATGCAGTGACTAAGAAAAGCGTCTCACATCAATGGATGCCGGAAGATAAGCAGAGATGGTCTTAATCCTAAACAGCATCTGACCTTTACCGCAATATATATTTTAGCAACTTAATCGAAATGTATTTTAATACAGTAAACCTCGGATATATCGGATTCAATTGTTCCCACTGGTTTTGTCCGATATAAGCGAAATAAATAATAAATAAGCGTATACCGGAAAATGTCCGTTTTACGCATATATCGGATTTATATGCGTAAATCGGATTTTATCCGTTATAAAAAGGCACTTCCTTGACTATGTTTCCAATGTACCTGGACGCGCAGGCAACGCTGCAAACGCTGCAAATGACGTCGTATAGCGGCCTGTCACGATTCGGCGAATCGGAGCGCCACGATGCGGCCATCCGATATATGCGAGGGAAATTTAATGGAAATGCATTGGAACGGGACTGGAGATTTTGTCCGAAATAGGCAAAATCCGTTATAAAAAATCCGATATATGCAATGAATTTTTATTGGAAATGCATTACAGAAAAATCGGTTCTTTTTTATCTGTCCGTTGTGAGCGAATTTCCGATATATCCGAGTCCGATATATCCGAGGTTTACTGTAGCAGTATATTTTCAGATACAATTACACCAAAAGTCTGCGACTACATGAGTGCTACCAACATTAGGAAGCTGCGGTTCATTGAAGAAATATATCCATCGCCTTTTCAACGAGATCTAGTAGTTAAACTTAAAACCACCTGTCCTCGTCGCACATATCCACTTAGATTTATAGACGCCATTCCACTTCCTCTCCTCTCATTCTTGTCACTTCAAAAGCTTAAGAGTCCGGTGACGGGCCCGTGGAGAGAGAGAGAGAGGGAAGGACAAGGAAGGGGGGGGGGGTCCTATTGTTCATCGGACCCTTTCACAGAAGCTGAAGAAGAAGCGAGAGAAGAACAATGGCGTCCCATTGCCTCAACTCACATAAAGAAGGTTGTGTGGCCTAAAAAGAAATAGACCAGTCAGAGGACATGTATAGACCTGGAGGACTGACTCCACTTCGTACCAAACACTTGCAGAGAGGAGCAATCAATCATGGTGTCAAGTCAAGTATTGGCTTCTCCTTTTGGGAGTTGCTGGGTCATCATGTATGATATCCATGTATGATATCCATGTATGATATCCATGTATGATATCCCAAGTGATATCACTTTAAAACTTGGCAGATTCTTGGCTTAAAAACACAAGCACAAGAATCTGTGACCATAGTTTTTGCAGTGCAGGGAATCTGTTTCCTTGCAGGGGGTGCTGGAGCCTATCCCAGCTGTCTTGGTTAGCGCACAGACCTCACAGCTAAGGAGACCAGGGGTTCAATTCAGTTCAACTCGGCCATCTCTGTGTGGGTTTTCTTTCTCCGGGTACTCCGGTTTCCTCCCATATTCCAAAAAAAAACATGCTAGGTTAATTAGCGACTCCAAATTGTCCATAGGTATGAATGTGAGTGTGAATGGTTGTTTGTCTATATGTGCCCTGTGATTGGCTGGTGACCAGTCCAAGGGTGTACCCCGCCTCTCGCCCGAAGACAGCTAGGATAGGCTCCAGCACTCCCTGTGACCCTCGTGAGGAAAAAGCGGTAGAAAATGAATCAATGTTAGTTAGCCGGGCTGCACGGCAGTCGAGTGGTTAGCCTCAAACCTTCAGACCTCATAGCTAGGAGACCAGGGTTCAATTCCACCCTCGGCCATCTCTGTGTGGAGTTTGCATGTTCTTCCTGTCCGGGTACTCCGGTTTCCTCCCACATTCCAAAAAAAAACATGCTAGGTTAATTAGCGACTACAAATTGTCCATAGGTATGAATGTGAGTGTGAATGGTTGTTTGTCTATATGTGCCCTGTGATTGGCTGGTGACCAGTCCAAGGGTGTACCCCGCCTCTCACCCGAAGACAGCTGGGATAGGCTCCAGCACCCCCGTGAGGAAAAAGCGGTAGAAAATGAATGAATGAATGAATGTTAGTTAGCCGGGCTGCACGGCGGTCGAGTGGTTAGCCTCAGACCTTCAGACCTCACAGCTAGGAGACCAGGGTTCAATTCCACCCTTGGCCATCTCTGTGTGGAGTTTGCATGTTCTCCCCGTGCATGTGGGTTTCTCTCCGGGTACTCCGGTTTCCTCCCACATTCCAAAAACATGCTAGGTTAATTAGCAACTCCAAATTGTCCATAGGTATGAATGTGAGTGTGAATGGTTGTTTGTCTATATGTGCCTCGTGATTGGCATATGGCAAATACCTTCAGCAGTATATCCTTAAACATATCAGGACTCCCTGTCATATAGAGGATCTTTGACTTAAAATACGAAGGTGTCCACACCCCAAAGTCAGCCTACCACGTTTTTGGGGGTGTTCTCTCCAAACTCCCCCGATTGATTCACCGATCGCTCAAGAGGTGCGTCGCAAGACATTTATCCCATGACGCAAAATTGAGTGTCCACTAGAAGAACAATACAACCCTGAGGTGCTCCACGCATACACACAAACCTTCCCTCCTCAGCCCCCCTACCCCCCCCCACACACTTCAATGAGGGGGATGAAGCCCAATTAGCATTTCACAAGTAGCTCTTTCCTCCTCTATTGCCACCTTCCCCGCAGAGTCCAATGCTTTTCTCCTCTTGTCCTGTGTTGGGCCTTGTTGTTGCCGTTGGCAGGGTGACAGTATTCGAGTGTGCAAACTTGTGCTATTGTCCGCCGGGCCAGAGGGAGCCATGGAGACTCCATAATATGACACAGGAAAATGTTTGCTGATGGCAATTCTATGGGCTTTGTCCCCTTACTCTTTCTCCTTCATGACGACTCGATTTAAGTCTCTAAATGTTTGACTACAAATGCAGGAGTGCTATCCAGGCTCCTTTTTGCCTTTGTCCCGCCGGGTTTGAATGAGTAATTCAGCCTTTGTGCGGCTCGATTGAGGGGGCAAACAGAAAGACAAGATTCTTCAGCGTTCAAGCCCCCTTTCCATGGTTATGCACTCTTTAGATCACACCCCCCCCCCTTCTTATCCCTTCTTCTCATCTTGCTATAGCTAACATCACTCTCTGAGAAGTAAACGTAACTTTATTTAAAAGCATACATATTTAGTGTAATACCCATACCTGGTAGTCCGCACTGTGTTTTTTTTTTTTTTTTTTTTACAAATCTATAACAAATACTCTGAATGATTAAAAAAAAAAAAGGCATCAAGTAAATGCCGTTTTTTCCTCTTCACATCTCCATGACAACAATTTGCAATGGGGAAGAATTCGATAGCAGGGCGCTCGCAGGCTGATTGGGGTCCATTGTGAGGGGCCTGAGGTCGCTGATTGGTTCAAGGGAAGCGCCACAACTACAAGGAGTTTATATTCATTCAGCTTGCTCAAGTACCCCCAAATGCAGGCTGGAGACCGCTACAGAGGAGCACCCCAACACCACCGGTGAGTCGCATTTTGTCGTATAGCTAATATATACATAATCAGTCATTAGGATTCATTTTTTTGGGAATTATATAGTTATGTTAATATAATATTAGAGGGTTTTCCCAACGGTGACGCAGTGAGCCTCATGTGATAGTATAGTACATCTTGCCCCCCCCCCTTTAGTCCCCGAAAATCTGATTTTCTGTAGCGTTTTTGCAGGAATTATATCGTTATGTTAATAGAATATTAGAGGGTTTCCCCAATGGTGACACAGTGAACCTCATGTGATAGTATAGTACAGGGGTCTCAAACTCAATTTACCTGGGGGCCACTGGAGCTAGGGTCTGGGCGAGGCTGGGCCGCATCAGGTTTTCCAAAAAAAAAACGCATTTATTAAAAACAGAAAAATTAATAAACTTTGCCGATTTTCTACAAGAAAAGCTCTGATAAAACATTCCACTGTTCTCAAATATTTTAATTTTAATTTTTCTACACAAAATAAGATGAAAAATAAATAAACAAATCAAGAATAAAGAAAATCAATCAGTAATAAATAAATAAATATAATAATAATAATAAAACGGCAAATAATAAAAACTTAAGAAACCACATATAGTTGGTGGGTAGACAAATTATTTTTTTCAGATTAAAATGAACAAAGCATTATTAGAGCCCTGTAGACATGACAAAACACGACTATAGTCACATTTATACTCTTTTTATTTACAACATATTGCGCAACTGCAGGGTCTTGAGACACATGCTAACTCGCAAACTAGAGCGCTAGCGACTTAAACGGTAGCCTTCAAGTTATTTCCTTTAAACTTAAATAGCCAAAAACTTACCACTTCCACACGTATAGGGAGGATAACTATTAAGAGTTATTTAACCTTTAACATGAACATTAATCAAACGTAATAATTTTTTCTGGGTACATGATACCATACAGCATCCATATCAAACTTGCGCGGGCCGCACTAACATTAAACTTTCATATCAAGGCGGGGGCCTCAAACTAGTGTCCTGCGGGCCACATTTGGCCGCGTGTTTGAGACCCCTGGTATAGTACATCTGGGCCCCCCTTTACTCCCTGAAAACCTGATTTTCTGGAGCATTTTCTGCTCAGACTTCTAGATTTCGGTTACTGTCACCAAAGCCTAAAAATCAATTCATTTGCCATAACAGAAGTCAACTTTTTTTTCTTTATTTTTGTCAAGCTGCAAGTCAAATAAATAATAATTTCACTTTCCCTACCTGCAGGTTTTGATGATGGACTACAATTTTTAAAACATGGATTGACGATTCATCGCGGAAACAGAAGTATCGGATAAAAATGGCAAATGCAGACAACGAAGTGAGAACGTTGCTCAATTTTGTGAACCTCGCATCGAGCGACATCAAGGCGGCTTTGGATAAGTCGGCTCCGTGCAGACGCTCGGTGGACCACAGGAAGTACCTACAGAAACAGCTCAAGCGCTTCTCTCAGAAATACTCCCGTGTGCCGAGATGTCACCCGCTCCGATCTGCGCAGTGCGCCAAACCCACGAGCGCCGCCGGTTTACAAGTTCCAGAAAAGGACGCGGGTGCGAGTGCAGACAATGTGTGCGGTTCTGTGGAGCAGGTCCCAATGAGGAAACGCCAACTTCCGGCCTCTTTCTGGGAAGAACCCAAAATAACCAAGCGGGATCACTCCCAGTCCGGACTTAGAATGAATCACCCAGCATCCACAGACACCAGAGATCTCAGAAAAGGTCATGATGAGGACGCAAAGATCTCCAAAGAGGCTCTGAAACTGGAACGTATCTCTCATCGCGGGTTCAACGTGTGTGCTTGCTGCCCTTTCCAAGTCCACCACCACCACCATCACCACCACCACCAGCAGGTCATCCAGGGTCACATCATGGTGCCGCATCCCGCTATAGGACTGTGGTGTAAAACGGAACCTGAGAGACCGGAGCAGAAGATTCATACGCACGTTGTCGTCAAACCCATACCCACCAAGCCCGCTATCCCGTCGCCGATCTTCAGCGTCTTTGGCTTCATTTAAACACAAATACGACTAATTCTTGTCATCTCAGCAATCAATAATGAGACACTTCCTCAAGCACTTAATGGAATACTATTTTTGGCTCACTTCTAGAGGACTAAAATGCACTTCTTCATGTTCTTGTTTCTCTGATCCCGCACAGTAAGTTGACAGGTTTCTACTTTTAGGCTCCTCTTTGTCGCAGTAATGTTTGATACACATGCTTTCATTTCTTAAATAAACGATTCCCACAAGAAGTCCCGTGGGTTTAAGTTAATTTTTATCGAGGTTTTTCCTATGAAATGAAAGTTGAAAAAAACAAAACAAAAGAGAAAGTCACATCATAAGAGTTTATAAATAGATAGAATGCTTTACAGATATATTAGACATGATTAAAAATAGGACACAGACAAATATAAAATGTACTTCATGGAGGTCATCTTATCAGTCCATCCCGGTGAGGTATCTTATCAGTCTTCCTGGTAGAGGTAAGCTTGTGAGGGATCTCAGTCTACGTGGGCCCACTTGGGTGCGAATACTTAATCTGCAAAGGTGCCGCAGTGAACGAGGTGACACTAAGGAGAGACATAAAAATAAAAAAAAAACATGCAGAAATATGAACAAAGTGGAAAGAAATTTACCCAGCAACCACTTTATTAACACAAAACCTGTATCACGTATGAAACCCTTGTAAAGATAATTACATTCTGTACAAAGCAAACCTCCACCAAGGTTAATAATTCCTCATATTTCACACTTAAGTACACTTAAGTAACAGCTCCATCTGCTGGATCATGAAGGTCACTGCACCACTTAGCCCCAGTGCTCATTCATTCATTCATTTTCTACCGCTTATCCTCACGGAGCTTATCCCAGCTCTCTTCAGGCAAGAAGTGGGATACACTCTGGACTGGTGGCCAGCCAATCACAGGGCACATATAGACAAACAACCATTCACACTCACATTCATACCTATGGACAATTTGGAGTCGCTAATTAACCTAGCATGTTTTTTTGGGGGGAATGTGGGAGGAAACCGGAGTACCCGGAGAAAACCCACGCATGCACGCGGAGAACATGCAAACTCCACACAGAGATGGATGAGGGTGGAATTGAACTCAGGTCTCCTAGCTGTGAGTCCTGCGCACTAACCACTCGACCGCCGTACAGCCTGTTTCATCCCTTATTATTCATTCATTCATTTTCTAACGCTTATCCTCACTAAGGTTTCGGGTATGCTGGAGCCTATTCCATTTCTCTTGGGGCGAGAGGCGGGGTACACCCTGGACTGGTGGCCAGCCAATCACAGGGCACATATAGACAAACAACCATTCACACTCACATTCATACCTATGGACAATTTGGAGTCGCTAATTAACCTAGCATGTTTTTTTTTTGGAATGTGGGAGGAAACCGGAGTACCCGGAGAAAACCCACACATGCACGCGGAGAACATGCAAACTCCACACAGAGATGGATGAGGGTGGAATTGAACTCAGGTCTCCTAGCTGTGAGGCCTGCGCACTAACCACTCCGCCGCCGTGCCGCCCTATTAACAATTTATAGTACAGAAAGAAAAAAAAATCAGCAAATATGTGAAGGAGGAAATGTCAAACCCCAACTAGGCAGTAATGTATTATTAATAGGGATGTCCGATAATTATCGGTATGAACATTAATCGGCCCGATATCAGCATACAAATCTGATATTGGTCAATTTCGGTATCAGGAGTAGGAAGAAGCAAAGCTTATTAAATCCTACCCCTCCATCTGGTACTTTTACAATCAGTAAATGTTACATTTGTTCACTTCCTGCTTTCCTAATATAATTTAGTTTTTTTTTATTTTATTTTTTTAATTTAATTTAAAAAATATTTTCATTCATTCATTCATTTTCTACCGCTATTTTTGTTTTACATCTTTATAAAAAAAAAATAATGTTTTTTTTTCCATTTGAACATGCATCAGATTACAATTGAATGCATCACATAATCAGTTCACAGTTCCACATGTCCAAAAGGAGTAGGAAGAAGCAAAGCTTATTAAATCCTACCCCTCCATCTGGTACTTTTACAATCAGTAACTGTTACATTTGTTCACTTCCTGTTTTCCTAATATAATTTAATTTTATTTAATTGTATTTTTGTAATTTTTTTTGTAATTTTTTAAATATTTTCTTTTTTTTAATGGTTTAATTTCATTTGAACATGCATCAGATTACATTTGAATGCATCACATAATCAGTTCACAGTTCCACATGTCCAAAAGGAGTAGGAAGAAGCAAAGCTTATTAAATCCTACCCCTCCATCTGGTACTTTTACAATCAGTAACTGTTACATTTGTTCACTTCCTGCTTTCCATAATACAGTTTAAGGTTTTTTTTATAATAATGCACCTCGTACCGAAGTACAAGGTGATATAACCAATATCAATATCTGATCAGTACGATGTAGTGCGGTTCCATAACAATGAACGTGTTGTTATGAATCGGAACGTACCAACTGTAGGAGAAACGGGCTTATTGTTCGTCTTACCTGACTTCCTGTTTACATCTCTCCATTCATGGTGGCTGTCCAGCAGTTGCGTGAGTTTGCTGCACAATCCAACATGAGCGACGTACTCCAGCAGCAAGTCTACGATCGGTCCGGCGAATTTTCTCATAAGCGATGTTGCAATCCATTCACAAAACTAAAAAAAAAAGAGGAACGAGATAAATAAAAATGAGAAGTTTCATACACTGAACGCATGTTCCAAATTATGTTGCTTCTTTTTGGCACCTGTGTGGTGGTTTGTTGTGGTGCGTCGGTGCAGCGTAAGTGAAGAGAACTACCGATAGTTCTCATATGAGATTGTTCCGGATGAGAACCCGGACCGTATGTGCACGTGAAGCAGGACACCGCATCGCATCCGTTATCCAGAAGGCACTTGAGTAGAGGCAGATTATCCATGCATAGCGCAACAACCGCGGGGAACGTTGTCGCCCAAGATGGCATCCTGACGTTGACGTCAGCGCCTCTCTGTAGCAAAAGCGTCACGGTCTCCATACTGCCGTCGTGCACGGCTTGCAGCAGAGGACTGATAGGGTCCAAGTCCAGTCTGGCGCCCGCGTTTAAGAGCAGCTCTACGGTTTCCGCGGAGCTGTTAGCGACCGCGAAGTAGAGCGCTGTCACGCGTCCGTCAGGGTAGAGCGTGGCGCGAGAGGGGCCCAGCGTGGCGTTGACATCCGCGCCCGCCTTGAGGAGCGCAGCTGCTGCTCGGGGTTGGTTGTGCTCCGCTGCCAGGTGCAGAGGACTGATCCAACTGTGGCGAATCCGGGTGCGGCTGGTCACGGGGACAAGCAGAGACACGATGCTGAAAAACAAAGGAACAGTGTTGGGTCAGTTGGCGGTGTTGACTGTTGCCGTCCGCTGGTTTGATTCCTTCTAAAGTCATTCAATCCCAGCACATTTAGACAATACTGACTGACCTTTCAAGGTACACAACATATTGTGTTCTATATGAATATGGAACATACCAAAATAAAAATGAGACTCTAAACCAGGGGTGGGCAAATATTTTGACTTGTGGGCCGCATTGAGTTAACTAAATTGTCCGGGGGACCAGAACATATATTTAACACACACACTATTTTATACTTATCATTTTCCTTGAATTATTTGTCTAATTTTATCTGTAAAAGCGTTATACTATCAGCTGTATGTTCTCATGTTTACAGTTTTAATTTATTTTTTTAAAATTAGTTTTGTAAATATATTATTGTCAGAAATATTAAAAACTATATTTTATTTTATTTTTACATTATTTCATGATCAATTTATTAATTTTGTTGGTTTGTATAAATACAAATATATTATTGTCAGAAATATTTAAAAATATATTTTATTTTTACGTTATTTCATTATAAATTTATTGATTTTGTTGGTTTGTATAAATATAAATATATTATTGTCAGAAATATTTAAAAATATATTTTATTTTATTTTTACATTATTTCATTATCAATGTATTGATTTTGTTGGTTTGTATAAATATAAATATATTATTGTCAGAAATATTTTAAAATATATTTTATTTTATTTTTACATTATTTCATTATCAATTTATTAATTTTGTTGGTTTGTATAAATATAAACATATTGTCAGAAATATAAAAAATATATATATTTTATTTTTACATTATTTCATTAGAAATTTATTGATTTTGTTGGTTTGTATAAATATAAATCTATTATTGTCAGAAATATTTTTTAAAATATTTTTATTTTCTTTTTACATTATTTCATGATCAATTTATTGATTTTGTTGGTTTGTATAAATATAAATATATTATTGTCAGAAATATTAAAAAAATAATTTTATTTTATTTATACATTATTTCATTAGAAATTTATTGATTTTGTTGGTTTATATAAATATAAATCTATTATTGTCAGAAATATTTAAAAATACATTTTATTTATTTTTACATTATTTCATTATCAATTTATTAATTTTGTTTGTTTGTATAAATATAAATATATTATTGTCAGAAATATTAAAAATATTTTTATTTTCTTTTTACATTACTTCATTTTGAATTTATTAATTTTGTTGTTTATATAAATATAAATCTATTATTGTCAGAAATATTTCAAAATAGTTTTATATTTTCTTTTTACATTATTTCATCAATTTATACATTTTGTTGGTTTATATAAATATCAATATATTTTTGTCATCATATTATTGCCGCTGGTGTATACCTAACATTTCAATTGAGTTGTAAAGTATATTCCCAATTACAATCACACATTAAAAACACATAGAAAGAGGGGGGTACTGTTGTGTCCCTGCTAACTTTTCCATATGATGATATATAATATATATCCAATTGTTTTCATCCACAATCCCACCTCTACAACAAAGAAATGAACCTACTCTTTGTGTCCATGTTGAGCTGCTACATGCAGAGCCAGCAATCCCGAGTCGGCGTGCTTATTCGCGTCTGCATTTTTGGACAACAACACTTCCACGATGTCCTTGTGGCCATTTTTGCTAGCCTCATGCAGTGCTGTGACGCCGTCGCATGTCTGCATGTTTACATCTGCGCCTGAACAAAAAGTGTACATACTATACAGTCACGCCAAGAACAAACATACCACGCATACCACAAATTGTTTACCTTTTCCGATGAGGTAATTGACCGCCTTTGAGCATCCTAGCTCAGCTGCTACGATGAGTGGCGTGATGCTGTAAGAGTTACAAGGGTTGACCGTGGCGCCGGCTTCGATGAGGATGTCACACATTGCGATGTTGCTCGTGGACACGGCCTCGTGGAGGGCTGTCCAACCCTGAGCACAGCGCTGGTTTACTGTAGCCCCGAAGGAGAGAAGGAGGGTCACCATGTCCACGTTGTCCAACCTGCAGGCTACACACACACAGTAGCACATTATTATGGGCACTGTGAATGACGGTTAGCGAAGCGTCGTGTTAGTCCACCATATAAAAATAGTTTTTCATGTTAGCGGCTACAATAATAATATCACTGTAGCTTTGTCAGTTATGTAAATGCATTTTTTTTTAAGTTTTTTGTGTCAAAATGTTAATTTCCCAATGACGTCCATTGTTAGCTAGCTCATATTAACTTATTTTCTTGTGCTAGAATGCACAGAAAGGGGAAAGAAATATGTCTTCCATTGTGAATGGAAGTTTTTTGTGTCAAAATAGGAATTTCCCAATGACGTCCATTGTTAGCTAGCTCATATTAGCTTATTTTCTCGTGCTAGAATGCACAGAAAGTGGAAAGAAATATGTCTTCTTGTATCACACAAGGATTGTGAATGGAAGTTTTTTGTGTCAAAATAGGAATTTCCCAATGACGTCCATTGTTAGCTAGCTCGTACTAACTTATTTTCTTGTGCTAGAATGCACAGAAAGGGGAAATAAATATGTCTTCATGTATCACACAAGGATTGTGAATAGAAGTTTTTTGTGTCAAAATAGGAATTTCCCAATGACGTCCATTGTTAGCTTGCTCGTACTAACTTATTTTCTTGTGCTAGAATGCACAGAAAGGGGAAATAAATATGTCTTCATGTATCACACAAGGATTGTGAATAGAAGTTTTTTGTGTCAAAATGTTAATTTCACAATAACGTCCATTGTTAGCTAGCTCATATTATTTTCTCGTGCTAGAATGCACAGAAAGTGGAAAGAAATATGTCTTCTTGTATCACACAAGGATTGTAAATAAAAGTTTTTTTGTGTCAAAATAGGAATCTCACAATGACGTCCATTGTTAGCTAACTCATATTAACTTATTTTCATATTAACTAATTTTCTCGTGCTAGAATGCACAGAAAGGGGAAAAAATATGTCTTCATGTATCACACAAGGATTGTGAATGGAATTTTTTGTGTCAAAATGGGAATTTCACAATGACGTCCGTTGTTAGCTAGCTCATATTAACTTATTTTTTCTTGCTAGAATGCACAGAAAGGGTAAAGAAATATGTCTTCCATTGTGAATGGAAGTTTTTTGTGTCAAAATAGAAATTTCCCAATGACGTCCATTGTTAGCTAGCTCATATTAACTCATTTTTTCATGCTAAAATGCACAGAAAGGGGAAAGAAATATGTCTTCTTGTATCACACAAGGATTGTGAATGGAAGTTTTTTGTATCAAAATAGGAATTTCCCAATGACGTCCGTTGTTAGCTAGCTCATATTAGCTTATTTTCTCATGCTAGAAATACGTCTTCATGTATCACACAAGGATTGTGAATGGAAGTTTTTTGTGTCAAAATAGGAATTTCCCAATGACGCCCATTGTTAGCTAGCTCATATTAGCTTATTTTCTTGTGCTAGAATGCACAGAAAAGGGAAAGAAATATGTCTTCTTGTATCACACAAGGATTATGAATGGAAGTTTTTTGTATCAAAATAGGAATTTCACAATGACATCCATTGTTAGCTAGCTCATATTAGCTTATTTTCTCATGCTAGAATGCACAGAAAAGGGAAAAATATGTCTTCTTGTATCACACAAGGATTGTGAATGGAAGTTTTTTGTGTCAAAATAGGAATTTCCCAATGACGTCCATTGTTAGCTAGCTCATATTAATGTTTCTTGCTAGAATGCACAGAAAGGGGAAAGAAATATGTCTTCTTGTATCACACAAGGATTGTGAATATAAGTTTTTTGTATCAAAATAGGAATTTCCCAATGACGTCCATTGTTAGCTAGCTCATATTAACTTATTTTCTCATGCTAGAATGCACAGAAAGTGGATCCTCATTGCTCGATGTAAACAAGTCATTGATCCACTCTACCTGTGTACAAAGGGGTTTCTTTATTCTTGCTGCTGATGTCAGGATCAGCTCCAGACTCCAGAAGACACTTCACACATGATAAATGTTCACCAGATACCGCGAGCAGCAAAGCCGTCTGTTCCTGCAAAGTACGCTTGTCTGCAGAACCTGGATGCGCTACACCAGGAAACATGACACAAACCGGTTTATGAAGTAAAAGTACTAAAGTATTAGCTGAAATGTGCTTGACGTGTGATATACCTTTAAGTAAGGTCCTCAGGCACTCAAGCTGCCCACTGAAGGCAGCATGATGCAGGGGGATCCAGCCGTCTGTGTTCTCCCTCATCAGCCTCTGAGGAGAAGATGTAACGAGCTCATTAACAGCCTCCACATCACCTCCTCGGATGACGAGTACCACTGGGTCGACATCCCTGAAAAGAATGGAAAAGAACCAACTTAAATGATTTACATGAAAGAAACAGAACAAAAGAGCAAAAGAACAAACATTGAGTACACTCCCCTGTCGAAATGATCCTTCATCATTAAAGCTGCTTCTTTTTTTATTTTATATCGCATTGCATTGTGTATATATAAATATAATATAAATATATTATTGTCAGAAATATTTAAAAATATATTATTTTATTTTTACATTAGTTCATTACAATTTATTAATTTTGTTGGTTCATATAAATATATTATTGTCGGAAATATTTTTAAATATATTTTTATTTTCTTTTTACATTATTATTCAATTTATTAATTTAATTGGTTTGTATAAATATAAATATATTATTGTCAGAAATATTTAGAGTATATATTTGTATTTTCTTTTTACATTATTTCATTATCAATGTATTAATTTTGTTGGTTTATATAAATATATTATTGTCAGAAATATTTAAACATATATTTATATTTAATTTTTACATTATTTCATTATTAATTTATTTTTATAAAATTTGTTGGTGTATATAAATATGAATATATTATTGTCAGAAATATTTCAAAATATTTTTTTTATTTTCTTTTTACATTATTTAATTATTAATTTTGTTGGTTTATATAAATATAAATATATTATTGTTAGAAATATTTAAAAATATATTACTTTTTTATTTTGTTTTTACATTATTTCATGATCAATTTATTAATTTAGTTGGTTTACATAAATATAAATATATTATTGTCAAAAATATTTATAAATATATTTATATTTTCGTTTTACATTATTTCATGATCAATTTATTAATTTAGTTGGTTTACATAAATATAAATATATTATTGTCAAAAATATTTATAAATATATTTATATTTTCTTTTTACATTATTTCATCAATTTGTTAATTTTGTTGGTTTGTATAAATATAAATATATTGTCATATATTGTCAAATATTTTAAAATATTATTTCATTATTAATTTTTTTTTTTTTGGTTTACATAAATATAAATATATTATTGTCAGAAATATTTAAACATATTTATATTTTCTTTTTATATTATTTCATTATCAATTAATTCATTTTGTTGGTTTAGATAATATATTGTCAGAAATATTTAAAAATATATTTATATTTTCTTTTTACATTATTTCATTATCAATGAATTAATTTTGTTGGTTTATAATCAAATTAATTTGAAAACTGTGTATATAATGTATATAATTTAGGGACATGAATATGTACATCGTCAAAATGAATGCTATCAACAATAATAACCCAATAACGGCGTCACTGTATAATCATTGTAAACCGGAAGTGCCCATCAAATGTCCGTGAAGCTAACAAAGACACCAAATATAACCTGGTTTGTCAGAGATAACGATCTTATCTTGGAAGAAGCACTGCATTTTTTTAATGTATATACTAATTTAGACACTTAAATATCCATTTTGATTGACATTTCATAACATAAAGATCGACTCACTGAGCTTCCTCGGGTGTCACGTGATTCAGTCTCCGGCTGTCTCCTGTCAGTGTGGATGTTACCTCATCATTGTTAGTACGCTTTCTTCCGGCATGACGAAACTGGGATAAATATTCCGAATATCTGAATTTGGTCATGATTAACTAGGACGACGTGGAGGTGGAACACATGAAACACACACACACACACACACACGGAGCCAGAAGAGCGATGCAGGCACGCGGCGTGGGGGTCTCAGCTGTGGCGGCTGAGATTATTTTGGGACTTCATTGTGAGGAGCCAAGCTGCAGGCTTCATCCTTATATGTCAGCACAGATAACGTTGGCCGAATGGAACAGTCATTTGCCTTCCTTGTTTGCATGCTTTGTTTGCCATTTAAACGACCTGATTAGATAGGAAAAATACTCTATTATGATACTGTACCTAGTATACACACACTCCTCACTGGGGGGTTTATTCTTCTTCATTTATTACACCAAGATGACATGATAACCGCGGCACGGTGGTCTAGGGGTTAGCGCACAGACCTCACAGCTAGGAGACCAGGGTTCAATTCCACCCTTGGGCATCTCTGTGTGGAGTTTGCATGTTCTCCCCGTGCATGCGTGGGTTTTCTCCGGGTACTCCGGTTTCCTCCCACATTCCAAAAACATGCTAGGTTAATTAGCGACTCCAAATTGTCCATAGGTATGAATGTGAGTGTGAATGGTTGTTTGTCTATATGTGCCCTGTGATTGGCTGGCGAAAAAGCGGTAGAAAATGAATGAATATTTTATTTCGTTCATTCATTTTCTACCGCTTTTTCCTCACGAGGGTCGCGGAGGGTGCTGGAGCCTATCCCAGCTGTCTTCGGGCGAGAGGCGGGGTACACTCTGGACTGGTGGCCAGCCAATCACAGGGCACATATAGACAAACAACCATTCACACTCACATTCATACCTATGGACAATTTGGAGTCGCCAATTAAAACTATAAAAATAAAATAAAATAAAACGGTCGAATGGTTAGCGCGCAGACCTCACAGCTAGGAAACCAGGATTCAATTCCACCCTCGGCCATCTCTGTGTGGAGTATAATATAATATATAATAGAATGCGAATGAGAATAATATATAATATAATATAATATAATATAATATAAATAAAATAAAATAAAATTAAATTAAATTAAATTAAATTAAATTAAATTAAATTAAATTAAATTAAATTAAATTAAATTAAATTAAATTAAATTAAATTAAATTAAATTAAATTAAATTAAAATAAAATAGTCTGTGTACAGCTTGCATACCTATATAGGTTTACTACATATCGAACATGTGTCATCACAAAGCCATTATTGTCTAAATAACTGGAAACACAAGTGAGTACACGTCACAGTGAACACATCCAAAGTCTGAATATTTACTGTAGTGTTATCTAGCTAGCACTGCCTTAATCCTCTTGGGCATGGAATTGACCAAAGCCGCACAGTTTGTGACAGCAATCCTCATCCCTTCCTTCATGATGACATCACTAATACAAATGGTGGATGTTGACATGGTGGTGATGGTGACATGAGCTTCTATGAAAGGTCTCCAGTCCAAATCTCAGTCAAGAATGTAAACCGATGTCGAATAGCGTTGCGTTCTCACCTGAGCTGGTTTAGCTTGCTCCCCGATATTGGAAGAGGGCGGACATCCAGCCTGTTTTTGACGTCCACGTTCAGTCTCTGATAAAGAGACCCATATCTGCTGACTGCGATCATCCCAGAAGACGCTTTATAGTCCACTCAGACATCCGATGCGACGGCGTGCTCACAGACCCAGCTGATGATCCAGAACACAAGATCAGTGTAAAAAAAAACTGATGTGCACGGTCAATAAAATAAAACAGAATCAAGAGGCCTGTTTTTGTAGGGGGGGGGGTTCTCCCCCATTCGCTGTCTATAAATGCGGACAGTCTAATGTGAAAGAGCTGCAAATGTAGCAGCAACTCAGGCGATGAGAACAGATACCTTTTAAGGGCATGTTGAACCGTGTTTTGCTCCCGCTTGATTCTGCAGCTCTCCACAGGGAAAGCTGATGTGATGTTATGCTCTTATTGTGAAAGTTAACTGCATTGCATTGTGTTGTAGTAGCGTGCTGTTACGCATTAAACACCACCGTTACATTTAAAACAAATGACCCAGTTAGACAGAACTTACCTCCAAAAAGTGATACTTGTACTGCTGCAGCGGCTTGGACGAAAAAAAAAAAAGGTTCCTGTGATGAATCAGCGCCTGAAGTATACATTTGTGTTTCACAATCATGTCTGCAAAATATGTACTTCCTGTAACTAAAATGGGAAGTGGCTGCGTGCGGTTCTAGCGTGTCTACAGCTGGAGGAAGTAGACCAGACCAGCTGTTAGCGAATGTATACAACGACCAATATAATCGTTTAAGCTAACTTGTTGACATAGCTTTGCCCCTTATTTGCTATTTTCCCACTTTGCAAAATAAGAGCATTCACTCCAAAAAAAAAACATTATAGTTTGTAATAATGTTTGCATTTCAGGCTGCACGGCGGTCGAGTGGTTAGCGCGCAGACCTCACTGCTAGGAGAGTTCCGAGTTCAATCCCACTCTCGGTCGTCTCTGTGTGGAGTTTGCATGTTCTCCCCGTGCATGCGTGGGTTGCACATATAGACAAACAACCATTCACACTCACATTCATACCTATGGACAATTTGGAGTCGCTAATTAACCTAGCATGTTTTTGCAATGTGGGAGGAAACCGGAGTACCCGGAGAAAACACGCAATTATTATATTATTATGGTACACTGGAATAAAATGTATTTGTTTTGTTTTGTTGTTCATATTGTTAGAATCACAAATCCATTGAATACGCTATTGAAAACTGGAGGAATAAATATTTTTTATTATTTTATTATTCAATTAAAAATTATTTAAAAATATTTAAATAAAAGCCAATATTATATCATATTTATTTTATTTCTTTCTTATTTCTTTATTTCGTTCAAACAATTTATGAATGTAATATTTTGCATGTGCCCTGTAATTGGCTGGCAACCAGTCGAGGGTGTACCCAGTGTTTTTAAAGCAACATCCGGGTACTTGCGGAGCACTTCCATACGGGTAATTGACAAGACCCGCCTCTTACGGAAGTTGCCGTGACAACATTAAAACGATCCCAGCTCATTCCCAGTCGTTTGGCTTGTGGTTTCCAGGCAACCGAGACACAAGTCCGAGAAAAAAAGACATCCGGAACAATCCGAATAGACTTGTTTCCATATAGGACTCGAGGTGGATAAACTATCTCGACATGATGACCTCCTCGCTGCCTTTCTTGGTCGACCATGAACGTCTGAAGCTAAAAGTGGAGAGAAAGATTCGAAATATTTTTATAACGCAGCCTGATGACTCCAGGTAGGTATTTGATTTTGGAATAAAACTATTCTTATTTTTAAATTATCTTAACGCTATCTTCTCAGGTCGAGAGAGGAGAATGTTAATTACATGCCAATTGTAACGGAGGTAAGGCTAACCTTTTGACATAACTTTATTTTTCTGTTCGCGGTAACACGGAAGTACTGGCGACTCTCTCCAAGAATGGGATACGACCCTAGTGAGGACATTAGTGGTGGGCAAAACCGTTCACTCAGTAAAAAGATCCGTTCATTTCGGTAATGTCAGTCAATTGGTTGTTAGCCTGTGCATAGACCCGCTTAGCCGTGTCGAATCAGTCCGTTCGTTCATGTTCACGTTCGTTCCGTGTGTCGTTCATGAACGAAAGGGTCAAAAGAACTAGTTGTTTTTTGTGAATCGGTCTATCTCTCGGTTTCCGTCTTTCATCAGCTAACCCCTCCCACCTTACAGAACGAGGCGCGACGATAGGATAAGACAAGCAAGCACACAGATAGTCCCGCCCTGCAAAAGGAACTGTGAACTGACTCCCCAGCCAATCAAAAAAAGCATTTGAAACCGAACTGACTGAACGGGTTTTTTTTTAGGGGCGGTGACCTCGTTCATTCCGTTCATAAAACCCGTTCGTTCATGACCGACACACCACTAGAGGACATGTGGTACTTGAAACTGATCGATGAATGGAAGTTTAGAGCGTCACTTATAACATTAAATGCGTTTTTGTCTGTTTAAAAGGAACTTACTATGCTTTTTCCGCTTTTTTGACTTATAAATGTTGTTAAAATGTTGTATTCTCGTGTTAAACGAAGAATAACGTTTCCAGGATAGTGCCTCTGCTCATGATTCCACAAAGATGACTATATGCTCATTCCTGGTGTTTTTTCACGGTTGTTTTTCAGGATCCTAGCAGAATCCTTAACGCTGGAGTGAACACGTTACAAAAGACTCTGGTTCTGAAGAAACAAACCGAACTGGAAGAAGTGAACGACCTTCTTGCTCGCAAAAGAGAAGAATTCAAAACAAACGTGGAGATTCTGGCTAAGAGGAGAACTGAACTGGAACTCAAACACCAGGAGGTCAATACGGCATCTGTGAAAGCGTTTATAAATCCTGCGTTGCCGTCTGATCTGCATTTTTCCCCCCCCCCTACAGACTAAAGAAAAAGCGATGAAATTTGGCGAATTTGTGAGTGAAAGTGAAGCAAAGCGAAGTCGATCCTTGCAGGAGTACAAGGCGGTGCGGGAGCAGAATTTGCTGAAGCAGAAGGAGATGGAGGAGCTCGTAAAGCAGCTGCAACGACTTCAAGCTAGGTGAGAACTTTAGCATCGAGAAGCCCGTATTCACCTGAACATCCGCTCATTTCATTTCACAGGAGGCGAATCTTAAAGGAGAGGATAACAAAATACAAAATCTACGAGGACTACTTGCTAAAAACATTGGATTATCTCCCAAACAGTACGTTGAGTTTTGTTCTTCTGACTGCGATGACTTCTCCCACCCCAAAAACCAAACCACTATTCTATTCCACTATTCAATCAATTCAATCAATCCACATTATTCAACCTTAGATCATCCCGAGAAGGACTCAGACTGCGCGGTCACGCCCGTCATCCAACGCCATGAGACCCTCTCCTTCACCCACCATCAGCTGCTGCAGCGTCTGGGCCGCATGGAGGAGGAAGTGGAGTGGAGCAGGCGACAACTACACGCCATGAAGCGAGGACACAGCATGCAGAAATTGGTTCGAGATTTAAACACGTACTCACTTGTCTGCATCATATGAGTTTACCTTTTTTTTTTTTTCTTCAGAAGGCCAGTAAGGAACTTTATGAACTTCAGAGGGAGTTGGAGAACCTCAGAGAGAAGAGCAAACAGGAAGAAGACAAACTAGTGATGGAGCAAGGACAATCCAGAAGGAAGGTGCTGATAGAGAGATAACTTTCTTCGGGGTGCTGAGTCTCAACCACATCAAATACATATTGTTCACTTTAAGTTATAGTACGTTATAGCAAGTCAATATATTCGATTCTAAGTGGCTTACTGGAATTCCAACAGGCAAACGCAATGTGGATTATGTTGTTACGACTCGGAGAAATGGATATTTTTATGGCCGTATGGATTACTACTGCTGCTGGCCCTTGGTGGGAGCGACTTTTCTAATGTAAAATATCTACCTTGGCTCAATAATGACTAATAACTAGGGAACAGTAGTTTGACACCGTCACTCTGGTGGTGAGGGTTTTATACCCTTGGAACATGACTTTTAACCGGTCATTACATAGAGATAGAGGTAGCGAGAGAGAGAGAGAGAGAGGTAGAGGTGTAGAGAGAGAGAGAGAGGTAGAGGGGTAGAGAGAGAGAGAGAGGTGTAGATGTAGAGAGAGAGAGAGAGGTGGAGAGAGAGAGGTAGAGGGGTAGAGAGAGACAGAGAGAGAGGTGTAGCTGTAGAGAGAGAGGGATGTAGAGAGAGAGAGAGAGAGGGGTGTAGAGAGAGAGAGAGGTGTAGAGAGAGAGAGCGAGGGGTGTAGAGAGAGAGAGGGAGAGGGGGGTGTAGAGAGACAGGTGTAGCGAGAGAGACAGAGGTGTAGAGCGAGAGAGAGAGGTATAGAAAGGAGAGAGAGAGCGAGAGAGAGAGATGTAGATAGAGAGAGAGAGGTGTAGAGAGAGGGAGAGGGAGGTGTAGAGAGAGAGAGAGGTGTAGAGAGAGAGAGAGGTGTAGAGAGAGAGAGGTGTAGATAGAGGGAGAGAGAGGTGTAGAGAGAGAGAGAGAGAGAGGTGTAGAGAGAGAGCGAGAGAGGTGTAGAGAGAGAGCGAGAGAGAGGTGTAGAGAGAGAGGTGTAGAGAGAGAGAGAGAGAGAGGTGTAGAGAGAGAGAGAGCGGTGTAGAGAGAGAGAGAGAGCGGTGTAGCGAGAGAGCGGTGTAGATAGAGGGAGAGAGAGGTGTAGAGAGAGAAAGAGAGAGAGAGGTGTAGAGAGAGAGAGAGAGGTGTAGCGAGACAGAGAGAGAGGTGTAGAGAAAGACAGGTGTAGAGGGAGAGAGAGAGGTGTAGAGAGAGAGAGCGCTGTAGAGAGAGAGAGAGAGGTGTACAGAGAGAGAGAGAGGCAGAGGGGTGTAGAGAGAGAGAGGTGTACAGAGAGAGAGAGAGAGAGAGGTGTAGAGAGAGAGAGAGAGAGAGAGAGGTGTAGAGAGAGAGAGAGAGAGGTGTAGAGAGAGAGAGAGAGGTGTAGAGAGAGAGAGAGGTGTAGAGAGAGAGAGAGGTGTAGAGAGAGAGAGAGAGAGAGAGAGGTGTAGAGAGAGAGAGAGAGAGAGAGGTGTAGAGAGAGAGGTGTACAGAGAGAGAGAGGTGTACAGAGAGAGAGAGAGAGAGAGAGAGGTGTACAGAGAGAGAGAGAGAGAGAGGTGTACAGAGAAAGAGAGAGAGAGAGAGAGGGGTGTACAGAGAGAGAGAGAGAGAGAGAGAGAGGTGTACAGAGAAAGAGAGAGAGAGAGAGAGGTGTACAGAGAGAGAGAGAGGTGTACAGAGAAAGAGAGAGGGAGAGATGTGCACAATATCACAGCAGTGATATGAAACGAATGTGATATGAAACGAAAAGTCGTTCCCGCATAATAATAAATAATGATAAATAATAATAATAAATAATAATAATGTGTAGAATAAATAGATGACATCAAATATGAACAATGTACAACATAAACAGTAATTTGTACAAATAATTTCAATAATTTTGAATAAATAATAATTTAAAGTTGAAATTAAAATAGTTTTGTATGTAAAAAGAAATGGCCAAGCACAAAGTTTTAAGGTCGGCTTTTTCTCCCGTTTTTGTCTCTCAGGCTGAAGAAGCCGGAAGCCTCATCATGGCCATCAACAACCTCGCCCAGGAGTGTTATTTACCAGCGTATGGACCTCTGGACAACATGAACGTATCAACAATGATGGACATGGTGAAGGTACACACTATCCTTTTCTAACAGTTAACTTGAGTCAAACTCAGCACATGGTTCTCTCAGGACTACTTTACGGACAAGACGGACACGGAGAAGAGAGCCAGGAGACTGATGGAGTGTGGTTCCCTAGCGACGAGTAAAAGCGCTTTGACGGACAAGAGAGTGAGGGCATCCATGAACAGCTTTGGTAGTAAAAACCAAATCAAAAGTCCAAGTAAAGTCAGCGGGAGGAGCGAGGATTCCAGTTGAAAAGCATCCAAAGTTAGTCATCTAAGCTATTAGCTATTCTAAGCTATTAGCTATTCTAAGCTATTAGCTATTCTAAGCTATTAGCTATTCTAAGCTATTAACTGCTGTCAAAATGTTTACCATCAATGTTGTATTCATATGAAAATAAAACTTACTGTGAACTAACTAACTCATGTGGCCCAAATGTGATAGATAGAATAGATAGATAGATAGATAGATAGATAGATAGATAGATAGATAGATACTAGATAGATATATAGATACTAGATCGATAGATATATAGATACTAGATAGATACTATATACTAGATAGATACTAGATAGCTAGATATATGGATACTAGATAGATACTAGATACTACATAGATACGAGATGGATAGATATATAGATACGAGATGGATAGATATATAGATACTAGATATATATAGATACTAGATATATAGATACTAGATAGATAGATACTAGATAGATAGATACTAGATAGATAGATAGATAGATACTACATAGATACATACTAGATAGATACTAGATAGATAGCTACTAGATAGATACTAGATAGATACTTGATATAGATACTAGATAGATGGATACTAGATAGATACTAGATAGATACGAGATAGATACAAGATATACTCGATAGATACTAGATATATAGATACTATATATATATATAGATACTAGATAGATACTAGATAGATAGATACTAGATAGATACTAGATAGATATATAGATACTAGATAGATACTAGATACTGCATAGATAGATACGAGATAGATGATGGATAGATATATAGATACTAGATGGATAGATATATATATACTAGATAGATAGATACTAGATAGATAGATATGTAAATACTAAATAGATAGATAGATAATAGATAGATAGATACTAGATAGATAGATAATAGATAGATAGATACTAGATAGATACTAGATATATAGATACTAGATAGATACGAGATATAGATACTAGATAGATACTAGATCAGGGGTCGGCAACCTTTACTATGAAAAGAGCCATTTCACCCACTTGCCCACTAAAGAAAAATAGCCTGGAGCCGCAAAACGTTGTATGTTTAAAACAACATTGGAGGGAATTTGGGGGTGTCAAAGTAGTTCAGATAAAAAAAAAGACGAGTTGGAGTACTCTTGCTAGTACTGGAGATAAACTTTTGTTTTTAAATGAGCTCTAATTTATTTTTTAGAATCGTCAAATAACTCATTAATAATAATTAATAATTAATAACTCAAATAACTCAAAGTATTACTCATTTCCCTTCATGTTAACCTGTCAGAGAGAACTGGATAGCATCCTGTCTGCTCATTTAGTCACCAGTCAGAACTCAGTCAGGATGCATTCATGGTCTCACACAAAGTTGGATTTTTGTAAACTCATAACAAAGACGTGCATTTTCACCACACGGGTGCTAAAAAATATTCAAGCATTGCAAAGGGAGCCGCAACAAAGAGGCTGGAGAGCCATATGCGGCTCTGGAGCCGCGGGTTGCTGACCCCTGTACTAGATAGATACGAGATATAGATAGTAGATAGATGGATACTAGATAGATATATAGATACTAGATAGATAGATAGATAGATAGATACTAGATAGATACATAGATAGATACTAGATAGATATATACTAGATAGCTAGACAGATAGATACTAGATAGATAGATACATAGCCCTAACCCTAATTTTTTTTTTAATAAATGCGTTTTTTGCTTTTTTTTTTGAAAACCTGATTTGGCCCAGTCTCACCCAGACCAGAGCTCCAGTGGCCCCCAAGTAAATTGAGTTTGAGACCCCTGATATATGCTGTTCATTATGACATTTGTGCAGAGCTGCTGGGAATGGGATTTTTTCTTAGAGGTGAATAAAGTATTCATAAATTCCCTTGTTTCATTGCATTTTACATATTTTGACACTTTTTTACTGTAAGATTAATTTCACTTTACACGGTATATTTTGAGACGTTGTAATAAACACTGCACTGTCTCTTTAAGAAATGACTACATGGTACTGTCAAGTGCTTATATAGTCGTTCATTCGTTAATTTTATTTTTCATATAGACACGTTTGCTGCCCTTTACTGTATAGTTATACTTTTATCCCCTCTTTAAAGACCAACTTGTTTGGTCTTTATTAGGACATTCAAACGTCATTTCGTCAACAAAGTGGTACGTATCGTAACAAAAAGTGCACTGTCTCTTTAAGAGATACGTTCGTAGTGACGCTATCACACTTCCGGGTCACGTAATTTTTTCCCAACCAAAACTACAGGAACGCTTTAAAACGAAAGCTATACATTTAAATACGAGTTTGATATACTTTATCATTGAAACATGACGGTATGTCGTGGAGCCAATTCGCATGACGAAGTCGTTGTTCGAGTCCGCACCTAATAGAATCGCGTGTTCGCAAAAAAAAAAAAAAAAAACAAAAAAAAAAAAATGGAGGCCGGCAGTTTCGTGTGTCAAAGAGAAGATGTGTCAGTGCTGCTGCGGCAACAGAAATATACCAACAAACATCGAGTGAGTAGTAGTTTGACAATGTAGCAGCAAAACACCACCAATGCTAACATTGTTGTCCTTCGCCAGGAACTGAGCGGTTTGTTCTCGTCCGTGAGAAAAGTGCGAGGCGATGGAAACTGTTTCTACAGAGCCTTTTGTTTCGCCTTTATGGAATCCATCCTACACAACGCCAAGGCTCTACAAAGGTCACTGATTACTCACTTTGTTATCGTTGCTTCATGGCTGACATGATGCCTTATTTTCACATTTAAGGAGAGCATCATTAAGAGTAGTGCGCATCTATCTTCTGCAGGATATATAGATAGATACTAGATAGATACTAGATAGATACTAGATAGATTGATAGATACTAGATAGATAGATAGATACTAGATAGATACTAGATAGATACTAGATAGATACTAGGTAGATTGATAGATACTAGATAGATACTAGCTAGATTGATAGATACTAGATAGATACTAGCTAGATTGATAGATACTAGATAGATGGATACTAGATTGATACTAGCTAGATTGATAGATACTAGATAGATACTAGCTAGATTGATAGATACTAGATAGATACTAGCTAGATTGATAGATACTAGATAGATACTAGATAGATTGATAGATACTAGATAATAGATAGATACTAGATAGAGAGATAGATACTGGATAGCTAGATAGATAGATACTAGATAGATATTAGATAGATGATAGATAGATAGATAGATAGATATTAGATAGATTGATAGATAGATACTAGATAGATAGATACTAGATAGATACTAGATGGTTAGATACATAGATAGATACCACATAGATACTAGATAGCTAGATAGATATATACTAGATAGATACATACTAGATAGATACTAGATAGATTGATAGATACTAGATAGATACTAGATGGTTAGATACATAGATACCACATAGATAGATACTAGATAGCTAGATAGATACTAGATAGCTAGCTAGCTAGATAGATACTAGATAGATATATACTAGATAGATAGATATATACTAGATAGATATATACTAGATATATACTAGATAGATAGATATATACTAGATATATACTAGATAGCTAGATATATACTAGATAGATAGATATATACTAGATAGCTAGATATATACTAGATATATACATACTAGATAGATAGATAATACTAGATAGATACTAGATGGTTAGATACATAGATAGATACCACATAGATAGATACTAGATGGTTAGATACATAGATAGATACCACATAGATAGATACTAGATAGATACTAGATAGCTAGATAGATATATACTAGATAGATACATACTAGATAGCTAGATACTAGATAGATTGATAGATACTAGATAGATACTAGATAGATAGATACTAGATAGATATATACTAGATAGATATATACTAGATAGATACATAGATAGATATATACTAGATAGATAGATATATACTAGATTGATAGATACTAGATAGATAGATACTAGATAGATAGATACTAGATAGATACTAGATAGATAGATACTAGATATATACATACTAGATAGATAGATACTAGATAGATAGATACTAGATAGATACATAGATAGATATATACTAGATAGATAGATATATACTAGATTGATAGATACTAGATAGATAGATACTAGATAGATAGATACTAGATAGATACTAGATAGATACTAGATAGATAGATACTAGATAGATAGATACTAGATAGATAGATACTAGATAGATAGATACTAGATAGATACTAGATAGATAGATAGATACTAGATATATACATACTAGATAGATAGATACTAGATAGATACATAGATAGATACTAGATAGATAGATACTAGATATATACATACTAGATAGATAGATGGATACTAGATAGATAGACACTAGATAGACACTAGATAGATACTAGATAGATGAATCTATCAAATATGAACAATGTACAGCGTAAACAGTAATTTGTACAAATAATTTGGAATGAATGAATAATAAAGTTTAAAGTTTAAATGTAAATATTTTTGTATGTACAAAGAAATGGCTGACATGATGCCTTCTTTCCAGATTTAAGGAGAGCATCATTAAGAGTAGCGCTCATCTATCTTCTGCAGGATTTGACCAGAGTGCCTTCCAGCTCCACTTAAACACAGTAAATATATTTTTTCCCTTCTTAATTGATCCCAAAAATGGTTCCGGCACCATTAATATTAAGATCTACATGTAACAGTTATACACATTTCACCACCAAATAAATACCTGCTACTCTCTGTAGTTGAGTATAAAGCATGAATGGTATTTAAAGTGGTATCTTCTATATAAAAGGTCGTTAACGTCATCGAGCACTGCGAAAGTGGCGGCGATCGGGAAGAGATGCTGTTCAGTCTCTTCAACGATCACATGACCTCAGACAGCTTGGTGCAGTACCTGCGTCTACTCACCTCCGCGTACCTGCAGAACCACGCCGCGGACTTCTGCAACTTCGTGGAAGCGCCCAGCCTGCAGGCGTACTGTCATCAAGTCAGTAGAACGTCACTGTCCCCCTCTAGTGGACAAACAACGTCAACATGGTAGATGTTGCGTTTTGGTTGCAGGACGTGGAAGCCATGGGCATGGAGTGCGACCATGTGGACATCCTGGCTCTGACTCAAGCGCTGGGAATTTGCATCCACGTGGTCTCAATGGAGGGCGACGACGAGCAGTTGGTGCACCACATCATCCCCGACGGCGCCGAGGCCTCCGTACACCTCCTCCATCACACGTCGCACTTTAGCATTCTGTACCCACGACCCCCACCATGACAGCACTCATACAAAACATAAAGGGGATTAAACACAGTTTTAACACATTGTGTGAATATATGGAATAAATCTGTTTAAATAAGATTGACTCATTTGGTGGCAAAACTGGAAGCAATGCTGTCATGAATATTAAGGCAGTGTTTTTTGAGCCATGGCACGTTTTTTTTTTTTACATTGGAAAAATTTATGGCACACCGCTAACCAAAAATGTTCCAAAATGTCACCACGACCTCACACGTGCATCAATAAGTCTATCGGAGGAACAAGGTAGGTGTTGCCACACGGACCAATATTACATTGCTATGCTAGTCTTTACACCACAGACACTCCACAGTAGCCACGTTTTTACATCACCACTTTTTCTCTTTCCGAATGACCTTTCGGGAAACAATGGTATCCATAGAAAGGAATATTCCAATCTCTTGTCTACATGCGCCGTGTGAAAATCAACCAGAATAGTCAATAGGGCATGCCCAGTAAAACGTAAACATCAACATCACGTGATACCGGCTTCCCCCGAGTTATTCTTTCACTTGTTGGAATAACTCCGTATTGCCAGTTTTTCGTCTGTCCAGTCTTGAAATTTAGTTTGAATCAAAAACCAACTTTGCTTAGTCCAGTGCCGATTGCTGGCCTCCATTTTTAAAAGTGAAGAACGTCTGGATGTGCGTGTTACGTCATATCTGAGCATGCGCTGAAAGAACGCACCCGGGATAAATTTAAACAGGAAAAGATCAAATTCAATCTTGCTAATATTTTATAATTAAACTCAGGACATGTTTTATATAGATATATATTTTCTTTTTTAATAAAACTGTACTTGTGAATAAAGTATAGAAGGGTTTAGATTCTGTTCCACAGATGGCGCTAATGCATACGAAAGCTGCTTGCCAACCGCCAATAAACAACAGAAGAAGAAAAACACCACAAAGAAGAACGCACCCTGACAACTTTCCGTTTGAGCGGGTACAAGATACCTCAATCGGATTGGTTAAAGCAGTGTTCTCAAACATGCGGCCCGTGGGCCAAATGTGGTCCGCATGACACTGGTTTGAGGCCCCCGCCTTGATATGAAAGTTTAATATTAGTTTGATATGGATTCTGTATGGTATCATGTGCCCAGAAAAAATTATTACGTTTGATTAATGTTCATGTTAAAGGTTAAATAACTGTTAATAGTTATCCTCACTATCCGTGTGGAAATGGTAAGTTTTTGGCTATTTAAGTTTAAAGGAAATAACTTGAAGGCTACCGTTTAGGTCGCTATAGCTCTCTAGTTTGCGAGTTAGCATGTGTCTCAAGACCCTGCAGTTGCGCAAAATGTTGTAAATAAAAAAATATATAAATGTGATTATAGTCGTGTTTTGTCATGTCTACAGGGCTCTAATAATGCTTTGTTCATTTTAATCTGAAAAAAATAATTTGTCTACCCACCAACTATATGTGGTTTCTTATGTTTTTATTATTTGCCATTTTATTATTATTATTATATTTATTTATTACTGATTGATTGATTTTCTTTATTCTTGATTTGTTTATTTTCATCTTATTTTGTGTAGAAACATAAAAACTATAATTATAATATTTGCAAATGATGATTAATAAATGCTTAACTGCTGATGAAAAAGCAAACCATCACCTTTTAAGAGCGGAGTTGTCTTTGGCCTCTCAACTCAGTTTAGCATCTCAGCATTCACTGTAAAAAATAATCACAAGTTGTAGTTAAAATATTTTAATTAAACCTGCATTATAACTTGATTCCATTTGATTTCATATTTCCATAAAAAAATGTTCACAGCCTCTCTTTTTTACGCTGTGATGGAGTATTCTTGTTATTCTTCTTCACAGCCGAAACACTCGTGATGGCGCTTTGGTCTCCCGCGAGGGACATGTTAGCCAAACAGAGGCGCCCCATCTGAGTGGGGTACTTGGTCTTTGTGGCGCCCTTGAACACGGGCTTGGAGATGAGATGCTTCAGGTGTTTTTTCATGCTTTTCACCATCTTCTGTTGCCCCCTTTCGTCGTCCTCATCTCTCCCATGACCTGGACGCATAAAAGTCCGTGTTGGCTGCGTTCGAGTGCTTCTAAATGTGTTAAGGATCTCACCGAGTAAGAGGTCTTCATCAAGGGCGATGTCCATGGCCTCTGCTGCTTGCGTGAACCAGGAGTTGTGGTGCTTTTGCCTGCTGTTGAAGAACTCGATCTTTTCGATTTTTCTTGCCAGGTTTACACGCTCCTGTTGAAAGATTCAAAAGTAAACATTTAAAAAAAAAACATCTAATTAGCAAATACTGATCATGAAGTAAAACCTTGATGGCTTCCATGCTGTGTCTGTCGATGGGAAACACAGGAAGTTCCTCGTCTTTTTTAAGGGTCTTGGAGATTTTTTTGAAGTTGACCATGTCGTCCGGACCGATGAGGAGTAGACTGAGACCCTCCTTGGTGGCTCTCGCTGTTCTGCCGCTGCGATGGACGTACGTCTCGGATGTGCGGGGAACCTGGGAGGTGGAATCGGGTACGGTAGAGACGTTCAGTTACGCAAACTAATAACTAAGCCTGTAACGATCGCGTCCTCCTATAGAGGTAACGAGGCTACAACGCAAACAAGAAGGTCGCGGGTGTGGGGGGCGGGGGGGGGGGGGGGGGGGGGGGGGTTGGGATAATAGCGGATATCAGCTGTAAGAAAAAAGAGGAAACACTGTTGCACAATGTTTTTTCCGGGTACTCCGGTTTCCTCCCACATTCCAAAAACATGCTAGGTTAATTAGCGACTCCAAATTGTCCATAGGTATGAATGTGAGTGTGAATGGTTGTTTGTCTATATGTGCCCTGTGATTGGCTGGCAAACCAGTCCAGGGTGTACCCCGCCTCTCGCCCAAAGACAGCTGGGATAGGCTCCAGCACCCCTGCGACCCTCATGAGGGTGTCAACAACCTGATGGTTCGATCCCCAGTCAAGGTTATTTTAGAATATTTCAGCATTCCGGCTGCATGGCGGACGAGTGGTTAGCACCAAAGGCCTCACAGCTAGGAGACCAGAGTTCAATTCCAGGCCCCTGGGTCGTAGTTTGCCCACCCCATGTTGTAGACGGATGGCACATAGACTGTGGAAGAATCTATTACATTTTGATGAGGATCTGGATAAAAGGTGGGCTGCACGGCGGATGAGTGGAGGCCTCGCAGCTAGGAGACCCGAGTTCAATTCCACCCTCGGCCGTCTGTGTGGAGTTTGCATGTTTTTTCCAGGTACTCCGGTTTCCTCCCACATTCCAAAAACATGCTAGGTTAATTAGCGACTCCAAATTGTCCATAGGTATGAATGTGAGTGTGAATGGTTGTTTGTCTATATGTGCCCTGTGATTGGCCGGCCACCAGTCCAGGGTGTACCCCGCCTCTCGTCCAAGGACAGCCATTCACACTGGACAATTTGGAGTCGCTAATTAACCTAGCATGTTTTTGGAATGTGGGAGAGGGGAAAAGGAGATCCCATCAGGTGGCCGCTTGACAAAGTTGGTCCTCGTGGCTCAAACGCCGACTCTCAGCATCCCCCTTCGGCGTGTGACGTCACTAATTTTTCTCTTTCTCCAAAAACCACCCCGACGCGCTGGATGAGCTTCCTTAAATACGCGACCGCAGTAGCTCTTTGCAGATGACGATGCATGATAATGATGACGCACGTATATATAGTATGTATGTAACTCCTGTACCTGTTCCCCTGTACATAGATTATGACAGTAGTTTTTCTTACAGCTGAGTCTAATATAGTGACACTTATGGACCCCCACTACCTCTGCTGATGGACTTCTGTGGCCATTACAAGCCTCCAAGATGTACACAATCTGGACCAAATTAACTATTTGGCGACAAAGATCCTCTGCGAAGGGAGAACCGGGAAGAAGGCTCACCTGATAGTGAATAACATGTTGCACGTCGGGGATGTCCAGTCCTCTTGCTGCCACATCAGTTGTCAGCAAAGCACAACTGTTGGATGAAACACAACAACTTCAATTGAGAACCATTTGCATAAAGTCAAGGCTTAATGAAAACTAGCACCAAGACCAAGACCTGGCAGAGGTCATTTTAGGAAACTATAAGCAGGTCTAGTGGTTAGTGCACAGACCTCACAGCTAGGAGACCAGGGTTCAACTCCACCCTCTGCCATCTCTGTGTGGAGTTTGCATGTTCTCCCCGTGCATGCGTGGGTTTTCTCCGGGTACTCCGGTTTCCTCCCACATTCCAAAAACATGCTAGGTTAATTAGCGGCTCCAAATTGTCCATAGGTATGAATGTGAGTGTGAATGGTTGTTTGTCTATATGTGCCCTGTGATTGGCTGGCCACCAGTCCAGGGTGTACCCCGCCTCTCGCCCAAAGTATCTGGAGAAAACCCACGCATGCACGGAGAGAACATGCAAACTCCACACCGAGATGGCTGAGGGTGATGAACTCGGGTCTTCTAGCTGTGAGGCCTGTGTGCTAACCACTCAACCACCGTGAAGCCTGTTTCATGCATTATTATTCATTCATTTTCTACCGCTTATCCTCACGAGGGTTGCGGGGGGTGCTGGAGCCTATCCCAGCTGTCTTCGGGCAAGAGGCGGGGTACACCCTGGACTGGTGGCCAGCCAATCACAGGGCACATATAGACAAACAACCATTCACACTCACATTCATACCTATGGACAATTTGGAGTAGCTAATTAACCTAGCATGTTTTTGGAATGTGGGAGGAAACCGGAGTACCTGGAAAAACATGCAAACTCCACACAGAGACGGCCGAGGGTAGAATTGAACTCGGGTCTCCCAGCTGTGAGGCCTCCACTCATCCGCTGTGCAGCCCACCTTTATCCAGATCCTCATCAAAATGTAATAGAATGTGCCATCCGTCTACAACATGGGGTAGGCAGGGGCCTGGAATTGAACTCTGGTCTCCTACCTGTGAGGCCTGGGTGCTAACCACTCGTCCTCCGTGCAGCCGGAATGCTGAAATATTCTAAAATAACCTTGACTGGGGATCGAACCATCAGGTTGTTGACACCCTCATGCGGGTCGCGGGGGGTGCTGGAGCCTATCCCAGCTGTCTTTGGGCGAGAGGCGGGGTACACCCTGGACTGGTGGCCAGCCAATCACAGGGCACATATAGACAAACAACCATTCACACTCACATTCATACCTATGGACAATTTGGAGTCGCTAATTAACCTAGCATGTTTTTGGAATGTGGGAGGAAACCGGAGTACCTGGAGAAAACCCACGCATGCACGGAGAGAACATGTAAACTCCACACAGAGATGGCCGAGGGTGGAATTGAACGTTTGAAAAAAGGTTGCTCAGAGAAGACAAACCTACCTCTCCATCTCAGCAAACCTCTCCAGGTTCTTCAGGCGCTGCTTCTGGTGCATGTTGGCATGCAGCGGCAGTGGCGTGCAGTCCAGGATGACCAGCAGCGTGTTGAGCCGCTTGATGCAGTCGATGCTGTTGGCAAACACCATGGTGCGGCCGGGATACTGCAACAGGAAATAGTAGAGCAGGAAGTCCTTCTCCTCTCGCTGGCAGTGAATCTGGGTCTCGGTCAAGGTCTCCACGGTGGCCTGTTTCCTGGTGAGGTCGATCACTTTGGGCTTGGACTTGATCCCCACTCTCTCCATGAGGAGGGTCACTTTGTCGTTGGGCTGCGTGCGCTTTTTCTTCTGCAACACGCGTGTGGGAAGGCTGTGAGCCATGGTGAGCGTGGCGGAGAACACGAAGTTTTGCCTCTTGGGATTGAAGTGGGTTGTGTTGAGAATCTCGAGGAGAGACTCCAGTTCGGCAAAGTGGCCTCGTTCCACCATGCGGTCCGCTTCGTCAATCACCAGGCTCCTGGAGGACACTGATTACCACCTGGAATAACATACAAAACATTCTCCAAAACCATATGGGTGACTCACCTAAGTGGTCTGAGGTTGAGAAGATGTGGATGTTTCTCCCTGATCAAGTCCCACAGGCGTCCTGGAGTGGCGATGATGATTTCTGGCCTGTGATTTAACATCCGCCTCTGCTTCTGTTGTGCCATCCCGCCCACCACAATGGCGGTCTTGATGTCTGTGCAAAAACAACATTTTTATCAATCAATCAAACTTTATTTGTAAAACACTTTTCATACATAGAATGTAGCACAAAGTGCTTTACATGTTTAAAAAGAGAAAGACAACAACAAGACACATATACACACACACACACTCGCACACACTCGTAAGCCCCATGAGAGGACACACCACCAGCCCCCAACCGAGGACAGCCCCCGGCGTAGAGAGCCCCCACTGAGGAAACACTGGATATATGGCATAAGAAATATAAAAACATAAAATAAGAATATAGAAAGTATAGTATATACAAATAAACATAAAAAAACATAAAAATGAAATATATAAGAACATTAATAAAAACTAAAATAAGCATCTGTAAAACTAAAAAAAAAAACAGGGGTCTCAAACACACGGCCCGCGGGCCAAATGTGGCCCGCAGGACACTACTTTGAGGCCCCCGCCTCGATACGAAAGTTTAATGTTAGTGCGGCCCGCGCAAGTTTTGATATGGATGCTGTATGGTATCATGTACCCAGAAAAAATTATTACGTTTGATTAATGTTCATGTTAAAGGTTAAATAACTGTTAATAGTTATCCTCCCTATCCGTGTGGAAGTGGTAAGTTTTTGGCTATTTAAGTTGAAAGGAAATAACTTGAAGGCTACCGTTTAGGTCGCTAGCTCTCTAGTTTGCGAGTTAGCATGTGTCTCAAGACCCTGCAGTTGCGCAATATGTTGTAAATAAAAAGAGTATAAATGTGACTATAGTCGTGTTTTGTCATGTCTACAGGGCTCTAATAATGCTTTGCTCATTTTGTAGTCGATCTAATGCAGGGGTCTCAAACACGCGGCCACTAGTTTGAGGCCCCCCGCCTTGATATGAAAGTTTAATGTTAGTGCGGCCCCGCGCAAGTTTGATATGGATGCTGTATGGTATCATGTACCCAGAAAAAATTATTATGTTTGATTAATGTTCATGTTAAAGGTTAAATAACTGTTAATAGTTATCCTCCCTATCCGTGTGGAAGTGGTAAGTTTTTGGCTATTTAAGTTTAAAGGAAATAACTTGAAGGCTACCGTTTAGGTCGCTAGCTCTCTAGTTTGCGAGTTAGCATGTGTCTCAAGACCCTGCAGTTGCGCAATATGTTGTAAATAAAAAGAGTATAAATGTGACTATAGTCGTGTTTTGTCATGTCTACAGGGCTCTAATAATGCTTTGTTCATTTTAATCTGAAAAAAATAATTTGTCTACCCACCAACTATATGTGCTTTCTTAAGTGTTTATTATTTGCTGTTTTATTATTATTATTATATTTATTTATTTATTACTGATTGATTGATTTTCTTTATTCTTGATTTGTTTATTTATTTTTCATCTTATTTTGTGTAGAAAAATAAAAAGTAAGATGTTTGAGAACAGTGGAATGTTTTATCAGAGATTTTATTGTAGAAAATTGGAACCAAAGCGAAGTTTTTTAATTTTTTTTGTTTTTAATAAATGTGTTTTTTTTTTTTGAAAACCTGATGCGGCCCAGTCTCACCCAGACCCTAGCTCCAGTGGCCCCCAAGTAAATTGAGTTTGAGACCCCTGCCCTAAGACCTAGGATTTAAAAACTATGAAGAGATCCTCTGTGTAGCATTGAAGTAGGAGTTTAGAACATTCAGACATGTTTGTCCATGGTTGGCTACCCGCCCCAATGCAAACCGTGCAGGTGTACGAAGGACTCACCGGTGAATTTGGCCACCGCATCAATGTGGTGTTTGACTTGGACCGCCAGCTCCCTCGTGGGGGTGAGGACCAGTCCAAGCAGAGGGCGGCCTTGAGCTCCAGCACCGTCCTTCTCGCCGGCTTCAGCAGAGTTGTCGTCAAAGTTCATAGCCACATCTTCAATCACCTTGACGCATCCCAGCCTCAGATTCTCATCATCATCATCATCCTCCTCATCAATGGCGTCTTCCTCAACATCTTCATCCTCCATGGCGACACTTCCTTCCTCCTCAGAACTCACTTCATTGTCTTCAGGGGACTCTGGACTATCTGAATCCATGTTGCGATCCTTTCCCGAGTTGCTCTTCCACTCCAGGATGTTATGGATCATGGGAATACCAAATGCTAATGTTTTGCCACTTCCTGAAATAACAGCATAAGTTATGAGCGTCAAATCTGACATATTCGGCAACAATACGCCAAAAATAAATCTCCCTTACCCGTCTCGGCTGCTCCTAATATATCCATGCGATCTCTGATGGCTGGTGGAAGTACCAAGGTTTGAATAGGGGTCGGTGAAGTGAATCCAAGGTCGCTGAGGGCCTTCAGAACAACAGGGGGCACAAAGAGGTCTTTCCATGCGCTAATGTCCGTGTTTTTGACACGAGAACCGGAAAGTGCAGCATTGGTCCAGTTTTTTAACTGCTTTTTGGGCTTTATCGGTTCATCTGGGCTTGATTTGCTGGCCTTGGTTTCTTCTTCGGCGGAATTCTGCTTCTTTTTCTTATTTCTTTTTGATTTTTTTTTCAATTTTCGTTTATCTTCTGTGGCAGTAATCACAGATGGGCTAGTGGAAGTGTCCTCTTTTTTATTTGCGTCAATATGCGTCACCTCCAACGTGATGGTCTCGTCCTGGCTTGATTCATTGATATCAATATTCTTCTTCTTCTTCTTTTTAGCTGGTTCAAGTGGCTTTTCGGACTGTTTGCTGTCAACATCTCCCTTCTCCACGCTACCATCTCGACTCGACTTTCTCTTCTTTGCTTTTAGCTTCCCCTCCTTTACTTGTGCTGCAGTTTTGTCAGTATCCACTAAACGATAACTTGTTAGCTCCTCAAAACAAACCAGCCCATCCAGGCCCTCCTCGGAGAAGATCCCGGGATCTAAATCGACCGCCTTCCATTCTCCCTTAACTTCAATGCTACGTTTGAGTGGCTTCACCGGGGTGGCGTGGATTCGCTTCTTATTCGTGTTCTTAGTCTTCATTTCTTAAGAATTTGATGCTAACAAATCAGAGTGTTCAGTCTCGTTAGCTAACCAAGCAACGTATTCCCTGTTTAGCTAGCAACAAACGTATCGTAGCAATGTTCACTGACGCAAATTGGCGCGTCTCAATCTTCATATATTAATTTTATATAGTTAAAAAAAACTACCTTTCTCAAATGCGTCCAGTTGAGAGGTGAATTAAATTATCTTCGGGTTCGACGACAATCACACATGACACGAGGGGGCCGCCATTATTGTTGCGACTATGGATTGAAAAAAACTTTATCGGTTGTGTAGCTGTGACAGTAGACTTTCTTAAAGGGCCAGTGTCCGTTTTTTTAAAATATGATTTTCTTAACTTCAGAAAATGGAAGGATGGTTTCATTCTGGTTCTTTGTGCACAACAATATTGCAAACAGTGAAACACTTTACATTGTATTAAATAAATGTAAATTTCAGAAAGACAAAAAAAGGTGTATACCGCCTCTCTGCTGGGATAGGCTCCAGCACCCCCGCGACCCTCGTGGGGAAAAGTGGTAGAAAACTGAATCAATGAATGAATATCAGAAAGGCAGGAAGTGAACAAATGTAACAGTTACTGATTGTAAAAGTACCAGATGGAGGGGTAGGATTTAATAAGCTTTGCTTCTTCCTACTCCTTTTGGACATGTGGAACTGTGAACTGATTATGTGATGCATTCAATTGTAATCTGATGCATGTTGAAATGAAATTAAACCATAAAATTAAAAAAAAGAATAAAAAACTTTTTTTTAAATAAAAAAAATACAATTAAATAAAATTAAATTATATTAGGAAAGCAGGAAGTGAACAAATGAACTGATTATGTGATGCATTCAATTGTAATCTGATGCATGTTCAAATGAAATTAAACCATTTTTTTTAAATAAAAACATTTTTTTAATTAAAAAAATACAATTAAATACAATTAAATTATATTAAGAAAGCAGGAAGTGAACAAATGTAACAGTTACTGATTGTAAAAGTACCAGATGGAGGGGTAGGATTTAATAAGCTTTGCTTCTTCCTACTCCTTTTGGACATGTGGAACTGTGAACTGATTATGTGATGCATTCAATTGTAATCTGATGCATGTTCAAATGAAATTAAACCATTTAAAAAAAATTAAAAATGTAAAAAATTAAAAACAATATTTTTTAAATTAGAAAATACAATAAAATAAAATTATGAAAGCAGGAAGTGAACAAATGTAACAGTTACTGATTGTAAAAGTACCAGATGGAGGAGTAGGATTTAATAAGCTTTGCTTCTTCCTACTCCTTTTGGACATGTGGAACTGTGAACTGATTATGTGATGCATTCAATTGTAATCTGATGCATGTTCAAATGAAATAAAAACATAAGAATTATATTCCAGCCAGTCTACTAGTTGGCAACATGTATTAAGTTTCTTGATGTTGAGCGAGTTTGTACAAATAATGCAATAAATAAAGCACAATATGTCGAGTTTTATTAAAGATCACAGAGAGGCGTGGCTTTCAAAGAGTAAACCAACAGGAGAATATTAATCTGAGATTTAATTTCAGTCACAAAAGCTAGTTTTTAGTGGGGTTAATCACTCTTCCCATGAACAGCAGGGCTTTTGTGTCTTCATGGTATATGAAGAAGAAAAAGGGACGGTTGACAATGAAGGTCCTGGGTAGGGAATATGGAATAATTCCGATTGTTGTGGCGGCCGCTGCGGTTGTCCCGGTCTCGTCCACTTCAATGACAGCCTTGTGTAATACCTGCGGTTCCAATTTAAAATGTGAAATTAATATCCGTATATTGTAATACGCATTTTTTTTTTTTTTGGAAACCAACCTCTGAAACCTGGAGGCCGTCGTCCTTACTCAAACCGGTCAAATTAGCAGTGTGAGTGAAGATACTGTTGAAACCTAACTCTGGGAGAATTTTGTTCAAAGAGTACGATTCCTCCATCTTGAATTTGGGGATTTTGATTTCCACTTTCCTGTGAACACAAAAGAGTCGAACAACTTGGTTTGCTTTTTTTTTTTTTTTTTTACGCCAAAATTCAACTCACATTTTACGCAGTTTTTTAATCCAACCAAGGAACACTTTCGCCGTGATTTCATCTTCAATGGAACTGTAGTCCACTCCTTTGTTTGGCAGCAGAATGAGCATGGAAACGCCTTCCAGGTAGGGGAGTTTCAGCACTTTGGCACCGAGATGAGCATCTTCCATCGTTTCAAATTTATCCTCTTTGTACATCATCGGCACTTGTGGGATATTGTAGTTATCGATGTAAAAGGGTGCCTTGTGTGTCTGGTTGACATTGAATGGCATTTCCCATCCGCCTGCATGATGGAGACGGGCAGTAGAAACATCAATGGAAAACATGACATTTAGTGACATGACATGACGTTATTATATCCACTCTCAGCCATCTCTGTGTGGAGTTTGCATGTTCATGCGTGGAGTGTGCATGCGTGGGTTTTCTCCGGGTACTCCGGTTTCCTCCCACATTCCGAAACATGCTAGGTTAATTAGCGACTCCAAATTGTCCATAGGTATGAATGTGAGTGTGAATGGTTGTTTGTCTATATGTGCCCTGTGATTGGCTGGCCACCAGTCCAGGGTGTACCCCGCCTCTCAACCCGAAGACAGCTGGGATAGGCTCCAGCACCCCCCGCGACCCTCGTGAGGATAAGTGGTAGAAAATGAATGAATGAATGAATTAATGTTTTTCTAGAGGGGCTGCATGGTGAACGAGTCGTTAGCGCACAGGCCTCACAGCTAAAAGACCCAAGTTCAATTCCACCATCTCTGTGTGGAGTTTGAATGTTCTCCTCGTCATTCCCCGTTTCCTCCCACATTCCAAAAACATGCTAGGTTAATTAGCGACTCCAAATTGTCCATAGGTATGAATGTGAGTGTGAATGGTTGTTTGTCTATATGTGCCCTGTGATTGGCTGGCCACCAGTCCAGGGTGTACCCCGCCTCTCGCCCCGAAGACAGCTGGGATAGACTCCAGCAACCCCCTGCGACCCTCGTGAGGATAAGCGTTAGAAAATGAATGAATAATAATGGATGAAACAGGCTGCACGGTGGTCGAGTGGTTAGCGCACAGGCCTCACAGCTAGAAGACCCGAGTTCAACACCCTGCATGTTGTATGTTCTCCCCATGCATGCATGGGTTTTCTCCGGTTTCCTCCCACATTCCAAAAACATGCTAGGTTAATTAGCGACTCCAAATTGTCCATAGGTATGAATGTGAGTGTGAATGGTTGTTTGTCTATATGTGCCCTGTGATTGGCTGGCCACCAGTCCAGGGTGAAGACAGCTGGGATAGGCTCCAGCAACCCTGCGACCCTCGTGAGGATAAGTGGTAGAAAATGAATGAATGTTTTCCTAGAGGGGCTGCATGGTAGAAAGTGGTTGGCGCACAGGCCTCACAGCTAAAAGACTCAAGTTCAATTCCACCCTCGGCCATCTCTGTGTGGAGTTTGCATGTTCTCCCCATCATTCCCCGTTTCCTCCCACATTCCAAAAACATGCTAGGTTAATTAGCGACTCCAAATTGTCCATAGGTATGAATGTGAGTGTGAATGGTTGTTTGTCTATATGTGCTCTGTGATTGGCTGGCGACCAGTCCAGGGTGTACCCCGCCTCTCGCCCGAAGACAACTGGGATAGGCTCCAGCACCCCCACGACCTTTGTGAGGATGTGTGTGTCTACCAACCTGATGGTTCGATCCCCAGTCAAGGTTATTCTAGAATATTTCAACATTCCGGCTGCACGGCGGATGAGTGGTTAGCGCGAAGACCTCACAGCTAGGACACCCGAGCTCAATTCCACTCTCGGCTATCTCTGTGTGGAGTTTGCATGTTCTCTCCGTGCATGCGTGGGTTTTCTCCGGGTACTCCGGTTTCCTCCCACATTCCAAAAACATGCTAGGTTAATTAGCGACTCCAAATTGTCCATAGGTATGAATGTGAGTGTGAATGGTTGTTTGTCTAGGGATAGGCTCCAACACCCCTGCGACCCTCGTGAATGAATGAATGTAATATTCCCAATCAAGTCTTCTATGCCAAGTTTCCTATGGTCCCAGACAAAAGTAACAGTGTAAACACTAAGTGAACTGGACTAATCTTTGGTCCGGACTAGCATACCGAAGTGTGAACGCAGTCTTCTCTTTAAGGGTGAATGAACCTACCTTGGAAATAAAATGTGTTGATCATCATGAGTTGGGTCAGTGGATCAAGGCTGGAGATCATTTCCGTCACTTTGCCCCCGGTCTTGTTTTTAATGTAGTCATTAATGAGACGCATGCTTCTTTGTGTGTCTTCAAAGTCGACTCTTTTCACATCTGAGTCAAAATACAACTTCATCTGCTCCTCGAAAGTTTTCTCGATGCTGAAATTCCGGCGAACAAAGAGAGACATGCCTTGATCCACTATCATCGTTCCGTTCTGAGTGATGTTCCCGTAGAGCATCTGGAACAACTTAGGGATCAGATCAGGCTGATCAGCTTGAAGCAGCTTCTCCAGGCTGAGTCCTTTCAGAATCTCGTCATACGTGACGCCATTGGAAGCCATGGAAAGGGCGGCGAAACTGGTGGAAATGCTCAGAGGGGAGAAAAAGATATTCTCGTCGTGGTAACTGGATATTTTCCGGTAAAGGTTCATACCAAAATCCATATTTTTGAAGGAGAGGTTGTGAATGTTTGCGTGGGGAAGTGGCTGCCCGGGAGCGAGGATGCACATTAACACAAAACCGAATCCCAGCTTCATTTTGTAGGCCACCGTTATTCGAGACCGGGAAGGTTTGGGTGCACCACCTGAATCACGAAGACACATTTTGTTAATTACAAATTTCAACAATTCCAAGACATCGAACTGAATTTAAGACAACAATACCAGACTTCAATGGTTCTCATACGTACCGTCCATCTTGGGCAACATTGTGTCCAATTCTTCTTATTTGGGGAAACAAAGTGCAAGTGTGTTTTGTGTGTTACACATTAACCAGGAGCAATGGTCCCACTCTGCCCCCGTTTTCCAAAAAGGGTCATAGGACCTCAGTGTGTGTTTGTACTGGTGAAAATAATACAAACATACTTTATGTAATAACAAGACATTTTGACCACATTGTATAGGTGCTCATGTGTAAAGTGGAGGATTTGTATCAGGTATGGGTGTTCAAGTTGGGGTGCTGGAGCCTATCCCAGCTGTCTTCGTGCGAGAGGCGGGGTACACCCTGGACTGGTGGCCAGCCAATCACAGGGAACATATAGACAAACAACCATTCACACTCACATTCATACCTATGGACAATTTGGAGTCGCTAATTAACCTAGCATGTTTTTGGAATATTACACTCTATGTAATACGGGGAGAACATGCAAACTCCACACAGAGATGGCCGAGGGTGGAATTGAACTAGGGTCTTTTAGTTGTGAGGCCTGTGCGCCAACCACTTTTTACCATGCAGCCCCTCTAGGAAAACATTCATTTTCTACCACTTATTCTCACAAGGGTCGCGGGAGCCTATCCCAGCTGTCTTCACCCTGGACTGGTGGCCAGCCAATCACAGGGCACATATAGACAAACAACCATTCACACTCACATTCATACCTATGGACAATTTGGAGTCGCTAATTAACCTAGCATGTTTTTGGAATGTGGGAGGAAACCGGAGAAAACCCACGCATGCACGGGAAGAACATGCAAACTCCACACAGAGATGGCTGAGGGTGTTGAACTCGGGTGTCCTAGCTGTGAGGCCTGTGCGCTAACCAATCGACCACAGTGCAGCCTGTTTCATCCATTATTATTCATTCATTTTCTACCGCCTATCCTCACGAGGGTTGCGGGGGGTGCTGGAGTCTATCCCAGCTGTCTTTGGGCGAGAGGTCGCCAGCCAATCACAGGGCACATATAGACAAACAACCATTCACACTCACATTCATACCTATGGACAATTTGGAGTCGCCAATTAACCTAGCATGTTTTTGGAATGTGGGAGGAAATGTGGAATGATGAGGAGAACATGCAAACTCCACACAGAGATGGCCGAGGGTGGAATTGAACTCGGGTCTTTTAGCTGTGAGGCCTGTGCGCCAACCACTTGTCCACCATGCAGCCCCTCTAGGAAAACATTCATTTTCTACCACTTATTCTCACGAGGGTCGCGGGAGCCTATCCCAGCTGTCTTCACCCTGGACTGGTGGCCAGCCAATCACAGGGCACATATAGACAAACAACCATTCACACTCACATTCATACCTATGGACAATTTGGAGTCACTAATTAACCTAGCATGTTTTTGGAATGTGGGAGGAAACCGGAGTACCCGGAGAAAACCCACGCATGCACGGGGAGAACATGCAAACTCCACACAGAGATGGCCGAGGGTGGAATTGAACCCTGGTTTCCTATATGTGAGGTCTGCACGCTAACCACTCATCCACCGTGCAGCCCATATTATTATTATTATTTATCTTCTTTTGTCTCTGACATTATACGGGAGCCAGGCAACGACATTTTGTTGGCAATTTCATTTTTGTGTTATTGTGCAATGACTATTTATCTATCTGGATTATGTACCTAATTTACAGTACCAGTAAAAGTAAAACTTCCTTATTCATAACCCGGGTGGTGCTTTGATGCTATCTCAACGTTCAAAATGAAAAGACGAAAGTCAATAACTGTTGAACTTTGCTTTAATCCTGAAACAATAGGAACATTATGGAAGAAAAACATGTTAGTACTTAGAGTAAGAATGTAGTGAGTGAAACCGGTAATGTGATCCCTAAAAAAATTCACATCATTTCAAATCAGGCAGAAAACGATGAAAACGAATCGAAAAAACAAATGTTAACTGAATACTCATTAACAGAAATATTTTAATGCTGTCTGATATCACGTTATTATTCAATGTTTCAATTTTGACTGAATCCCATGATTACTAAATTTAGTACACATTACTGAGTGGAGACTTTTTAAAGGGCAGTTGTCAAAACAAAAGTCAATATATGTGCTGTTATTAATACATTTCATGCTATCACACACATACACACACACACACACACACACACACACACGCTGATGAGGAGAGAATGTAAGACGTCCTGCTGGAATAATGAATTAAATTATCACATGCAGACTGAAAACCTTGTTCCTTGTTAATGTAAATGTCAACATATTCAGCGAAAAATTGAAAATAAACCTACAGTTAGCGTTGTCTCGTGTCAAAATAATACAGAAATAGAAGCACATTTATAACTGTGGACAAGATCCATGCGTTCATCTCTCGCAAACAAACATTTGTAGGGAATGGTTCCTTTTTTTGGGAAAAAAAAATTAGAAAACAAGACAGTATACCGTAGAAATAGAAGGCGCCATGGTATTTAAAAAAAAAAAAAAAAAAAAAAAAAAAAAAGGCAAACTTGTTTCACTGCATCATGAGTTCAGCTTCTTTGCAGCCACGGTGTAAATAACACGAAAGGCGACTGCTGCTTTATTCTCTGTTGTCGTTCTCTAACATCCATTCGCGAACCAAACACGGAAAAAGCCTCCTGAATGTCCACGTGTTCGCAAAAAGAGCCAAAAAAGGTTAGAGGAAGGAGCGAAGCCACCCCTAGCATGGCGTTATAACAACGTACGCTGAGCTTTTTTCCCCACAAGTCACAGGCTGGGCTTTTGCTGTTGGTCCAATGGAGTGCGAGGGTTCTCTGCAGCAAAGAACGACAATAACAACTTAACCTATTGATCCATATTGTTTCATACAATCATGATTTTTACCTATTGATGCAGAGTTGGTGTGTTGAGGAATGTTTGATTGAAGTTGGTGCTCTTGCCTAAAAAAACAATACATTCAAAATGAGGGTTTATACACATTTTCAAGTCAAGCACTTTTCAAATTTGGAGATTTTCCATCACTGACATGAGTGTGTAATGGGACATGTAACCCATGGAATGGTCCGTATCTTGGTACGTGGACTAAGGTTCAGTTTTGTACTGTTTTTGCGTGCAAAGACAACATTTTCTTTCTACATTCTATATTAGTTAGCATTATTATAAATGATTTGTGGCGGCACGGTGGACGAGTGGTTAGTGCGCAGACCTCACAGCGAGGAAACCAGGGTTCAATTCCACCCTCGGCCATCTCTGTGCGGAGTTTGCAGGTTTCCTCCCACATTCCAAAAACATGCTAGGTTAATTGGCGACTCCAAATTGTCCATAGGTATGAATGTGAGTGTGAATGGTTGTTTGTCTATATGTGCCCTGTGATTGGCTGGCCACCAGTCCAGGGTGTACCCCGCCTCTCGCCCGAAGACAGCTGGGATAGCTCCAGCACCCCCCGCAGCCCTCGTGAGGCAAAGCGGTAGAAAATGAATGAATGAATGACTCTGGTTTCCTCCCACATTCCAAAAACATGCTAGGTTAATTAGCGACTCCAAATTGTCCCCGCAGCAAACTCCACACAGAGATGGCCGAGGGTGGGATTACATTCCGAAAACATGCTAGGTTAATTAGCGACTCCAAATTGTCCATAGGTATGAATGTGAGTGTGAATGGTTGTTTGTCTATATGTGCCCTGTGATTGGCTGGCCACCAGTCCAGGGTGTACCCCGCCTCTCCCCCGAAGACAGCTGGAATAGGACCCCAGCACCCCCGCGACCCTCGTGAGGATAAAGCGGTAGAAAATGAATGAATGAATAAATGATTTGTAAAATGGGTGACAAAACTGTCCACCAGAGGGAACCAGAGGAGCGTCCCTCTGGGCTCCTGTGGCAGCCATGTCCAATGAAATGCTTTGCTGGGACAAAATGCATAATGGGAAGCCGTTTAAATATTTGTGTTGTATATCTCTTAGCTACCTTTTGAGTGTTAAGTTACTGTGTGATGATTTTAGTGTTCTTTGTAAGATGACACCAAGAGTCAGACTGTTGAGTCAGAGTCTTTTGAACGCATATTGTTTTGAAAAGCCAAACTCTCTTAGCTACCTTTTGAGTGTTAAGTTACTGTGTGATGATTTTAGTGTTCTTTGTAAGATGACGCCACCAGTCGGACTGTTGAGACTCTTTTGAACGCATATTGTTTTGAAAAGCCAAACTCTCTTAGCTACCTTTTGAGTGTTAAGTTACTGTGTGATGATTTTAGTGTTCTTTGTAAGACAACGCCACGAGTCAGACTGTTAAGTCAGACTCTTTTGAACGCATATTGTTTTGAAAAGCCAAACTCTCTTAGCTACCTTTTGAGTATTAAGTTACTGTGTGATGATTTTAGTGTTCTTTGTAAGATGACGCCACCAGTCAGACTGTTGAGTCAAGACTCTTTTGAACGCATATTGTTTTGAAAAGCCAAACTATTTACTTAAGTGGCCCCAGCAACTAACCAGAATTATGTTCCTCTTCACCGAAATCCGACCAGAACTCGGCTCACAGGACCAAGTGGGGGGGGGGGGCCTACTGTTGATGGCCTACACTGCTGATGGGGATGTCATACAACTTCATGTCAAAAAAATCGGAACTAACCCTTTAAAAAGGTTAAACTCACTGATTGAAGTAAGCCTGCCTCCTCTTCCTCAGCTCCTCTACGGTGAGCACCTCATTTTGGACTCTTGGTCCGCCTGTAGCCTCACTGTCCAACTTCAAATGTCCGCCTTCAGAATCTGACGATGTGCTGCCCAACACAGCTCCTAATATTTAAAATTGTAAAAATCAATCAATTGTAAATAAATAAATTTCTTGCAATTTTTTCACCTGGTCTTAAGATTTCGAACAGTAACATTTTGTTACCTTGCATGCTAAGCTGAATGGCCCTGCGTAGATCAGCTTCCTCATCTTCTACATCTATGTCCTGTCTGCTGAGCGCCAGAGCTCTCTTCAGCTCCTCGTCTTCCTCCACGACGTTGCTCTCCACGCCACAGACCATCTCTGTCTGACCCAGTGTTGCTGACCTACTACAGTTGCCACATTAAGGAAAAAAAAAAAAACAATTTCAAACAAAACCGATTATGGATCTTCGTTATCGTATAGCATGTTGGTACCCTGCACTTGTCTGAGCCTCGTCCTCTCCGATAAGCCTCGGCCGCTGTTGTTGCTGCACTCTCATGATTCCAAGAATCTGCTCTGCTTCACAGTCTGGAAGGTTTCCGCGGATCACGAATATGGAATAACCTGCACATGCATACGGAACTTTATTAGTGGCTCTACAAGATCAAGAATCAATGTATAGTGGTATTACCTTCTTGCTGTAACTGTGCGAGGAAAAGGGCTAAGTATGTGTCTGATATCAACTCTGGTCCAGTCAAAAGTGAATTCAAGTTAAACCACTGCAATGAAAAATATATACTAAATCAAGCTACATTATTATTATTATTTGGGAAACCATGTAAACTGTACCTGTTGTCCAAGTTTGCGAATAGTAAACCAATGCTCCTTATAATTGCATATAAAGGCTTTTTCATTTCTGAAACAACAGAAAAAAAACAATCCCACATGTTAGTAGTACAGATTATGATGCCAAATAATCTTAATAAAAGGAAATTTACATTGGATTTATCATCAGGCTCTGGTACTCCCGACTGTTGAAGAGGATTAGCTCCAATCCCCAAACTCTCAAAGCATTGCTAATAACCTATAAAGACATCACGCAAAACATCATTAAATATTTCACTCCAAAAACATGACAAATATAGCAAACATAGACCTCACTTGTATGGAAAAGAACCCGCTGTCATCCATGTTTCCAGAAGGTTGCTACAAACATAATCACATAGCAACTTTATGAAGCATGTTTTTACATTGTAAAAAAGGAAATAAATGTACTAGTAGCCTCTCACCTGTAAAAAAGTCCTATACTCCTCGCTGCCCATTCCTCCCTCCGCCATTCTCATCCTCTCCTCTTCGTCCAACTGATGGGCAATAGAGGAAAGATCCACAGGGCTGAAGTACTCACCCTGCAGCAGGTTGTTGAGGCAATGCTGGGCGCAGAGAGAGCCCTCTTGCTACACATCGAAGAATCATTATTGCAATGACAGCACCATTTTTTTTCCAATATTTTTCCAAAACAATAACAGTTTGGCACTTCCCTCTAAAGTAGATAATGTTAGCTTACATGGAAAATACATCTGCGTTACTAATTTGTCATAAGTCACTATCGTGAGTCTACAACTATTTAAAAAAAACAACAACATGGAGCAGATTTAGCGCCTTGTTTACGCTTCTTGATACATTACTACAAATAAAGTTTTTTTTAAATGACTGAATGGTAACTTGACTGTAGCGATATAGCTAACAGGGAAACAATACTGCCAAGCAAAAACACCGAAAAACATCGACACTTCATTTACATAACACGGACAAAGGCTAGGACTTTTAAAAACACACGCAGGTGGTTATGCGGTGTTAAAAGTTGTAATATGTACATTTAACTTACTTTCTCGTGGAATATGGCATCCATATTGGGGTCTCTCTCTGTCAAACATTCAACTCTGACCTCGCTCGTCATAACTGTGTTCACCATTAACCAAACTATCTCAGTAGCACCCTCTAGAGGCTGGGCTCAGACAGTGACATTGAAAAAAAATATGCTTTATCATACGGTCCGGATACTTATATCAAATAATCATTGCATAAGCACCAATTAAAATCAGCATTTAGCACAATTAAAAAAAACATAAAATTGTGTATTAACTAGTCTCGATGAGCGAACAATAACGCTGCCGTTAGAGGGCGCTGTCATGTTGAGCTCGTGAATGTGTTTTGTTTACAAAACGCGTCAGGTTTGTTTCCATCATAAACAAGTATTAAAAACTCAAATGCTGTACGTTAGCATTTATTCAATAAAAATAATATTTATTTTCATACAACACCTTCAATGAAAGGAATTACAAACAAAGGTGTTCTATTACAAGGGAACTCTAGCTTAACGACACTCCCTCCTTTACGGCAAATGGAATATGGCGGAGGCTGGGAAACCTTTTGACGAGCTGGAGCTCGTAAAGGTATGTTTTTTTAAAAAAAACAATCTCTTACAACTGACATTGCGTACGCTGATTTGGGGATGAATAGTTCGGCTAAAATGTGTACGTTACGCCTCTGAGTGTACGTTTATCATTCCGTGAAACCATGTCCTATTGCTGTAGCTAGCAGTTGCCTTTAGCTTGTGTACTTATACCTCAAATGTCTCTGTAGTGCTTCAAATATTACTCAAGAGTTGGTGCGTTTTGGGCGTTTTAGGTAGTCAACGTTACTTGGATTTGTTAATCTGAACAGCTCGACTTATTTCGAAAGTGAAATTGTAGTATTGCATCTACCATGACTCATTGTGCAAGCAGGTCCTATTTTGGGGAAATTAACCCATATTATTAAGATTAATTGTGACTGCCTGTGTTAACTTAGTGATGCATAGAAGGGTAAAGTATTAATTCTCCTAAATCTAAGCTTATTTACAGGGCTACATCAATAATAAACAAAATATATGTGTATATGTGCCTAATATATATTGTATAATATATCTTCCACACCCCTGTTCAGGAATGGCAGGCATCTGCAGACCTGAAGTCGGCCCTGTACAGTTACCTGAAGAAGCAGGTGCCTCGGATCTTCTGTCTTAAGGATGAGCTCAGCCCTCAGCAGGAAGAGGAGCACACACAGAAGCTCCTCCTCCATCCTCTGGAGTACTTCCTGTTTGGTGAAGATCCAGATGAAGGTGTGGAGAAGCTCAAACAGCGCAGCACGTCTTCCCAGCTGTGTGGACGTGTCTTCAAAGAGGGGGAGACCGTCTACTCTTGCAGGTCTGAAAATGTCCGTCATTGTATACATTAAAAAAAAATGTCTTCAAGTTCATATTGTTTTGTTAGTCACTAGAATGTAGCCTTTGATTTATTTTGAACAGATTGCATTTTTTTTTTGTTTTTGTATTATTATTTCAGACGTCAACATGGTCCAAAAATTGTATCAAACATCAGTATATGGTGGTCACCTGCAACAACAAATCAACACCTTAAACTGTACACCTTCATACACTCAATTAAAATATGAGACTTTTGTTTTTGCTCACATTTTCCATGAACTCAAAAAATCTAAAATATTTTCAATGTACACAAAAGGCATATTTATCTAAAATATTGTTTACAAATCTGTCTAAAGCATTAATCCTTCATGATTCATAATCTATCCACCTCACAGGCTTGGGATATCAAGATATTGATAAAACAGCATGATTATTCCACAGATGTGCTTTCGGTTGGCCACAGTAAAAGGCCACTGTATTGGTGGTGATCCGCAGGGGTCATTTTCTAGTGTGACCACCATTTGCCTAAAATACCATATACAGCCATCTAGAGCAGGGGTCTCAAACTCAATTTACTTGGGGGCCACTGGAGCTCGGGTCTGGGTGAGACTGGGCCGCATCAGGTTTTCCAAAAAAAAAACCCCAAAAAACGCATTTATTAAAACCAAAAAAATTAAAAAAACTTTGCTTTGGTTCCAATTTTCTACAATAAAAGCTCTGATAAAAAATTCCACTGTTCTCAAATATCTAATTTTTATTTTTCTACACAAAATGAGATGAAAAATAAATAAACAAATCAAGAATAAAGAAAATCAATCAATCAGTAATAAATAAATATAATAATAATAATAAAAACTTAAGAAACCACATATAGTTGGTGGGTAGACAAATTATTTTTTTCAGATTAAAATGAACAAAGCATTATTAGAGCCCTGTAGACATGACAAAACACGACTATAGTCACATTTATACTCTTTTTATTTACAACATATTGCGCAACTGCAGGGTCTTGAGACACATGCTAACTCGCAAACTAGAGAGCTAGCGACCTAAACGGTAGCCTTTGAGTTATTTCCGTTAAACTTAAATAGCCAAAAACTTACCACTTCCACACGGATAGGGAGGATAACTATTAACAGTTATTTAACCTTTAACATGAACATTAATCAAATGTAATAATTTTTTCTGGGTACATGATGCCATACAGCATCCATATCAAACTTGCGCGGGCCGCACTAACATTAAACTTTCATATCAAAGTCGGGGGCCTCAAAATAGTGTCCTCCGGGCCACATTTGGCCCACGGGTCGCGTGTTATACATAATATTAAATAACAACTAAACAACTGCTAGGTGTATTTAATTCCATTATAACGCAAGTTCCATTACAGGTGTAAGTATTATTGGAGTGAATAGCTAATTAGGCTTCTGTTGTGATTGAGGTGAACTTGACTCTCATAATTCGTCACGTCAGAAAGGTTACAGCTGAGAATACTGCAGCTGTTCAAGTTAAATACAATGTATTGTCAACACAGGTGTTTATCAGTGACCGCATGCTTTTCAACACATTGCAGGGATTGTGCAATAGATCCCACATGCGTGCTGTGCATGGACTGTTTCCAGGAGAGTGTCCACAAAAGTCATCGTTACAAGGTGGGTGCAGATGTAGAGTTCACATTGTCCGTGAATATGTATGTATATGAATGAACTGTGTAGAGAAGCGAATTATCTATTTTCATATTCTTACTTATTACAGTATTGGTACAAATGATAATATTATTTATTCATTTTTGACCGCTTATCCTCACGAGGGTTGCGAGGGGTGGTGCTGGACTCTATCCCAGCTGTCTTCGGGCGAGAGGCGGGGTACACCCTGGACTGGTGGCCAGCCAATCACAGGGCACATATAGACAAACAACCATTCACACTCACATTCATACCTATGGACAATTTGGAGTCTCCAATTAACCTAGCATGTTTTTGGAATGTGGGAGGAAACCGGAGTACCCGGAGAAAACCCACGCATGCACGGGGAGAACATGCAAACTCCACACAAAGATGGCAGAGGGGGGAATTGAACTCGGGTCTCCTAGCTGCGAGGCCTGCGTGCGAACCATTAGCCCGCCTTGCAGCCTTGATATCTATTATTCATTCTTTCATTCATTTTCTACCGCTTATCCTCACTATGGTCGCGGCGGGTGCTGGAGTCTATCCCAGCTGTCTTCACAGGGCACATATAGACAAACAACCATTCACACTCACATTCATACCTATGGACAATTTGGAGTCGCTAATTAACCTAGCATGTTTTTGGAATGTGGGAGGAAACCGGAGTACCCGGAGAAAACCTACACATGCACGGGGAGAACATGCAAACTCCACACGGAGATGGCCGTGGGTGGAATTGAACCCTGGTCTCTTAGCTGTGAGGTTTGTGCGCTAACCACTCGACCGCCATGCAGCCCCATGATAATATCAATTATTGGAATATTATGTCTTTTTTGTTGTGTTGGTATCATTGACCATAAAATCATAAAATCACATCCTTGTACGTGAACGCTTTAATCAAGCTGAAGTTAATCACATGAGGACTTAATATAAACGTATATATTTCCATGTCTTTATTACACACTAACATAATTATGTATTTGTTTTTCCCAAGATGCACGCGTCATCGGGCGGGGGCTTCTGCGACTGCGGAGACGTAGAAGCCTGGAAAATTGGACCGTGTTGCTCCACACACGACCCCGAGGCAGCTGCCGCCATGGTAACGGTGAGTTACGTAACAGAGCGGAAAGAGGCACGTGGAGGAGAGACCAACTTTGTCCCATTCAGTGTCAGTGAACCCCCGGAATGTGGATTTTCCCATCTTGGGATGAGAGTGGCTCTCTCTTGGCTGCGTCTTGTGTTTACAAATAAAATCCCAAACAGTGCATGAGTCATGATATCTGGCTCCTGCCTTTTTGTTTAGATCAGGGGTCTCAAACTCAATTTACTTGGGGGCCCACTGGAGCTAGGGTCTGGGTGAGACTGGGTCGCATCAGGTTTTCCAAAAAAAACAAAACAAAAACGCATTTATTAAAAACTAAAAATTTTTAAAAACTTTGCTTTGGTTCAAATTTTCTACAAGAAAAGCTCTGATAAAACATTCCACTGTTCTCAAATATCTTACTTTTTATTTTTCTGCACAAAATAAGGTGAAAAATAAATTTTAAAAAATCAAGAATAAAGAAAATCAATCAATCAGTAATAAATAAATATAATAATAATAATAATAAAATGGCAAATAATAAAAACTTAAGAAACCACATATAGTTGGTGGGTAGACAAATTATTTTTTTCAGATTAAAATGAACAAAGCATTATTAGAGCCCTGTAGACATGACAAAACACGACTATAGTCACATTTATACTCTTTTTTTATTTACAACATATTGCGCAACTGCAGGGTCTTGAGACACATGCTAACTCGCAAACTAGAGAGCTATAGGGACCTAAACGGTAGCCTTCAAGTTATTTCCTTTAAACTTAAATAGCCAAAAAACTTACCACTTCCACACGGATAGGGAGGATAACTATTAACAGTTATTTAACCTTTTAACATGAACATTAATCAAATAATAGTAATAATTTTTTCTGGGTACATGATACCAATGTAGCCTTTGATTTATTTTGAACAGATTGCATTTTTTTTTTGTTTTTGTATTATTATTTCAGACGTCAACATGGTCCAAAAATTGTATCAAACATCAGTCACCTGCAACATCAAATCAACACCTTAAACTGTACACCTTCATACACTCAATTAAAATATAAGACTTTTGTTTTTGCTCACATTTTCTATGATCTCAAAAAATCTAAAACGTTTTCAATGTACACAAAATGCATATTTATCTCAAGTATTGTGTACAAATCTGTCTAAAGCATTAATCCTTCATGATTCATAATCTATCCACCTCACAGGCTTGGCATATCAAGATATTGATAAAACAGCATGATTATTCCACAGATGTGCTTTCGGTTGGCCACAGTAAAAGGCCACTGTATTGGTGGTGATCCGCAGGGGTCATTTTCTAGTGTGACCACCATTTGCCTAAAATACCATATACAGCCATCTAGAGCAGGGGTCTCAAACTCAATTTACTTGGGGGCCACTGGAGCTCGGGTCTGGGTGAGACTGGGCCGCATCAGGTTTTCCAAAAAAAAAACCCCAAAAAACGCATTTATTAAAACCAAAAAAATTAAAAAAACTTTGCTTTGGTTCCAATTTTCTACAATAAAAGCTCTGATAAAAAATTCCACTGTTCTCAAATATCAAATTTTTATTTTTCTACACAAAATAAGATGAAAAATAAATAAACAAATCAAGAATAAAGAAAATCAATCAGTAATAAATAAATATAATAATAATAAAACGGCAAATAATAAAAACTTAAGAAACCACATATAGTTGGTGGGTAGACTAATTATTTTTTTCAAATTAAAATGAACAAAGCATTATTAGAGCCCTGTAGACATGACAAAACACGACTATAGTCACATTTATACTCTTTTTTTTATTTACAACATATTGCGCAACTGCAGGGTCTTGAGACACATGCTAACTCGCAAACTAGAGAGCTAGCGACCTAAACGGTAGCCTTCAAGTTATTTCCTTTAAACTTAAATAGCCAAAAAACTTACCACTTCCACACGGATAGGGAGGATAACTATTAACAGTTATTTAACCTTTTAACATGAACATTAATCAAATAATAGTAATAATTTTTTCTGGGTACATGATACCATACAGCATCCATATCAAACTTGCCCGCGGGCCGCATGTTTGAGACCCCTGGTTTAGATCTTGTAACCCTGTTAGCATTGTGCCTGGTTTCTTTGAACTGGAGATGTGGAAAGCATCAATTTGTCTTGTTGCCCACTGTAATGAAACAACATGGTGTCTCCACACGTAGCATGGAAAAGCCACTCATCTTTGTGTCGTGTGTGTGTGTGTGTGTGTGTGTGTGTGTGTATAGTGTGGTAGAGTCCAGCAGAGTCTCACACAGTAGTGTGACGTAGCTAGCCGTACAAATGTACAGACGAGCCGCATGTTTGTTTGACTTGTGTGTTAAATGTTAGACATTTGTATGAAATACGTGACCGGCAAGGGGAATGTTTGCTCTTGTGGGACTACATTTTTTTTCTTTTTAATAAACATATTTCAATCAGATGAAAGCATAGACTCACTGCTAATGACACAGGAAATGGGTTTCAGTAGATGTTATTATAAGCTAGTTAAATAATAATACATTGATGCCTTGGTTAGTGTCCGACTCAAAACAAAACAGACTCTCACCAAAGCAAATATTCCCATATAAAGTAATACAATATGTCAACATCTTATATCTTAGTTCTTATGTTTGAATCTTATCTCCGCAGGATGAGTGCACGTTGGAGCCGGAATTGTACAATCGTGTTGAGATGCTCTTCCGGGTATTGCTGAACTACTTCACAGACTTCCTAGACTGGGCAGAAGACCGTCAGCTTTCACATCAACTCCAACCTGAGTATGTCTTTTCGGAATTTCACGTAAACTCGAGTACGCAGAGCGGTGACTTTGACAGAATATTTGTGCATGCGTGCAGGGAAAGAGACAACATGTACTTCTGTGTGCTGTACAACGACGAGCACCATTCGTACGACCATGTGATCTACACCCTGCAGCGGTCGGTTAACTGTGACCAGGCGGAGGCGCAGACTCACACAGCGCTTATTGACAAGGAGGTATAACTCGGCTTCTTATTGTGTTACAGTCGTCCCTCGTTTATCGCGGTTAATTGGTTCCACCCCCCCACTGCGGTTGTAGCAAAGAAAACTTGTTTATAACTTTCTAAGTACGATTTTTAATTAGAGACACTACACTCCTATTATTCTTTATTCACACCAAATTGCTAATGGTAATGGTTTAATTTCATTTGAACATGCATCAGATTGCAATTGAATGCATCACATAATCAGTTCACAGTTCCACATGTCCAAAAGGAGTAGGAAGAAGCAAAGCTTATTAAATCCTACCCCTCCATCTGGTACTTTTACAATCAGTAACTGTTACATTTGTTCACCTCCTGCTTTCCTAATTAAATTAAAATTTATTTTATTAAATTTTTTTAATTTAATGAAATTTTTTTTTTGTTTTTTTATTTTTTACATTTTTTTAATGGTTTTATTTCATTTGAACATGCATCAGATTACAATTGAATGCATCCCATAATCAGTTCACAGTTCCACATGTCCGAAAGGAGTAGGAAGAAGCAAAGCTTATTAAATCCTACCCCTCCATCTGGTACTTTTACAATCAGTGACTGTTACATTTGTTCACTTCCTGCCTTTCTGATAATTATTCATTGATTAGTTTTCTACCGCTTTTCCTCACGAGGGTCACGGGGGTGCTGGAGCCTATCCCAGTTGTCTTCCGGTGAGAGGCGGGGTACACCCTGGACTGGTCGCCGCCTTTCTGATATAATTTTTATAATTTTTATTTTGTATTTTTAAATTTTGAAAGGATCAGTACAGAGACAGACGAGAGGGCCACAACTTTAGGCATAGCATGCTAGCGAGCTAACTGGTTAGCCCCCAATTTATGTATTTATTCTAATATTAAGAGAGTATTTTGAATGGAGTAGCGAAAGACAAAGTAAAAAGCCAAAAAAAAATCTACCACTTCCACATGGAGTGGGAGGAGAAGTTTTTTTTTCCCACTCGGACATGCCATGGCTGATTACATGCAGTGTGAAGGTAATGCTTTTTTTTTTTGAAAAGCTGTGATAGCGTGAGGGAGCGATGTTTGAGGTACAATGTAGCAAGGGACTACTGTATTGCTAATTTGTGGTGCTGCATCGATATCACCATCAAATTATCACGTACTGTATAATCTAAGCATGTCTTATCTATACGGTGCAGGGTCGGCGAGCAGTCAAGAGAGGAAGTCTGGACTCCTGTCAGCAAGCCAAAGACCACATCAAGGTAAATCCGGGTCACATACGAAGATACTAGCTGTGCAATACTAATTAGCTAGCTAACCAATATAAACAACCCAAGTATTAACAAATCAAAACAATTTTACCCAGAGTTATATACAAATATAATTTGCAGATAATATGAAATGAGATGAAATATATGACCAGTCTATACACTATGAGATCTTGCTAGTGAGTTAATATGAAGCATTATAGAAATACGTCACATAGAACTTAATATATTGCACTTAGAG